>NC_141685.1:1192033229-1192712943 GCF_964263255.1 Lissotriton vulgaris
GTTGTGCACCTATGGCAGACATGGGGTTGATTCATTGATGCCAGAAGTTATGAAAGTGGTTTGAAAAAAAGACAACTTTTTTCCACAAAATTGATTTTTTTTTTAATAATAAAAATGTACTAATGTAAAAAAATACAAACTTAAGAACAATTATGATAACAATTACCAATTATAAAATGAAAAATAAAAACATACAAAAGAGATAACAATTACAATAAAAACCTTGAAAATAATTGAATAAATAATAATAAATGTTTAAACTGCTATCTCATTGCTCAACCATCCATGCATGCATATGGTAAAGGGCAACACTGCTATTTCCACATGGTTTGCAACAACACTGAGCAAGAAGGCATTGGCAACAAAGAGAAAACATGCAGGCGTATGGCAAAAGCACACTGACTTTCCACCTAAAATGGCCACGAGTCACATGGTCACAATCAACAACAAGCAAGAAGGCATTGGGAACAAACTGAAAAGAAAACATGCTGGCCTATGGGGAAAGCTCAAAAGCTGTCTACACAAATTGGCTGCCAACCACATGGCCATTGATCACAACAACAACCAGCAAAAGACATGGCCACAAACAATGAACACATGCAGGCCTATGGTAAAAGCACACTGACTACCTACACAAACTGCCCACCAGCCACATGGCAACAAGAGGCTGGAGGCTTGGAAAACATTGAACACATGCAGGCCTATGGACACTAACTATACAAAAAGCCCCCTGGCCCCATGGCATGGGGACAAAGGCACATGGTGGACTATGGCAAACACACACAGGAGGCATAGTTATACAGAGAGAACACAACAGCAATGCCAAAAGTGATAATCAACAGGGCTAATAAATGTTACTACAACACACATCTTCCACAGGCATTACCCCACCTATAACCTGTTTACAGGAAAACAAATAAGAAATTAAAAAGAAATGTTTTAATCCAATGCCATTCATGGCATAGATGATGTTTCAATTTAACAGATAGCACAGACACAGTTGTTTTTTCATGCACCCATGGCTAGCACTGTGCCTGCTGGCTGGAAGGACCTTTCATTGGTAGACTAGGCCACATAGTGAATAAAAACAAAGAAGACGTGCAGGCCTATGGACACTGACAATACAAAATGGTCCCGGGCCACATTTGAAACAAAGCCAAATGGTGGCCTATGGCAAACACACACACGTGTCGACCAGACATAGGAGGCAATGGTAACACAGGGAACACAGCATTATTTCAGCATTGCCAAAAACAAACATAAACAGGGCTACAAATGTTTGCAACAATACACATCTACCAAAGCCATTACCGCACCTAAACACTGTTTGAGAGAAGAAAAAAATATGATATACCACAAAAACAAAACAAATTTTGTATGTATTTGAATCAAAATCTATTCACGGCCTAAATGATATTTCAATGCAACAGACACCACAGAAACAGTTGTTTCATGCACCCATGACTAGCACTGGGCCTGTTGACCGGAAGGCCCATTGGCAAACTAGGCCACATCGTGAATTAAATCATTATTGCAAATTTATTTAAAAAACATGGAGAAAATGTAATGAACTGTGTAAAATATTTCTTTTATAAAAGAAGTAAACTTACTTACAAAGAAATAACTAGGCCTCTATTGAAACATCAGGCCAACCACTACAATTAATTTTTAAACTCGATTAAATGTACAAATAAATCCAGGTGCATGGCCCCAATCAAACAAACAACACAACTTTTTCAACTTACTTGTGAAATTTCAAATACAAAGTCCACAAATCCAATGGTATATGCAGCAGACACAAAGAGTGATCTTTCCACCTCTAAATCCAAATCAAAATTGACCAGGTAATATACAAAGCACTGGGAGGAGCCTGCTGGACAGGAACAGGAAGTTGGAGACTCCGGGCACTTCCTTCCAGTTGGAAAAAAAACTCCTTGCACAAAAAAACAACATTTGAGGAGGTTTTTGACTCCAGGTCGTCATTTTGGAAAGATGTTGATGCTTCTTGCAGGTCGTGGCACACCTGAATTACGTGTTGGCGGACACAAAATCTCGCAGGAGCATGCTGCCGGCTAGATAATCTTGTGGCATCTGCGAACGGCTCTGAAAATCGTGTGGCTGATTGCTGGGAGGGCCCGGCAAGTCGCTTTAGCATGCGCAAAAGTACATTTTGAGCGCTCTCACAAAAAAGCTCAGCTCCATTGCAGAGTCTGAAGTTTATTTGTAACTCCACATTCTTCATGGAACGCAGAGTTGCCGGATTCAGCAAACTCCATGAGCGGTGCAGAGTTTTATGCCTTGACCCAGTTGTTAGTGCTGGATTAAGGTTTCTGGAATCAGCAGATTTGTTCTCCCAATTGAATTTGCCCTATGTGGTGGGTCATTATAAATGTAGATATTTTAAAGCATGTGATCTCACTATGAACATTAAGGAATTTTTCACGATTCTATGAAATACGCTCTTTGCAGCCAGACTAATTGCAACTGTTTGGACGTTATTTATGTCATAAGATGTCCATGTGATGTAGCATATATGGGACAGACTTGCCAGAAGGAGAAAGCACAGATTTTACAACACTGCAGATAGATATGCTGTAAGACCCAGCTGCTCCTCTGGTGGAACATTTTACAATTATGGACCATTCTATTGAAGATTTGATATGGTGGGTTGTAGAGAAAATCATTAGGAACCGAAGTGTGGTGGCATTGCAAGTGTCCTAAACATAAGAGAGTGTAAATGGATCCATTCATTGGACACTGTGGACCGAGGGCTCAATAAACTAGAGGAGAAAAACATGGCTCTCTCTAGTAGTAGATAGGCAGAGATGTAATCTGAAGGTCCTACATCAGCAATCCTTAATTTTTTATGTGTGACAATCTATAGTTATGTTACCAATAACTATGAAGAATTGAATTAAGGGCGTCATTATGATGTCGGTTGGAAAGCAACCCTTGTCGGAATCGTTTCCAACCGACTCGGGCTTGGGGAGTCTCACCGACCGATTATGATGTTTCCGAACACCATTGAGGTCAATGGGAGCCTGTGTTTCGACCGCCAAAACAGGCTCACTTTGAAGAATGGGGTGGTTGTGGAAAACCTTGCACCCTGTGGTGGGCATCCCCTGGTGCTTGCCACACTGGGCATGGTTGTAAAGAGGGGTCCCATGGGAGGCCTCCGGGTGAAGGGGGGCCTGCTACAGGCCCCTAAGTCAGTTTCCGACAGCCGTTTCTTGTCTGACAAACCTAATTGGAACAGCTGTCCATATCTGACATCGTAAAACGTTGGTTGGAAGCGCTGTCCGTAAACTTGTACAATTCAGTTCCGAATGATTACCTACTATCATAATCGGTCGGTCAGAAACATGAGTTCCAACTCTGGTTAGGAAAATCCGAATGCCATTTGGAGCCTTTCCGACTGCAATCGTAAGGAGGCCCTTAATGTTTTAACTATTTTGCACATATATCATACATCAGTTTAAATGCTATCTATGTCAATAACTCTTTTTCACCCGAGCAATTCAGTATATTACTTTTTATTTTGACGTTTACCTATAGTCTGCAAAAGAACATTTTTGTTTGATCTTGGGCTTGATGTGGCTGAACTAGCTTGCCCATGAAAGATACATGTCTGTAGATTTGTTTACATTGCACAGAATCAATACCTTCTTGAGAAAGTGCTACCTTGTTTTAAATTCATTATCCAGGTCTTTACACTTATGTATTATAGCCATTGACGGGGCGGTCCGTTATATTTTTCAGACCGCGTGCTACAATGTTTTCAAATCAGCCTGCATGTCAATGTAGTTTGCAAATCTTGATACAGTGTAATTGAAGCTGTTTGTTATTAGGCCATCTTGAACGCTACCTTGTGCGCATTCATAATGCAGGTCTTTGCACTGATGCATTGTTGCCATTGTCAGAGGCGGTCCGTGTTTGCTTTTAGACTGCATTCTATAATGTTTCCAAATTAGCCTCTATGTCACTGTAGGTTAAAAATCGGTAGGTGCCATATTGGAACCCTCTTCCCCAGAAGGGACCAGTGTGCATGCACACATCAGCTTGCAGCCTCTTCATTATCTGTCAGCTGAGAAGCAGCTCTGTGACTGTATCTGATTTCTGTAGTTAGCGGGAGCAGGCTGCATGTCTGAAAGGTAGGCAGCGTGTTGAGAATTTCTTACATGAGATAGTGTCTTATGTCAATGGACTGCTTCTAAAACAAGATCTTTATTGTTTTTTCATATAGTTAAGCCCTTTTGTGAGATGATCATGTAATCTGACGTACAAATTGAGACTTGGTAAGTTGGAATGAGCTTGTCTCATTGCTCCTAATTGTATTTACTCTTGGGGATCCACAACAGGAAGATTTCTGTTTTTCGTTTAGGTAGGACTTTGTGTAGGAGAGATTGACATTTGATGGACCCCTCCTGTTACTTGCCTCACGTGGCATATTGGAGAATTTTGTTGACAGTTGAGTGATCGACTAGATGTCAGTCACATTACTGCTAATTGATTCACTTCTGTATTTAACATTGCATATACATGAGTCCCAATTATTATATACTTTTCTAAGAAGGTGTTCCACACATTGTCCTGAGGAAGACCGCATTAGATGAAAGGGAATCACACACAGTTGAAGGGGGTTGAAACGTCGCCAATCAATTTTTTTTGCCGGAACTGTATTTTCTCCTGGCAGGGGATAGCGGACAATACAAGACCAAGCCCCAGAAGGAAGAATATGTACCAATATGTATTAGCTAGGCATGTACTTCAAAGACTGCGTTTTTAAATTTAGAATTTTCACCGATTATTGAGGGTTACATTTTGTAACCCACTGCATGAGCGTGCCTTGCATTTTTCACACATGGAACACCTTGTAGAAAATGATTAATTTTTCATTTTGCTTATGTAATACAGCATTTCTTTAAATTACATGTATTTGCATTTTGACATGTTGGCGAATTTACTGAAATAATATGAATGTTTCTTTAAGTTAATGAATCTAAAATCTGATGGGACCATTGTTTCATTTGTTATCATAGTATGCAGCACAACAAAACAGCTGGCCAAAACATAAGGTGCATGGAGCTCTGGAGAAAATGAAGGTGTTGACTTGCCTGGTTTTGCTACGATCTGGAGGAATACCAGCGTCTCCCCTGCAGCCTGCTCCAGCACATCCAGGAGCCTGTTGGAGCGAGTCCCCCTGGAGTTGAGGTTCTCCGTTGGGCCTGTATTGAGGACATTGGGGAAGAGAGGGTCAGGGAGCAGCCAATATGAGTGATGACCTTATGTCGGTATCCGGAGGCCCCATTCAGATTACGCGTCAATCCCCAAGTTCATCAAGAGCAAGTCACTGGCACTGGTGATCAGGACAGCGTCAGCCTGGCTTGCTTGAATCCAGTGGCAAAGTGAGCAAGGGACTCACGTCTGAGCATACCCTGCCAACTTATGGCAAACAAAGCGGTTCAAAAGGGGGTGAAGACGGCTGAAGACGGCTGTAATGCCAGAAACCGGTCCTGGGAAGCTTGATTCTGGTCCAGGAAAGATATGGCTTGGCAGTTCGGGCTGGACTGTTCCCATGAGGCACAGGGTCAGACTGATTTGCATATGGCCATGTCTGAACTGGGGTGGCGGAGTGAGCTAAAGAACGGTGATGGATTAAACCCAGATCAGTTGACTGGGGGTGAGTGTTTCTATTCTCATTGTCAACGCTCCGTCCATCATCCCCTTTGGTTTTTCTTAATACCTCGAAGCCAGGAAATTTTATGAAATGTATCAGATGTTATTACTTCTAAAAACCCAGCAGCGTATGGTGCCAATTCGGGCATAGTCCACAGTCTGCATCAATATAGCACAACACGTAGCTTTACAATATCAGCAAGGGGATACCTCCCAAGATCATAAAACAGCGGGCACAATGGCGTGCTTTGTGGAAGATTGATAATACTACGCAAAAACGTATTTTCAGACAGAATAAGTTTAGATATGTTGCCTAAACCCCATAACTCTACACCATATAGTGCTGAGCTAACTACTTCAGTGTCATATACCTGAAGCACCGGACTGATAAGTTTCGTAAAAGACCTATTGTGCTCCAGTCGTTAAGCCCCCGAGAGTTGTTTATGCTTTAGGGTGGCCATGTCGATCTGATGGTTCCTCTTGAGATCATTTTGAATATTTACCCCCACATAATTGAATTCCTTCACTTGCTCCAGAGAATGATTGTTCATTGTAATACCCCCTTTAAAAGCTTTATGTTGATTAAAAGTCATGAATTTTGTTTTCAACACGTTGATTTCGAGACCTCGTGTAGCACAGAAATCCTCCAATATATTCAGAGCCTTCTGAAGTCTACTCGGAGTCTTCGAAATAATCAGCGGGATTCTAGTTCCAGCTAAAATTGGGGCATCAGTATTCACACAGGACATACAGTCAACTATACTATTAATGAGCACAGTAAACAAGGTTGGCGCCATAACGCAACCCTGGCACACCCCCCGCTCCATGGGAAAACAACTAGTCACTTGTCTCTGAGAGCCCCATTGTATCTTCGCATAATTACCCTCATGTAATTCATTAAGAGGGTCAATAAATCATTGGGAAGGCCAAGATCATGTAAGGTTGCCCATAGCCTTGAGCAGGGAACAAGATCAAAAGCGCTTTTTAGATCGACAAAGGCAGCATACAAGCTGCCTTTTGCCCAAAACCACAACTCTCCAGTATAATAGTACAAAACGGAACACCTGGTCAATTGTACTTGTGGCAGCACGAAAGCCAGCTTGCAGAGATGATAATATATTACACTCCTCAATCCACGCCTGTATTTTATTAAGAATCAGTCTCCCTAATATTTTTTGTGCTGAGTCAATCAGGCTAATGGGTCGATAATTCCCCAGGAGAGACTTGTTACCTTTTTTGTACACAGGGATAATTTCTGCTCCTTTCCACAAAGCCGGTACAGGGGCTCCCTGTGCAATCTCATTGACCAGTAACATTATATATTTTCCCCATCTGGGTTTGTCGTGGAGGAACACGTCAGCTGGGATAACATCTTGGCCGGGTTCTCTCCCACATACCACTGCTCCAAACGCCTTCTCTACATCCCTAATGTTAAAAGCCTTGTCTTTGTAAAGCACATAACTTACGTCTGCCACAGTTGACTCAAGTGGGCTACATTTGTATTAAGGCTCAAAGTGTGTGACCCAATCTTCTTGTGTAACATGAGTTTGTGGTTGGTCTGGGGTACCCTCCCTACCCCACTTGATGATATTCCAAAATTGTTTACTGTGTTTCTTAGCGCAAGCCTCCTTGAGATCCTGCCATCTTTTGTCATCCCAAAGGGGTTTAGCTAAGGACATAGATTTTTGATATGCCTGCCTAGCTGTACGTACTGCAGCTAGTTTGCCACTTCTAATCGTGTTGCCCACGAGAGCTCTTGACTGCCTGCAATCAGTGTTATACCAACCAGCGGCTTTCTGATGTGTTACCTGTCTGGATTTAATTGATTTGGTAAAGTATGTTTTCATTTTAGAAAAAAGAATATCGTGGGACCTTATGACAGCCTCCAAACCTGAGCTGGTACGATCTGCACTAGCCAACATTAGTGTAGCATTATCAACATCCTTAGCCATCACTTCTAAGACCCACGGATTTTCCACTATGTCCGACCACTTCAGTCGTCTCGTGTCGTTGGTGGGGACAACGTCGTGCGTATGCAACTTTACCTCTCTATTAGATGGTTTTGGTGACCGCCACCAACCAGAAGACACACAAAGGGGATTATGGTCCCATTCGAGTTGAACCCTTACTTCCATATCATGGATCGTATGCCAGAGTTCTAGACTCACAAGTATATAATCAATTCTACTTGTACTAGATCTGTTGCTGAAGGTATTAGATCCCAATCTATCAAGAGAGGTTCTTCCATTCATGGCCCTCAGCACCTTTTCTAAACAAATAGAATTTACTTGAATAGCAACCTCGGTCCATTTCTTTACTGGGGCAAGCTCTAATTTTGGGATTCCCCACTTAGCATCTTCCTGATCAATGACAAGTCAATCATCTCAAACAAGCGGTTCAAATGTTGAATTAAAATCACCTGCTATGATTATATAACTATTTAGTGAGTGTAGTTCGAGGAGGTCGTCTAAAGCCGCCAAAACTTGAGACTTACACCCTTCTAGTACCCCTCACATAGATATTGTAAATATCAACTTTACCCAGTAGTCCAGAGGTTAGTCTCACTACTTGAATGTCAATACTGTTTGAGGATAATTCATGTATGCTAATACCTAGGGCTTGCCGTACCCATTTAATCAAACCCCCCGAAGGACGGCCTTTACCCCCTTTCGTTGCTGGCACATGATAGTTTAGATAGCCTACCCTGTATAACGGAGTTAAGAGCCAGGTTTCTTGAAAACAACAGATAGCAAATGCATCAATAAAACTAAGCCCTTCTGGTGATGAACATTTGGAGCTAACTCCTGCGATGTTCCATGATACCAGAGTGTCCCTATTGAAGGCATAGCTACTACAACCTGGCTCTACAGGATACCCTGCGGTTAAACCAGAGGGCCCAGCTGGGCACACAGTTACAGACCACTGCAAGTATGAGCTTTGGGCTACCATTTTTGACAGGCCTAGATTACCGCCAGTCCCACTCCCTTTACCATTTTCTATAGATGATAACAAATCAACATCACTGCTGGTTCGGTATCTAGGAAATTCAGTCAGTCAATCATTGCATTCCAACATGGAGCTGCCTATTCGTCCCACTGCCAGGTGCTCTAAATAATTAGGAGACTTACTAGTAGGCGGGAACTGTCTGAACTGGATAGCTGAGTGATCAGGTGAACAGGTACTGTACTCTAGCGCTAGTAGATTTTTACATAGTGCCTCGAACACAAGGGTTAATTCTATACAACCTAGAGGGTATATAGGGGAAGTGATCCTGCGTGCTTTTAGAATATCATCCCTTATTACGGAACGACAGCCCCCTACATGGCGCGTCCAGTGGATAACCTTATTAGTTAGTGAGTCTGCGTTTTCTATTTTATTTTGCCCTAACTTCGGCACATTCACCATAAAAATTCTTAGATTTTTTTTGCAGCTTGCTAAAAATCGCTTTCCCCCCGACCATCCTCCCATCCCTTTTTTGTATGTTGGTCAGAAGAGGGTACACCAGTTATTTTACCTTTACCCCCTGTGGCTGTATCTGCATCCTTGGTGTTTCATTAGGTGGTGGATTAGTAGTGGTTCTACTCTTCGATACTACCTTACTTACAGGGGGAATCACTGCGCAGGAATTAGTTTGGTTGACCACCTCACTATATAAAAAACTTGCTTTTGCCTGCACGTCCCTGGCACTAGGGTTAGATGATTTTGCCTGAATTGGTAGTTGGTCACATGGAACGTGAGCACTACATGTGGATCAGATGGAACAAGGTGCCCTTTCATGCATTAGGAGAGTAAGCATAGAAGTTAGATTCTCCATCATTGACCTCAAAGACCCCAGTTCGGTCCGGAGCGAGTTGACTGCAAGGATAATCGGTACATCTGGTTCCTTCTCTTTATTTTTCCTATTTGACAATTCCATGCATTGGGAAGTTACCTCCACCTCAGTACATGATAACACTTCATATCTATTCTTAGTAATAACTATAGGATCAATTAATGTATGATAGTGGCCATCCCCATCAATAGAACTTGGAACAGCATCAGGGAGGGATTCCTCACTGGCAGGGTTTATACTACTCCCAGCTGTATTCTCCTTGGGGCCCATTTTGCGTTTATGAAACATATTAGGGACAACTGGGCGGGATTTAGGACTATCCCTAGGGGGATGTGCTACACTAGACGGGTGCTTTTCAGTCGACACTTGCGGGTTTGACTCACTCACTAACAGGTCCTCACATTCTTCTATGAGCGTAGCAATACAATCTAGTACACAGTTACTAGCTGGATGTTTGAGTGCCTTCTTTGCCTTTTTCCCTTTGCGAGTTTTCCCACCCGACCCTTCATCCCCCCACTTCCCCCCTTTCCATGGACTTTCTTTTTCCCATATCTGCAAGTTAAGGCTTGTGCTATAAGAAATTAACACACAGTCAGCAACACTTTTAAAGATGGGGTTTTAGTCCACAAGTTTGCAGAGTCAAACCAAATGTGAGAGTGATAAAGCCAGAACAGTACATTATCAATGAGAATGGCGCCTTAGTCCCGGTGTACCAAGTCAAGTCTGCAAACGAAGGGGGGATGGCCCTGCCCTTTCTCTTCCTGGCTCTGACAGGCAAGGATGGGCCCACCCTTTGCCCTGGCTTTGCCTGGGCGGCGCCCGCGCGCGCCCCGCGCTGCGGTGGTGACACGCGCCTTTGGGTGCTCGGGTGCAGGCTTGCTCCTCCCTCCTGGGGAGAGCACAGGGCAGCAAAGGCTTGTGGGACACAGAGTCCCTGGTGAATCGGCGGTGCTTTCTCCTCCCTCTGGGATGCCAAAATCACAGTCACCGGATCGCAAAAGGAAAAGCAACCCCCTCCTTTCAGCTTCATAACTTCTTCAGTCTTACTCAGCCAGTTGCCACCAACAGAAGAGCGCTTTTTTTTCTTCTCCAAAATGCAACCGGAATCATGCAACAGCCTCTTTGATCCACTTTAAGCCTCTCCTCCTTCAGGCGTTTGCTTCCCTTCTTCTGGAACCTCCTAGGGAAACTTGCTGGATTGAGAACAACCTTCCTGATGCAGACTTGGATGAGCAGCAAAGATCAGAGGAGAGCAGCTGCCCTCCGGCACAACTGACGCTGTCTGGGTCATTCAGCACTCAGCGGTGCTCACAGCAGTAAATCAAAGCAGCGGCACCAATAGCCGAACAAATGAGTGAGTGAAGTATTGTAGTTGCGGAAGGCGGAGGACAGAGGGTAAAACCAAGGACGGCACATGCTTCCTCCTTTCAGCCCACAATTATCAAGACCAAACGCGCCCAGACGCGTCCGCTGATTTCCGCCGAGTTCACACCACTCTGCTACTCTGCTCGACAAGTTTCCCCTGAGCATCACACCGCCATCAATCCCAACGGTCCAACGGTCCGAGGGGTCTGAGCTTCCAGGTGCGGGGTGGGGCCTACAATCATACCCACGTTCTTCTCACAGCTGCACAGCAAGTAGCGTCAGCTGCACCGTTTAGGTCTGTGCAATTGCGCACATGGATTGCCGCTGACTCAGCAGCAGCCCTGACTTTGTGGACATAGGGCATTTGAGCCCCTTTTGAGAAGGCCAGTTGGCCAGGGGGATTATGAAGTTTGTAGGGCGCCAGGCCCTAATGGGATTTATGTAGGTGCCAGAAAATGTGATGCATGTCCTGTGTTTTATGCACCGTAATTGATGCCTCTACTGTGGTTTATGTTATATGGTTTATGTTATGAGGTTTTGCATATTATGGCTTATCTTGGTGAGATTATTTCCTACTGTGAGTATACCCCTAATGTGAGTGATGCTTAGGAGGTTAGGGTCTAATGTGTTAGACTGATGAGGCTGAGTACAGTGGTTACCAGTGATTACTGGTTGTACGTTTATGATATGTCTTACTTTTACTAAGTTCGCTTTCTGATGGTTCTGACAGTGGTCCAGTGGGCCCTGTGGAGTTCTGGACTTTTTGGTTCCGTCCAGAGGTGTCAGGGTACAACACCCAAAGACCCCGGAGTCCCACCTGCCTTGGTGCACAAATGAACAGAAACACGGGCTTCTCGATGGTGGCGTCAAAGACCAAAGGTTTATTACTGCAGGGACACAGAAGTCACAGAATCTACACACGGGCAGAATCTAGGAGACTGTTCGATTTGTACATTGAGGGTTGCTCCTTATATACCAAAAATTGTGCTCTAGGCAAATATTTCACATGTCGGTACATTCCCAAACCTTTTGTGTCTCTAAACAATAAATATTTGGCGTTACACAGGAACTGTCGATAATATCTGATACCAAATATCACGAAGAGGGGTTCCCACCAGTCCATCACAATCCCTTGTCAATATTGCATTCAAGACCCGGACCGCCTCATCGTAAAGTTCGTTACCTCCCCCTAATAAAGGCCCAGAAGGAAAAGGAGCAGAGCCAGGTGCAGAAGATAGAAAACGGGATAAGAGATGTTTGTGGGTTGTAAATGGGCAAGGCTACCGGCTTCGGCCGCCTAATCATGATCAGGTACAATGGACAGGAAAACCAGTTCAGGTGGGCTGGCCTCGGGCAGAGGAGGCAGCCTTTGTCGAGTCATGCAGCTTCAGCGTGATCTGGTTTAAGGTGCACGTGTCATGTAAGAGGTGAATCTCCGGCTAAGGCTACGTGTCTTTAATCAAAGTGAAGTGAATGAAATGATCAGAGGCTATTGCATATGTGAGGGCAAGGAACCACAAAAATGGCGGCCACGATCTAAGATGGATGCCGTGTGTATATCAGAAATGTGTCAGTGGAAGGAGTGCTCTTGCTCGTAGCGTAGCGAAAACACTAGGATATACTAAATGGATCATTTGCGGTTCGCTGATACTAATTTTATGTATTTCCGACAAACTTGAAAACACGGGTTCAAGTCGTCACGGAACCGTCACGGAACCTCAGACCCTCCTTTTGCCCTTACATAGGCAATTACTCAATCTATGTCTGAATCTAGTTCTATGCTCATCAGGTCAGTGACATGTTGTTGTATCATCATCCTTTCTCGTGTCTTTTCTCCAAATGCAGGTGGTTTCCTAAAACAGGTTGTAGCACAAAGACTACACAGAGCAGGACCACACTGGATAATCAGACAACATGAGAATAGTAATATTAAGATGACACCAATGACCATTAGAACCTTCCATCCCCACGCTGAGATCAGAGTCCAAACCCACTCCATAAAGGACCAGTTTCCCTCATCTACATGTATGGAGTCCGAAATCTTGTGCAACTTAGAGATCGCCTCGTAAACTGTTGGAGCATTATTAGGAATAAAGACACAGCAGCTCGATTGGATCATTCTGCATACCCCACCTCGATCTGCAAGTATAACATCTAGAACCATACGGTTCTGCAATGTCATGAGCCTATCCGCCTGAAGCTCAGCTGTCAGATTGCTAAGGGCACCAGCAGTTTCGGTAATAGTAGATTCAACTACCCGTGTTAGCTGACGTATGTTTCTACTATTGGCCATAGGCCCCTAGAACGGAAGGAAGCCTTTGAAGAAGTCTCCAGCTTCCTGACCAGCGGTATCTTCCTTACTGAAAACACCTCTAGCTACTCTTATTCTGTGGTAATCCGGTGAAGCAGTGTATGTCGGAGGCAACAATCGAGCAATATAACATGAACCTGAAAAGTCAGCAGGCAACCATGTATAAGCTCTGTCTCGACAGATGAAGTAGGTACCCCTGGCAGTAAGGAAGGCAGGGGAAGAGTTAGCCGGAAACACATAAGTCTCTACGCACTCACTCCTCCCTAGCTGAGCTCTCGGATTTCTCCCATTACCTTGCAAACAGACCTGACCTCGGTGAGGTACGACCCAGATTGGAGTTGAGCTTTTACGCTTGCTTTCTCCTAAACTAAGGCGATACTCTGAAGTATTCCAACTTAAATATACTCGCAATTCGTCTCTAGGGTAAGATGGAGTATTATTGACGTCTTTGATCATGTCAATAATTCCCTGGACTAAAGCTTTGTTGGCAGAGTTATATTTAGTGGAGCGTGGTGGGCGTGGAGGATAGGTCTCAAGAGCATAAGCAAAGATGGTTTGAAGGGCCTGAAAATGATCCATTGTAGCTGAAAGGCAAAACCAGATAGGGAATACCTTTATCCATAGTGTGGGGTATCAAGCCACACACCCAACAGTCTGTCGTGTTAACTACCAGTTGGTGTTGGTGCAAGAGCTGTACAAAAGTATTATTAATGAATTCTGAGCGTCGAGCTTGCTCATGTTCCGGAAACGAGTGAAAAGAGTGTATAGAAGAAACAGTAGAAATAGCAGGATCAAGGGGAGGTACTGTAGATACTGGCACAAAAATCAAATTTATGCTAAAGACAATTCCACCCACCAGTGTTGCTAAAACAATCAAAAATGTAATGGCACATTGCATCAAGAAACATTTGCTATGAAGAATTCTATTTAGTCTGTTTCTGCGAACGTAAATCACATTTTCTCGTTGCAGCGCAGGAAGTTCCATCTTCTACAATCCGCTCGCGACCACTGATGATGTGTACGTAGATGAAAATGCCTCTGTCAGCCCTGGGAGTTCCCAGTACTAACAGAAAGATCGACCTTGTGTCAGACCCCTGCAAATTCAAACTAGGCACACAGCCACGACCCTACGGCTACCCAGACGGCAAGGCAATTTATTAAAAACAATAAACAATAGCAAACTTCCTGGCTGAAAAGCAAAAAAGTCCAATGTATATAAATATCAAAATCACAATATGCAGTTGCCTGCTTTATTAGTTCGTTTTATGGCTTCTAAGGTTGTATCTTTTCCTTGCTGGTACTGTTTGATCGGAAAATAGTGTATCACTAGCAGCTGTTGCAGAGTTTACGTTCGCAGATGGCAAAGTTTCTTCTGATGCTGGAGACAAATGTTCAATGTTCAAAGTAGTCTTTTCAAGAGGAGAGTCACGTTTCAAAGTGTCAGAAATCAAATCGGCATCGCTGAAAGGGACAAATTTTGGAGTTATTTCAGATTCGGAGGCACCAATTCCCTTCTTCACCCAGTCGTCGTAGGGCAGCGGCAGTGGAACACGCTTTACGTGAGAAGCGTGGATCCAGTTCTTCCGGCCAGCAACACGTACAGCTGTCCTCGTTGCCAGCAGGATTTGGAAGGGGCCGATGTAGCGAGGCTGAAGATTCTTTGTCCTCGCGAAGTTCCGGACCACTATGAAGTCACCCGGTTTCAGTTGATGCCCTGGACTCTCCGGAGGCTTTGGCAAAGCATCAAAAACCTGTTGATGAATAAGACTTAATTTAGCAGTCAAGTCATAAAGATAGTCTATCAACATAGGATATTCAATGGAGCAGAATTGTTTAGGCCTTGGCACACCCCAGACATTTGCCGGGCGGCCAAATACAATCTCATATGGAGAAAGCCCTATTCTAGAATGCACTGTTGCTCTCGTTGATAACAAGGCCAAAGGAAGTGCGTCTGGCCAAGCCAAACCTGTGGATGCTTGAATTTTGGCTATTTTAAGCTTGAGGGTGCCATTGTAACCCTCGACTAAACCAGCAGACTGGGGATGGTTCGCACTATGAAATTTTTGTTTCAATCCTAGACCAGCACACACACTCTGCATAACTTTCCCTATAAACTCACTTCCGTTATCTGACCATACAATCCGTGGCATTCCATACCTAGGGAAAAATTCTTTGAGAAGAATTTTGGCAGTTGATAAAGCAGTGTTGTCCTTTAGTGGGTATGCTTCTATCCACCTGGAAAAAGCACAAACTACCACCAGGACGTATTTTAAATTGTTGCAGCGTTCCATGTGAATGAAGTCTAACTGTATTACTTCAAAGGGACAGGAAGGAGGAGCAAAATGACCAGCTGGAGTTGGAGTTCCCTTGCCAGGATTATGCATCAAGCACACCATACAATTTTTCACCACTCTCTCTGCACACTTACTGATTCCCTCATTCTTCCAAACCGGAGCTAACATCTTACATATCCCTTTAGAACTTATGTGCGCCACTCCATGCGCCATCGTCACTACTGCAAGCACATACGCATCAGGCAACATCCAACGCTGCTGTTCTGTCAAATCGATCCAACATCCATTCGAGTCCAATTTGCCCGTACTTTCTCTCCATACGCGTTTCTCTTCCTCAGTCGCTTCTTTCTGAATCTCTTTCACACTTTCCATTGTGTCCTCACACATTCCAGACTCAGCAATCCATCTTGCAGACGTAGCAACATACATTCTACTCATCATGTCTCTAGCTGTCTGTTTAGCGGTTTCATCAGCAAAGGCATTTCCCCGACCAACATCATCCGTGATTGCTTTATGAGCACTGCACTTCACAATCGCAACTTCAGTCGGTAAGGTTAGAGATTCTAACAAGTCGTTAACTAGCTGACCATGTTGAATCTTAGTCCCATGGGACGTAATGAAACCCCTTTCTCTCCACAACCGGCCAAAACTATGGGCCACGCCAAATGCGTACTGACTATCTGTAAACACATTCACTCTCTTTCCCTCAGCTAAAACACACGCTCTCGTAAGAGCTATTAACTCTGCAGCTTGGGCAGAATTCTGACTCACTCTTGCAGTCTCCACAATCGTCTTCAAAGTCGTTACCGCGTAGGCAGCAGTCACATCACCATTCTCCAATTTAAAACATGACCCGTCCACATACAGCGTACCATCTGGGTCGGATAGAGGAGTATCTCTCAAGTCGATACGACCTTTTGTCTCTTCCTCCGTTTTGAAATAACAGTCATGTGGCTCAGAATCACTCGACTCTTGATCAGTCGGCAACAATGTTGCTGGGTTCAATACATTGCATCTTTTGATCTGAATATGACTCGCTAATAACGTCAGCTCGTAACCAGATAATCTCGCACTAGTAAGGTGTTGTGTCTTCGTTCGGTTCATGAGTGTGTCCACTGCATGAGGAACCATGACCACTAGCATATTGTTCATCACCAAACCAGCAGATTGTCGAATGGAAGCTGCAGCTGCCGCTGTAGCCCTCAAACAACTAGGCAATGCTCTAGCTACCGGATCTAATGTTGATGAGAAATACGCACAAGGGCGTTGTTTATCACCAAACTTCTGTGTCAAGACACTCAACGCGCAACCTTCTCTTTCGTGAACGTAGAGCGTGAATGGCTTACTGTAATCAGGTGTGCCCAATACAGGAGCTGAACACAAAGCTTTTCGTAATTCAGCAAAACTCTTTTGACATTCATCAGACCATGGCACCGGACTCGGAACATTTTTCCCAGTCAAAGCTACCAATGGCTTTGCTAAAAGTGAAAAATTTGGGATCCATTGCCTACAGTAAGAGGTAATACCTAGAAAGGCACGTACTTCCCTCTGTGTGCGTGGAACACTCATCTGCGTAATTGCTTTTATTCTTTCTGGGGTCAACTTCCTTCCCTCCTTTGACAAGAGATGACCTAAGTAGGTTACTTCTTGGCAGCAATATTGCATTTTGGAAGGTGACACCTTATGATTCAAATTAGACAAATGATGCAATAGTGAAATTGTAGCTGCCTTGCAAGTTTCCTTGTCATCGGCAGCCACCAAAAGATCGTCTACGTACTGTACTAGGGCAGAACCTGGAGGAAGGACAAAAGAATCTAACTGGCTTTTTAAAGCTTGACTGTAAATAGATGGACTTTCACAGTAGCCTTGTGGAGCGCGTTTAAATCTGAAACTGCGACCTCCTAAACAGAAGCCAAAAATATCTCTGCTTTCCTCGGCTATCGGAATGCTGAAAAAGGCATTCTTCAAGTCGATGACTGAGAACCAATTGGCTGTAGCGGGAATCAATGTTAGCAAGGCAGTAATGTCTGGCACTACAGGAAACTGCGGAATTACAATCTTATTAACTTCTCTAAGGTCTATGACAAACCTATAGACTGGAGGCTTTGTAGGATCTGTTCGTTTCAAAATCGGCAATACAGGACTATTACAAACATTTCCTCGCGTTTCTTCAACCACACCTTTTTTAATCAAATCTTGCACAATCAATAAGAGTGCACGCTCACCTTCATTCGATATTTTATATTGAGGAATTCTTGGAAATTTCACATTCGCTTTCAAAGTTACTACATACGGTGGAATCTCTAGTAGACCTACATCATTGGGACCAGTCGCCCAAAGAGAATCAGGGAGTGAACGTAGCTCCGGCGGGAGTTTGTCCATTGACAAGTACATCGGAGAGGTGAGTCTTTTACCCAAAGTAAGCTGTACTCCTTCCGGAGAACAGTACAATGTCGCATATAGTCGTTTTAACAAATCTAAACCAAGCAGATTTTCATTACAACCTGTCGTCAAAATTAAGGGTGCTTTCAATTGACACGGTCCAACAGAAATAGACAAAGGACCAGATATCGGGTTGTACACAGGGGCGCCTGAAAAACCTACGGAAACATTTGTTGAGCCAGACAAAGGTGCGTCAGGGAGTTTCGCATGCATGATAGAACTTTTTGCGGCACCAGTATCCAACAGAAACGGTTCGACTACACCTGATGTTGCTACTGCGACATAAGGCCCACTCTGATCCACTGGAACTGATACTACTCCCTCTCTCTGTCCATGGCTGTCCTAGTACCCATTTTGTTGAAATCCCTCTTCAACTTCACAATAATCCTCAACAAGATATTGCTGAGATCTATTCTGTTGAGCTGACTGTACATTTTGTTGATCAAAGTGATTAGAAGGACGATCATTCGTTTGTGGAGGCATAGCACCTCGTCCCCGACCTCTAGAATTCTGTGCAAAACCACCACGACCTCTCTGAGCTGCTGCCGCATTATTTTGCGCTAAAATCTGACAATCATTTTTATAGTGACCCTCTTTCTTACAGTACGCACACTGATTCCACTGGTATTGAGGCCTGGTCGAATTATAATCTGTCTTTTGATACGAATTCTGTTGCATATTAGTCTGATTCGTGCGAGGCGGATACGCCTGCTGTAAAAGAACTTTAGTCTTTAAATCTTTCGTTTTCTTCTCTGATTTCTCCTTTTCCTCTTTATCCCTATTTTCATAGTACTGTGCAGTCGCAAGTATTTGCGCTGTCGTAGATACAGCCCACGCACTTTCTGAGTCTTTCAATTTATTGCATAATTCGGGTAACAAATTATGCACAAATTTATCGACAAACAATCTCTGTCCTCCTTCAGTGCTCATATCCTGACCACTATGGTCTACAAAAGTCTCTTCGAACCTCGTGAAGAAGTCGGAGACACTTTCGTCTTTCTTCTGCTTGCATGCGGATAATTTATCCCAATTAACACGCAATGCTGGCATCAGAGTCTTCATTAAATCTATTATTCTGCCAGGAAGATTAGCAATTAGGGGTTCGGGTTTCGCACCACCTGTTTGTTGAGCATCTGCTGCAGTGATAGCTGCCCAATCACCACCTAAAGCAGCCTGATGATCCTCTCTACGAATTTTAGCCCACACTGGTTGTGGAACTACATTACCAAACAACATATCAATGTCGGCTAAGTTCATTATACAAGCCTCAACTGTCTGTGTCAATTCCTTGTAATATCCGGCTGGATTCTTACGTGGATCTGGCAAGGCCTGTTTCACTGCTAACACTTCTGCTCGCTTCCACGGAATATGTATCCATACTCTTTGGAACTGTGCTGGAGCAGCTGCAATACCCGCATTATCATCACGTTGTACTGCCTCGCGCCAAATTGGAGGAACTTCCCTCATAGGATATTGGCGACTTGGCTTCATTCTACCTTTCTCTAAATCTCTCGGGGAACGAAGAGATGGATCAATCCTAAAACTCAAAATGAGTTCCATCGCTTCCTTTATATTATCGCCCACTATCATTCCAGCAGCAAACTCTTTTTGAATTTTAATTAAATCTTCCAAATCTGATTCGACATCGTCTTCTTCTATTTCCTCACGCAACAACGAGCACATCTCGTCGAAGACGTATCGCTGCGTTGGCTCTCCCCATTGCATAAATGTCTCTAACACATCTTTCGTACTATATCTTCTAACTTTTGTAATCCATCTGAGAGCTGTGGAGTCTAAAACTCCCCGTTCCTCAGTACTTGGAAGCTGACTCCGTCTCTGAACAGAGTCAGGAGTAGGAGTCTTAATCAAGGTTTTATATATAGGCGACAGCATATTAGTAACAGAATCAGTAATTCTTCGACGAACAGAAAGTGGAGTTAGTACACTCGCAGACATAGAGAACGCAGTAGAGGTAGGAATAGATGACGTAACAGTAGGAGTATCGAGGAAAATAGTTTGAGGACCAATAGGTACAGTGGTAGGTATAGGAGCGGGCAGTGCGGGAAGAGGAGGAGCTGTAGGAACATTTACATTCACCACAGGAGGTATAGGAACTTGATTCTGAGGAACAAGAACACCAGGTTGTCCAGCAACCGGCAATTGAACATCCGGTATAAGTGGAGCCGCAGCACCTTGTGCGTACGGTGGAGGCGACCGTAACAGATAAGATAGCAGAGGATCGTTTTCGGAATCCTCCAGTATCTTAGCCATTTTCGATGGCAAGGCAGGATAGCACTTGTCAATCGCTAAGTTACGCTCTCTAATGGCTACATCTATGGCTTTCTCACACTCGTCAGCCTGCAACTGCTTAGTCGCTTGCTCTAGAGTTAACTCTTCTAGTTCTTTTTGCTCTTTTTTCAACCTTTTCATTTCTCTCTGTTTGGATTCTTTCCGCCAATAACGAAAAGAGTCAAACATTGCCGGCCGGGCTTTCTTCCTAAACAATTTCGCTTCTAAATTGTCGAGAATCTCTTGTTCAAAACTACCATGCAGTGGCCAGCTAAGGACACCATCCTTCTTACAATAACGGACCCATATCTCATTATAAGTTATAGGACCCACACCATACTTACAATATAGGTCATATAGGGGAGTCCCAATCGGAGGAACCAGACAGGAATCCTCTAATTGTGAGTCACTGTTGCAACTAAAACAAGACAACATTTTCCGACTTACCATTCTCAGTCCGGAACACAAAACAAACAAACACGGAACAAATTGTGCACTTGAACCAAGAACTTAGGCCTACCAAAAACGAACTGATGTATCGATACCCAAAACTGAACCAAATAGATTATCGTAACCAGAACAACTAGTGATAATCTTACGAAACCAAACCAAACCAAGAACCGATCAAGGATTTTTAACAATCCTCACAAAAGTAACCAGCTAGCTATCACTAAATACTTAACTGAGTCACTGAAGACGTCACCAAGGAGAAACCCGTCACGTTTCGCTGTACTAAGGACTGCACCACTTCGGGTCCAAGACAGGGCGACGGTCAAGGCAACGGCCCACTGCAGCCGTCCTGAACGGGAACCCTCGTGGAAGAGAACTTCAGGGCCACTTTTGCGATATGCCGGGATCGATGAAGTGGGGCGCCTCCCTCAGGAATCTTCACACGAAGCTTCTCGAACTCTTCAGGCTTTTGGACCGGTACCGAATGACGTCGCCCCACGTTGGGCGCCAATTGGAGTTCTGGACTTTTTGGTTCCGTCCAGAGGTGTCAGGGTACAACACCCAAAGACCCCGGAGTCCCACCTGCCTTGGTGCACAAATGAACAGAAACACGGGCTTCTCGATGGTGGCGTCAAAGACCAAAGGTTTATTACTGCAGGGACACAGAAGTCACAGAATCTACACACGGGCAGAATCTAGGAGACTGTTCGATTTGTACATTGAGGGTTGCTCCTTATATACCAAAAATTGTGCTCTAGGCAAATATTTCACATGTCGGTACATTCCCAAACCTTTTGTGTCTCTAAACAATAAATATTTGGCGTTACACAGGAACTGTCGATAATATCTGATACCAAATATCACGAAGAGGGGTTCCCACCAGTCCATCACAATCCCTTGTCAATATTGCATTCAAGACCCGGACCGCCTCATCGTAAAGTTCGTTACCTCCCCCTAATAAAGGCCCAGAAGGAAAAGGAGCAGAGCCAGGTGCAGAAGATAGAAAACGGGATAAGAGATGTTTGTGGGTTGTAAATGGGCAAGGCTACCGGCTTCGGCCGCCTAATCATGATCAGGTACAATGGACAGGAAAACCAGTTCAGGTGGGCTGGCCTCGGGCAGAGGAGGCAGCCTTTGTCGAGTCATGCAGCTTCAGCGTGATCTGGTTTAAGGTGCACGTGTCATGTAAGAGGTGAATCTCCGGCTAAGGCTACGTGTCTTTAATCAAAGTGAAGTGAATGAAATGATCAGAGGCTATTGCATATGTGAGGGCAAGGAACCACAAAAATGGCGGCCACGATCTAAGATGGATGCCGTGTGTATATCAGAAATGTGTCAGTGGAAGGAGTGCTCTTGCTCGTAGCGTAGCGAAAACACTAGGATATACTAAATGGATCATTTGCGGTTCGCTGATACTAATTTTATGTATTTCCGACAAACTTGAAAACACGGGTTCAAGTCGTCACGGAACCGTCACGGAACCTCACCTGCCAGGTGTAAATAATCCCTTGTAGATGTGACCTAGTGCCAGGTGGCACAATGTATATTATGTGATGACTATTCTACTGTGTTATGGCAATACACAGGTTATTTTTGATATAACCTTGTGTGGAGTTCCTTTTGTGGTGTGCCTGGGATGTTGTTGCTGCGTCTGTGCGCAAACGCTTTACACATTGCCTCCGGGATAAGCCTGACTGCTCGTGACAAGCTACTAAGAGGGAGAATGGATTATCTTTGGCCTAATACTCCTTTGTTCTGGCTAAAGTGGTGGTCTCTGCCTGGCTTTGGCGCAAGCCTTAGCCAACCAGAGATCCCATCTCTAACACTGCTGAAAACCACTGTTAAGGGAAAACAGGAGGGGTACATGGAGACTATGCTGTGTGCAATATTTGGTTGTGAATCATTGTCATCAATGCTCATGGTAAAATAACCACACTTGGCCCCCACCCCGGTGCCAGGCATCCCTCCCTGGGCTGTGATTGCTAAACTGTTGAACTACCAAGACTGAGATGCTTCCTTAATAAGCGCGAATCAAAGGTGAAATTAGCCAAAAGAATCCCATCTGGCTTTCTACCCAGACTTCACTCAAGCAGTCTTGGATGCCTGCTTCAAGTTCCTCCTGGTTTCCCTGGAAATAACATATACCATGTTGGACCCGGCCATACTGAAGTTCCAAATACTGTGTGTCGCAGCTGACCCTCAGCTGGCCACCACGTTGCTTAGTAAACACTCACCTAAACATTGCAGCAAGAACGACAACACCCAGATACATCGTCAAATGATGGACGAAGTAGACTAATCAAATATTAATCTGCAGTATCCATTTGCGCAGCCACTTCACCCACCGCAGGATATCCCCACTCGCACACAACCAGAAACAGGCCTGACACAAGATACTATTCTATAAGTTTAATCTGTAAAACCGTATGTAAATTTTATGCCACGCCGTGGCATAAACAAGATAATGTTGCAGTGTGAACCAGCAGTGCAGATGGGAATTGGCTGCTTGAGGACACACACCTGTTAAATATAATGAGACATTTTGGGAATGCCCCATAAATGTAATACTGTGTACGCAGACTCAGGGGCGGACTACCCATTGCCCTGTAACTTTGTAACAGTTGTAGTGTGAAGGAGGGGAAGTGGGGGGGTTTATGCTCAAGTTTAAAATAATAAGTTCCTCGCTTAAACACCACTGGAAAGTTCTGGTCCAGTGTGGGGGGGTTGTAAGGTATATAGTGTAAGCAACAAATATCATGCCATCATGGAGGGCAAGAGATATACAGATGGGAGTTGAGCTTATGTCCCACCATGAATGAATGGGTACTGACTGCTAGTATGATGGCTAGGAATGATACAGAAGAACCCCCTCCCTTTTGACTACTCTTGTGGTAAATTCAGGGTCTTAATGATTCCTATAAAGCAAGACCTTCTAGCTAACGCAAATTATCTCCAATTGGCATATTATTCCTGCAGGAAACACATCTCTACAATTATAACACCTCCAATACTGCAGTACAATTGGGGGCACACAGATATTTTTCTACATATTCCACAGAAGTGGCTATATTAATAAAGAAAGTTGTATATTTCAAACATATACACACCAATATGGGCCCAGAGTTAGAATTTTGATTGTACAAGCCTTTTCCAATCAACCCTCATAAACACCCTCGACCGAATCAGGATGATCCAGCTTTTCTCTCAAGTTTTAACTAGAAGTAAGGTAAAACAACCACACACAATTTATACGGGGAGGCAATTTTAAGGTCACACTGCACGCCACCCTAGATAGTCAGACAGATCTTTCAAAATCCCAAAAGCCAGAGAAATGTTATATAGCATCTCAAGTCAATACAACTTCATAACCCTTGCCATAGAGCTTCCATGGTTCTGAGGCTAGACTAGGATATTGACTTTGTTCATGTGATGTTGTTTGTTGGACACAGTCCATCACACACATACCCAAAACATTTTCTGATTGCTCCCCAGTCATGCTTAAAATGCATGTTATGGACGTGGGCAGAGTACAGATGCCATGGAGACTCCATATGGACATGCTAATGGAAGGTGTCTTCCTTAATGAGATGCATCATATCATACAGACATACTTCAACTATAACCGGGGTCAATGGACACATGCTCTGCACTCTGGGAGCTATTCAAAGCCGCTGTGTGTCTGGGGAGTGCATTGATAAAGGCAATAGAATATTAAAATCTATCTGTGAAAGGATCACCAAGTTAGAGATACATACACTTGAAGACAGCTACACAAATACCCATGACCCAAATACCCGATTGAAGAACTCTACTAGACATACTGATTGAGAGAATGGAGTTTCAGGAGGAGGCAGAAAGAAAGACCCAATACCTAGGGTAATATGCACTAGCATGCATATATGGAATGGGAGACCATTCAGAGCACACCTTGGCCAGCCTTATTAAATTAAATTGGACTGCAAATGATGTAATACAGATAGAGGAGGATGATTGTACTTTGGTTTACCAAAAAAAGGATGTCTTATCAACATTCACTAGATATTGCACCTACCTATACGCATCTATACAGAAGAATGACTTCCCAGGTCTTGGTGAATTCTTAGACAGAGCCATCCTCGTGTGACTCAAGAAAGAGGAACAGAAGCAACTCTGCCAGCCAATCACCCGAGAGGTGATCTGGGTGGCTGTTACTTCAATGCAACATCCATGTACACCTAGGAGAAATGGTTTTAGCATCGACTTTTATAAAGAATACATTGCAGTCTTACTACCATATATGTTGCAGATGTATGAAGAGGCACGAAAAAAAGGGAGACCACTATCCAAACTCAGAAAAGCAATTGAGATCACATTGCTAAAACCTAATAAAGATCCAACTAAGTGCGAATCTTAAAGACCACTGTCCTTAATAAATACTCACAATAAAACCTTAACTGAAATGAAAAAGAATAGATAGCTTCCCTTAAAGCAAAGCCTGGTGAGACCCGATCAATTAGGATTCATACCCAATCGCTCCACAACTGCCAACATCAGAACTTTATTTGCCATCATGCATTAGATAAACCTGGAAATCACAGCTGCACTAACGGTTTTAGGCACCACAAAGGCATTTGAATTCCACCAAAGGGCATATGTGTCCTGTCATTAGCAAAATGAATAGACCTCGGTCTAGGTCCGCTCTCTCCCCGCAGCTCTGCTGTGCCGCATCTTGCCTCCAGACCCCGACCTCCTCCTTGGGAGGTCCGAGGCTGCTGCCCACTCCTGCACCTGCTGCCCGCTCCAACTGGGACCTGAATGCCTGCAACCACCGTAACCTTTATCAGCCGTTTTTGTTTCTTCATTTTTCCCAGTAATGCCACTGTTTTTGTGCCCATCTGTGTCTTGCTCTAATTCCACCACAGTTTTTATTTTCTCATGCCTGCCTGTTCCTTTTCCCTTTCACCGCTGCTGCCCCTGTGGCCCCTCCCTCCTGTAATTCCCTCAAGGAATTCCCTCCTGGAATTCCCCCGCTCCCGCCTCTCAGGCTCTCCTCCCTCCCACCTCACCTACTTCATGGCGGCCCCTGCGCGGGAGCATGAGTAAGACCTTCGACCATCGGTCTAGGTCCACTCTCTCCCCGCAGCTCTGCTGTGCTGTCTCTTGCCTCCAGACCCTGACCTCCTCCTTGGGAGGTTCAAGGCTGCTGCCCGCTCCTGCACCTGCTGCCCGCTCCAACTGGGACCAGACTGCCTGCAACCACGTAACCTTTCTCAGCCATTTTTTTCTTACTTTTTCCCTGTTGTGCCACTGTTATCGTGCTCATCTGTGTCTTGCTCGAATTCCACCACAGTTTTTATTTTCTCATGCCTGCCTGTTCCTTTCGCCGCTGCTGCCCCTGTGGCTGCTCCCCCACATGTAATTCCCCCTGGGAATTCCCCCCAGAATTCCACCGCTCCCTCCTCCCAGCCTCTCCTCCCTCCCACCTCCCCTACTTAATGGCAGCCACTGGTCGGTCAAGCAGCGGATGTGCAGTGGGCTCGCCGCCGGAGCGCCGAAGGCTCACCAAAGGCAAGCCCATTTGCACCTATCTGTGACCCGACTGTGGCCAGCGCCAGGCATCCTGGACCTTCCACTACCCATCGCTACTACACTACCACTCTCCTCGCACTCAACCCTGGAAGACCTAGAGAATGCCAACAGGCCTCACCAAACACAACACAAGGCCAGTTCTCCTGCCTCCACTGCCACCAGACACTCACTGCCACCCCGGCCTCCAACACCGGCGACGCCAGCCCCGGCGACACCCTAAAATGCATCAACGCACACTCCGTACACAAACACACCATGGAAATCTGGAGCCTACTCCAATCTCTTTTACCCGACATCGCCTTCTTCACAGAGACCTGGACCAATGCATCCTCCGCCCCCGACATCAGCACCGCCATCCCAGACGGATACAAGATCCAGAGGAAAGACCATCTCAACCACCCAAGAGGGGGGCTCACCATCACCCACAAGAGCACCCTCTGCCTGTCCTCCTCCAGTGAAACCTTTCTCTCTGCCGAACATCTGCACTTACAGATCTAGACCACCCCCAAAGCCACACTCAGAGGGACCTTTGGCTACAGACCCCCGGCTCCCGAACACCCTTCGCCACAACCATCACCGACTTAATCGCACCCCATACCATCGCCTCAACAAGATACATACTCATTGGAGACCTGAACTTCCACCTCGACAACCCCAGCGATCCCAATTCCACTATCCTTCGTGACAACCTCACCAGCCTCGGATTTAAACAACTCGTCAATACACCGACCCACAGAGCAGGACACACCCTCAACCCCATCTTCGCGGCAGGAAACAGCATCCAATTCAGCCACACAACGTTGCTGCCATGGACCGACCACCACTGCATACACTTTGCCATCAACAAACCCAAGGCACCCATACCAGACCCACGCCCCCCATGACAGAACTAGAGCAAGGTTACCAACGAGCAACTTAACTCCACCCTCACCTGAGACAACCACATCTGGGCACCTGATGCAAATGATGCAGCCAGAGAACTCCACACCTGGATCTCCGACTACGCAGACGAGCTCACCCGCTGCGCAACCCCAACAGAAAACGCCCCAGGAAAGCCGCCTAGTTCACCACCACTCTCCAAGAAGCCAGACACACCTGCAGAAGCCTGGAGAAGAACTGGAGAAACACCAAGATAATCGAAAACCACACCACCTACAAGGACACCATGATGGACTACCACAACCACATCCGAGCCACCAAGAGGAACTTCATCCACAACAAAATCCTGGCCAACTCCACCAACTCCAAGGAACTTTTCAGTGTCATTCAAGAATTCACCAAACCACGCAGCGAAGCCACAGACATCACCAAATCCCAAGACCTCTTCGACAAGCTTGGAACGTATTTCCACCTCAAGATCAAAAACCTCTACAACAACTTCATCAACCATCCACCCTCCCCCCAGAAACACCAGCCCACCATCTCCAGCTGGACACCGATCATGAACGAAGACACCGCCTCGACCATGAAAGCCTCCACTCAGGGGCCCCCACTGACCCTTTCCACCTCACATCTACCCCAGAGCCACAGCCGACATTGCACCCAAACTACAACGCACCATCAACACCACCTTCAAAACAGGCACCTTCCCAGATGACTGGAAGCATGAAGAAGTCAGAACTCTGCTCAAGAAGTCCACAGCTGACCCCATCAACCTCAAGAACTATCGGCCCATCTCGCACCCCCCTTCGCAGCCAAAGTTGCAGAGAAAACAGTCAACAAGGAAACTAATTTGATTCATTGAAGAGAACGCCATCCTCGACCCATCCCAATCCGGATTCCAAAGCAACCACAGCACAGAGACCGCCCTACTCGCCACCACAGATGACATCCTCACCCTCCTGGACCAAGGCCACTCCACAGCCCTCATCCTACTCGACCTATCAGCGGCCTTCGACACAGTCTCCCATAGCACACTAGTCCCCACCCTCTTTAACATCTACATGGCCCCCTCGCAGCCATCGTCCGACAACACGGCCTCAACATCGTATCCTATGCCGATGACACCCAGCTCCTCCTCTTACTCACCAAAGACTCCAACACTGCCAAACTCAACTTCCAGAAAGAAATGCAAGACGTCGCAGTCTGGGTGACCAACAACTGCCTGAAGCTCAATGCTGAGAAGACAGAAGTCCTCATCTTCGGTACCACCCATTCTGCATGGGACAGCATCTGGTGGCCGACGGCCCTTGGAAGCCCACCTACCCCCTCTGACCACGCCAAGAACCTCTGCATCATACTCGACTCATCACTCACCATGAACAGACAGGTCAATGCCATCACCTCCAGCTGCTTCAACACCCTTTGCATCCTCCACAAGACCTTCAAGTGGATCCCCCCTGAGTCAAAGAAGACAGTCACCCACGCATTCATCACCAGCAGACTGGACTATGGAAACACACTCTATGCCGGCATCAACAAGTCCCTACTCTGCATCTCCAGACAATACAGAACACTGCTGCAAGACTCGTCCTCTGCATCCCCCGACATGAACACATCAGTCAACACCTACCAAGTCTCCACTGGCTCCCAGTGGAGAAAAAAGTCACTTTCAAAATCCTCACTCACGCCTACATAACCCTACATACCAACGGGCCCAAATACGTCAATGACAGAATCAACTCCCACGTACCCAAAAGAAGCCTCTCATCTTCCAACCTCACACTGGCCGAATCCCCGCTCATCCACAGAGCCAGAGCAGGCGAAGATACTTCTCTCACATTGCAGCCAAGACCTGGAACGAGCTACCGGCAGACATCAGACGTGCCCCCACTCTGAACACCTTCAGGAAGACCCTCAAGGCCTGGCTCTTCGGCTAAATATATCTGGGCCCTACCCCTCAGCGCCTTGAGACCCTCACGGGTGAGTAGCGCGCTTACGATTCCCTGATTGATTGATATATACTCAGCCAGTAGCTAAGATAAGAGTTAAATAAAGGACAAACATCACATCCCATAAATATACAGAGAGGCACCAGGCAGGGATGCCCACTATCCTTAATTCTATGAGCCCTAGCACTGGAGCCTCTGCTATGTATCTTGAGAGCACACCAACATCATAGGGGTATAGAATTGGGATCACGCAAATTGCTATTATCACTTGTGCAGATGAAATACTCTTGCTGGTGAAACATCCAGATACAAATTTAAACCCACTGATGTGTGAAATTATATATTTTGCTAGATGGTTGGGGTAAATCGTTCCTAATGCCACTAACCATAATCACTTGTAAGCCTGCGCTGGACTATCTCATAATTTGAATGGAAAAAACAGTGCACTATTTGGGTATTCTCTGCCACTGACACAAATACTTAATTCTGCAAACAAGTTATGGGAGATGCCAAAATGGGATCAATACACACATTGACAAATCGTACAAATTTGTCTTTTCGAAGGTGATGAAAACTACCTACATGAAAATGGTGTTCCTACCTAGATTGTTATATCTGTTCCAAAACATAAGGATACCACTGAATAGAGTATTCTTAGACTAACTAAAATCACCAATGATTGCCCTGGCAAGCAGCCACAAATTGTCCCGGATACACTGCAAAGATCATATAGAAATGGGGTATTTGTTCACTCCCAACTTTGAGGTATATTATCAGGTGGCCCAAGCCCAATTCACTCACCGCTGGTTCCATAATGCTGGGAAGGCCTCACAAAATGAAGTTGAGAAGGATTTGTCCCACTCTGATCCACTGAACACTCTCATAACCCTATAGGCCATAAAATCAAATAGGCACAGTGAAATGTACAATATGAGCATGGTCCTGATTAGCCAAGATTTGTACAGCAGCAACACCATATTCACCCCAACGGTCTCTCAAGGACAGTCCAGGATTAAGGGTAACAAAAGAACCATTACTGATAAACAGACGTACGGAAAACAACCTATACAAATTAGGGCATGTATTTCCAAACAATAAGTTCATCACCTATCAGGATTACAATGCACTGGGTCCAATTATGCACTCAGACACACTGTTATGGTATAGCCTACCAGGGGAGGTGTGGAGAATCATCATGCATAGAGAGTGAGGAATTGGACAGGCATGTGGAGACACGAACAGACCAGGAAATTAAAAGACTGCTAGTAGACAGGAAAATCAGCCTGAAATGGACAATCTAACACGGTACCTAGATGCAATGTAAGAACAGGTAGATAAAAATGGTGTACCAATTGACATGGCTGAGAGTAACATTGGGGAGACCAAAACTAACAAGTATTGACAAAGTAAATTGTTTTCTCCAATGGCTGAGCCAATCGCTTTGGCAACCGGGAGGGGTGAGTAATGGGGAGAGGATACTGGTATGGCTAGAAAAAGCGCTATGAAGTGGCCAGAGATAGATGCATCAGAGCACTTCTTTTCCTTCTGTCCGGAGAGGAAGAATAACCGGAGACAGGGCTGGTGGGAGGGGAGAATAAGGAGGGACAGAAGGCAGGGTGGGTGGGGGTAGAAGAAACCTATTTGAGGGGATAGAGGAAATAAGGATGAGAGGTCAAGTGGGAGTGATGAAGAAAAAGGGAAGGGGTTGGGAGAAGGTAAAAAATGTTCTGAGACCCGACAAGCATCAACCGCATCATAGTGGTTTTTCTTCAGAAGAAACAGCGCGAGCGACGGATGGCCAGCAGAGGGAAACTAATCAAACATAATCTATGCTTGGTCTGTGCTCCATGGAAAGAAAAGGAAGTGATGCATGGAATGCCCTGTCCAATCAGGGCCGGACTGGGAACTGAAAGCTGTCCTGGCAAAATTTGCCAGACCAGACCCCGTCCGACGCATAGCGAGCGAGCTCAGTGAGCGAGTCCGACCGCTACTAGGGGAGTTTGGGGTGGTTCTTCCCCCAAGAAAATTTGGGAAAACAACAGACCAAAATGGTGAATTTTTAAGCACATTTTTCATTACATATTCAATGTATCAACTTTCAAAGCACAGTAAATAGTAGATGATGACCTTAAAGAGCACCAGGTTACCCATTGTGGTCCCCGAACCCACGAAAACTTCTGGCATGCCTGAGAATCTGTGGATTTTTGAAGGCCTCTATATGTTGGTGCATGCAGATAGAAACAATGCAGAGCTGCTGTGCAGTTGCGGTTGACATGCATGATTCGCTAATATAAATACAAATATTACGAGGACTGCATGTCAGAGATTGCGAAATACTTTGCTGTCTGTGCCAGAAGTTGTGCTCAAGTTGTAACTAAGATGCACACGTTCCAAAAATTTCAATTGGAAACAACAGCAAATACAAATGTGCAAGTATATTTACAAAAAAGCGACCACAGCAGAGAAAACACCAATGCCACATGCTTTTGGGTTGTATATTGTTTTCAGTGGCATCAGTGAACACAAAAACAAAACCTTTAGATTAATTGTTCAGACAGTCCCTTTACAGCAGGCCACGGGAGCCCTGGGTTCATTAGCTCTCAATACTTCTTCACTCTCTGACCACACTTCCACCCAGGAAGAATCGCATTATCACTCAGAGGCTGCAGAACATCGATCTCCTCCAGAGATCTGAAGGATCCGCCAGTCATCTTGAAAGAGGAGGACTGTCTCCCACATGAGGGAAGCTTATGTCTGAAGAAACTTTAAAGGGTGGTTCGTTATTCTCTTCCCTTGGAGAGATACTATGAAACACAGTAGCATCAAATTCCTCATAAGAGGAATTATTTATTTTCTCTGGGTTTAGATGCGAAGGTGGTATGTGTAGAACCACAGCACCCCCTTTAGAAAGGATTTCACCTTTTTCTTATATTTTTTTCCTGAAGGGAATATGTTCTGATGTCAATCATGAATACTATTTTGATTTAGAAGATTTTTTCTTTTATTTCATCAGGGGTGTGGCAAAGTAGTTTCATGTGTCCTGCGGTAGCAAAGCACCTCTGCTCCGTAACCCAATACTGATTGCCTAATACTGTAAACAAGGGCACAAGCTTGCACACCATTGTACAGTATTTACCAAAGACTTGGGCTCTAGGTGCAGGATCATTTTCAGGACAGTTGGAGCACAGTTTTGAGAAAGGATCAATCGCCTAGAGTATTGCTCAGGTTCAGTTAGACATGAATAGGCCATCCGAAAATATTAAACCAGAACTTGGGAGGAAGTATGGTGGGGGGGTTGTATGATATTTACTAACAAGAGGATGCTCCCAGAGGTTTCTCTCCGAATCATGAAGTAGAAAGCCCTGGAACATGTGGAAGCTACCTTCTTAAAGGGCCAGACGTGTTTACGGCTATGTGACTGTCCCTGGTATAGAGTCTCCTTACATTGCAAGTTCTTAGAAGATGCAATCAACAACAGAAATGCCATTTAAAGTGTACTCTTTTGAAGCCTGAAGAATAACAAAAGAAAAAATGAGTTCCACTCAAAGCGAGGGATCACTGGAGAAGCCAATCAATATGTGCTGATCGATCGATGGAGAAAGTGGTGAAGTGGCGGGTGACACATGACTAGGACGCAAAGCTCAATTGTCAAAGGGGACTTGCACTTTGAGGGCACATTTTTTTTCAAATTAACAGTGTTTATTATGGGGACTCTTTTTTCAAGCCCAGTCTGTTATTGCTGGTTATGACCACACAACTTTGAGCTTCTCTGTTATTGTTTTGTCTACATATGACTCTAAGTGAATCACTAGTCCAGTTCTTTACATCACTCTTCTAATTAAAGCACCACTCAGCCCTTTAACAATGTTACAATCATCCACACTGTGCACATGCACATAGATATATATACAGACCTATTTCCAATCACAGAATGTCCCAAATACACTTAAAAGTGGAAGCACAAGCCATTTGTCTGTGATCCATGGAGATTCTGCTATCAGCACTTCTCCCTTTTTCCACAAGAGCAGTTCAAACATGAATGGGAAAAATATCCTAGTTTTCAAAAGTTTTCTATATAATTATGACTCTGCCATATTTGCCACATAATACAACATCTGCTACATGATCTGACAATTTTCACTAATAAATTTTGTTTAGCTCAAACGGATCAAAAGTTACTGAAAAATCTGACATGCTGCTGCGAAGTGGACGGCCCTTTGCAAAGGTTGACTGATCACCTTTCTCACTGCTGTATTTGTATGTTACACTGGTACTAATAAGGAAAAATCTTTCCAGAGATTGTTAGCATGTGTAAAAATGTCAAAATAATAAGGTGTCAGAAAATATACTGCATTACGTTGCAGCCTTTTTTTGCTGCATAATTTAGTCAACACTGCTGTGTAATTTTGTCTTCTTTTGCTGCATATTTCCAGTGGCCCCAAAGCAGGCAGCACATCTTAAAAGTGCTTGTGCATGAAGCGGAGAGAACGTGAAGTTTTTGAACTTAGTTTAGTGTGCGTGCAAATCCTGTATTGCCAATCACTGGTGAGTTCCAGCTACTGCTGCTGAAACAAGGCCAAAAGCGATACCAATGGGTGAGGCAGACTGGCCTCAAGGGCAGGCCCGGCTTTAGCGCTTGTGGTGCCCTGTGTAACAGTGTTTGTTGGTGCCCCCCAATGACCACCTCCGCCACAGAGTCCCTCAATTCCACCCTTTAACAGTGCCCCTCAAGTCTCCATAACCACACTCTCTCTCAGATGCATTTAATTTGATTTACAGCGCCACTCAATCCAGTGTAGGGTTTCAGAGCACTTTACAACACACAGACTACACAGAGACAATCAATTATACATGTGTAAATCACTGTATAGGAAATGTTACATAAGACAAAGGACTAAAAGGTGTAGAAGTCACATGCCAACCATACTAGTGGGCAGTATAGTTTAATAGTGATTGGTCTGGACAAACACAAACTCAGAATTGAAAACGTAATACCATAGTTGGGGTTCTGTTTAATAATCAGAATTGATTTCTATCCAAATGAACACTTTTTGCAACATTAGGATAATCAAAGACTGGGGGGGGGGAGATAATACTCTAATTTGTACCTTGCAGTTTGCATGCAGCTCTTAGATGATAATAGCTCACTGTTCTATGTTAGGATTTTAACTTCTAAACAAGCAACCAAAGATCTGTCTTTCAAAATCAGTAACCCACTGGCCTATTTACATTATTTGCACTTTGTGATCTGCATAGTACATGTTCTTTGCAGCAGGCACATTAACTTTCTGCGCAACCTTTCCATGAATCAAAACTTCCACTAGACAAAACTCTGATCTCTCTCTAGGAAGAACATTAATCAACGTAGTTATCATAACATTTCTGTTGTTGCCGAAAATTGCTGGAGGCCAGGAGGGAGGCAGCAAGCACTTTTAAAACCATAATATACTTGCCACCCACAGTCAGCACCCGGTGCAAACACACCGGCCGCACCACCCTAGAGCTGGCACTTCTCAAGGGTCCTGTGAACTCAGTGACAGAGTTGCTCTAGGGTGTGCTGCTTCATAAGCCTGCCCGCAAGACTAGAGGTGAACTTCAGTATGGATTGTGGTGGACAGGCTTCCAAGGTTATTCCACACTTGCCCCCAATAGGGCAAACCTGCTAGTGCTAAGACACCTGGGCTTCTATGGCCTTGCGGGGCCTTCTTAGGCCTAGCATGGGAATGTGCTCCCTCAGGAGAGTGGTCTGGGGGACTGGTCATGAAGGCTGAACCTGGTTCCTCAGTTCTAAATCCACAAGCTCTGAACATAGTGGCACATCCTCTCCCCCACTGAACACCCTACTGTCCCATTGAGAGAAACTCCCACTGCCTTCAGGTACAACCTAATTGTGCCCTGCTATAAATACCTGAATGTGATTCACTTCAAATTACACACTAGACAAGAGCAATATATGCTGCCTAAAAAAACGTAACAACATCCGGAAAAAAGCAAACACCCATAGGGAATGCAAGATTAAGTAAAGCATGTAAAATGTAAGCAGGAACAACATGGATAACTTAAAGCATTTAAACTCACTATTCAGAAATCAGTGTGTGCTTGTGCCTGAAAAGTTAAGGACATGACTACAGGGCCCGGATGAGACCTGCTTCAATGTCCATTGCTTATAGCCTTACAAAACGCAAGCAGTATGGTTTAAAAAGACCACACCCATGACCACCGAGCTGCGGTATGCATTTTGTTTTCCAATCCCCCCACCAAGCCGGCATTGCAATATCTCCAGGAATCTTGCACTACCTCATTCAAGGAAAACAATGCTGTTCAAAGAAAAGATTAAAAAAGTAGCAATTCACTGGCAAACTCTGTATAGTGGCTGTTAGATCTGGGGGTCTCTAGTTGGCAGAGGTAAGTACCTTAGACCAAATAGGGACCATTGCTTCTAGTCAGAGTACAGGGACACACACTGTAGATAACCCCTGCTCACCCTCTAGGTAGCTTGGCTCGAGCAGACAGGCTTATCCCCAAGGCAATGTGTTAGAGTATTTGCAAATAACCACCACAATGACCCCCCAGTACACCACAAATGTAGACCACACAGGAAGTATATCAAAAATATAGCTTTATCTAGTTTCAGCACTAAAAATCAAGTTACAGTATGATTGCACGTTCTCTTTTTGTATTTCTCTTAATGCTGGTATTTATCTTACTCTAGGAATATTCCGCACACGTTTTTTAAAAACAGTCTCAAGTCTCTTTCAATGGTATCGGGCAAGTTATATGCGCAGGTTAGCCTTGTGTTTCAAGAGGCTCTTAGAATGACAAATGCGAACTTTAAAGGAACACCTGCGATGTCAGCTTCAATTACAAATGGCAAGAAAAATAGGCTCAGCTGTTCTCCGAACGATGCGGTAAAAGGCACACTCGGGGAAACAACTGCAGCCTCAGCTGTGTATGCGCGTGCACTGTGAGGCACATCGGCTGGAGCAGTTGACGCTCCCTTGCAGGCCACAGGGGTTACCGGTTATCTTTCAACCAAGCCGGCAACCCCCGTAGCGCCGTGCATGCTCACCTTGTGTCACCCGCAGCTGCATCTACGTTCGGCTTCACAGGCCGGCCTCCGTCACTCGGGGGTCGGTCTTTTCTTGCTGCTCTCTCCTCGGTGATCTTGCCCTGGGGGCTCGCGATGATCCGACCAATCAGGACACGAAGGGGATAATGGTGCGGCGCTGCGGGCTCCAATGGGCGCTCTCGCTGGTGATGACGCGTCGATCTTCCGACCAATCCCAGCGCAGCACGGACGGGCCCCGACTCGGTGTTGGTGAAGGGGCTCGTCTCCATCCACCAATCAGTGTGCAGCTCCTTCGTTTCTTTCTCCGCGGCTTTGCGGAACGGGGAAAACAGCTTCTGGTCAATATCAGGACCCCGGGTCGCGGCGGTGAATTGTGGGCAGATGATTTACACACGCCCAGGGTCAGCAGGGCAAGCTAGACGTCTCAAATCCTGGCAGAGGATTATTTCGGCCTGGGGACGCCTACGGGCTCACGGCCACCACCGCACACGTGCCGAAGAGCACGTCGATCCCACAGCATGGCAGCCGGTTTGCAGGTGATTCTCAGCGCGGCACTCTCAAGCAGAACAGAGAGCAGCCGGCGTGCTACACTGGGCAGATGATAGGAGCTCTATTAAAACAGCCCACGATCTCTGCAGCACACAGCAGCCCAGGGGGACACAGCAGAATCTTGAAGTTTTGGCAACCTTTCTGTCCCTGGGTTGCAAAACAGGAGGCCAGCTCTTCTCAGGCCCTTGGAGATTCAAGTTGAAGACACAGCACACAGCAAAGTCTTGTTAGGTCAAGCAGGCAGGGTCACAGCACACAGCAAAGTCCCTTCCTCTCTTTAGCCTCAGTTGAACAGCAGAACAGGTCAGCCCTTAGAGCACACAGCAAGGCAATCTTCCTTCAGTTCTTCAGCGGTTCTTCTTCCAGCAGAGGTTCCTCTTGATTGTAGAATCTAAAAATCTGTTGTCAGGGGTCCTTCTCTTATACCTCTAAAAGTCTTTGAAGTCTTTGTGCAAGTGGGCCCTGAGCCCGGTCTAAATCAGTTCTGGGTGTTGCTGGAGCACTTGGGCTTCCTGGCTTCTTCCTTCCTTTCAATGTGAGGGGCAGAGGTGACAGACACCCAGCAGGAGGTGGAGCCAGCATTGTGGCAGGCAGGCACAGCCCTATTCACTCCCAGGTGCTATCTCCTCCCACCTCTCTAGTTGCAGATGCAGTCATTCAACCACGGGCTGACTCAGACAACCTCCTGAGGCTCCCCAGCCCCTGTCACCCTCAAACCAGACAGTCAATCCACAAGCAGGTCCACCTAGCCTCTTGGAGCCAGGCTCACCAGCCAATCACACGCCAGACACAAATTACACAAATATGCCAACTTCTAAAAGTGGCACTTCTACACTAGACACAATCGTGCCGCATATATCATTGCGCAGCATTTAATATCACGAGTTCGCACATACCAAACTCGACCCTGCACTCCCCACACATCAGGAACTACCATGGTCACACATATTCCCCATGCATTCCTATGGGAGGGCAGGTCACTCACCACACATACACAGAGAGCTCACGCACTTTACACTGTACCACAGTGAAAAAGTGCGCAGAGACCTAAAATCACCAACACCAGGTCACAGCTCCCGCTGGTGATGACGCGTCGATCTTCCGACCAATCCCAGCGCGGCACGGACGGGCCCTGCCTCGGTGTTGGTGAAAGGGCTCGTCTCTGTCCACCAATCAGCGTGCAGCTCCTTTGTTTCTTTCTCTGCGGCTTTGCGGAACGGGGAAAACAGCTTCTGGTCAATATCAGGCCCCCGGGTCGCGGCAGTGAATTGCGGGCAGATGATTTAAACACGCCCAGGGTCAGCAGGGCGAGCTAGACGTCGCAAATCCTGGCAGAGGATTTTTTCGGCCTGGGGACGCCTACGGGTTCATGGCCACCACCGCACACGTGCCGACGAGCACAACGATCCCACAGCACGGCAGCCGGTTTGCAGGCGATTCTCAGCGCGGCACTCTCAAGCAGAACAGAAAGCAGCCAGCGTGCTACACGGGGCAGATGATAGGAGCTCTATTAAAACAGCCCACGATCTCTGAAGCACACAGCAGCCCAGGGGGACACAGCAGAGTCTTGAAGTTTTGGCAACCTTTCTGTCCCTGGGTTGCAAAACAGGAGGCCAGCTCTTCTCAGGCCCTTGGAGATTCAAGTTGAAGACACAGCACACAGCAAAGTCTTGTAAGGTCAATCAGGCAGGGTCACAGCACACAGCAAAGTCCCTTCCTCTCTTTAGCCTCAGTTGAACAGCAGAAAAGTTCAGCCTTTAGAGCACACAGCAAGGCAATCTTCCTTCAGTTCTTCAGCGGTTCTTCTTCCAGCAAAGGTTCCTCTTGATTGTAGAATCTGAAAATCTGTTGTCAGGGGTCCTTCTCTTATACCCCTAAAAGTCTTTGAAGTCTTTGTGCAAGTGGGCCCTGAGCCCGGTCTAAACCGGTTCTGGGTGTTGCTGGAGCACTTGGGCATCCTGGCTTCTTCCTTCCTTTCAGTGTGAGGGGCAGAGGTGGCAGCCGCCCAGCAGGAGGTAGAGCCAGCATTGTGGCAGGCAGGCACAGCCCTATTCACTCCCAGGTGCTATCTCCTCCCACCTCTCTAGTTGCAGATGCAGTCATTCAACCATGGGCTGACTCAGACAACCTCCTGGGGCTCCCCAGCCCCTGTCACCCTCAAACCAGACAGTCAATTGACAATTGTGCCGCATCATTTCCCTGTTTCTGCCTGACAGCCATTTTTCTATTCAGACAAGCACCCATTTTGTGTGACATCCTTTTTGTCTTCAGACCCTCAAGCAAGACACCCTGCCTCTGGCACCCCCGTTCATTGACCACACATTTCTGTGGTTCTGCCAATTCTGGGAACCAGCAGCAGATAGTTCCTGTTTTCTTAACTGTAAGACACCCTGCACCTGGCATCTTAGTTCATTGACCACCCCTTCCTGTGCTTCAGCCAATTCCCAGAACCAGCAGGATAGTTCCTGTTTTATACCAGATGGTTCCTGTTCTTGACCCTAAGCCAGAGATAAACCCCCGAATGAGTAAGGGACTTCAACTGAAAGAGAACACATTTCCACACATCACATGCCCTCTCACGAGAGACAAGACACGCCCCTACCTTGACACATCTGTTGGAAATTACTGCTTGTCACTTCCCTTTTTCTTGTCACTTCTCTTTTCTTCTTTTGCCTATTGACTGAAAACTGTATAAATATTCTGATGTGTGAATAAAGCTGCAGACCACTCCTGTACCCGCTTGGTGCTGGAGCTCTCCCCTTAACTCGAGTTACTGGACCCTTTTTTTTATACTCGAGCACCACGGACTCCTCTCCTTGCTTTGACTGAAATTATGATTATTAAGCATAGAAATTCTGAGATGAGGTAATATTGAATTAATTTACCACATTAATTGGCGCCCGAATAGGTACGTTCCCTTTTCCCCACGCGCCGGCGATATTGGACCCGGTACTGTCCCCTCCTGACCTTTGACGGACTTCAAAGTGCACAACGCGGGGAATTCCCGCTAACTCCCTCGAGGCAAAGAGGGGGACCAACTGCGGCCCGGCATCCACACGAGGCGGTGAGGAAAATTGCGGAACGTCCTGAACCAGAGCCCAACCTGTGAAGAGACGAGTCTGAGGTTCTGCGAGTCCCACCTTAGAAGCAGCACGCATTTCAAAATCTTCAAGAGGCCTTCCAGTTATTTTTTTTCGGTGAGTACTGCTGAAAAGTATAAAGACGAACCCACAGCTTTTGTGGGTGCGGTAAAGATACATGTTTTTGTTGGTTTCTCATCTATCTTTGGTGAGGACTGCTAAACTAGTATAAAAGACGGACTCACCACTTTGTGGGTGCAGTAAAGACACATGTTTTTGTTGGTTTCTCACTTATTTTGTGAAGACTGCTAAACTAGTATAAAAGACGGACTCACCACTTTCGTGGGTACGGTAAAGATATATGTTCTGTTTGTTTTTCTTTTTCTCTCAATTCTAAATATTTGAAAAGTCTTGCCATCATGCCTATTTTCTCGAAAATACGTAAGATAGCAACCAAAAGGAGTGTTCTTGAGAAGGAAATTACCCTTCCTCCTCGAGATACTCCAGGACACTTCATGTATGCAAAACATGGTGTCGGTGCAATTATTTATTGTGATTTATGGGTGGATTATACTAAAGACCTAGAACACAGATATAGATGGCCTGAAAATGGTACTTTTGACATGGAATGTATTATAAAATTAGAGGAACAGTTGTGGAAGAAAAAGGGAGTCGGCCAGTCACAAAGTGACTCGGTGGAATTATGGAGAAAAGAAGCCCATAGGAGGCAACAGAAGGAATTGCATAAAGTTGAAAAGGGTAAGAGAATGTCAGAGCAGGCCAAGAAAGAACAGTTACAAGAAATAGGGAAAGAAGTAGTTAGTGAAAGGAATAAAAGGGAAAAATTGGCCATTTCTACTGGTTTTTATCCTGTATTGCCATCTGCACCTGAAAACCTTAACATTGCACCACCTAAGACACAATATACTGCCCCATCACCAGAGGATACTTTCACCAATTTCCTCTTAGATACTTTACCTCCATATGAGGTTCCAGTAATTCAACACCCTCTGCCTCTGCCACCCCTTTTACAACATAACACACCACCTCTCACTCCAGAAGGGGGTGCCGTAGGTCCAGACCCAGGTAAAACAATTCCCGACTGCCCCTATGACCCGACTCCGAGCAACACAGGGGAGGCGGGCCGAATAAGTAAAATACTTCATGACTCCTGGGAAGAAATAATACAGCTACCAGCAATTGACACGTTTCTTCAAGCGGCCTCTGAGTTTCTTCGTACTGGAGAGAACTCACGAGCCATTAACGCTATGACTACAAGAAGATCACACCCTGTAAAAATGCACATGTAGAGGTTCCTCCTTTGCTGCTTCATAAAACACATACAAGCAGAGGAAAGAAATGTACCAGTTTTACTTTTTGACTTATTAGATTCCGCATCCGACCACACTAGTCTAGAACTTATAAATGATGCACTAGACAGGTTTACCCGTAAGGTGACCCGTATTCTGCAAAACTTGCAAACAAATGAAGAGAGTAAGAAACTTGAGGAGGAAATTACTGAACCTACTGAAAAAAGTCCTACCCGTTCGTTCTTCCGCCCCAAATTTACTAACACCCCCGCCTACATTCCTCCAAGGTCACTCTGAACGGTCATCTTCAGGTGAGTTATTTGAAAAAACATCCAATGCATTAGACTACTGGTTAGACCAGGAACCTCTGCTTACATCGGAGGAGGAGGAAATAGCCAGAACTGCGACCCTATGGGTCTCTCAATATAAGATATATGACAATGATCTCATAGCCCAACTTTTTCTAGCATTACCCTGCTCACATCAAAGATTAGCAAGTCTCTACATTGTACAACATCTCATCACACTCAATGACACTCATTTTAAACATGATCCAAGACTCGAAGATTTTCTGTCTGACTGCGCTGATAACATGTTCCTCCACAATAGTTCAGTTTTTCTCAACACATTTATAGATTTTAGACAGAAATACCAGAAAACGACTGAATATAAATCTTTCAATAATACTTGTGGACCAATTAATAGACTTCCTGAAACACGCCAGTTCCCCATGAGAGAGGTCCACCCCAGAGCTGACACGAATGGCGCGCTACAACGCGTTTTTATTTATGTACCCTTGACAAAACTTGAGTTACTAAGGATAAAAGAGATGGTTCCCTCCCACTCAAAGCATCCTGCTGGATTCTTTAAAGAATTAGGAGATGTATTAATGATGGGAACATATACTCTTTCTGATATCACAGCAATTTCGAAATTATTGTTGCCATCGGGTATATATGACAAACTACGAGAAAAAGATTGGGAAGTAGCAGGTGAACACATTAGATGGACCGAACTTCAGAATGACGAAAATACTAGAGTATCAGGTCAAGGTATAGGAGACAGACTAAAAGCACTTCCTGGCACTATTTTAAAGGTGCTACCACAGTTACTGACAGTGAAAAAGGAGGACTGGGATACCATTTCCTCCTGCAAACAGAAACATGGTGAAGACATAGGAGATTATTAGGAGATTATTACACCAGACTTGAAAAATGTTTTGCGGTAAATAGCGGCCTTACGCCGACAAGCGAAGCTTACCCGCATCTGTTTGTTTCCAAATTAGTAGACAACGCCTTGCCAGCTATTAAGTACTAAAAGTAGAAAGTACCTGGCAAGCACATACACCACCACAGGTGTTACAAATGCTACAGTATCACCAAAATCGCATTAGGGATGAAGAAGAAAATGATAAGAAACGCATGAAAGACACCGAGATGAAAGCATTAGTAGCCCAAACTGCACCCCAGTGCCAACAGACACCAGGTAGCCAGACAAACATGAAGAGCACTTGTAATTATTGCAAAAAGACGGGACACTTCGTTAAAGACTGCCCTGTCTTAAAGCACAATTTGGCTACTGGTAAGACACAGCCTCGTCCATATCAGCCATAACAGAATGTTTCCCAAGGCAGTTCAACACCTTCAGTTCCACCGACAACACAAATGGCCCAAATGAACATTATAGACACCGACTACACTGAATACTACCCAGATTTTTCATGATGTTGCCCAGGGAGAGAAGATGACAAACTGCCCCTAATCCCCATCCCAGTAGATCAGGAAGGCCCATTTATAGAGGTCTGACTTCTTGAGGAGGATAGAAAGTTTCTACTAGACACTGGGGCCAGTAAAACAGCAATAAGCCATCAAGAGGTCCCAGAGGCTCCTCTCTCTGGTTCAAAAAGTATTTCTCTGGGTTTCTCCGGACAACCTGTGACAAACGCCACATCAAAACCACTGCCCTTGCAGGTTGGTCCCCTCACGACAACTACAGAACTTATATTGACAAAATCATGTCCAGAAAATTTGCTTGGTATAAAAACATTGAAAGAATTAGGAGCCGGTATTGTTTGCTCACCTAAAGATGTCAGATTATTTATACGAGATTTTAAGGGCCACTACACAAGCAGAGAATTAGACGAGCGTTTGAAAGATTTGTCACACACCCTTTGGGCCACTGATTCCACCACAGTAGGATGTATGGAAATAACACCTCACAAGGTTACACTGAAAGAGGGAGCCCAACTACCACGTATAAGACAATACAAAATTCCACCTCAAGCTGAACAAGCATTAATGTTAATTTTTTAGGACCTAATACAGTCAGGTGTGATTAAAGAAACAACTTCGAACATTTGCAATTCCCCTGTTTTACCAGTTCATAAAAAAGTGGAACCAGGAACACCACCTGTCTACAGACTAGTGGTGGATTTGAGAGAGCTCAATAAATGTGTAATTCCACAACAGCCTGTGGTCCCAGACATCTCCACTTTACACACAACCATAGATGCAGAAGCAACGCATTTTTCTGTCATTGACTTAAAAAATGCATTCTTCAGTATATCCATTCATCCAGACAGTCAATACCTTTTCGGCTTCTCCTTACAAGGACCAAGTTTCCAATTCACAAGAGCTCCTCAAGGTTTCACAGAAAGTCCAAGTGTATATAGCCAAGCGCTGAAAAGACAATTGGAAACTATTCAAATGCCCACGGATACAGCCATACTACAATATGTTGATGATATCCTCATTACGGCCAGATCCGACGCAGCATGTGCTGAAGCATCACTACTAGTACTAGAATTCCTAGCTGCAAATGGCCATAAAGTTTCCCCTGGTAAGCTCCAATTTTGTTTACAGCAAGTGGCATACTTAGGGCACTTGCTGTCAAAGGAGGGTAGGCAGCTTACACAGGAACGCATCCAGCTCATACAACAAATACCACAACCAACAACACAGAAACAAGTTCGAGCTTTTGTTGGTCTCACCTCATATTGTAGACAGTGGATCCCGCAATTTGCACTCATTTCTAAACCATTAGTGCAGCTGACAACACTCGAAGCTGGCGCTACTCCACAATTACCCTGGACAGATGAACACACGCAAGCTTTTCAGTCTCTTAAAAAGGCTATGTGTCAAGCCCCAGTGTTAGCAACACCTGATTACACCAAAGATTTTACCTTGTTTGTAACAGAAAACTCAGGTACAGCACTTTTAGTCCTGACCCAACTTCAAGCAGACAGACATAGACCATGTGGTTATTTTTCAAGTACATTAGATCCAGTAGCACAAGCATTACCTGCATGTCTAAAATCAGTAGCAGCTACTGCACAAGCTATTAGACAAAGCGATGCTATTGTATTGGGACATCATCTGATAGTCCAGGTCCCACACGCTGTAGAACTTCTGCTAAACAGAAGGCAAACACAGCATCTGACAATAGCCGGACTCACCGGATATGAGATGACGCTTTTTCAGCCACATATTGAGATTAGACGATGCAACATTTTAAACCCAGCAACACTGTTGCCACAGACCTCTCCTACTGAACAACTTCACGATTGTATTGACATAATTGATTTAGTGACCAAACCCAGACCAGATTTACAAGATACTCCCCTTTCTAAGGCAGAAATGACACTTTTGTTGATGGTTCTTGCATGAGACTCCTCACTGGAGAACTAGCAGCAGCCTATTCCGTCACAAATGGTACAAACACCTTGGAAGCACACAAGATAAAGAGATACTGTCGGCACAAGCAGCCGAACTCATAGCACTAACACAAGCATTCCACTTAGCAAAAGGAAAATCAGATAACATTTACACTGATTCACAGTACGCTTTCGGGTTGTACACAACTTCGGCACATTGTGGAAAGAGAGAGGATTCCTCACATCACATGGGTCTAAAATACAGCATGCTACACTCATCACTGCCCTCTTAGAGGCCAGTCAGTTACCAGCGAAAGTTGTAGTATTAAAGTGTAAAGCACACACAAAAAAGGAACCGATGAAATATCAAAAGGAAATGATTCTGCAGACAGTGCAGCCAAATTAGCAGCAAACACAGAATTGAATATACTACACCACTAATACGCAATACGAGACCCCTTTTGTGACATCCAGGATGTCCAAAGTCACACCACACCACAGGAACTGCTAGAATGGAAGGAAAAAGGAGGGGTCCTTACAGATCAGGGTTGGATGACACCTGAAAGAGCAGTATGGTTTCTGCCGGATACTATGGTACAGGTTATAATAAACATGGACCAGCGCATCTGGGAAAAAAAGCAATGTTAGACAGTATACAGAACATATGGCACAACAAACATTTGAGAGCTGCAGCCAAACAAAAAGTCAAAACGTGCATGATTTGTAATCAGTTCAACCCAGGTAAAGGCACAAAGGTGGAGCAGGGTGGATTCCAACCCCCTGACCATCCATTTGAAGTTCTCCAAATGGACTATATCCAGATGAAGAGATGTAGAGGTCACAAGTATGTGCTAGTTGTAGTATGTGCTCTGACCAGATGGACAGAAGCCTATCCCGTCCCAGATTACACTGCAACGACAACTGCTAAGCAACTAGTAAGAGAATATTTCCCGAGATATGGGTTGCCCCGCGTCATCTACTCAGACAACGGCCAGCCCTTCTCCTCTGAACTCATGAAGCAAGTGTCCCTTCTGTTAGGGTACACTTGGAAATTTCACTGTGTAAGACATCCTCAAGCAGCAGGTCTAGTAGAGAGACACAACCAGACTTTGAAGACAACATTGGCCAAGATATGTACAGACAAAGGCGTGGATTGGATGGTAGCCTTACCTGTTGCCCTTTTCTACATGCGTATGGTAGCACATTCCAGAACTGGTCTATCTCCGTATGAGGTGGTCTTTGGCAGACCACCAAATATGTGGGGTACGCCAATGCCTAAAAGAATTACTGATGTAGACAGCAAAATATTGACTGATTACCTGGCTTCCTTGATGTCTGCACTCCAGTCTTTTCGTTCATATGTCGCTGCAGCCTTCCCTGACAAAACCGCCCCTGGAGAACACACCATCCGACCCGGCGACTGAGTGATGATAAGAAACTTCGACAGGACCAGTCCTCTTCAGCCCAGGTGGAAGACTCCGAAGCTCGCGCTCCTAACCACGCGGACGGCGGTCAAGGTCGAAGGCAGGAAGGGCTGGCTACACGCGAGCCACTGCCGGAAATATTTTGGACAAAAAGACACTGTTGCCGGTGACGCTGCCAACCCTAGTGGCATTGTAACAGAACAATCTTTTGTGCCCTTGGAACTGACCCCACAACAAGAATATAAATCAAAGTTGAGGTCTGCCATCCGGACTCTGGCTAATTAAGTCCACTGGGTGCAGGTCCAGTGGTGAAGCGGTTGGAGCATGGGGATAGATTTAAACACCTTGACTATGTGGGAAAAAGATAGAATGAAACACAGAAACAAGAACTTTAAGAACTTGCGTAGTGGTTCTATCATATGTTTAATGATATTGTTTTTCATCATAACCATTATGACGTGTCTTGGTTGGATCCTCCACACTGTTTTTCCTCGGTATACAACTGTTACCACGCATTTTTTACCACGCAATACCATAACCACGCATCTTTTACAACGCAAATACTTTTACCACGCATACATTTACAACTCATACTGTTACAACGCAAGTACCTTTACAACGCAGGTACTTTTACAACGTATTTTAAATGAATTGAGTTTATTTGTATTAATATTTTTTGAAAATTTAGAGTATTATTTAAAAGTAATTTAAATTTTATTAGTAATTGATTTTTTATTTTAGCTAGAGTTTTTTTAGAGTACTAGAGTATTTTTAGTAGTTAATATTTTTTTTGAAATTATTGTGTTTTATAAATAGTTTTATTATGTAAATAATAATCCAAAATATTATGAGTAGTTTATTATTTTAGTATTTTTAATAAAAAAATTGTAAAATAATTTTATGTTTATAAGAGAATATTAACAGATTTTTTAATTATTATTATTAATATTTTTAATATTAATGTAAATTGTATTGCTTATAAATGTGAAATTAAATAATATATTGTCATATTTTAGGAAGTTGTTTTAATTCTTAAATTATATTACAAAAATGTATTTTATAAATCTTTAAAAAAAGGAATTACTAAGTAATCTTTTATAAAAATGTTACGAGTTTCTGGTTGTATAAAAGTTTAATTATGTACTTTTTTAAATTTGTTTAAATTATTGTATAAATTATTTTTAATTTTATTTATTCTTTTATGAAGATTATATATTAATTAAAATATTACTTTTATCTAAAAAAAATTAAATATAAAGAAAAATAGTATATTAATTTATATGTTTATTTTATTTATTAAAAGAAATTAATTTATTTTTTAAAAAATTGTAGGAAATAAATATCATTAATGAAAGTTTTGGTTCCCACGGTTTTACATTTATTTCTATGGGTAAAATTGTCCTTCTTTTATTTTCATGATAATGGATATGTGTTCCGCTGAACGGAAAAAGAATGAAGAAAAGAAGAAGAAAGAAGAAAAAAAGAAGGGAGATGGAACTAGAAAACTAGTAAGGAGATAAAGTAGTTAATTTAGAAAATATATATTTATTAAAAGATATAATGCATACATTAATGAACACAATAAACAGATGATATCTTTTTAAAAATAATTTTTTTATTAATCAAAAAAACAGAAAAATTGAGTGTATTTTTTGCAATTTATTTCATATTTTTGTACATTTTTAACATTATAATAATGTTTTATAAAAAATCAAGTAATATTTGTTATTATTATTAAATAAAGTAGTCCCTTTTTTATCGTTGCAGCATTCTATGACGTAATGACGTAAACGTGAGCGTAAGTGGCCATTTTGATGAGTATCGAAGGAGGAAGCAGCTGGAAGCTGATCTGCGTCCAGGTAGGAAACATTTTAAACTTTATTTTAAAGAAATATTGTTAAAAAGGTTTACATGTATTGTAAGGGAAGGATAAGAAGAGGTTGCTATTATAGTTAATGATGTTAAGTACGTATAAATGCATGTCGCTACTCGTATATCTAGAATATGCCTTTGTCGGGTCTGTGGGGAAAAAATATCGATAAGTTTATAGCGTTTTGAAAAAGTTGTATATTATATAAAAAATGTGAAAAACTTGTTTATGATTATGAGTTCTGTTATCGCTTCGAAAGCAATGTTTAAAAATGCAAATTTGAATGTTTCGATAGTTTTTGAAAAAGAAATGAAAGAGATAAATGTTGATATATGGATTGCTTTTTAGAGTTTGGACATTTTGAAGAACAAAGAACCAACAGATTACGTAGTTTGAAATGGATTTGTCAGTTTTTCATATTTTAGGTTAAAGACAAAATAGTTTGCGGATGTAGTAGGATATATTTTGGAGAGAGAGAATCTTTTTCTCTATTTTTTGAAAAAAATCTTTTGAAAAAGCAGAGTTCAGATTGAAATTGGTATTATTTGACGAAATGATTGTTATTTTTATGGTATTTTGTAAACGTCATATTTGATAAAAAATTAAATGTATAAACAAGAACATTTTTTTTGCAACACATGGAGTGCTATGAGAAAATGAACTTGTATAAGTGGTGTTTGAAAATGCTTTCAAATATTTTAAAAATTATATAAAGTGTAGTTTTTGTTCAGAAAAAAAAATGTTTTGGTATTCAAAATTAGGCCATAGAAGTTGGGAAAATTAGAAGATATCCAATCTGAAAAATGAAGGATTTTGTAAAAAAATTGAAATTTCGAAATATTTTATAATTTTCTACTATATGTCTAAGTAGATTGTTGGCTTATTTGTTGGCTTTATTTGTAATTTTTAACAAAACCAGTTGATAGAATTGAAAATATTGCAAATAATTATGCTTACTTATTTGAAGAAGCTTTTTCAAAACAATCTTTTTTTGAAAAGTACAGAGCAGAAGAGTTTTACTATTTTTCAAAAATGCATTTTTGAATGATTCATCATTTTGAAAAAAAAATAAGGAAAAAATTAGGAAAATTTTTCCAAATTTATTTAAACACAAAAAATCCATGGAATATTTGGATTTTACATTTATTTGCAACTAAGGGTTTTTTTTACAAATGTTGCATATTGGAGTGAAAAAAAAAAATTAAAGGTAAGGAGACCCGACAAATTTTTAGAATAATTTTAATTTAAAAAAAATGTATTAGCCAATTAAATTTAGAAAGGAGGTAAATTTGGAGCAAAGCAGGAAAGTAATGTGATGGAGATTTTTAAAAAGATAGAATGTTAGCTAGATTTTCCAGGTAATCTAGAGCCACACACAACGTGAACTGTTGTAATAGTGCCAATAGTCTTTCCGACATTTCTTTTGTTTTTTGAGTAATTCGTGAGTTTAGACTACCTGTTAGAGTTTGAGAAAATCTCCTTTCCTGAAAACTTTGCTCCTTCTTCAAAGTTTCCAAAAAAGAGTAGAAATTAGGGTGAGGTTTTCCAATAACATGGTTGAAGGAGTTATGCCATCCCTCAATGGCATTATTTGTTTTAGCCTCTCCCTGTAAGCAACTCGAATAACAGTTCCACCACTCCACATGGAAACGTGGCTTCCTCCTGCGACCCGATCTGCTTAGGTGTCCAATCCATGTGTCTTCCATATAATTTAGAATGGGTGCCAATTTTTCTTCATTTGCAATGTAATAATCTGATTCTGTAATGGCAGTGTAGTACTCGTCTACACTTTCGGGAGGGACAAAACAAAGAGCAGATATTTTTTTAATTCAACTTGTAGTTTGCTGTCTGACGAGTATTCTGTAACTAGGGGTGTTTTTTGTAGTTTACGCCAGAATGCCTGGGAAAATGGAAGAAACACCCCTGAATTTGGGTATCCGTGTACGTTTTGGTGATCACATTGATCATGCTCATTTCAAAATCCATAATTATTTTCCTAGGGCTTTGTTTTGTTTTTGATTTAATAACGGATAAAAACTCTGTGTATGTTGCAGAAGTCTTGTCAGGCAGCAAACTATATACTAGGGGGATTACACTATTGTTAATTTTAGCTTGTATAGTATACATTTGGGTGAATGGATGGGGCGTGCTTTTAAACGTCCCATCCGTCATCCAAATTTCACTACTTTCAAGTCTTAAAAGGTTGTGGGGTGTACTAAAAATTAATATACGTTTGAGAGGCGCTAGGGGGCGCACAGCGGAATGGCTGTATGAACTGCAGCTCCGCCCGACGATCACCAGCAATGTGATCTATCACCGCAGCGGCCCCACTAACTCACCTTCTGAACAGCTCCACGTGTGTGGGAAGACAAGGTGCATCAGCGGATATGGAGGGATTCGCCCTCCCATCGTGTTTAAAGATTTAATTCGAGGCAGTCGAGGAGAGCCGTGGATCGCCTGACAAAATGGCGGACCGCCGACTCGCCGATCTCCTGAAGTACGTGGAGAAAGCCTGCGTGTGAACGGTGTGCAGAGGCTGGAAGATCAAAACGGGGGTAAGAGTCAGCCTCCCAGACCTCCATTAGCGCTGAGCAATGCATTCGATCCCGGGCTCCGATGCCCGTTACTGTTATTGTCCCGGACCACGCGCCTGACAAAATGGCGGCACCCAGTGAGAGAGAAACGCTGCAGGCACCCTTGCGCTTTTGAAGGCGGGCTCGGATGGGCTGTATTAGCCGATCGGCTCTGGGTATGGAGCAGAGGATCACCACCACATGGGCAACTTTCACGCAGGATAGTCCCCAGCAGCCTACCACTGCCAAATAGGAGATCTGGCAAGCAGGAATGATACAGGGGTATCGCCCACATGCAAGTCGGCTTCGGACATCGAGAGGGACCGTGCTCCGACTCCCTAAAGTCCAGGGTGGGGTGTTAACCTACTGTGCGGACACTCGCTCTCGACCCAGACCGCGCAGAAGAGGATACCACACGAAACGGCTCAGCGGTAACGGGCGTGACCCAAGGGCACACAGCAGCCACCTGGCCAGTAATAGTGCTGATAACATGAGCAACCAGCCGTTATCCCCACAAGTACATCACGGCGATGGCGGCCAGAGTCACGAGGGCATCAGGCCCCACTTTCAGAGCAACAGCTTCTCCGACTGCCGCGATGGGGAAGCCTGATAGCAACAACCAAAGCTCTCATTCGATAGCAGAAAAGCGAATAAACCCGCAGAGGAAATGGTGGACTCCGGTGGATCTACTGAACTGTCGCCAAACAGCAACATGGAGAAGATACTGCTCGCCATCCAGTCGAATCTACAAGATATTAACGGTAAACTGGACAACCTGACGTGCAGAATGGATGGAATGGCCGCAAGGCAGGAAAAACATGGTGAACGTTTAGACGAGGCCGAAACGCGAATATCAGCCGTTGAAGATGAAGCGCGAACCTCCACCACCAAATGCGCAAGAATGGAACGCATCCTCGAAGTGATTAAAGCGAAGGAGGAGGATTATGAAGCGCGCTCGAGGCGCAATAATGTGCGAATTACAGGCCTACCGGAGTCGACCAACACTGGGCGTATGGAACTATACGTCGAGAACCTTTGCAAAGACCTCTTTGGCTCGGAGGCCCTGTCGCCGGTCTTCATAGTGGAGCGGGCCCATAGATCGTTAGCACCCCGACCACCACCCGGGGCAACGCCGAGACAAATTGTGGCAAGGATACTCAATTCTCGAGACAGAGACACGATCCTCAGGCTGGCGAGGGAAAAAGGCAAAATCACTCATCAAGGCAATTCCCTAGAATTCTATCCGGATCACACGCTTGCGGTTCAGCAGGCACGTAAAGAATATACCTCCGTCAAGGCGAAACTGAGAGACCTATACATCAACTATTCCATGCTGTACCCTGCCAGGCTTCGAGTGACGTGGAAAGAGAAAGCGATTGTGCTATCAACACCCAAAGCAGCCCAAGACTTTGTCGAAAAAGTGCAGCGGGAGACTAGGTCGAATTTGCAAAACGACCAGCAGCGAGTTTCGGACTGACATCGCTGGCAGGCCCCATCCTCAACCGGCGGTGAGTTGTTCAACAGATGTGGGTTATGAATGTTCAAAGTGTAGCTGCAATTAGCCATACTGGGTGGCTCAGCCTGATATGTGACTCCTAATGAGACGGCTGAAGCAGTTCTAATTGACTTTCCATACAACTGTGGAGCTGGCGACTATATAGGCCGAGAGGACTGGGGCGTACTCCAGACAGTGACGCTCATCACTACCTAAAGCTGATCCCTCTTTACCGCACATTCCCCGTTTAATAATCATTGAAATTTCCCTGCTGTGCGAAAGCGACGTCCCGGTGAACTGGGCGACTCTCCATCGCTTCCCCCACAGTCGGGCACTGAAGGCGACCTATGGGGGGTCGAGGGACAGAGGGGGTGCGTCCCTGTACAGCACTCCAAAATCGTACCACAACAGGGCACAGACTTTATCAACACGCATGTACTCCTGTGAAACCACGTTGCAGTAAGCACAAGAGATGCCAAACTCATTGTGTGGGAGGGGATTGTATACTGCGTAATACGGAACTTATTGCTTTCTCACACGAACAATAATGACTGGGTCCAGCTGAAATGCAACTGCTATTGCACTATCCTATAGGTAATGCTAGAGAGACTATTGGAGGGTGAGGGGACAGTAGGTTCATAGTCACATGCATTGTGTATATGTAAAGCTTTTATAGTATTGCCTATACCCGCAACATCGGGTGTAGAGTTGTGCTCCCTGCGGTCCTCCACAAGGGTAATACCCACCACAAGTTCCTCAGAATGGGTATTGAGTTGATTGTTATGAGTTTGTGGGATTTGTCTTTAAAGGGGCTAAGGCTTCAGCAGGTTGGGGTTGCTGGAGTGGGTGGGCTGAGGGGATTGGAAGGTTCTGAATGTTTAAAAAGACCAGAGACATTGAAATTGGACAATTTACTGAGTTCTCCTTTGCGGACGGCTGCCATTGCTAGGTGTGTTAGTACTAATGCGCAGAGACAGACACCTCCTATGAATGTGGTTTGTATAGGGATAGGACACTACACATTTTCAGATGACACTAGGTTCTAGGCACGAGGGCAGACTGCACTTAAACGTCCTCACTTGGAACATAAGGGGATTCTCCCGGCCACAGAAAATCAGGCAGGTTTTTGCGAGCCTCACCAGATGGAACATAGATGTTGCATTTTTGCAGGAATCTCACCTAGCTCCCAACACACACGCACATCTGGGTGCAAGATGGGCAGAGTCGACATACAGGCCTTCCAATTCCTCTTATTCTCGAGGGGTACTTATTTTGATTAGGAAAGGGGTACATTTTAAGACACAGCAAGTCACACATGATCCCAATGGTAGATACGTGTTGGTGACAGGCACGTTGAGAGGCCAACACGTGACACTCCTTAACGTCTATGGTACAAACACTGATGCTCCAGAATTCTTTCGGGAAGTCTGGGGCCATTTGCAAACACATGCCAACACACACATAATATGTGGAGGGGACTGGAACGTAACGTTACAGGATGGGCTGGATCGCTCCTCTCATTCGTTAGAACAACATAAGCAGTCGAGATTAATGGTGGGACACTTGATGAAAGATCTGACGCTATCGGATCTTTGGAGGCTAAGGCATGCTGACACACCAGGGGCCACCCACATCACAGCGTCTCACAATAGCTGGTCCAGGCTAGATTACTGGCTAGGCACAAAGGACATAGCCCTGTGGGTTAGGAAGATAAAAGTACTACCACGCACATTATCGGACCACAACCCCGTCATGTTGCAGATCGATATACCACAATATACACCCCCTCCGTTCCATTGGCGGTTCAATTCCCAGGCTCTATCCAACTCTGTTAATACCGACACATTAACGAAGGCAATAAAGGAATATTTCAAAATAAATTCGCAGACAGTGGAAGACCCGGGTATATTATGGGAGGCCTTCAAGGCCACGATAAGAGGCGTCTGCATCAGCACCACTATAGGGGTTCTGAAAGACATAAGGCAACAGATACACCGCTGTGAGACGCGTATAAGGGATACAGAATTAACGTTTGAGACAACACAAAATATTTCGCTGTTAACTGAGTTGCGCGAATTGCACACTGAACATGCCGAGTTTATGGCTGCTGAAATTAAATACTTAGATCGCAAACACATACCCAGAACCTTTGGAGAGGGAGGCCGGCCAGGGGGAACATTAGCGAGGAAGATATGTGAGGGAAGGGGGCAGTCGGCCATACTTCGAGTCAAATCTAGGGAGGGTCTACTGCAGACGCACTCAAGTCAAGTCAAGTCAAGTCAAAATTTATATAGCGCGCTACATACCCAGAGGGTCTCAAGGCGCTTGGAGAGGGGTGGGGAATTACTTGTCGACTATCCACGTTTTAAGTTGCTTTCTGAATGCTAGGTGGTTCTGAGTAAGGCGAAGGTGAGTGGGAAGTGAGTTCCAGGTTTTAGCTGCCAGGTAGGAGAAGGATCTACCTCCCGTGGTGGTTTTGTTGATGCGAGGTACAGTGGCAAGGGCTTGGTTGGCGGATCGTAGCTGGCGGGCGGGGGTGTAGAAGGACAGTCTTGTGTTGAGGCATTCGGGTCCGATTTCGTAGAGTGCTTTGTGTGCGTGGGTTAGGAGCCGGAAAGTAATCCTCTTATTGACGGGGAGCCAGTGGAGGTTTTTCAGGTGACCAGAGATGTGATCTTTACGCGGGATGTCTAATATGAGCCTGGCTGAAGCGTTCTGGATGCGTTGGAGTTTTTTCTGGAGTTTTGCGGTGGTACCGGCGTAGAGGGTGTTTCCGTAGTCCAGACGGCTCGTGACCAGAGCGTGGGGGACTGTTTTTCTAGTTTCGGTGGGGATCCAGCGAAATGTTTTTTTGAGCATGCGAAGAATGTTGAAGCAGGATGAAGAAACGGCGTTGACTTGTCTGTTCATCGAGAGGGAGGAATCCAGGATGACGCCCAGGTTCCGTGCGTGGTCCGTCGGGATGGGTGCTTTTCCAAGGGCCTCTGGCCACCAAGAGTCGTCCCAGGCGGAGTGGGAGGTGCCTAGGATGAGGACTTCAGTTTTGTCTGAGTTCAGTTTCAGACGGCTGTGCCTCATCCATTCGGCTACTTCTTTCATTCCTTCATGCAGGTTGGTTTTGGCAGTGTTAGGGTCTCTGGTGAGTGAAAGGATTAGTTGAGTGTCGTCGGCGTAGGAGATGATTGAGGTTGTGTTGGCGTGCGATGACCGCGAGGGGGCTCATGTATACGTTGAAGAGGGTGGGGCTGAGTGAAGATCCTTGTGGTACGCCGCAGATGACTTCAGTGGCCTCTGAGTGGAATGGTGGGAGGCGGACTCTCTGGGTTCTTCCGGTAAGGAACGAGGTGATCCATTCCAGTGCTTTTCCTTGGATTCCGACGTTTCTGAGACGTTGTAAAAGGGTGCTATGACAGACCGTGTCGAAGGCTGCGGAGAGGTCGAGGAGGATGAGGGCGACTGTGTCTCCATTGTCCAGTAGAGTTCGAAAGTCGTCTGTTGCTGCGATGAGGGCGGTTTCAGTGCTGTGCTTGGCTCGGAAGTCGGATTGTGAGGAGTCGAGGGATTTGTTGGTTTCGAGGAATGCGGCGAGCTGGTTGTTGACCGCTTTCTCAATGACTTTGGCCGGGAATGGAAGGAGTGAGATAGGGCGGTAGTTTTTGAGTTCGGTGGGGTCAGCTGTGGGTTTCTTCAGGAGGGCTCTGAGTTCGGCATCTTTCCAGCTTTCCGGGAAGGTTGCGGAGTTGAGGGAGCAATTGATGACGTCTCGGAGGTGCGGTGCTATGATGGAGTCTGCTTTGTTGAAGATGTGGTGAGGGCATGGGTCTGTGGGGGATCCTGAGTGGATAGAGTTCATCAGACAGATGGTGTCCTCAGTGGAGATTGGCTTCCAGTCATTGAGGATGTTCAGGGGGGTGGGGGTCCTGCAGGTGGTTGGGTGGGTTGGTCTTCGGGTTGGTTGTCGAAGCTGTTGTGGATGTCTGCAATTTTGTTGTGGAAGAATGAGGCTAGGGAGTCGCAGAGGGCTTGAGAGGGGGTGATGTCGTTGGAGTTGGCTGAGGGGTTGGTGAATTCCTTGACGATGTTGAATAATTCCTTGCTGTTGTGGGCGTTGTTATCTAGTCGGTCCTTGAAGGCGGCTTTCTTGGCATTCCGGATCAGTCGGTGGTGTATGCGGGTGGCGTTTTTGAAGGCGTCCTTGGTGTTGGTGGTTGGGTCTTTTTTCCAGGCCTTCTCAAGGGAGCGAGAGAGTTTCTTGGATTTCTTAAGATCATCGTTGAACCAGGAGGCCTTCTTGCTGCCTAGTTTGATTTGTCGTTTTTTCAGTGGTGCTAGAATGTCGGCGCTGTTGGATAGCCATTGGGTGAGGTTGGTGGCTGCTTGGTCTGGGTTTGAGGAGTGGGTTGGGGGGTTTTGAAGAAGCGATGAGGAGATCTGGTCGATGGTGATTTTGTTTCAGTTTCTTTGCAGAGTGGGTTGGGGGTGGTTGTTGGGTGTGGGCTTGTTGTAGGTAAAGTGAACGCAGCTGTGGTCCGTCCAAAGGAGAGCTGTGGTGTGGCTGAAGGAGACATGTTTGCTGGAGGTGAAGATAGGGTCGAGTGTGTGACCTGCGATGTGGGTGGGGGTAGTGACAAGTTGTTTAAGTCCGAGGTTGGCGAGGTTGTCCAAAAGGGTGGTGGTGTTGCGGTCGTTGTTCTTTTCAAGGTGAAAGTTGAGGTCTCCCAGAAGGATGTAATCCTCGGAGGGGAGCGCGTGTGGGGTGATGAAGTCCGTGATATCATCACTGAATTGTGCGCGGGGTCCTGGTGGTCTGTAAAGGAGGGTGCCTCTGAGTGTGGTCTTGGGGTCGGTGTGGATCTGGAAGTGAAGGTGTTCAGAGTTGGCGAGATTGACGTCTGAGCTGGTTGAGATGCGGATGGATTTCTTGTGGACGATAGCGATGCCTCCTCCTGTTTGCTTGATGCGGTTCTTACGGATGATCTTATAGCCTTCCGGGATGGCAATGGTGATGTCTGGGGCTGATGAGGCGTTCATCCATGTTTCTGTTAGGAAGGCGACGTCCGGAGAGATGGTGTCTAGTAGATTCCAGAGGTCAATGGCATGCCTGTGGACCGAGCGGGTGTTGAGCAGGATGCATTGTAAGTGGTTGGGGTCGGATATCTGTTGTGTGTGCTTAGATGAGGAGTTGTTCTTGGTGCCGTCGAACTTGCAGGAGTTGCAGGAAAAGGGGCCATGGGTGTGTCCAGGGGCGGCTAGGACGCAGTTGGGGGAACGGCCGGTGTTAAGGGCTAGGAGGGTGGTGGCATCGTAAGTAATGCGGGAGGGTTGGACATTACGAGGACCAGGGGCTCTGGCGCTGGGCGCGTTCCAGGCGCGGACGGGCGTAGACGGGCTTACCTTTGGCGCACCTTCGGCGCGGCCGTAGCGCGTGGACGCTGCGCGTGTGGACATCTGGCATAAATGGATAGTGGAGGGGGCGGAGCGTGGGAGGGGCTGCTGGGAGGCGGGCGCTAGGTGGAGGAAGGGCCAGAGACCATACACAAAATGGCAGCAACAACAACAAACGCTGCTTGGGGCACAGGCAGTGGGAGTAATGGGGCGCTAATAGGGCTATGTCTAGTCAGGGTAGTGCAGCAATTGAGGAGGAATACAAGCTCAGGGTCAGAGCGCTGTGACAATATGCAGGTATGACACAACACGCACTTAGTCAAAGAAATGCCCAGTAATGCGCGCTAGCGCTACAAGTTGATAATCAGAGGTCAAGCGCTTGCAACAATAGTAATAATTAATGTTAATAAAGCGCTACTATGTATCAATCCGGTGCCGAGACGAGCGCTGCAACACCACGGGTATAAGGGGAGGAGCTAAACAAATGTCCGCAAGTTTGCGCTAGTGAAAGAAAATGCAAATCCGAGTTGGGCGCTATGAAGTTATACTGAAAAACTTTGTGGAGTCCTTTAGCTCCCTATATAAATCGCAGCCTTCGGCGACAGCAGAAGAGATTTATGATTATTTGCAGGATGTCGCGATTGGTTGGCTATCGGATGCACAAAGGGAACACTTAGCTATGCCCATAACAGTGGAAGAAGTGACTGCTGTGATCAAGTCGCTGCCCAATGGTAAAGCGCCGGGCCCCGACGGGTACACTAATGAGTTTTACAAGCATTTCGCGGACATTTGGTAGACATGTTTGGCACTTCCTTTGAGAAATCAATACTTCCCCCTACTCTAAGAGAAGCACTAGTCATTGCCCTCCTAAAACCGTCTAAGGATCATGAGGAATGCGATTCCTACAGGCCCTTATCCCTCATTAACGTGGACTCGAAAATACTCGCAAAACTACTAGCGGTACGTTTGTCCCCTCTGATGACTCGTCTGGTCCTACCAGATCAGTCGGGATTTATCCCCACGAGATCCACCTCACATAACACCAGATCCTTGTTTGCGCTTTCTCACTATCTCAAGCCCTCGGTTAAAGCGGTGGCAGTAATGCTCGACGCCGCTAAAGCGTTCGACTCCATTGAATGGAGTTATATGGTAGCCATTTTACACAGGATGGGTTTTCCTAAGCGGTTTGTCCAATGGGTCTCTTTGCTATATACCCAACCATGCGCTAGAGTCCGAATTAATGGCTATATCTCTGCCCCATTTAACGTTGAGCGTGGAACGCGGCAGGGTTGCCCCCTCTCGCCCCTTCTATTCGCGTTGGCGTTAGAACCCCTCGCTTGCATAGTGAGACAAAATTACAAATCTTCGGCCTTGCAGTTCGTTGCCAGGCCGCTCCACATATCCCTCTACGCAGACGATATGCTGCTGTATGTACGTGACCCCAGCACCCATCTAAATCCTCTGCTTAGAGAATACATTAGATTCGGGGGTCACTCAGGTTTGACGATTAATTGGTCAAAATCTTCCATAATACCCCTAACGGACCCTACCACTCCCTTTGAGATCGACTACCCGCTGGAGTGGCAGCAGGATCCGATTCGTTATCTGGGGGTCATGTTTCACAGGGACCCGGAGGAAGTCATGCGCGCTAACTATGGGGTAGTGATATCCAAACTTGAGGATAAAGTCCAACGATGGGTCCACTTGCCTCTATCTCTAGCTGATAGAATCGCGATAGTCAAAATGAATGTTTTACCTAAATTACTATATCTTTTTAATAACATTCCCATCACACCCTCAGGAGAGGTTTTTCGCCGCATTAAATCCTTAGTACTAACCCTGATATGGGCTGGCAAACAAGCCCGCATAGATCTTCAGACATTAACACTCCCGTATGCACAGGGCGGTTTCGGAGTACCTGATTTTCTCCTCTATTATCTTTGTGCCCAGGCGCAATATGCAGCATATTGGTATCATGAGATCCCGTACCTCACCCACACAGCCATAGAGGAGGGAGATGCAAACCCTGTCCCCCTGTCAGCAATAATCACACACACCAGACCACCACTGCATGCAAAAGACATCAACACCATAGATACCACGGTCAAAGCCTGGCGTAAACTTGGACAGCTAGCCCACAAAACCCCGTTATACGCACCAGCGATGCCATTACAACATCATCAGGCATTATCCGTCACCAGTGAACAGGTAGGAATGTCATTGCTGGGTACAGCTGGAATCGACAAGATGGGTGATGTGTTTAAAGGGGGCACGTACTTAGGCATTGATCAATTGACATATATACAAAACCAAACACCCATGTTTCGCTTCACGTACTATAGACTAACTAGAGCATTGAAGGAACACTACCCAACATTCCCTACAGAACCAGAATGCTTAGCGCCACTCCAGCTACTGATTACTACACAGGACTTATCACACCTGGTAACCAGATTGTATGCAGCAGCGCAATCGGAGATAGCACGGCCCACAATTAAGGCTAAGGAGAGGTGGGATGCGGTTTTGGAGACTTCGTTAACGGATGATGAATGGCAGAGCACATGCGCCCTAACACAGATACTCACGCCTAATGGCAATTTGAGAATTATACACTACAAATTTATTCACCAGGCGTACTACACCCCAGCGAAACTTCTTAAATTTGGCTTACAAGAGGAAGACCGGTGCAAAAGATGCAATAGGGAAGGTGCAAACTTCACACATCTAGCTTGGTCTTGCACAAAGATAGCGGAGTACTGGGTAGATGTTACGTTCACACTCACTGTCATGCTGGAGGAAGAGGTGCAATGCACGATAAAGGTCTGTCTCCTAGGTATCGTACCACAATTCCGTGCATTGAAGCGCAAGTTCTGTGCTATTGCTTTATTGTTAGCGAAAAGACAGGTGGCACAATGCTGGCATAGCCGCAAGGTACCGAAAAAATCAACGTGGCTTCATGACATGTCCATATGTAGGGATAAACTGCAAACATACGAGGAGAACCTACCAGCGAAATCTAGGCCAAAGGACTTCTGGTGTTTCTTGACAGACTATATTAACTCATTGCAGGACAACATGGAAGAATAGATCACATTCTGTTTCAATCTAAAAGCGATTATATGTGGTGCACGAGCCGCGATCGGATGGCGGCCGGTCCGTAGGAGAGAACCAGAACCACTGATGCACTCACTGAGTCAGATATATGTGATGTCAATGTAAGGTCTTAAGTTGAGTTATGTTACTGTTCTTATCTATAAAATGACAAAATGTAAGACTCATGTCAAACTGCTAGCTAAGAGACCTACGAAGGGAGCAAGGGACGGTTCTGACTAAAGTTTATACACGATTTCTTCATGGCTGCCTTTTTACTTCTTTAGATGACCATTATATCGTGGCGAGCCGGCCCCAGGGTTGTAGGCTCATGCTGTGTAAACTGCATTGTGTTAATAAAGGTCTTACGCAAAAAAAAAAACTTAATATACGTTTTTGAGGGTTTTCATTATCATGCAGAAGGAACGATTCATCAGCAAAAGAAATAGTAAGTTCGTGAGGTATAACTATGTCAGAAAAGGTATGAGGTGTATTAGTTTGTGTATTACTTGCCTGCTTTTGACGTTGAATAATTATTCGCAAATTATGGATGCTAGGCATATTACTAGCTATATGAGTAGGGACATGCTGAGCAACCTCTCTTAAAATTGATCCTGTGGAATCAGTGGAGGTGCTTGCAATTACTTTCATTTCGTTCACTGTTTCTCTTACATCAACCTCCATTGCAGAGGCAGAGTGGTTATGGTCAGTTGTTCTTACAATAATATCATCAACCGTAACCGCTCTCCCGCTGCAACGGGTTGAAAAGTATTGCACGCATCTCCAATGATTCCTTGGAAAACTTATCCTTTCCTTACAATAAATGTAACCTGCATGATTCAGTACTCGGTTTCCTTTTCTTGACTTTATATATTTTGCGGTAGGATGAGTAGACATTTTCTGAAAAGAAAAGAATTTGGAAATTTAGTTACTTGTTATGTTTGTTAAATGTTTTATAAAAAAAGAAACAGTTTCTCTACTACTGCACTTTACTGGAGTTAAAATAGTAATTGATACCCCTACACTATCCAGCACTTTCTCTACTGCAGCACTTACCTGGAGTTAGAATAGTAAGTAATACCCCTACACTATCCAGCACTTTCCCTACTGCAGCACTTATTTGGAGTTAGAATAGTAATTGATACCCCTACACTATCCAGCACTTTCCCTTCTGCAGCGCTTTTCTGGAGTTAGAATAGTAAGTAATACCCCTACACTATTCAGCACTTTCCCTACTGCAGCACTTACCTGGAGTTAGAATAGTAAGTAATACCCTTACACTATCCAGCACTTTCCACACTGCAGCACTTATCTGAAGTTAGAATAGTAATTGATACCCCTACACTATCCAGCACTTTCCCTATTGCAGCACTTTCCTGGAGTTAGAATAGTATTTGTTTCCTCTACACTATCCAGCACTTTCCCTACTGCAGCACTTTTCTGGAGTTAGAATAGTAAGTAATACCCCTACACTATCCTGCACTTTCCCTACTGCAGCACTTACCTGGAGTTAGAATAGTAAGTAATTCATCTACACTATCCAGCACGTTCCCTACTGCAGCACTTACCTGGAGTTAGAATAGTAATTGATACCCCTACACTATCCATCGCTTTCCCTTCTGCAGCACTTTTCTGGAGTTAGAATAATAAGTAATACCCCTACACTATCCTTCACTTTCCCTACTGCAGCACTTACCTGGAGTTAGAATAGTAAGTAATTCATCTACACTACCCAGCACTTTCCCTACTGCAGCACTTACCTGGAGTTAGAATAGTAAGTAATACCCCTACACTATTCTGCACTTTCCCTACTGCAGCACTTACCTGGAGTTAGAATAGGAAGTAATACCTCTACACTATCCAGCACTTTCTCTACTGCAGCACTTACTTGGACTTAGAATAGTAAGTAATACCCCTACACTATCCAGCACTTTCCCTACTGCAGCACTTATTTGGAGTTAGAATAGTAATTGATACCCCTACACTATCCAGCACTTTCCCTTCTGCAGCACTTTTCTGGAGTTAGAATAGTAAGTAATACCCCTACACTATCCAGCACTTTCCCTACTGCAGCACTTACCTGGATTTAGAATAGTAAGTAATTCATCTACACTACCCAGCACTTTCCCTACTGCAGCACTTACCTGGAGTTAGAATAGTAAGTAATACCCCTACACTATCCTGCACTTTCCCTACTGCAGCACTTACCTGGAGTTAGAATAGGAAGTAATACCTCTACACTATCCAGCACTTTCTCTACTGCAGCACTTACTTGGACTTAGAATAGTAAGTAATACCCCTACACTATCCAGCACTTTCCCTACTGCAGCACTTATTTGGAGTTAGAATAGTAATTGATACCCCTACACTATCCAGCACTTTCGCTTCTGCAGCACTTTTCTGGAGTTAGAATAGTAAGTAGTAATACCCCTACACTATCCAGCACTTTTCCTACTGCAGCACTTACCTGGATTTAGAATAGTAAGTTATACCTCTTTACTATCCAGCACTTTTCCTACTGCAGCACTTACCTGGAGTTAGAATAGTAATTGAAACCCCTACACTATCCAGCTCTTTCCCTTCTGCAGCACTTTTCTGGAGTTAGAATAGTAAGTAATACCCCTACACTATCCAGCACTTTCCCTACTGCAGCACTTATCTGGAGTTAGAATAGTAAGTAATTCATCTAGACTATCCAGCACTTTCCCTACTGCAACACTTACCTGGAGTTAGAATAGTAAGTAATACCCCTACACTATCCAGCACTTTCCCTACTGCAGCACTTATTTGGAGTTAGAATAGTAATTGATACCCCTACACTATCCAGCACTTTCCCTTCTGCAGCGCTTTTCTGGAGTTAGAACAGTAAGTAATACCCCTACACTATTCAGCACTTTCCCTACTGCAGCACTTACCTGGGGTTAGAATAGTAAGTAATACCCTTACACTATCCAGCACTTTCCTTACTGCAGCACTTATCTGAAGTTAGAATAGTAATTGATACCCCTACACTATCCAACACTTTCCCTACTGCAGCACTTTCCTGGAGTTAGAATAGTATTTGTTTCCTCTACACTATCCAGCACTTTCCCTACTGCAGCACTTATCTGGAGTTAGAATAGTAATTGATACCCCTACACTATCCAGCACTTTCCCTTCTGCAGCACTTTTCTGGAGTTAGAATAGTAAGTAATACCCCTACACTATCCTGCACTTTCCCTACTGCAGCACTTACCTGGAGTTAGAATAGTAAGTAATTCATCTACACTATCCAGCACGTTCCCTACTGCAGCACTTACCTGGAGTTAGAATAGTAAGTAATACCCCTACACTATCCTGCACTTTCCCTACTGCAGCACTTACCTGGAGTTAGAATAGGAAGTAATACCCCTACACTATCCAGCACTTTCCCTACTGCAGCACATATCTGGAGTTAGAATAGTAATTGATACCCCTACACTATCCAGCACTTTCCCTTCTGCAGCACTTTTCTGGAGTTAGAATAATAAGTAATACCCCTACACTATCCTGCACTTTCCCTACTGCAGCACTTACCTGGAGTTAGAATAGTAAGTAATTCATCTACACTACCCAGCACTTTCCCTACTGCAGCACTTACCTGGAGTTAGAATAGTAAGTAATACCCCTACACTATCCTGCACTTTCCCTACTGCAGCACTTACCTGGAGTTAGAATAGGAAGTAATACCCCTACACTATCCAGCACTTTCCCTACTGCAGCACATATCTGGAGTTAGAATAGTAATTGATACCCCTACACTATCCAGCACTTTCCCTTCTGCAGCACTTTTCTGGAGTTAGAATAATAAGTAATACCCCTACACTATCCTGCACTTTCCCTACTGCAGCACTTACCTGGAGTTAGAATAGTAAGTAATTCATCTACACTACCCAGCACTTTCCCTACTGCAGCACTTACCTGGAGTTAGAATAGTAAGTAATACCCCTACACTATCCTGCACTTTCCCTACTGCAGCACTTACCTGGAGTTAGAATAGGAAGTAATACCTCTACACTATCCAGCACTTTCTCTACTGCAGCACTTACTTGGACTTAGAATAGTAAGTAATACCCCTACACTATCCAGCACTTTCCCTACTGCAGCACTTATTTGGAGTTAGAATAGTAATTGATACCCCTACACTATCCAGCATTTTCCCTTCTGCAGCACTTTTCTGGAGTTAGAATAGTAAGTAATACCCCTACACTATCCAGCACTTTCCCTACTGCAGCACTTACCTGGATTTAGAATAGTAAGTTATACCTCTTTACTATCCAGCACTTTTCCTACTGCAGCACTTACCTGGAGTTAGAATAGTAATTGAAACCCCTACACTATCCAGCACTTTCCCTTCTGCAGCACTTTTCTGGAGTTAGAATAGTAAGTAATACCCCTACACTATCCAGCACTTTCCCTACTGCAGCACTTATCTGGAGTTAGAATAGTAATTGATACCCCTACACTATCCAGCACTTTCCCTACTGCAGCACTTACCTGAAGTTACAATTGTAAGTAATACCCCTACACTATCCAGTACTTTCCCTACTGCAGCACTTACCTGGAGTTAGAATAGTAAGTTATACCTCTACACTATCCAGCAATAAAATGCGTTTCACATGTAATGGTATTTATTTACCTTAAAGATTGCTGCTTGTATTTGTGGACGACTTTGGTTAGATTCTCCTTCTCTTTGATGGTTTCTTTTGATGTTGCATGTAGGTTTAATGAATGATTCTTTTGAGATTCTGTAAAAATTGAAAAATAAATGTTAATGATTCTTATATTTTTCGATCTTTTTTATAACATTTTTAAGTTAAAATTTTTACATAGAAAATATATTTATCATTGTTCTTACAGCTTTACTTTATTTGACTGTAAAAAGATAATTGATACTTTTATATTATTTAGAACTTTCTCTACTGCAGCTCTTCCCTTGAGTAAGTATACTCATTGATACTCCTACACTATCAAGTAATTTCCTTTCTGCAGCACCTACCTGTAGTTAGAATAATAAGTAATTCAGCTACACTATCCAGCACTTTCCCCACTGCAACACTTACCTGGCGTTAGAATAGTAAGTAATACCCCTACACTATCCAGCACTTTCCCTACTGCAGCACTTTCCTGGATTTAGAATAGTATTTGTTTCCTCTACACTATCCTGCACTTTCCCTACTGCAGCACTTACCTGGAGTTAGAATACTAAGTAATACCCCTACACTATCCAGCACTTTCCCTACTTCAGCACTTATCTGGAGTTAGAATAGTAATTGATACACCTACACTATCCAGCACATTCCCTTCTGCAGCACTTTTCTGGAGTTAGAATAGTAAGTAATACCCCTACACTATCCTGCACTTTCCCTACTGCAGCACTTACCTGGAGTTAGAATAGTAAGTAATTCATCTACACTATCCAGCACTTTCCCTACTGCAGCACTTACCTGGAGTTAGAATAGTAAGTAATACCCCTACACTATCCTGCACTTCCCTAGTGCAGCACTTACCTGGAGTTAGAATAGTAAGTAATACCTCTACACTATCCAGCACTTTCTCTACTGCAGAACTTACTTGGAGTTAGAATAGTAAGTAATACCCCTACACTATCCAGCACTTTCCCTACTGCAGCACTTATTTGGAGTTAAAATGGTAATTGATACCCCTACACTCTCCAGCACTTTCCCTTCTGCAGCACTTACCTGGAGTTAGAATAGTAAGTAATTCATCTACACTATCCAGCACTTTCCCTACTGTAGCACTTACCCGGAGTTTGAATAGTAAGTAATACCCGTACACTTTCCAGCACTTTCCCTACTGCAGCACTTTACTGGAGTTAGAATAGTAAGTAATACCCCTACACTATCCTGCACTTTCCCTACTGCAGCACTTACCTGGAGTTAGAATAGTAAGTAATTCATCTACACTATCCAGCACTTTCCCTACTGTAGCTTTTACCCGGAGTCTGAATAGTAAGTAATACCCGTACACTTTCCAGCACTTTCCCTACTGCAGCACTTTACTGGAGTTAGAATAGTAAGTAATACCCCTACACTATCCTTCACTTTCCCTACTGCAGCACTTTCTCGGAGTTAAAATAGTAAATAATACCTCTTCACTATTTAGCACTTTTTCTATTACAGCACTTTACTGAAGTTAGTATAGTAGCTAATACCCCTACACTATCCAGCACTTTCCCTACTACAGCAGTTTTCTGGAGTTTGAATAGTTTGTAAGACCCCTACACTATCCAGCACTTTCCCTACTGCAGCACTTTTTTGGAGTTAGATTAGTAAGTTATACCCCTACACTATCCAGCACTTTCAACCACTGCAGCACTTTTTTGAGTTAGATTATTATGTAATATTTGTACACTATTCTGCACTTTTCCTACTACAGCACTTACTGGGAGTTTGAATACATAATGTTGCAGTTCATTTATTTATAATAGTGTTTACTACTCTTACACTATTCAACACGTTTCCAACTGCAAGCAATTTTGCATTTAATTACGTGAAAAGTTTATTTTTTACCTTTAATTTGGTTGTTTTGATGAATTGTTTTCTTTAGGTCGTTGATGTTTTGGTTAGTCTTCTTTAATGATTGTTTGGAGTTTCTAAAGGATTAAAATATGAAATGTTAAAGATTTTTTGGTTTTCGTTTTATTGTCGATGGTTTTTGGAAATGAAAAATATTCATTTTGATATCATCACTTTTCTTACTGCAATACTTTCCTGCTTTTACAATTGTAATTGTGTATCGAACATTATTCTGCATTTTTCTCCACTATTGCACTTATCTGTCGCACTTACCTGTTGATACTGCTACACTATCTAGCTCTTTCCCTAGTGCAGTATTTTTCTGGATTTAGACTAGTTTATAATAACCCCACTTTTCCTTGTGCATTCCTTGGTAGAGAATTTTCCTTGACTTATTTTGGAAATTGTTACCCAAACACTATTCAGCATTTTTAGTTGTGCGATCATTTGTTTGAGTTATATTAATAATTGATATTGGCATTTTAAATACACATTTACCTTCTGTTTCACCTTTTACAGTTATATTCGCATTTGATACCTTTACACTATCCAGTTTTTTTTTACTACTCCTTGAAAATTTTTATACAATTTTAAAAATGTGTTTTACGTGCAATTTAATTTATTTACCTTTAAGAATGATGCTTTGATGTCGGATTTCCTTTTTCTTGGCTGCTCTTTGCTTCTTCGATTTCAAAGCTTTCTTGGAGTTTCTAATGGAAATATTTAAATAATGTAATTTTTTGTTTCGTTTTTTCTAAGGATTTTCTGATGTTGATGTTCTACAGATTACTCAGATTATTTAGAAAAAGATAATGGGAACGGAAATGTTTTTTAAAATTATTACTGTTATAATACCCTACACTTAGTACTTTGCTGCTATATTTCAAAATTTTAATAAAAAAATAGACTAGGTAATTATCGAATAATTATCGTACGACAATTTCAAAAATATTTATTTCTTTACCTATTTGTTTGGATGATGATTCTATTTTCGAAGTCCAAAAGAATAATATATTTATTCAAAAGTGATGTTTTCTGTTAAAATGGAAAAAATACATGTGTATTAATTCTTTTATTTACGTTTCGTGTATTTAGAATTTTCGTAAAAAAGACTTAAATGTACCTTCAAATTATTTTAGCACAGTAGTGTGGGCAGATTTTTGAAGTATAATTTTTGGGATACACGTCTTTTGCGTCAAAGTTTAGAGTAGTTCGACTAATAAGAAAAACAACATTTACACATGTTATAACAAAATATATATTTTAAATTTATTATTTTCTTGTCAGAAAAGTACTCGCATTTTTTAATATATTTTTTTCGGTTTAAAAAATGTCGGGTTATCTAAATACGTATTTATGTTTACATAATTAAAATATATGTTTCTTAAAAAAAAATCATTAAATAATAATAATTAACATTTTGTTAATGCGTTATTAATGAATTATTTTAATATATCGTAAAGTATTTAAGTAACCCACTTGTAAACCGAAAAATAATTCTCCGGAGTTTTGATATCTCTTTTGATAAGGTGAAAAGGTCAGAGAGTCAGGTTTGCCGTCTGGTCACTCTGGTAGTTGAGGATCAACTGTTTTCAAAATGGTGTCTGTCTCGTATTTATAAGTTTGGGTTACTGACTCTGTTTTTTTTTTTAAAAGATAGCGTTGGTATGGTGGTTTTATATATGTTTTATTTCTGTGTAAACGTATATTTTTAAACTTGGTTAAAATAAAAGTAATTCGCGTTTTTCGTGCCATTTTGGCATCCATTTTGACAGTAGTGTTATGGTATTATTTGATATAAATAGTAGTAGGACTATTGTATGACTTACTTATTGAAAATGGCGACTGTTTTGCAGTACGTATATGTATGATTTTGAAGAAATTAAATTATTAATTTTGGATATGTCTATATATGTATATTAATATTTTTAGTGAAATCGTTCTTTAGGTAATATTTTTCTATATTTTGGAATGAAAGAGTATTACTTTTAATACGCGAGTATTAATTTTAATACTCGGGTATTAATTTTTAAAAAAGATCGCATGTTTGTTTATTACGTTGTAGTTTTTCTTTAAATTTTTTAATACACTTCTCCACCCAAAACCCCTATTTTCCCTGCATCTCGTTCCTGGTTTTATTGTACAAAAAAATATATATATATATATATATATTATATTTGCGTTGTAATGGTATGCGTAGTAAATGTTTTCGTTGTAATAGCACTTTTCTATTTGTTGTGCTATATTTCGTTGTAATAGTACTCGTTTTAAAAACATGCGTTGTAATAGATATTGTGTTGTAAAAAATGCGTTGTAACGGTATCCGTTGTAAAAGTATTCGTGGTAACGTCATATATCCTTTTCCTCCAACACCACACACCTCTCATACACCCAACAGCACTCAGGAACACACATATCATGACCTACCCCCTCATGAACAAGCCCATAGACTAGCCTTGCAAAACAATACCTTTATACAGATGTTACACTACACTCATCAGGCCAGCAATAGCACAAATTGCTGGATATGTGGCCGCCTCCCACCTCATCAGAAAAAGGGAGGGATGCCTCTTTTCCCCTTCCCATTTTCCTATAATGGGACTTGTGAAGCCTGGTTCGCCCTAATAACAGCTGACGATACTACCCCCACCTCCTGCCCTGACGGAAATAATTCATGCAAGAATGGGTGGCCTTGGGAGGACTTAAACAAGGTACTTAATGCTGCCTGTTACCCTAATAAGGATGGAAATCCTCAGGCGACAGGTACAGTCCTAGAAAGTGAAGAATACAAGCAAGGGAACATGACCATGTCATACAAGATGTTAAATACCAGACCTAAAAAGAATGCTGGTCCCCCTTCCATCTTGGTCTCACCTGTAAAAGGGCACCTGTGCATCCAGAAAAATGGCTCTGTTCCATTAGGGCACAGTGACTGTCATACCACTTTAAGTTTTGAAGACAGAGGAAAGTCCTCATTTCTATCATCAAGCCATACTTATTTTGTCTGTGGCCAAACGGCCTATGTGCAGCTGCCCTTGAACTGGGGGGGAACTTGCTATATAGCATTCCTGTTACCCCCTGACTTTGTGGCCCCATCCACTTACCACGAGACCTCCTGGTGCCCCATGTCAGACATAAAAGAACGATTGATACCTCCTTGGTTGACCAAACAGAAACCTCATGGGAACAGTATACAGATTTTAACAAAGGGTCCTTCTTCTTTGTTGGCCCTGTACAGAACAGCAAGCTTATACGCAGGTTGACAAGGACCTTAGAGGCTGTTGTAAACCAGACGGCGTCTGCCCTGGGGAGCTTAACACAGGAGCAGTCCGCCATACGAATGGTTACTCTCCAAAATCGCCTTGTCCTTGACATCGTCCTGGCTAACAGAGGCGGAGCCTGTAAAATTATAACTCTAGCTGCTGTATATTTATTCCTGATAATTCCACGGCCATAACAAAATTACACAAGATAGCCGTAAGTTTACATCAAGAACCTGGCACTTGGACGTGGTCTGATTGGTTCTGGAAGATAATATCGTCCTGGGGATGGCAACTGCTGTCAGCAGCAGGTATAATATTCCTGATAATAACTGGATGCTGCCTTTGCATCCCATGTGGTCCTGCCCTGTGCGGTCTATGCGCTGCAAACTGCATTCCTAAACCACTTGTCCAGCAGAGAGAAAGGGAAAGAATTATGCTACAAGAAGGTATAGATGATCTCATGCAAATTGTGATATAATGTAGGTACACTCTGGGGCAAGGAGGGAATGTGGAAATAAAATTGACAATTGTGCCCCATCATTTCCCTGTTTCTGCCTGACAGCCATTTTTCTATTCAGACAAGCACCCATTTTGTGTGACATCCATTTTGTCTTCAGACCCACAAGCAAGACACCCTGCCTCTGGCACCCCCGTTCATTGGCCACACATTTCTGTGGTTCTGCCAATTCTGGGAAACAGCAGCAGATAGTTCCTGTTTTCTTAACTGTAAGACACCCTGCACCTGGCATCTTAGTTCATTGACCACCCCTTCCTGTGCTTCAGCCAATTCCCAGAACCAGCAGACATTTCCTGTCTTAAGAAATAGTTCCTGTCCTTGACTGCAAGCCAGAGAGCAGATGGTCTCTGTTTTACACAAGATAGTTCCTCTTTTTGACTCTTGTAGTTCAGCCAATTCCCAGAACCAGCAAGATAGTTCCTGTTTTATAGAAGATGGTTCCTGTTCTTGACTCTAAGCCAGAGATAAACCGCTGAATGAGTAAGGGCCTTCCACTGAAAGAGAACACATTTCCACACACCACATGCCCTATCACGAGACACAAGACACGCCCCTACCTTGACCAGAAATTACTGCTTGTCATTTCCCTTTTTCTTGTCGCTTCTCTTTTCTTATTTTGCCTATTGACTGAAAACTGTATAAATATTCTGATGTGTGAATAAAGCTGCAGACCACTCCTGTACCCGCTTGGTGCTGGAGCTCTCCCCTTAACTCGAGTTACTGGACCCTTTTTTTTGTACTCGAGCACCACGGACTCCTCTCCTTGCTTTGACTGAAATTATGATTATTAAGTATAGAAATTCTGAGATGAGGCAATATTGAATTAATTTACCACAGCGGAACGGGGAAAACAGCTTCAGGTCAATATCAGGCCCCCGGGTCGCGGCGGTGAATTGCGGGCAGATGATTTAAACATGCCCAGGTGTCATGATTATATTGCTAGTTAGTTAAGTACTGCACAATTTTCTAGAATAACATTTGTCTATTATTTAACATGAGTGACCAAATTTATAGTCTAGACCTGTTAGGTGATGAAGTCTCTCGAATGTGATATATGTTTTATTGACCTGTCTCATTATGAATTATCTTTTATATTTGTCTAAAATGTACTGGTTTTTGAAATTATGTAGATGATGGAATTTTTAATTAGTGATCTGATATATGTCTTTCTTGCAAATGTATTTCCAGAGTTATCACCAGTGTGAGGTAATTGAAATTTTCATGATCAATTGTGTCCCCTAACGTGTACCCCAACGGCTCCATGTACGAGTTTCAAGTACATGTAATTTCCCTCCACAACCGAATCTGAAGACGCAAATACATTTGCGTCCAACGTTAACATGTCCTCTATCAGATCCGCCATGAATGGATCGATAATTCAGTTCCTAAGTATGCCGTGCCACCGTCTTTACATGGTGCACTTTCACGTTTTTCCTGGCTCTGCCGAGCTAGGCCCTGATTTCTGTCTTCAAGCCACGTCTGTCTCTGCCTCTGAAAGCTGCAGCATGGAGATGCATCCCTGACCTCTGCCTTACTCTGCGGTGCCCGGCTCGGCCTGGTCTGCCTGCCAAAAACAGTATTTTACCTTCAAGTTATCAGCGTAGCCAGCTCAGCTCCTCGAAAACACATTCCTGTCTAGTGATTTAGGTAAACATATCCCCGGCTGCAGAGCAAAGAGCAAGTCTCCCTGTCTCCATGCAAGTAATTTACAGTTCCCGTTACTAGAGTAGGCCGATGGCCCTGCACGTAGACACGCAGACACCTATGCACGCACTAACATTCAGTATAGAGTAGCCTCTGCCCAAGAGACCTTTTACTCTAGATTAAACATCCTCCAAATATTAGATATCAGATATGTTATAGGAACAGGTCGATCTGACATGCCAGACTTCTGTCTCTTCTACTAGTGCTAAAAGTCAGACCCTTAGCCTCCTCCAGATGTACGTCAATCACACGTCATATTAGCTGCGCGCGCATTCAGGCCACAGGTTTCAGCTGACTCTGCAAGAATTCCCTAAGCATACACCCACTTGTGACACTTTTCTGTGACGTTTCTAGTACACGCCTATGTGCACACCCCTGTTCACGCCTTTTTGCTACGCACATGTGTTCTTATCATATACATTTCACTTGTCACGCCTACTGTATTCAATGCTACTGTGTCATTTTACTATATATGTCATGTACTGTTAATAAATCATTGACATCTTTCCTGCCATCATTGCATACCCGAACCCTTGTATTGATGGAATAGATTTCCATGGCTCGAGTCATCATTTATGATTAAAGCCCTTATGACTCAGACACCACGGACTCTGCCTCTCATTTGATTGAGCTATTTCTTTACTGGTCCGAAATTATCTGGCAAACTTGTATACGGTAAAATATTTACCACAAGTGACTCCTGAGGAAGGCGTTCTTTCAGCCGAAACGCGCGTTGAGTTTTTATATATATTGTTTCAACACTTTATTATGACTACCTTGTATGAAATGTTTTAATTGTAACGTGTATGATTCATGTTATGTACTTATTGGTAATATAATTGTCTTATGTTGCTTTATGAAATATGTGTTTATCTTATCATATAGTTTGACTTTGTTGGAGTCTCTATATGATTTTTATCTATGTTTATTAAACATATAATCTCAATATAAATTCACCTTCGATTGTTCTTTTCACCGCGGGTTTTAGACAAATTGCTCACTCACCTTGCTGATGGCCTAGGATCTTTTTTCCACATAGGTTAAACACGCCAGGGTCAGCAGGGCGAGCTAGACGTCGCAAACCCTGGCAGAGGATTATTTCGGCCTGGGGACGCCTAAGGGCTCACGGCCACCACCGCACACGTGCAGACGAGCACGTCGATCCCACAGCACTGCAGCCGGTTTGCAGGCGATTCTCAGTGCGGCACTCTCAAGCAGAACAGAGAGCAGCCAGCGTGCTACACGGGGCAGATGATAGGAGCTCTATTAAAACAGCCCACGATCTCTGCAGCACACAGCAGCCCAGGGGGACACAGCAGAGTCTTGGAGTTTTGGCAACCTTTCTGTCCCTGGGTTGCAAAACAGGAGGCCAGCTCTTCTCAGGCCCTTGGAGATTCAAGTTGAAGACACAGCAAAGTCTTGTTAGGTCAAGCAGGCAGGGTCACAGCACACAGCAAAGTCCCTTCCTCTCTTTAGCCTCAGTTGAACAGCAGAACAGGTCAGCCCTTAGAGCACACAGCAAGGCAATCTTGCTTTAGTTATTCAGCGGTTCTTCTTCCAGCAGAGGTTCCTCTTGATTGTAGAATCTGAAAATCTGTTGTCAGGGGTCCTTCTCCTATACCCCTAAAAGTCTTTGAAGTCTTTGTGCAAGTGGGCCCTGAGCCCGGTCTAAACCAGTTCTGGGTGTTGCTGGAGCACTTGGGCTTCCTGGCTTCTTCCTTCCTTTCAGTGTGAGGGGCAGAGGTGACAGCCGCCCAGCAGGAGGTGGAGCCAGCATTGTGGCAGGCAGGCACAGTCCTATTCACTCCCAGGTGCTATCTCCTCCCACCTCTCTAGTTGCAGATGCAGTCATTCAACCACGGGCTGACTCAGACAACCTCCTGGGGCTCCCCAGCCCCTGTCACCCTCAAACCAGACAGTCAATTCACAAGCAGGTCCACCTAGCCTCTTGGAGCCAGGCTCACCAGCCAATCAAACGCCAGACACAAATTACACAAATATGCCAACTTCTAAAAGTGGCACTTCTACACTAGACACAATATGCCGCATATATCATTGCGCAGCATTTAATCTCACGAATTCGCACATACCAAACTCGACCCTGCACTCCCCACACATCAGGAACTACCATGGTCACACATATTCCCCATGCATTCCTATGGGAGGGCAGGTCACTCACCACACATACACAGAAAGCTCACGCACTTTACACTGTACCACAGTGAAAAAGTGCGCAGAGGCCTAAAATCACCAACACCAGGTCACAGAAACAGGCTAGGAAAAAGCAAAAAAGTCTCTGGGTGAACCTGCCAAAAGGGCCGGGTACTACAGTGGCACTAATGTGTTTGGGTGTGAATAAAATCAATCTGTCCGCTTTGTGAATACTGTCTTGCTTTATTTAGATATGTATTTATTTTTCATAGTCGAACCTTTTATTTCTCTCACTCCTGAGGCTGTACTTTGGAACAGAATTATATCAGAAAAGACAACATTTCCATCAAAAGTATTTTTCGTTTTTGGATCCATTTCACAGTGAAACAAACGAAAGGAGGAAATAGAGGTTGAGAAGTAGGCCAGCCCAGTCACCACCTCGCTCCCTGCTACAAGAGACACACAACAAACAAAAGTCACTGCTCTGCTGAACCGGGCCGGGGCCTAGGCCCTCCTTGTCCCTTCCTTAGGCCCCGGCCCTTTTGCTTTTGATACTGGCCCCGGCCCAGTTGCGACGCCCCCCGTCCCCGGCCCCAGACAGCGCCACCACTGCCACCAGTCACCCATAAATCATATCTGGCCACATCCAGGAACAAATAGCACTCACCTGCAGACAGGGGGAATTAAATCACGACGTGACTTCTCTTTCCCTGTTCCTGACTCTCTCCCTCTGGCCTCTGAATGCCTGCCTTGACCTCGCCTCAGAGTCACGTCACGTCATCCGACCATGATGATGTTGTAGACGTGCGCAGCATCACAGGTCAGATGGTGGGGGGGATTAATACATTATACTGAGTAGTGCGGTGGGTGGTGGCTGATCATAAAAGCCTAGTAGCCTGCCTGTACACGCATTGGAGCACCGCAGCAGAAAATCCTTGTTCTGCTCACACCAGGCCTCAGTCAGACAGGCTTAATGTAAGCACTGTGTTCTATTGTTGGGGCCGTTTTGGACTGACGGTGACTCACGGAATCACGGTCGGTCCAAATTGGCCCAAACAACAGATCCCGCCCCCTGTCACAAAACAAGCCCCCACCCCATCCAGCCTAAGGGGGGGATTGCCCGGTGACCGGAATGACCATTCCAGGCCTGTGTCCAATTTGAATGCAGCAAAAAAGAGAGACAAAGATGCCAATTAATGTTAAGCAGTAGACTGACTCTAAGCCTATTATTGAACAAAAGAGTCCCACAGGCAAGAGTGCATGTGCTAGTGCATGTTCACACAGGCAAGACCTAAAAAAGAAGACCTCGAGGTCAGATCCAGGAGAAATAGCATTAGAATTCTGCCCCCTACCAGTGCCAGGCACCCCTTCCAGGCCTGTGATTGATATACTGTTAAACTACCAAGACTGAGGTGCTATCCTAATATGGCATGTTTCAAAGGTGAAATTAACTATAGAGAATTCCGTCTGGCTTTCTATCCACTCTTTACTCAAGGAGTCTTGGATTCATAAGCTATGTTAGACCCGGCCATATTGAAGTTTCAAATCGTTGACAAAACTCATGTCGTAGCTGACATTTCAAATGGCTGCCATGTGGCTCAATAAACAGTCGCCTAAACATTGCAGCAAGAAAGATGACACCCAGACTCAGAGTCAATTGAGTCAAATGAAGTATCCATTTGCAGAGCCACTTCACTCGCCGCAGGGGGTCACCACTGGCACACAATAGAATCTTGCCTGGCACAAGAACTGCAGGAGACTATTCTGCAAGTTTAAACTGTAAAATTGTATGTGAATTTTTACCACACCATCGCATAAACAAGATATAATTGCAGTGTGAACCAGCTGTGTGTGAGTGAGGGAATTGACAGCCAGAGGACACCCACTTGTTAAGTATAATAAGATATTTGAGGCATGCACTATAAATGTGATACCATGTACACAGATTCAGGGGCAGACTACCTATTACCATATTGCTTTGCAACAGTTGTAGTGTGAAGAAAAGGAAATGCAAAATAAATGCTCAAGTTTAAAATAATAAGTACCATCTGCCCCTCTCCCTTCCTCCCCACGAAGCAATTCTCTTAATTAACAAGGTCACAGTTGGAAACAGCACTGGAAAGTTTGGTTTCAGCGTGGTAGGGAGTGTGGGCTGTGAGGTATATTGTCTAAGCAACAAATATTGTGCCAATGTGGAGGGTGAGGAATGTACGGTTGGGAGTTGAGCGTATGTCCCACCGAGAATAAATGGGTACTCAGTGCCAGTATGATGGCTGGGTATGACAAAGAACTCTCCTCTCCCTGTAGATTACTCTTGTGGACTATTCCCGGCCTAAATAATTCTTGTAAAACCAAACAAGTTCTGGCCTATGATAATCATCATCAATTAGGAATATTATTCCTGCAGGAAACCTATCTACACAACAATAAACCCTCCAATACTGCAGTAAACTGGAGAGCAAACAGATACTTCTCTAAATGTTCCATTTACGCTAGAGGAGTTGCTACAATGATAAAGAAATGTGTAGCTTTCAAACATATACACACCGATGTGGAGCCTGGTATCATTTTGATTGTAGAAGGCCTCTTGCAATCAACCCATATAACACTCCTAAACACATACGGACTGAATCAGGATAATCCAAGATTTTCTCCTGAGTATTAACTAGGAGTATGGTTAAAAAACCATGTCTCGTCTTTACATTTGAGGTGATTTAGTTGCCACTGGTTAATCTGGCAGTTGCAAGAAAAGTCATTTCATAGCTTATTATGTCCCTATATCTTTAAAAGGACGTCAGCAATATGACCCTTGGAGGCCAGTTCTTTGTCCTGGGTACAAGAGGAAGAGCAGGTCTCTTCTTTCAGGCTCTTCACAGATCTGAGATAGTAGGTTCAGTCCTCTTCTACTCTTCAACAAGCCCAAGAGTGTTCTCAAGTGTCTGCCAAGAGATTCTGCATTTGTGCTCAACATGAGCTAGTGGGTGGGAATGACCCCTGGGAACTCCCTAACAAATGGGGTAAAGGTTCCCAGGGCTAAGCATACCCCTTTGGCCATATTCATGATGACCGAAGTCTTCGGACACCCTAAACTGGGGCACTAGGGCATTGTGTGTATGTGGGGAGTATCCTATGGTAATCCCAGTGTCCTCACACAACAAAATCTAGTTTGCTGCTAGAACCTGTCCCTACAACAACCTCAGAGATAAAATTCTGTTATAACAAAGCTGAGATTTCCGCAACCAAGTGGTGGATAGACACAAATTGTTTTGGCATTCTATTTCCCTCCTTTGAAGTGCGCCCTAAATGTTATATGCACACCTAGTAGACCTGTCAAACAGGCTGTGACACTGTAATGTCAAAAGAGGCTCACAGTGATTGGGGCCCGACTAGCTGGGGCCCTGCCTATGTATTAGGTAACATTTGCCTGTGACAGGGGAGGCCTCTTCGATGTGTGCCCCAAGTGTAATATGAAAAGCTTAGTAGACATACCAAGCAGAATGTGACAATCAAGAAGGACTTCATATATTCTGCCAGGTTCAGAGTGGTTATCTCTGGCAATTCATGTCAGCCTATTGTTTTGCTCTTGGGAGCAAGTTCACACCTCATTCACACCTATTTTACCATCTATTTAACTGCTAATTAATGACAGGCCGAATGGGAGAACAAAATACAGATTTAGCTTCCCTGGGTTTTAGGCAGGGCAAAGGTAACTTTTTTAATGTTACCTTTTATGCAGAACAAATCCACCATTGAATTGTATTACTGACAAATTTAAACATAGTTGTTTAGATATTTTTCTAGCATGTGCCATTACTGAGTTATAGGTTTCATTTGTAATATTGCAACCCAGTGTTTTCCTATGGAACAGCCAAACTGCTACAGTGAAAATTGATCTGAGAGCATTTTCACTTTAAGGACCTGCTTAACATTAAACTCTTAAATGTTCTACTTTTAAATACTGTTGAACTGACGTGCTTTGTGTGGCCTTCCTACAAACATTCTAACTTCCCTCCTCCTGTTTTCTGAAATTCATTTTTGTTGTCAATAGGACTCTGCACTTTACCATTGCTAACCAGTGCTTAAGTGTTTGTCCTCTCCCCCGAAAACATCGTAAAATTGGCCTACTCTTTGGCCAAATTTAATTTCCTTATGAGTCCCTAATATATGGTACTACATGTGCCCAGAGCCTGTAAATTAAATGCTACTAGGGGGCCTACTGCATTCATTGTGCCACTCATTGTACCACCCACCAAAGTAGCACTTTAAATCATGCCTCAGGTGTGCCATTGCATCCCATAGAGCAAGGTCAATACTGACAATTTGCCCTGGCAAAATACATGTTTTGTCATGCCTAAACCTTCTTTTTAAAAACGTATGTCATTCTTAATGTCAGCCCTAAATAACCCTTAGGATAAAATGCATTGTATTTAAAAAGTTGGATGTCTTTTTAGGTTTTACATGTCCTGGTACTGAAAAACTCCTTAATTCATTTTTCACTACTTTCAGGCCTATCTCTCCCAAAGGATTACGTTGTTTACCTCAATACTTTTAATAAATGCTAACTTTTGAATTGGAATAGGTAGAAAGGCCATAGTTGCTCTCAACTGAATTGTATTTTAAATTCCTCTTTAATAGTAAAGTTGAATTTGAAGTCACATTTCCGAAAATGCCACTTTTAGAAATTATGCATTTTTGTGTTCTAACCATTTGTTGCTAGTTGCCTGTGCCCTGGGTCACATAACTGTGAATGACCCTGCAGTTGGCCTTTAGGTATTCCTCCCAAACAGCGAGACACAGCGGGACTAGTAAGTAAGCACGTTTATTATTATGCATGATTAATTAAAACCTTTGCAACAACAAAACAATGTTAAAATTCATCTAAACGACTTTTTAAAATTACACAGTTCAATTATACTCATCAGTAAGTGTTAAAGTGCAAATGCATCAAAGTCAGACAAGCAATTTGTGTTGTTCTTAATTGAGTGGATTGCAAACGTGCTTGATCTTCTAGAGCGGGTGAGCAGTTTGTAATCATCCTAATCTAGGCAGCGACTTTACAGAGTCAGAATAAAATTTGGAGTCCTTCCCTAAGGGTTGTATAAAATTACACAATTCAGTTCTGAGTTCGTTATTAGTTCATAAGGTGCTTATGCCTCATAGTCCAATAAGCTAGACAGAGTTTCTTAGGTTGGGCTAGTTTTAAAGTGCTTGTGCTTCTTGAGCTAAAACATAGTCGTAGGTGTCCTAGACCTCATGCTTTGAACGTTGTTACATTTGCACGGGTCAAGTAAAAAAGCGAACGTTTCTTGGGTATCTTTCCAAAGATGGTACTAGTTCTGGCGCTGATGATCATTCTAAAGACAGGCTGTTCACTTCTACCTTATGCGATTGTTGATTAGACACAAGAAGTCCATGGGTGTGACTTTTGATGTTCCAAGTTGACGTCAAACAATGCCCTGTTCTGTCATGTTTTATTAGGCCACGTGTAGCATGCTCTTGTGGCTTTTTGCTACTAAATAGAAAAATGTTGTGAGCCAGCAGTTTAGTTGTGTCTCAACTGGGTTGAAGCACAGCTTTACTGCCTGCCTGCAGGTCCGAGTACCCTGCCGCTGAACAGCGGGACTCGATATAGGCAGGTATGGCCACCCTGCCAGGATGGGTGGGGCAAAACTGTTCCCTGCCCTACTTACATTTCAAAGGACTGCCTCCAGCACATTCACAAAGGAACCCAACACTGTCTTTTGTCAGCCAAGACTACTTTTCATCGCTATTTTATACTTAAAGCTTTGAAAATTCATAATTCCGGTTCTACTGGTTGGATTTAATTTGTTTTGGTGTCATTTTATTCATTATATTTTGCTCTAATTTTATTGCCATTTGTGTGCTGCATAAATACTTAACATAGTGCCTCTAAGTTATGCCTGGGTGCTTTTGTTCTAAGCTACTCGAGGGTTAAGCACAGGTTAATGTAGTGCATTTTCTGGTTCACCCTGACAAGGATTGCAGTTGTTGCTTGAGAAGGGTTTCCACCTCCTTTCAATCATTAACCCATTTTTTTACAGATACCATGCACCCTGTCTTTATGGGGATTAAGGCCTACTTAGTAGTGACTTATAAATATTTAAAAGGAAGGTTTAGGCCTGTCAAAAGATGTTATTTTTACTGGTCGAATTTGCAGTTAAAACCTGCACAACCAGGCTACTTGTGGCAGGCCTGTTGCCATTTTTACTTTGTCACTTTAGTGGATGGGATAACGGGTGCTGCAATCCCCTTGTGGTAAGCTAAACATGCCAATCAGGAGTACACCAAGTTGAAAGGAGGAGCACAGCACAAACACTTTACCACTGGTTAGCAGGAGTAAAGTTTACAAAGTTATATAGCTAGCAAAAATAAGATTCAGAAAAAAGGCCCAAAAATTCAAGGTGATCATTAAATAAAGGAACAATTCCCAAGAGCCTTGGAAACAGAATGTGTGCTCACTGGCAGTGACTGCAAAAAACAACAGATACAAGGCTGACTTTCTAAGATGATGCATTACACCTTAACTCGTCAGCTTCAAGACTCACATTACACACAAGTGGAAGTCTGCCCTGCAAAAAATGGGCCTGATCTATGGTGGGTGGCTCTTACTGCCCGAAGCTGAACTTAATATCTCGTCCAGACTCAGACATTTTTTAACGCAACAGAGAAAATGAGTGTCCTGCAGGCATCGGCACTCCTCATCAATGTCTTCGCAGGTGAGAAGGATCACACTAGCCCTCATAGAACTCACTTACACCCTCTATCCAGTCGTACTGCATTGTGTTCCTGTCAGTGACCTCTGACACCCTAGTGTGCCTAACGACCAATATTAAGACCTCCAGTGGACCGTGCATACCTCCAGCTTTACCAGATCAGAGATCAGGAAATGCTGAAAGGAGAAGACAAGCTAGCAGGAAATCTGCTTCTGAGCTCCTGGGATGTGGGAAACCACACCAGATTCACTAGTCTCCAATTGTCTCCACTTCTGCAGGGACCTAAAGACGAATCTTTTGAAGAAACACCTCATCACATGTTAACCATCCAGATATCAAACTGCCCTCAATCATTAAGGACACTGGCTCCGTTTCTGAACTTCTAACCTTCAAATCATCATTTCAGGTGTATTACTCTAATTAGTTCAATTGAATCAAAACAAGACTACAACACCCAGAATGCATTTTGCTAGCACACATACCTTCAGTACTGGCAAAAGCGTCCGTAATAACCTGGAGGAAGGTGGTCTTCCTACCCTGCTGAGTTCCCACTCATGACCATTTCCACGTCACTCCCTGTAAGTTTCACCTTAGAACCGATCCTGTCGTATCTCCACAGTAAGTCTCCTCCCGTGGGAATGCATCCCCCACCCCTTCTGTTGCACTACCCTGTGCTAAAAGCTGATTGTGTGCAGGAACCCATTACTTTGTAACTGGGTTTGCATTATATGAGTCACAGTGAACGGACAAAGACAGAAATGCAGAATTGACTAGTAAATAATGTCAAGGCAAGCACATAAAAGGGCAGACTAGCAGGGGCCAGTTTTTGGGCAAGGCACCCTGGGAGCCTGATTTATCCGAATATGAGGATCCTTTGAATGGGACCACCATGTACAGCCAAGCACAATATTTTGACATGAAAATCCAAATTTCCTTCCTAAAAACGTATATTATTTGCCAGACGGATAAAACATTGGTCTATCTACCCCGCAGGCATAAAAATAGAAGAATACACATGGCCAGCAGGTGATGAATGATTAATGTAAGTTGCCTCGACGTGGTCTGATCTCGGTGGGTTTATGTGATTGGAAAGCATGGAGTGTAACCCGATCTGCTTAGACCTCTGTTTCCATTGCACTGGGGGACTCTTTTTCCTCCCAGGGATCATCATATTATCCTCGCTCCCTTGCAGCTGAGACAGCTCCCATCATGAGACATCAATATCTGAGTCGCTAATGGGGAGTAATTGATCACCCGGAGACCTTCAATTTTAACAGATCGCGCATTAGCACACCAGTCCAGGGGGAGATGGCATCTGCTTTACTGCCGTGTATTCAATATCCTGAATTATACGGCATTTAAAAAAGATCAGACTGCACATCATACTTCATTTTCACTCTTAATCCTCAATTTCAGGTTTATTTATCGCACTTGCATATCATCCTATGCATATGGACTGATACGAAAGTCAACAATAATTGTAGAAATTATTTATAATGCACACATCCGTGGTGAAGTATGAATTGTTGTGTCATCGCGTCAGAGGTATAGAAAATGTGAGGACAAGGCCCTCTGTCATGTGGAGCTCATAACCTCGCTGCTGGTCCTCAGCACGGCAAGAAGCCTACAAACCTCATGTTTATTTTGTCAATATAGTGCTTTCCGTCTCAGCGCCTTCCTTGTCTCTCTGTCTCCCGCCTCTGAAACAAATGCGTGCAGTGTTGGAGAGGAAACATCCTTTGGTTTGATGAACTTCCGGCCAGTCCGCTCAAGTGATGTCTCATTCCTAAGAATTTTTTTTTTCTTCATGAGGGGCATTCTGGCTGAGGCAGCAGCAGAGGGGGTATGGTTATGGATATGTTCCCATCCCCGCCACTTCCAACCCAACTAGGAAGTGGTTCCGTGAATCACAGAGTGAGCAAGCATACCCTAGAGTTATAAAGCAACAGCCTGGCTGAGCAGTCATGCATAGGTTAAATGTGGGAGAAAGCAGGAAATAAGGCAAGTAACATAATGTAGTCGAAAAAGAAAAAAACAATGTGTGTTTTTGCATTATAATACTTACTGACACCTTACTGTGTCTAGAAATATTGCTGCATACTTCACGTGTTATTATTTACCTCAATGTCAATGGTGTATATAGGATGACACACTGAATAGGCCCTGCCATGATTCCAAGATGTGGCTTGAAGGTTACACGTAGGCATCTCACAAAGGGCAGCTATGCACTGAGGGGCAGATTTACAAGCCCAATGCAACACTTTTACGCTGTCGTTGTGTCACTTTTGTAATGCAACGGCAGCGTAAAAATGCGTCAAATTTACAACATGACGCATCTAGGGAGATGCGTCACATTTTAAAGCCCAGCGTGACATTATACCTGCATCAGGTATAATGTAAGCAGGGTAGGTGTTCCCACGCAAGAAAGCCTCGTAAAAAGTGACGCAGTGAAAACTACAAAATTTCACTGCGTGACTTTTAGGATGCCACTGCGTCAAAACCTTACGCTTGCTTGAAGCAGTTTTAAGGAGTGAGGCAGTGTATTGAGAATAAGCCGCAATACGCATTGCTGGAGTTGTGTCGTGTTTGCGAGACAAATCCAGCAATGAATGACTTTTCTGCCAACAGATGCGTGAAAATTTCTGTTGCATCTGTCAATCCGTGTGCCATAGGGCGCCGTATTATAAATACAGCACATCTATGCTGGCGAAAGGGTTTTTCACACAGGCTCAGGGAAACTGACACATCTATACAGATGAGTCAGTTTCTTGTAAATCTGCCCCTGACTTTTTTGCCCCACTAGACCCAAATGGGAACTCCGATTTCTTCGCTTTCTGTGTTTAGGTCCACTCACTGCATTTGGTAGGGTTTTATTCACTCCCCCACGGCCCTTCACCAGTCGACCCCATTTGTGTACAAATTTTTTTTTAAATACCGACCTTCAAATGTCACCTTACGTGCCAGGTGCGCTGACTACACAAAAGTATCTACAACAGGTCCCCATATCAAGGCAACATACGACCTTTCATTTTACCAGCCCCCAAAAGGGTAAGGATTACCATGCAGTTTCTAAAAAACAGACTCCCTTAGTTGGAAATCCTGAGTGCATTCAAATGTAAACAGTTCTTACTGGGGCTGCGATTACCAAGACGTTTCTAAAACACAGGTCCCCACAGTATCTGGGACATTGTACTATGAGGAGCGGCCGTTCTGTGAGCTGGGATCCATCTATCCATCCATCCAGCGTCCTCTGCATCTATCACCTTGTCTCCCATCCATCCAACGACAAACTCCTCATCCATGCATCACCTCTCTCTCCTTCTGGCATCTATCCAATGTGCATGTATCCATTTATCCTTCCATCACCCCTGTCCTTCTCTCATCCTCCACCGTTCACCTCCTCATCCATCCCATTTGTCCTTCTGTCATCCATTCAACATCCTCCTCCTCTGCATCCATCGATGCATCACCTTGTCTCTCCTCTCATCCATCCAATGCCAAACTTTCCATCCATCCTCGCATCCATCCATCCATCACCCCTCCCCTTCTCTCATCATCCTCCGTTCACCTCCTCATCCATCCACCCATCCATTCCATCTGTCCTTCTGTCATCCTTTCAACATCCTCCTCCTCTGCATCCATCGATGCATCACCTCGTCTCTCCTCTCATCCATCCAATGCCAAACTTTCCATCCATCCTTGCATCCATCCATCTATCACCCCTGTCTCTCATCATTCACCCTTAACCTCCTCATCCATCCACCCATCCATTCCATCTGTCCTTCTGTCATCCATTCAACATCCTCCTCCTCTGCATCCATCGATGCATCACCTCGTCTCTCCTCTGATCCATCCAATGCCAAACTTTCCATCCATCCAACCATTTATCCATCCATCACCCCTGTCCTTCCCTCATCATCCACCGTTCACCTCCTCCTCATCTATCCACCCATCCATTCCATCTGTCCTTCTGTCATCCATTCAACATCCTCCTCCTCTGCATCCATTGATGCATCGCCTTGTCTCTCCTCTCATCCATCCAATGCCAAACTTTCCATCCATCCTTGCATCCATCCATCCATCACCCCTGTCTCTCATCATCCACCGTTTACCTCCTCATCCATCCACCCATCCATTCCATCCGTCCTTCTGTCATCCATTCAACATCCTCCTCCTCTGCATCCATTGATGCATCACCTCGTCTCTCCTCTCATCCATTCAATGGCAAACTTTCCAGCCATCCTTGCATCCATCATGCATCACCCCTGTCCTCTCATCATCCACTGTTCACCTCCTCATCCATCCACCCATCCATTCCATCTGTCCTTTTGTCATTCATTCAACATCCTCCTCCTCTGTATCCATCGATGCATCACCTTGTCTGTCCTCTGATCCATCCAATGCCAAACTCTCCATCCATCCTTGCATCCATCCATCCATCACCCCTGTGCTTCTCTCATCATCCTCTGTTCACCTCCTCATCCATCCACTCATCCATTCCATCTGTCCTTCTGTCATCCATTCAACATCCTCCTCCTCTGCATCCATCGATGCATCACCTTGTCTCTCCTCTCATCCATCCAATGCCAAACTTTCCATCCATCTTGCATCCATCATGCATCACTACTGTCCTCTCATCATCCACCGTTCACCTCCTCATCCATCCACCCATCCATTCCATCTGTCCTTCTGTCATCCATTCAACATACTCCTCCTCTGCATCCATCGATGCATCACCTCGTCTCTCCTCTGATCCATCCAATGCCAAACTCTCCATCCATCCTTGCATCCATCCATCCCTTCTGTCCTTCGGTCATCCATTCATACGTCCATCTCCTCTCCATCCATCAATCCATCCCCTCGTCTCTCCTCTCATCCATACAACGTCGGTTCGTCCATCCATCCATCATCGTCCTCCTCTCTTCTTCTCTCATCCATCTATGTTCACTTCCCCTCACCGAAAACAGGATGTGTACACTGCAAGTGTTAGATACAATTGTTCCGGAAACGCATTAAGGTAAAGATTTTCTGTCTCGATTGACCTGGGATTTTCAAATTTTTTTGGTCTAATGCACCACGCAGAAGGTACGTTAGCTTCAGTCAGCCTTTAATTAGCAAGACATCTTTTTTTTTTTTTACTGGGTGCTGGGGAGAAGATGCATCCTTATGGCTGGAAATGCTGGCTTATTAGCTGAGAAACCAGGTTTGAGTCTTGGCCTTGGCTCAACATCCTGTGATTCTGGTCAAATCACTTAATCTCCCCTTGCCTACCAAAAATGGATGTGTCCTTGTGTAACGTAACTGGTGCTCATGTAAAGCGCTCCAAAACCTTCGGGTCGAGGTTGCGCTATATAAAATCAGCAACAAAAAAAGTTAACGTCTAAAACTTTATGCGTGACTGCGTGAATGTGCTTGAAATACAGACTGAGCTATGAAGATAGGTTGCTGAGAATCTTTCAAAATGGTGGGACATAGATACTGGCCCCCATTGCATCTTCCTTAAGAATATTATGAAAAAAATGGCTAAAAAGGCATATTTACCAAATTATTTTCACATAAAATATGTTAAAGTATGGGTTATGAAGGAAATCTCTTAATATATTCGGTTTTCCCAGCATGCCTCAACTTGTCCAGGGGTTGTGGATTTTCCTTTGTAAGGACTGAAAGAAAACAACATTCTGGAAGCTCATAGAAGTCTAACGTATGCTTCATGTAAAAAAGCCAGCAATCAACAAGTATATCCTAAGGACATTTGCAATGTCAAGGGAACTGTGCTTCGTTCACCCTCTGAATTGTTGGCGCTCACAGTGGTAAATTCTATACATTTTTGTGCTACCTTTATACATTTCCTTCAAAGCTCTAAGTGCAAGAATGAACACATGATCAAATCCATAATGAGAGGGAATGTAGGAAGAATGTGAAAAGGCTTAGTGAAGAAAATTCAGTGGGCTACCATAGAAAAGCTGGCTTCATTAAATCTGCAGTTCTCTCGGATATGCCAGCTTCAAACTGAGGCTATACTAGAACTATTGGGCTAAATGTACAAGATGGCAGTAAGTTGAAAATGTCTGTTAATGTTCAATAAGTGAAAGGGCTGGGCCCATAACTTCTGGACCTGTTCTAGAATCACAATCCGATGGTTCTTTTTAGAAGCATGTAAGCTAAGCGTAGAGGGGAGAAACACGTTATAATGCCATTCAATTCAATAAGATTTCTTCTGACACATAGTAACCACAGATAACTACGTAAGTTTTGTTTCTTTATTATAAATCCAAAAATAACTGGACATAGAGACACCTAAAAATGAGAGTGTAGAAATACATTGAAATCAACAGAAAGCTAAATATGCTAATAAAATTGAGCCGATGCAACATGCACAAACCAATTAACCCAATAAATAGGATGCAGAGGATCAGAAATCATGAGTCCAAGTTTCCCTGCATCGGGGGTTGATGAATGTAAAACATCAATCTAACTCTACACTAGTGCTAAAATAACATCCCTACTTAAGCATCCCCAGGGAAAGAAATAAAAGGTGTCAGCATGTGGAGTCTTGCTAAGAAGTCTCTCCACCATCAATGGTTTAAATAGCATAAAGCTATCAAGACTGAGCTCATTCTGAGATGCTCTCTCTCTAAAAGCTGAGAAGAAGAAGTAGGCTCCTTTCCCTACTTTCAACGTTCAATATTACAGGTATCTTCCCAAGAGTCCTTGCAGGTCACACCATCCGTTCCGACCACGATCTCAAAGGAACTTTTCCACGGGACAGCGATGTTCCTGACTGTAACACGTTCACCTTGATTCCCAGGTCTTCTTCGGTGTGAAAAATACAACAGTTCTCCTTATCAGCTTTAGCTCACAATGTTTCCTCTTCTCTCCTTGCCTGACTAATAAAACAAAACATTATTCTAGCTAACAAGGGTGCTTTTTCGACCTGCCACACAAACATGAGAAAGATCGAAATCCACAGCACACATATAATTCTAACTGTTAATTCTGAAGTGAGAGCTTCCAGGGAATTTTCATTTCAGGCCTACAAGATTCAGCTAACATAAGAAATAGCGTATGAACCTCACAAAATCGCATAGCAAATAAGGCACGTTCAGTTAATATTACTACCTACATGGAAAATAACACACAAATAAACACATTTAACAATGAATGGTTGTCAGTTGCACAAAATGAGTCCTTTACGTTAATGTTTTCTGCGACTTACATTTACTTTCTGCATTCACTTTTTCTATTACTGTTCTTTTTTTTTCTTTATTTGATCAGAGAGGGACTGTACAAATGCATACCAAATCCATTATACGTAATACATTATACAGAAACTGTGATAAAACCATGACTGGCACTTTACCCAGTTAGATGTTACATATCTAACAGTTCAAGAGCACAAGACATTGCCCTTCCTATATACAAGATAAGTTAGTATCGCAGTTCATTATAATGATCTTCCGCTTTCTTACACTCAAGCTAAAATATTGCCTACCCTATCTAGACAATTTGATATTGGAAGCCAAACCTTTTTCTCCATTTCCTAACTCGTCGTCCCTTATAATCATATATCGTTCGCTCTAGACTATAGATGGCAATTAAGCGGGCCAACCAGTCTTGAAACGTTGGGGGATCAGGGTCTTTCCATCTAGTTGTTATCAGTAGTCTGACAACCATGACTGAGATAAATACCCAGCAGTCTGGCTATATTCCAGTCCTGAACTGTTGTCATGTCTAATAGCATTAGAGGAGGGGTAAGGCCAACCCTACTATCAAGTATCTTCTCCCAAAATTTAATCGTATCCCTTTTTAAAGATGATAGTTGAACACAGCCATAAAACATGCACACCACTTCCGCAGGACCGATCCCACATCTGAGACACTTATTGGCCTCTCTTTTTTTCCAATTAAAATATTTACCTGGAGTGAAATATAAATTAAAAAACGTCTTAAAGTGTTGCTCCTTGAGATTGGCTGAAAGGAGAGTTTTTTTGCCAATTCTAGTGACATATCTATATCAATAGCAGCATTCTCCAGTTTGCTAGTCCACTTAGTCTCATTTCTCTCAATATCATCAGGCACTTGTTCCAGCATGATACCATATAGATGTTTTATCTTACAGTCAGCTTTACTCAATATTTCAGGCAACAGGATCTTTGCCATCGGTATCCCCTGTCTGCGTTGACTAAAAAACCCTTTTATTTGAAGATATTTAAAATAAAACCTATCAGGAATATCGTAATCTCTCTGTAGTTCAGAAAAGAGATATAATTGATCTGTTGCCTGAATATCCCCAACTGTTATCAAGCCAAGCCATTCCCATTGTTTCCCCATTATATCGTAGAAGGCCGGAGGGAAAACAGACGATCACCAAAGTGGTGTATACCTGAGTTTTCACATTTTCCCCCAGGTCTTCCAAACATTAATGATTCTTTTTAAATCGCACCTTCTTAAACTAACTGGGCTCTAGTTGGTGAAACAACAGAGCCCTTGCCCCCATCTCCAAGTTCCAATTCATATATTGCTGGGAGACCCTCAATCCCATCAGACCGTTACCTGGAGCTATTTTCAAAGAAAAGTATAATCATTTGTTGCAGTAATGCGGCTCAACAGTAAAAAGAAAGGTTAGGGACAGCCCATTCTCCTTAGATTTGAGGCAAAATGAGAAATTTCAGGTATCTCCTGATCTTGCCACACTGCCAGATAAAAGTACTAAAAATAGAGTCTTGTGTCATCATTATCAAGCCTTAAATCTCAACTCGGAGTGCCCTAAATAAGTATAAAATCTTGGGTAACATTATCATCTTAAGGACATTAATCCTCCCAAGAATGGTCAAATGTAGTGAATTCATACACCTCAAATCAAATGTCATTTTGCTAATAAACGGATCAAAATTATTTTTAGTAATTGCATCTACATTTGGATTGATCCTAACCCCCAAATATGTAGCAGTGGCTACTCGCTGAGTATCCTGAAAAGAGATGTTCAGTGCATATTGTCTGTGTCTTAGTTTTATTTAACAGATATCCTGACTCCTGTCTGTATATTTCTGCCATAGATTCTAATTCATTTATAGCTATCTCTGGATTAGATGTCATTACAGCAAAGTCATCAGTCTATGCTAATACTTGATTTCAAACCCCATGGTAAGAGCTGGAATGATTGCTTGAGTCTTTCAAATGTGTTCAATAAAAGGATCAATATAAAGGGCCAATATTATTGGGTAATATGGACACCCCTGCCTTGTTCCTCTTGTTACTATTGTAGTGTCTAATTCCTTGCCCATTAGCTGAAGTCTAGTGTATGGATCTGCACACATTGCCTTAACAGCCGCCATTGACCTTGGGCCAAATCCTTTAGCTGCGAGGGTTCCCCATAAATATTCCCACACCACCCGATCAAATGCTTTTTCCGCATCAAGGAGGATCATTGCCAGCCGCCCGTAGGTTTCTTTGGCAATATAAAACATGGCCATGGCTCATCTTAAATGATCTTATATGTGTCCCTTCCTGGGTATGAAGCCATGCTGCCATGGCGTGACAAGACGGGCTATGAACCCCCCCCCTTCGAGAAGGATTGCCAACATTTTGGAATAGATTTTTGCGTCTGTATTCATTAGAGAGATGGGCCGAAATGAGGTAGGGTTATCGGGAGGCTTGGTTTTTGGGGGGGAAATTATAATATTAGTGCCATTTCAAAATTCTGGTGGGCAACCAGAATAGTATAATGTACCCCTAAAAAAATCCAATAGCAAGGGGGCTAATTCAGATTGGAAAATCTTATAAAACTCCAATGGGATCTTGTCCGGGCCCACTGATTTTCCTGAGGCAAGCCGCTGTATAGCATTTTGCACCTCTTCCAGTGAAAAATCAGATTCTAGCTTCTCGCTGACAGCACGGTCTAACTTCCGTCCCTCTTCATATTGGAGCCTCTCCTGGGGGGTATCTGATGGCCCCTGCCCACCCACATTATAGAGATCCTGATAAAATGTATGAAAAACTCTAATTACATCATCCGGATCTGGGTATGTGAACCCCTCCCTATTTATTGAAAATATCTTACTCTTAAACATTTTTTAGTTTTCTCTTTAGAGCTAGGAGCTTCCCTGCAGCTTCCCTAAACTCATAACTCTCAGTCCTACGAGTCTGATACTCTGCCGCAATTTTCCGAATGTGATATGCATTTGTATCTTATTTCCAAACTGAGTTGGGGCTTCGTCCTCCCCCATACTATCCTAGCCAAATGCTCTTTTTCCAGCTCATTCAGTGTTGCTAGTATCTTCTTATTCTCCAGCTCCTGTTGTTTCCAACTGTGAGAGACAAAGCTAACAATCTCCGCCCTTATGCCTCCCTTAAAGGTGTCCCATAGCAAAATTTGGGTTTACCAATAGTTTCCTATCAAATGACCATTGACCCTGTTGCTTTCTATTTGTTGACTCTCTACCTTGAGGATCAAGGGATTGTGATCTGACATCAGTTTTAGCAGCTTCTTTAATTGAGCCCCAGCCAGAATCTGTTTTGATATTAAAAAATTATCTAAACTGAAATTTGTTTGGTGAGGGCATGAATAATAAGTATACCCAGGATCCAACGGGAACTTAAAATCCCAAGCATCCGCCAATCCATGACTTGTTATAAGCAAAGCTAAAGCTCTTTAGACTTTAGGTTATCTTCCTTGGTACATGCTGGTCGTGATGGAGCAAGGACTCGTAGAAAAGAGACTTGCTCGAAGGCAATCCTCTCATAATAACTCATAACGTCATACTAATTAATGTATTGTGTAATTAAAGTGCACCACATTTCAAATATCAAGAATAAGAGAAGTTTGCATACGCGTCTTATTAACAAGTAACTCGACAAAAAATCTAAATTGCCGCTAACGCAGGAAATTGAATTGCGCATTTGCCAACTATGTCTACGTAGTGATGACAAGCTTTTGCTTGCAGGGAATATGCTGTACTTGCGCAGACACCTCCAAAATGGCCGCCTGAAAACTTACTTGCTAAGCATCTGTTTTGCTGAAACTAAAAGACACTATTTTACTAATTGCTAATGGGGGAGAGCATTTATAAGTAAATGAGATTAGTGTAGAGATAGGTGGTATAGAGTGAAATCATTTTGTTTTGACACTAATATACATTTTCTTGACTTTCCTATTGGTTCGTATTTGGGCCTTCTGAGAGAGACTGTGGCCTATATCCCTTGTGACCCATTACACATGCGCAGTTTAAGTGAGCCAGAAGTTGCACTGTCATCCTTGAATGCCATCCAAGAAAAGAATCAGTAACATATGCTGGGAACCATCCTAATGTCCTGTGAAAGGAAGAAAATAATACCAAATGTATACTTTGTGATGATAAAATTATGAATACAGGTGGGTATAAAGATTTTGAATAAAGATTAAGGGGATGGATCACTACTAGACAATGAACTAAAGAAAATCGACTGAAACCTGACATGGTGTGATGATCATCCCTTTTGCCTGGCCAACCAGAATTAGGAGTTCTATGACATTGAAGCATTAAGGGGTGGTACATGGCATTAGAGGAGTATAATTGAGGTAGTTTAGTTAATTAGAGAGAACAGAGTGACCAGAATGCTGCAGAGCTCCGGATGCTGTCAGAGTATTGAGCGAAAGCTGAAGAAGAATCCTATTGTAGACTTATAATCTAAGCCAAGAATTAGAGGAAGATCGCAGAAGAATCGAGTAGAAAGATCGTGTCAGAGAGGGGTGCGACGCAGGCGTCGGATCTTGAAAAGGTCACCTTATCCTGTCCTGAATCCTGTCCTGAAACTTGTCCTGAAACCTGAAGCCTTTGTCTCCTGTCCTTTCCCGGGGGACTTTTCCCAACTCCTTCGCTAAGGAGTCGGTTCTCACACCATTCTAGGTAACTATAATGTGCTGTAGATTTAATTTGTGCTCCTCTCTCTATCCTCTCCTTTCCAAGTACCGTCATTGAAAGCCTTATAAACTTGAATCATTTTTTCCTTCTATGGGTGACGGAGACTGTTCTGTACTTTGATTTTGGCTCACATGAATTTCATTAGGTAAAAATTTAAAATTTGCCAGAGTCTGTGGTTATTTCCATTGCAAAGAAAGTAGATTTTATTTCATGTAATTTCACCATCAACTAGTTCAATAATGGTTGATTGACCAGAAGAAAGAACTTTTTGATCTGTAAAAGATTTGGTTAGAAGTGTTAGATAACTAAATCTCAGACGGACAATTATAAAATTAACCCCCATGGATTAAACTGGCCTGTGTGAATGTGTTTGTGTTTGTGGGCCCAAGGTGAGTATGAGGTATTAGAGTATCTGAGGCTGGTTTATCGCTGGATCAGTCGTGATCCTCTCTACTGCTAGATGAATGTTGAAATCCCCACACATAATCATGGAAGTAGGCCAGGATGTTAGCTCCAGCTCCAAATCTTCTAATACTTCTGAATCGTCTTGGTTTGAGCCATACACAGTGCCTATAGTTGTCCCAGCCTCTAGTTCTACCAGAGCCCATCTTCCACAAGTATCGACAAGTTTTCGTTTTGGCTGCCCTAATGTATTCCTAGCTAAAATAGCATCCCCTCTGATCTTAGAGCTTTGGGAAGAGCAAGCCAGTAGCGTATATCCCTTAGAAGCGATTACCTCCCTTTTGATCCAAGAGATATGTGTCTCTTGGAGGCAAACTATGTCAGTAGCTATAGTTTTTATGATCTCATAACCCTTGGGCGCTTGCTTCTGTCCAATAAACCCCTTACGTTAACTGAAATAATAGTGAGCCTATCCATTTGATCTTAGTGAATTATCCTTCTTAACTTTTCCCATACTTTTTAGCAAAGCTTGATAAGAACTTTCTATACCATCACCTATCCATATTCTGATCAGCGTGCTTTTCTGATTTAACAAGTTTTTAGTTTCCTAACATTTTCTGTCTTTTTTTGTTTCCTTCCTTTGACACCCTCATAAAACACCCTGTGTCCCTACACCTTCTCTTATGCCCCCCTCCCATCTCTCACATTGCCTCCTCCCCTCTGACCCCTCCCTCCCTCCTTCCTCCCACTTTCTGGGAAGAATCCAGACCACACATCTGTCTGTGTGGAAATGGAGAGCGATTCACTTAAACCGTGAAATAACGTGAATATTAAGGTTTAGCTACCATAGTAAGGGGATTCTTTATTCTGGCTAAGTAAGAGAAACCCCAGGAAAGAGAGCAAGAGAAAAAGCCAGGTATCCAACATTATATAGACATAGTTTCCTTACCCTGGTTAGCCTGACCCACTATGGTGCTGTGTTTTGAGCCCTATCTAAAATTAATTGCCTTTTATTCATGAAGTAAAAGATTTCGTCTTGTCAGACCACTTTCAAAGGTGCCGGGTTATTCAGAAAGGCTTGGGCCCCCTTATCCTGAACAGGTTTAATTAGCTGGCGTAATCTCCATCTCCTTTCAACTGTAATGTGTCAAAAGTCAGGTCAGACAAAAAACGAGGCATGTCCAACATTCCTCTTAGCCTCAGGTCTGGCTTTTTCAAATATTGCCTGCCTTAAAAGGAAATTCCCATAAAGACCAGGACAGCCCTTGGTTTGGACCCTACCCTAGCTGGTTATCTCAAGGAGAAGGGTGTCATGTGAACCAGCTGAACCTCTTTCTGCCAGTTCCAGCCAGCAAGTTCTGGGAAAGGTTGACCAAAGAGATCTAACATATAGCTTCTAATGTCTGATCCTTCTTTTCCTTCGGGAATTCCCAAACTCTCAGGTTATTGCAATTTTTCGTGTTCCTCCAGTTTTCACTGAATATCCACAATCTGCTTTTATTGCTCTTTAGTCTGTATGAGCTCATCAGCCACTTCTGATTCAACGTTATTGATTTGCGTTTTTAGCTCGGGCAGTCGCTCCTCTATACTGCTGCAAGTCTTTGTCAACTTCCTGACTGTGCCCCGTACCTTTCTTGCTGTGTTTTGGGCTTTGCATGCATCTGCCCTAGTCTCTTCATGGTGCTGCATAATTGATTGGAGCAAAAACAACAGTTGATGGACAGAATGCATATCAATGTCATACATTTACCCCAGTACAGAGATCTGAGCGTAAATCCATCATTTCTTTGCTCACCATGTCATTCCAGTTTGAACTTAGCCATATGCAAATCAGTCTTGACCCTGTGCCCCATGTGAACAGTCCAGTCCGAACTACGAAGCCAGGTCCTCCCTGGACTGGAAACAAGCATCCTAGGACCGGTTTAGGGCTTTCAGCCCTCTTCAGCCAGGATAGCTTGATTCCAGTGCAATGGAGAGCACGGGTCTCACGTCTGAGCATACCCGTCCCACTCGGGGTGACAAATGCAAAAACAACAGTTGATGCCCAGACGTGGGTCCCGTGCTCACTGCGCCACTGGAGTAAAGCAATCCTGGCTGCAGACGGCTGATAGCCAGAAACCGGTCCTAGGATGCTTGATTCTGGTCCAGGGAAGACATGGCTTGGCAGTACGGTCTGGACCGTTACCATGAGGCACAGGGTCAAGACTGATTTGCATATGGTTAGGTTCAAACTGGAATGGATGGTGAGCAAAAAAACAATGGATTTAGACCCAGATCTCTGTACTGGGGTGAATGTATGACATTGTTCTGCATTCTGTCCATCAACTGTTGTTTTTGCATTTGTCACCCCGAGTGGGACGGGTATGCTCAGACATGAGTCCCGTGCTCTCCATGCCACTGGAATCAGGTGGTTCAGATTGCAGCTATAAGAGGATTAACACACCAAGGGCCGTATGTATGAAGCTGTTTTGTGATCGCAAACACTGCGAATCGCAAAAAAACAGTGTTTGCAATTGCAAAACACAGCTTTGCTATGAGACACATTCAGTACGCAAAATTGCTAATCGCAAAATTAGCGATTAGCAAATTTGCGTTTCATACTACATTCCTATTTATTTGCGAATTCGCAAAATGTGACACTACAATAGCGAATCTCGCAATTGGTGAGCTCGCAATTCATGAATTCGCAAAGCGGAATGCATGAAAAATTGCAAATTGAGAATTGTCAAAATTTGCAAATTAGAGAATCACAATTTGAATTTGAATTTAAAAATATTTATTAAGCGCACATATACCTAGCGCTTTCTTGGCGCTGAGGATGCGGTTGAACCTAGAGGAAAAGGGAGCTGGAGGTCAGACTGGAAAGGCTTGCAGGAAAAGATAAGTCTTGAGTGCCTTGCGGAAGTCAGAGTACAGGGGAATGGATCTAATGGTGGGGGAAGGGAATTCCAGAATGTGAGGCCAAGTACAGTGAATCTCACCCCCCCCATTCTTTTTTTCCTAAAGCGAGGTACGGAGAGGAGAGACTGGGTGGAGGAGCGGAGTTGTCTGGCCGAGGTGTAGTTTTTGATTTCGGAATTTATGAATGCTGGGGCAGTTCCGGCTCGAGCTTGGAACATGGTACAGCCAAGTTTAAATAGAGCCCGCTCTCTGATGGGCAGCCAATGCAAATTGTATAGTAGGGGGGTGGCGTGGTGCAATTTAGGGAGACCATGGATGAGGCGGGCAGCTTCGTTCTGGATCAGCTGAAGGCGTCGAAGGGCATAAGCCGGGACATTGTTGTACAGTATGTTGCCGTAGTCAAGGCGAGATAACACCATTGCCATCAAAATGAGTTTTAAGGCGGAGGGAGAAAAAAATCTAGACATTTTCCTAATAGTGCAAAGGGTGAAGAAGCAGGAGGATACCACCGTACTGATTTGGGAGTGCAAGGTAAGATGTTGGTTCAGCGTGATCCCAAGGGTTTTGACTGAGTGGGAGGGTAAGGGAGGGACACCAAGTGAGGGGGGCCAGAACGTGGGGTTCCAGGGACTGGATGTTCCACCGGTGAGAACCACCTCAGTTTTGTCTGGGTTAAGTTTGAGGTGGTTGAAATTCATCCAGTCCCTGATGAAAATCATAACCGATTGAAAATTGTGAATGGACTCAGGGGAGTGAGAAAGGTTACAAATCAACTGGAGGTCATCTGCATAATTGAAGACTGTGACCTCCAGTTGCTGTTAAGCGAAAATGAGGGGGAAGATGTATAAGTTAAATAAAAGGGGGAAAGGGAAGAGCCCTGAGGGACACCGCATTGCACCGTGCATGGGGAAGCAGAAAAATCTGCAAGGTGAACAGCCTGGGTGCGGTCTCTCAAGAAGGAAGTGAGCCAAGCCAAAGGGGGCCCCCTGATGCCCACTGCCTCCACACGGGAAAGTAGAATGGAATGGTCAACCATGTTGAAGGCAGCGGACAAATCAAGGAGGACCAGGACTTGGGGCCGGTTGGCATCCATCCCCTCCCTGAGTCTGTCCAGGACAGAAACCACAACCCTCTCGGTGGAGTGGAGAGGGCGAAAGCCGGCCTGGCAGGAGGCCAGACAACACTCTCCTAGACAAAAAAGCCGAGGACCGTGGCAATGTGGCACTCCAAGATTTTGCCCAGGTAGGGAAGAAGGAAGATGGGACTATAATTGGAAAGGGAAGAGTGGTCCGCACCAGGTTTCTTCAGGATCGGGATTATAATTGTGAGAGTCCGGGACAGATCCTTTGCTGCGGGAGTTGTTGAGAAAAGCCAAGGGAGGGGTAGGGCAGGCTAAGAAAATCTCTCTCAAGACAGACACTGGGCAAACATCAGAGGGGGAACCAGATTTAATTCGGACCAACAGGGGAGATAGAGTCTCCCTCGTCAGCGGGGGAATGTGGTCCAGATAAAACCTATTAGGTGGGGGTTCAGAGGCAGGGGGGAAGAAGGAGGTGGAGGTATGTTAGCTTTGATGGCTTCAATGTTCTCAATAAAGAACTTGTTGAGAGAATCACATAGGGATTGAGAGGGGGGGTTTGAGAGAAGTTCTATCTGATAAGGCCCACTCGTGGACGGTGGAAAAGATTTCCCTCGGCCGATTTTCGTCCGAGAGTATTTTGCCTGAAAAATAGTTGGTCTTGGCCAGAAGAATTGCCTTTTTATAAGTAGTGAGCATGAGTGAGTAGTGGGTTTTCAGTATTGGGCAATAGGCGCACCTCCAGGCGCACTCGGCCTGACGTACAGCTAATTTCTTTTCTTTAAGGTCATCAGTAAACCATTTGTGGCGTTATGAGCGGGTTTAACTGTGACACGTTTCAAGGGGGCCACTTGATTGCATGTCCTAGAGAGCCAGGTGTTGATGGCAGAAAGCTGGGATGAGGGAGAAAGTCCCTCTAAGACTGGATAGGAGTCTTGAAGGAAGGAACAGAGGGAGGGGATCTCGACCTTACTCCAGTTACGAGCCCAGGTGTTTTTAGGGAAGGAGGGCCGTTTAGTCGGGCTGAGGTCCAGGAAGAACGAAATCAGAAAATGATCGGACCAAAGACAAGACGTAATGATAGGGGGTGTGACCAGGATGTTTAATGACCAGATTTGGTCCAGGATATGCGCCTTGATATGAGTAGGGGTAAGCACATGTGAATTAAAATTTAAACTGGAAAGGAGGTCGGTGAAGTCTTTTGATACCGTATCTTCCGCCGGATCAAAAGGCCAGAAGTTAAAATCACCAAGTACTAGGATAGAAGAATTGTTAACTGCTAGTGTGGCAATCAGTTCCTGAAACTCGGTAATGAAGTGGGGCTGGGTTGGGGGGGGTGGTAGGTAAGGACGCAGGTGATTGGGATTTGAAAGGAGGCAGATCGCATCACTAGACAATCGACCGCCGTGATGGTCGGGGAGGAGAGTGTTTGGAAGTGGAGATAAGAGCGCACTATCAAGGTGACGCCTCCACCTGCCTTGCCTGTCGGCTGATGGACCGCAGGACATAATAGGAAGGGGGCAGGGCAGCAAGGATATTAGGGAGGAAATCGGGGCAGAGCCAGGTTTCAGTTAAAAACAGAAGATCGGGTTTGTAGGAGTCAAGGAACTCAAAGAGTTCGAGATAGTGCTTGACTGCCGACCTTGTGTTTAAAAGGAAGGCCGAGACAGTTGACGCTGGGCCAAGTGGCCGGGGGGGTTCAGGGAGGGGATGGGGTGAGAGTGGTGAAGGAAAAGAGACGGATGGGGGAGGGAAGTGGAGTGAGGTCTGGTGAGGCCAAGTTTGGCAATTGTGGCGGTGGTTGTGAGACTAAGGGTCCAAGGGCCCTGGTAAAGGTAAAGTTCTTCAGAGGGGTAGGTTAAAAATTGGGCATAATGAGGTGCCCCTTGCCCCCGTCGGCCATGGACGGGCGCAGACGCGCTTGCCTTTGGCATGCCTCCGGCGCGCCTCCGGCACGCCCGCTGCGCGCGTCTGCTGCGCGTGCGCATGGGGCGTCGCTTTTGTAGCCTAGGTGCGCGATGGCTAGAGCGCTGTCCTAGGAGTTGTCACTGCCCCTCCCAAGATGTCTGCCGCAACCCCGTCAGCCCTCCAGAACAAGCAGCACTCAGCCGTGCCGGACCGGGGCTAGGAGAGTGGGGAATGAGTAAGGAGGCAAGCAGCAGCGAAATAGAAATACTAGTGAGGTAAGAACGTTTTAAAATGTCCTGCAATAAAAGAACCTCTGAGGCAAGCCCACACGCAGCCACAGCAGCCGCGAATCCACTGCCACTTGGTTCCAGCGTGCCCCCTGCGCGTGCACATGGGGCGTCGCTTTTGTAGCCGAGGTGCGCGATGGCTAGAGAGCTGTCCTAGGAGTTGTCACTGCCCCTCCCAAGATGTCTGCCGCAACCCCGTCAGCCCTCCGGAACAAGCGGCACTCAGCCGTGCCGGACCGGGGCTAGGGGAGCGGGCAATGAGTAAGGAGGCAAGCAGCAGCGAAATAGAAATACTGGCGAGGTAAGAAAGTTTTAAAATGTCCTGCAATAAAAGAACCTCTGAGGCGAGCCCACACGCAGCCACAGCAGCCGCGAACCCACTGCCACTTGGTTCTAGCGCATCCGCTGCGCGTGCGCATGGGGCGTCGCTTTTGTAGCCTAGGTGCGCGATGGCTAGAGCGCTGTCCTAGGAGTTGTCACTGCCCCACCCAAGATGTCTGCCGCAACCCCGTCAGCCCTCCGGAACAAGCGGCACTCAGCCGTGCCGGACCGGGGCTAGGGGAGCGGGGAATGAGTAAGGAGGCAAGCAGCAGCGAAATAGAAATACTGGTGAGGTAAGAAAGTTTTAAAATGTCCTGCAATAAAAGAACCTCTGAGGCGAGCCCACACACAGCCACAGCAGCCGCGAACCCACTGCCACTTGGTTCTAGCGCAATTACTACCAAGTCTGAGCAGGGGATAACCAGGTGCAAACTATTTAAAGAGGCCCACAATGCAACAGATTGTTTCCACAGTGGCTGGGCTGTATGTGATAGCCAGGAGGCTGTGACTGAGAGTTGCTGAACAGAGCAGGAGATGCAAGGAAAGGATCTTTTGAGTGCATAACACTGTTCCAGCGCCGTAAGGAGGAGATCCATACAAACTACTGGCTGGATGAAGAGACCATCCTGGATTTAATAGCGGAGCTCAAACCTATATTTGAGCACCCCACATGCAGGACATACACCATCCCCACCCACAGCCAGGTCCTGTGCTTACTGCACCTCTTGGCATCAGGTAGCTTTCAGGGGGTGATAGCCTCAGCAGGAGGGATCTCACAGAGTGCATTGTCATGCTTTTTCCACGCGTTCCTTGATGCCATGGTACTGAGGCTGCATCACCACATCCACATACCCAGCACGCCACAGGCACCAGACCAGACCAAGCAGGAGTTCTATCAAATTGCACAATTTCCCCATGTCATTGGATGCATAGATGGTACACATGTCGCCATATCCCCCCTCCCAGAACGAGTATGTGTTCAGGATTCGCAAATCCTACCATTACCTGAAAATACAGGTGGTGTGTAATGCCAAGCACATTATCACCGACATCGTCGCAAAATACCCAGGCAGCAACATACAATGCTTAAATCTTCCGCCACAGTGGGAGACACCGTCGACTCACAAGTGGGGAGTTTGGTGAGGGATACCTACTAGGTAATTGCATTTGTTCAAAGGACACACTAGTAAAGTACAGCATTGGCAGGACAGTGTTTAACCATATTCCTACCACCCCACATGTGACAGTGCGTATGCAGTCCCTGATTACATACTGACTCCTTACCTGAGTCCTGCCAACGCTGGGAAGTTGAGGTACAACAGTGCCCACATAGCAACCAGATGTACCATTGAACGGGCCTTCGGAATACTCAAGAGCAGATTCTGATGCCTACATAAGAGTGGAGGGGCACTACAATACAGCCCCCAGACCTGTTTCAAGATAGTGGTAGCACACCAGTGGAGCTCAGTGAATCGGATTCATCAGATGAGGAGGGGCCAGCGCCAGGACCCATGCCAGGCGGCGTAATTGGTGCAGCTGCTGGGCACCAGAGGTGAGATGAGATCACACAGAACTATTTCTAGGTAAAAAAAGATGACACAATGCTAAATATCAATTATAAGACTGTTTCATTTCCTTTAGTACAGGATATATATATCGGCATACAGCCTGTGTAGCACACAATGTATTGTTCAATGCGCAGCACATGTTAGGATCACAGTGCAAATTAACAATCTGTACCAAGTGGGTTGGGGGATTCATCCTCGCCTCCACTGACTGTTCCCTGTGTTTCTGCTGGTACTGTGGACGTAATGCACACATTAATTTTCTGTCCTGCCTCGCATCTGTCTTGCATTAAATTTCACTGTTTGGAGTTACATGGGTCCTGTCTATCTGTATTTTGCCTTTCATGATGCGCACATACTGGTTTGGACTGGCTGGGTGTCAAAGCTCCACTGTTAGGTGCATGTGACTACATCTCCCATAATGCATTGTTGGGGGTGCTTTTGTACGTGCACTGGACTTTTAGTTTTGTTGTGCTCTTGGGTCTCTCCTGGGTGTGTGGGGGAAGTAAGGGGGTATCAGGGGTGTGATAGCATGCTTCTTATCTTGTCTTGGTTCCGGGGGGTTGGAGCTGTCCAGGTCTGCCACACCCATAACACTCTCCGGAAGCAGGGTCCCCTCAACTATTTCCTCGAGTGGTGTTGAGGCAGTGGCAGTAAAGGTCCCACGACCGATCTTCTTAGCCTGCTCCAACCTGGCAGCAGCCTTCTCCTTTGAGCGCTGGTGTATGTCATACCAGCGCTTCCCGAGGTCTTCAACGCTTTGGTGGGTGACGCCAATTGCGTTAAGTTTGCGCTGGATGTCTGCCCAAATCCTTCTTTTACGTATCTCAGGCACACGCAGGGACTTCTTGCCAAGGAAGTGCTCATGGCCAACAACCATTTCCTGAATCAGGACCTCCAGCTCACTTTCTGAGAACTTTAGTTTCCTTTTTCTGGGTGTCTCCCCCTGCTGCTGATTGTCCTTGCTGGCCATGTCTCCAGTCTCTGCCATTGGGTGTAGCACTGCAGTGATCCCTCACCTCCACTCCTAGTCTCTCACTGTGCTTCTGAAACTCAGATGCAGCATGGGTAGTCACACTTCCTGGTTGTGATGTCAACAAGCTGCACCTTTCAGAGTCTCAGATTTGAGGATTTTGCAATTTTGCAATTTTTTGGATTAAGGAATCGCTATTTGGCATGTCGCAATGGAAATTTGGATTTTTTTTCAGAATCGCTATTTTTTGCGAGTTTTCATTTACATACCACTTTGCGATTCTCAATTTGCGATTCGCGAAAAATCGCGAATTGGGAATTGAAAAAAGGGAGTTTGATACATATGGCCCAAAGTCTCTTTACTCTGCCTCTTAACGTACTGTCAACAAAGTCTTTTAGCAACTTTTTTTTGGATCTTAAAATTCTCACAACAGTCCTTGGCGCAATATTTACACAGCTTGGAAAACTTCCTGAATCCTTGTTCTTCTTCTACAGGAAAAATCCCTAATTTTATTCTTTTCCGCTCGGGCCTAGGTTATCTTCTTTAAAGCAAATTTTTGTTTACATTTCAAAGTTAAATTTACATCACTTATGAGATTAGAGCCAATCTCATTGATGACTCACTGTAACAGTTCAGCTCTGAATACAGCAATCTCCTGAGGAGGTGGATGATTTCAAAAGCTCTGGAATTTGAAGTCTTCCAAAATCAGAGTCCGTAAACCACTCAACCTTGGTGGATATGGCACAGTCAATGACAAGATTGCATTAGCCTCTATTCCAGGAACTCACAGCAGGATCTTGACAATCAGTATCAAAGTCTTGGACCTGACTCTTCCATGCATTTGTATGCCGGGAAGACAATTATCTCTGACAGGGCACTCTTGTTCTCCTATACCTCCTCATTCTTCTATGAGCTTGTTCAGACTCACTCAAATCAGATTTAGATGGCTCACTTATTGGTGCAAGTTCTTTCTCAGAAGCAAGTCTCAAGTTTCTTCTTTTCTGTCTCACAGGCCACAACTCATTTGTGACCTCTTTCTTCCTTGACTACACTCAACCAATTTCCACACCAGTCTCTTCTGCTGAGTCAGACTCTATACAACTCACAACGTTACCATTTCCCTCAGAGTCTATACCTGGGCTATGTGCAGCTTGACCCCCTCAGCTTGACCTGGTGGTTATCCAGCCTCTTCAGGAACGCCCACAGCTTGGCTTGCCCTCTTCGGTGATCTTGCAATCACAGCTGGAATCACTTCTGGGAGATGAGCTGTTTCATCAGCGAGCCCTGAGACTTGTCGGGTATGTGAAGCATGTATCCAGTTTTGAAGTGTAGTTCCTATATTCCCAATAGGCTCTGCGCATTGGAATAATATATCCTATAGTTCAGACGTAGGACTGAGGTCGACTAGGTTTCTATTGAATACATTAGACTTAATAGTGAGTGCCAGCTAGCTCAGAGGTCACTAGAAACTTTCTCGAATAAACAAGAAGCGATTAGTTTCTGACAACCGCATAAACATGACAACTTTGTTTCCCCAAGAATAAACGTATCTTCAAAGTTGTGGAAACAATAGATAGATATTTTACTCAGTCAATCATGCATGCTTCGTTTCATCAGAGTTGCAGAGAAATAGAGAGACAGGCGTTTTCAATAAAAGGAACAGTCTTCTTTCTCATGTAGAGGAAATGAACTGCTACAATCGTAATACTGGCTGCAAAGTATAATGCGTACAGCGAGAAGAGTATTATAAAATAATACTGTAAAAGCATGGTATGGTTTCTAAGCCATAAAATACATACATAAATAACAATGACTAAAAGTACTCAACTGGTGCTTCTAAAATACGCCTACCCCAATGTACCTAACCTAAGTCTAGTGCGAGGGAAGAAGTAAGTGTGGTGTAGCATAGGTTTAGTATTCTTTTGCCAAGAATCTATCCAAGATTTCTCTTAAGGTCTAATCAGCTCAGTACCTTGGTTTTGAATGAAGGAGGTCTTGTATCTCTCTGTCTCGGGACTCGATTTCCCAACACCCGCGAGGGAAGCTTGAAAATACTGGAGCTGGATCCTCAGCGAGAGAAAGGACAGCTTCTCTGTCAGTGCGTCAGCTGGAGGGTCGGCTTCCTTAGGCACTTGCTGTAGCGAGCTGCGTCGGGTAAGTAGACAGTCAAGCTGTTCCGAACCACTGCGTGTTTGCTAGGGCAAGTGTAGGCATATTTATACATTGAAGGTGCCTGGTTTGACGTATAACTGGGCATAATAACGTCATCAAAGAACCCAAATGAATGGTAGTTCTTTGACAACTCCATGATTTCTAGGACAAATCAATATTCAAGCAAGGGGATGTCCCTGACTGCTGAAGCGAGTTTTCCAAGAAATCGTTGTGGCTTTTCGGAACTAGTGGAAGTATCCATGCCTGTATTTGGACTGGATGGGCTATGTCTAAATATGGTTATGATTTCTATGCCGATATAAGGGCAATGTGAATTATACCTATATAAGGGCATGAATCAGTAAAATTACACTAGGGTCCTAAATTGCTATACAACACCCACTCCACTTTATTATGTTCGACATTTACTAAATTCTAAGCATCTAAAACATATCTAAAGCATGTGTTTACAACCCCACCCAAAATACATAAAATGCATTTGAAATGGTTGCACACGAAAAATGAGCTTTTGTGCTGTACGCATTTTTAAAAGCAATGTTTTCATTCAAAGCATATAGTATGACATTGGAAATGCTATCCGAATGAATCATGAAGTTACATTTATGAACTGGCTCTTAATTACAGAAGAAAAGGTTGAGACCATTCCATGGCAGAATATATAAACTGTTTTGGTTTGTGGACAAGGTCAAATATTGTCTCTTGGAAGCATTCAAAGAATTCTTGTTCTCTAAGAATAGTTCTACTTTAAGCAGATTACTTTGTGCCCCAAATTGTTTTTAATCAATTTTGGAAAAAGTCAAATCATAAAAAATAGAGTTCCAAAGTTAGAAATGTTGTTTTGAAAAAGCAAAGGTTGAATACACAGTTCATAGAATTCCATGTGCTAATTTCAAAGGCCATTCTCGTTATAAGGAGAAAACATCAAATCTTCTAAGCTGGCAAAGAAATTGTCTACCACAGTAGGTGAAAGTTGGACTACTTCATTAAGTAGAATGATTGCACGAAAATGTGAAGCATCGCCGTCAGCATCAGCCACATTAGCAATGTTCATAGGAGATGGAGATGGTACCTGTGTGCCTGTCGATTCACGTATCTCACCGTCAGCAGTTTGCGCCTGTGAGACCTCAATGAATGCCGTCATCAGGATTGGTAGCCGCTGGAGACAACACAATGCATGAGCCGTTACCGAACCAAGCAAAGTATCAACATCCGTTGGCAGTGCTGATGGAAGTGTCAGACAGATGTCCAGCACGCATTCTTCTCCACATAGCAGGCATCGAAGAACAGGTAAGATGGAATCTTGCCAGATTGGTCTGAATGATAGGAACCACGTGGTATTCAGATCTCTCAAATGAGGCAGGCCAAAAATCTGTATCATGCGCTCACGACACTTCATTGCCAGGAAAGTGTTCTCTATGGAAATTTGTGCGCCGCTGGTGACTGGACCTGCCATATAGGAGCAGAAGGAACAAGAATAGTATTCCTGATATGAGTTCCAAAATGAGAGGCAGGCCACCGAACATGGAGTGCACAAAGTTTGGAAATATGCCTAGGACTGCTTCAAAGAGTGCTAACAGTCGAGAAAAAACTGTCTTAAAAACATGTACAGTACCACTGGGATCAGACATGTTTAAGATACAACCTAACATTTCTGCGAAATGTATGGGGCAGTTTGTTGATAATAGGGCATGTATTTCTGCAGAGGACCTTGCAACCTGCAGATCATTTTCTTTGTTTGAATATTTTTATTGTTACAAATTGTTGACATTAAGCCATTTGACAATGCTTGAATAGGAACTAGTCCTCTCGGCTAAGCTTGGTTACATGTCTGTTCTCCTGGGTATGAATATTTTTGAAAGAAACAGCAGTCAGCAGTAAATCAATGGCAGATAATAGAGTATGGCTTGTCAGTAGTTACATATACAATCTATGTTACAAGGTATAATAGAAGCAACAGTGGTCGCCTGTCAACATAAACTATTAACTGCTTCTATCTATCCTATCAGCAGAGTGGCATGGTGAAAGCACTCATTGTATCGTGATGGTAAAAGCAAGGCTACACATATATGTCCGTAGTATTAAACATATTCAAGGCTTACATCCAGACTCTAGAAAACCATGAGTGTCAACAGATAACAAACAGCAAAGATATAGAAACAGGAGAATAGATATCCACGGTCTAATAGTGCGTATGTACATGTGCGCCACTCTAAAGGTAGGCAACAGAGGATGGGGGAAGTGAGCCTGTCCAATATTGTGTTAGTGCAAGGGTAGGTCAGGGTGGCTGCTGGCGAGTGCGCCCGGGGGGGGGGCCAGCGCGGGAGAGGGGGGCGGAGGGGAGGCGGGGGGCAGAGGGGGGAGCGCAGTAGGGTGTAGAAGGGGGTCACTGTCGGTAGGCTGATCAGTGTTGGTTGGGTGCCTAAGTAATGACCATTTGCTGGCACGTCCGATGGTGTGCAGACAGGGCGGCGTCCCATTCCTGTGCTATGGGGTACATGCGGAGACCTGCCATCTCCTCCCTATGCAGCGCCACACTTTCCGCTCCGGCCCAGTTGTTAAAGGAATTGCGCCAATCTATCGCCCGGGGGGGGGACATTGTTCATCCAGCGCTTGGTGATGAGGCGCTTCGCTGTTTTCAGCCCCAAGTCCCAGAACCACGCTTGAACCTTTGTTTGTTTAGTACGCTTAAATAATCCCAGAAGGCAAACTTCCCACGTGTTTGGTAAGCAGCCTCCTGTCGCTGTCACCAATGAGGCCGATACCGCAATCCAATAGTTGCAGAGGGGAGGGCACCCCCAGAGGACATGCAGCAGGTCTGCATCTAACAAACCACATCTGGGTCATGCCGAGGTGGTGAGGCCGAAATAGCGATTCAACTTGTCTGGAGACAGATATGCTCGGTGCACGATATAATACTGGAATATTTTAAAACGTGAGTTTCGCGGAACATTTCCCGCTCCGGCCAACACCATTGCCCATTGTTTATCAGACCAGTCGCGGCCTCTATCTGCAGCCCACTTGTCCCTCAGATGTTGTGACGAAAATTGCGTGTGGTAGTGTAGCGCTTGGGCAAGCCAGTGCACTATGTGAGAACCATTTCCTATCACGTGTAGATATTGAATCAGTAAGTGCATGGGCGGCTCCTCAGATAGGTCTCCCCAGGCCCTCGCCAGTGTGCAAAGGAGTTTTGCATGGACCAGGAATTGTCCTGGTGGTAGGTCAGTGTTGGCCGCCAGAGTCTCAAAGGAGAGTAGAGCTCCCTCTTCATACAAAACGCCCAAGCCGACCAGGTCAACAGTCTCCCAACTGTTCAGTGCAGTCTCCGACAGCGCGCCTCCCTCCCAGGGCGTTCCCAAAAGTGGTAGATTTAGGGCATATGGCTTTATGGAGTTCGTGAGCTTGAGGCTTCTCACATAGCATTTCTTTGCCACCGCTAAGTGTATTTGATCAGGGCAGCGACACTTGGCCAAAGGGTGGAACAGCGCGTGTATCTGTGTCACGGTCATTACCGTATCTGCTGTGGCGGTATCGTTTAGGTTCCTGCCACTCAGCCAGTAAGTGACCCATTGCAGCTGTGCCGCTAGATAGTATAGTTCCTGATTAGGGACTGCCAATCCCCCAGCTTCCGTTGCTGCATAGAGAGTCTTCAGCGCTACACGAGGGCGCCCCTTATTCCAAATCAGGCATCTGGTCAGGGTTTCAAGTTCCCGGAAAATGCGGGTTGGGACGTACACTGGTAGATTTGCATAGTAGTACAATAGTTTCGGAAGTACTATCATTTTCGTGAGTGTGACTCGAGCTGGGACATTTAGTGGAAGAGAGTTCCAAAAAGTGACCTAAGCCGTTAGTGACGAAGTGGCTCTGACCAGGTTGCCCTCTAGCAGGGCAATTGGGTCACGATAAATCCGGATCCCCAGGTACCGGAAGACAGTTGGGTACCATATGAGTCTCTCCCCCATTACCTCAACATCGCACTCTGGCATGTCAGCCGTGAACGAATACACTCCAGACTTCGCCCAATTGACGCGTAAACCCGACATCTCTCTAAAGGTTCTGAAGATGTCGGTAAGAGTACGCGGTATGCAGGTCAGGTCTCTGACATAGATCAATAAATCGTCAGCGTACAGGGACACCGAATGTGTCTCATCGGCCAGGGGAATGCCCCAGGTCGCCCCGGAGACTCTGAGTTGCTCCGCCAGCTCTCCATCATAAGCGCAAATATTAGGGGAGACAGGGGACATCCTTGCCTAGTGCCTCTGCGAACCCGTACTCTATCAGAGAGTAGCCTCCCCGTACGAATCCGCACCTCAGGCGCTTGATACAGCAGTTCCACCATTTGGATGTATGCGTCACCCAAGCCAAATTTCTCCAACACCTGCAGTAGATAGGGCCACTCCACCGAGTCAAATGCCTTCTCCAGATCAAGTATCACACAACCTGAGCGAGGCCATCTGGATGTGGTGTAACGTTGGACCCGGAATAGCCTTCGAATGTTGTAGGCTGTGCTGCGGGTTGGTACAAATCCGTTTTGGTCTGCATGCACCAGGGTGGGGACTAGGGGTGCCAGTCTTTGAGCTAGCGCCGCCGCCAGGATCTTATAATCCGTATTAAGGAGTGCAAGTGGTCTGTACGATCCCAGGTCAAGTGCATCTCTGCCCGGCTTCAGAAGAGAGATCACATTGGCTTCATTTAGAGATGGCGGAAGCATGGCATCTTATATTGCTGCCCCATACATCTGTAGCAATTCAGGAATTAGAATGGTAGAGTATGCTTTATAGAACTCCGCCGGTAGTCCATCCGGACCCGGTGTCTTGCCATTGGAGAGAGAGAATATAACTGTGCGCATCTCTTCCACCGTGAGCGTCGCTCCCAACTCCTCTCTTTGTGCATTGGTGGCCGACGGCAGGCGCAATAATGACAGATACTCCGCGATGTCATCTTCGGTGACTCGCAAGCGGGAACGATACAAGGACCTATAGTGGGCCGTGAATGCCTCGTGTATGGCTCTCTGTGTATAGACCTCCGTCTCCTGAGTGGTGCGGACAGAGAAGACAGGGGTCGTTTGGGCGTCGCGACGTATTAACCAAGACAGCAGTTTGCCTGGTTTGTCTCCAGCATGGTGAGTGAGCGCAGAGTGTGCAGCGTTGTTTAGATTTTTCAACCTATCCAGCAGTTGAATATGTTCTTCCCTGGCTGTCACTAGTGGTGTGTCATTGCCCTCCGCCGCTTCCTGTTCGCGCTCCATTAGGACAGATTCTACTCTCGTTAAGTCTTTCTCTACCTGTCTGCGCAGTCTCGCCTGCATGCCTAGTCAGTTGCCCCGGGTGACTACTTTGAAGGCATCCCAATCAACTCGCGGGGAAGACGCAGTATCACTGTTATCTTCAAAATACTGTAAAATGCGCCTGACAAAGTCTCGCGATATTGGGTGTCTAGTAAGACATCCGGCTGGAGTCGCCACGTGGGCACTGGCGGATGTGGGCGTTCCCATACAAAGTCTAGGGTGTGAGGATTGTGATCGGAATGTGTCCAGCCCAGATATCCCGTGTCTGTGACGTGTGGTAACAAGTCCCTGGTCAGCATAAACCTGTCCAGTCTAACATGCAAGGCGTGAGCACCGGAAAAGTATGAGTATGTTCGCGCACCAGGATTCCGGACACGCCACGCATCTTGTAAATCCCACTGTGTTGCCCAATCTAGAAGCGCCTTTGATGCCCCGCTTGTCGATGCAGTGGGCATGGGAGGGAGTGAGCGATCCAATGTTACGTCCAGTACGCTGTTATAGTCCCCTCCTAGTAGAAGTGGCACATCAGACCAGGGTGCTATCACTGTCGATAACCGCAATAGAAATTTCCCCTGTTCAGTGTTTGGCGCGTAAATGGAGGCCACCACCATCGGCTGCCCGTCCAATCTGCCCTGGGCAAACACATATCGTCCCTCAGGGTCGATAATTCTGTGTGTTAGTGCAAAGGGAACCCCAGGGCGTATCCAAATCAGGGTTCCGCGCGCAAACGCAGACAAGCCTTTTGCGTATAGCTGCCCCCTCCATCTACGGCGAAGCGTGAGCACCTCTGCGTCAGTCAGATGGGTTTCCTGTAGGAGGGCAATTTGCACCTGGTGGCGCATTGCAACCTGCAGATCATACGTCTCTTTGGACGATGTCAGTGCCACGTTTTTTTGTAAAAGAATGGCTTTCATTCTGCTTAAAGTATCAATTTGTATAGAAGAGATGTTCAGTGAAGGTCATAACGGTGTCTCCCCATCTGTCTTACTTTTTGGAAACAATACTTGCATACAACAAGTGACCCTGGCTGACACAGTTACGAGATAGGCTATTCCTGGCATCGTTCCACAACAGCTGTGATCATTCAACATTATGTAGCTTCCATTAGAAAGCTGCCTAAAAATTGGATCTATCACTGCAGCTGGAGAACCTTGCAGGTGACAGGATAAGTTGTTCGAAGAATAATCGCAGGCTCCGTGTAAGTTAATACGCTGACATAAAAGTGTACATCCTAGTACGCTTTTGCAGTTTGTACCACTAAGAAATACTTCTTTTCCCCCACTCCAACATCTGTGTGTGTACGGTAATTCCCAGGTTGACTTGACGTATTCTTAACCCAACCTTTCATACAGGCCTGCTGGTATAAGTTTCAAGCAATACTGAAACTGGAAAATCGTCACTGGCAAGGTAATGGTGCCATGTATTATCCATTCTAGGGCTGGTTTCTCAGAAACAGCCAATGGTAATCTTTCCAGTTTTTCTATGCTCAGCACCATATAGTCTGCTCCCCTCTGTGCCAAAGAGATTTGTTTATCTGTACGGTTAAATCCAGAAAACAATGACTTTGTGTTGGTTAGACGCAAAGGCACATAGCCTGAACAAAGATTTTGTAACGTCCAACCTAGCAACATTATAGAACGTAATTGAGACTGTCCATATTTTATCATGAGCAAGTCCTGTTCCATTATGTCTATGGCAGAGGATACAATACTGTCCAAAGAATAAATTCTGGATGACAGAGTTGTTAACCCATTGTCAACTACTGAGAGAGTTTTCTCTAAAATAATATGATCAATTTCTTGTATTCGTTCTGCAGTTTCCATTTGCGTGATTTTCCTCGCTTTATTATAAGCAGCATAGATACTGGTGTATATGAAACGTTTATGACGAGGTTTAGGAGGCCCTTATAAGAAGTCCCTCAAATCAACGACATCTTTAAGTAAAGTTAAGTGTTGTCTTATATCTGGTAGTGTGGATTTTTGTAGTCACTCAAGGCACAGTTTTCCTACACTGTATGTTATTACTATCCCTGGATGTTTTCTCTGGACATATCTTGGATCTGGCCTAGTGAATGTGAACCCTTGTGTCTTATTCAGGAATCTATCTTGACAGTTATATGTGTCTGTGGGCCAGATTAACCATTTTTTTCCAATCAGGATTAGTTCTGTTTTGTTGTAAAATAGTTTTTACGTCGACCACCCCCTCTGAAGTGTTTTTGATATCATGTGTAGGTGTAGGTATGGACGGTATATTTAAATCTTTTATCTTGGCTAACCCAAGACAAGATGTCTGTTGAACAGTGTTGTTGAAAAACATTATTTGTTCAGGGATGATGCAGGCTCTAAATAAGGCTTCTAATCCCTGCACCTGCCAGTATTTTGTGCCCCAGACAGTTTTTGTCTCAATGTTGTCTTTCCAAAAGTCGAAACCCAATGTAGACAGCTGAGCATAAAAGACCGCACAATAAATTTGCTTAGTATTAGTCAACATACTTTTCAATCCTGCCTTATTAACATTTTTAAAGTAAAATGTTTCTGGATTTGAGACATTAAAACCTGAGAAGTACGGACATTTTTCATAGAATGTGTTTGAGCTACCCTTTTGGTGGCGTTGGACTATGTTCCCATTGGTTGAAAGTATAAACATTTCTAGGGTTTGCAGATTTGTGCAAATAATGATAACCATAGTGATTATAACATTATTTTTGTTCATAATCTGATGAACCTTCTAAGTATTCATGTTTTCAAAATTTTGCAGACATCTCTAAGTCTGACATCATATTATTAACAGTCTCAAAGTCCCAATCATAAGGAAATGTGCTGGGCGAAACAAAGACACTCAAGGAATCCTTGAATTGATTTGAAATATTCAACAGCTCTGTAGGACTGAAGATATCGTAATCAGTTCTGTCCCAAGCTATACCACCAGGTATAGGAACGGATGTGATGTTCACGGATGACAAGTCTCTTTGTTCACGATGAGATGATTTGTGTGTCTTGAGGAACAAGTTGATGTTCTTACTTGCTGTGTCCATTTTACTATATTTTCCATTTATCAGCATTCCCAAAGATAGTACAAGCGTCAGCCAAAGTACGAGGGAAAATACGCCTAGCACAATCCAAAGTTTAAACAATGGTGAAACCAGATAAGTTTTTTCAAGTTGATGAAAAAGTTCTGTTACTTGTTCTTTAAAAGTCTTATTTGTTGGCGTTGTTTCAGGCTCACTGGGATCCTCGGAAAACGTATCAAAGTTAATGAAATAGCCAGAGGCTGTTCTGTCAATTGTAGGGTTTGCATCAGGATTAGTTGAAATCACTGGAGCTACCGGATCTTTTGTCATATTAGTATAGTCAGATTCTATATCATTGTAGACATGTGTTTCTTGACGAACTGTTATTTGGGTTTCAAGAGGTACAAGTTCCATAGCTTTGGAATTTGTCTACACGTCTAAAAGTTCAAATAACATTGGCACTAGTGACTTTTTCTATCTATATTGGAACAAGTGATTTTGTAACTGAAACGAGTGATTTTATCTGGCTCTATCGTTTTATTACGTGGCTGTCGAGACTCATTATTTTTCTAAATCGTGCCATTCAGCTCAAAAATCTTTATTCCTCACAGTTTTCCATGGAGTATTTTGTTTTATTTTAAAGAAAATCGCCAACAAAGACTGTATCGTCATTCACAGTTCCTCTGTATTAATTTTAGATGTGTTTATTTTCGAAAGTTTGCTTCCCTGTTGGGATTCTACAAGCTTCTTCCCTCGCGCTTCTTGCACCGATCCTCTGTGATGACGATCTGTGGATATTATCGCTAGATCTGATGAGGGAAATAACACGCATGTGTGTAACACAAGGATCTGAGTTTTGACAACCAGCGTCTACATTGCCAACCACGTTTGGGGTGCTACTCTTTGATTCGGTTTTGCCAGTCAGGGTTAACGTTGCCAACCACGTTAAACGCGCGTGAGGTTTATCCAAACATTTCTCAAGCTGCCTTCCATTGTGTGACATCACATTAGTCCTTTGTTACTGGGGCATTTATTTCTAGCATTCTTCAACTTATCAAGGGAGCTCTATGACTTCACAAGGCTACTCCATTCATTTACAGTGATTCGCACACGTTATTGCGGATTGTAGTACATTGCAGTGGTTGGTTCACAAGCGGATTTCAGTTATTCACACACTATTCAGCGGAGTGCATTTGACAAGCGGATCACAATGATAGGATTTCAGTGATTCGCACACTATTCAACGGAGTGTTTTTGACAAGTGATCACTGTGATTCGCAAACTATACAAAGCAACACAGTTTATTACAATTTTATGCTCTTTATTCCAGTCTTATTATTATACATTCTACATTATATAAATTATTCATACAATGTCTTCTTTGCAATCTGTCAATGCCTCTCCTTCATTCCTTGAGACCCCTGAAGAGCCTCCTGTTAAGTGGGATGTTTGGTTTGATGCCTTCGAAACCTATTTAGGTGCAATTGGTGCTCTAAGATATCGTCCAGAGAGGAAAAAGTGGTTATTATTACATTCTTTAGGTTTTGAGGGGAGATCAGTTTTCAAGCATTTACCAGATTTACCTGACAATGCAGATATATTAGATGAATATCAATCTACTGTGGCTAAACTTAAGGTACGTTTTGATAAACAACCTAATGTTATTTTTTGAGGCACAAGTTTATTAAGAGAAAACAATCAGAAAATGAAGACATTGATGCTTATGTTACTGTTCTCAGGAAACTTGCTTCTGTTTGTCTTTTCGAGAATTTCACTGATCAGTTGATCCGGGACCAATTTGTGGGAAATTGTAAAGACAAACAGATTAGACAAAAGTCAATGGATAATCCACCTCTTGACAGAACCATCAAGGTTGCAAAAAGTATAGAAACTTCTTACATATCTCTTAAAGAACTAGAAGACAAACCAAAATTGGAGGCAGTCAATTTAGTTGGTCCAGTAAAAAGGTCTAAGAATAAAATTACTAAAAAAGGGAACAATTTTTTTTCAAAAACAAAATCAGAAAATCCTATTCCAAGTAATATGTGTTTAAGATGTGGATGTTCTTCTCATGGGAAGGCATCTAAATGTCCAGCATTAAATTCAACATGTAATTACTGCAAAAAGGTTGGACATTATGCTACTGTGTGTTTGAAAAAGAAGTTTAAAAAAAATCTGTAGCTTGTGTATTAGAATCTGATGAATATGACTCAGATGAAGAAATTGAGACATGGGGTGAGAGAGTATTTTTCCTCCTGATCGATCACCAGTATCTTACGAGGGGGGTAGAATAGAATTACGTCGGTTCATTGAAGACTTTCTTACTTTCAAAGGAAGGAGAATCAGAGGCAAAATCTATGTAGCTGTCAAGGGACTTAATATTTTAGGCTGGTTCCACCAAGGTTTGTTTGGCATGCAACTAAAACCGGGCACAAAAGAACAAGTCATGCTTGTCACGTGTGAAGAAGGAGGGTCAAAGTGGATTAGTGAATTTCCTTCTGTTTTTGGGAATGATCTGGGAAAAATCATTGGGTTCAAGCACAAGATTATTGTTAAAAAAGGGGCTACTCCGATCAAACATAATCTAAGAGGTGTACCGTTTAGTGTTAGGGAAGATCTTAATAAAGAACTTACCTCTTTATGTGAGAAAGGTGTCATCAAACCAACAGATTCTTCTCTCTGGTTGTCGCCTTTGGTGGTTGCACATAAACTGGATGGGAAGTTGAGGGTGTGTGTGGACCTTAGATCACTCAACAAGGAGATCTGGGTCAACTCCGACCCCTTACCTAAAATTACAGATTTATTTTCTAGTATCAAAGGTGCCAAAGTCTTCTCAAAGTTAGATTTGGCTAGCGCCTATCACCAGATAGAACTCCATCCTAATTCTCGCTCCTTGACTGCTTTTGTATCACCCCTTGGAACCTTCCATTATAAGAGGATGCCTTTTGGGTTAGCCTCAGCAGCATCGGTGTTCCAGGGGGCTATGCAGAATATGTTGAGGAGTGTGGAGGGTGTTCTAGTGTTTCAGGATGACGTACTGATTTATGCCAAAGACAATGATTCTCACGACAACATTATCAGGAATGTTCTAGAAATATTCAAGAGAAATGGTGTTGTTTTAAAGAATCAAAAATGCAAGTTTTCATCCAGTGAAATTAAATATCTAGGTCATCTTCTATCCCCTGATGGAATCAAACCTAGGCAAGGCCTTATTGATGCTATCATGAACGCACCTATTCCCAAAGACAAGACTGGTGTTAAGTCAATGTTGGGGTTGCTTGAATACTACTCTCGTTCGGTTCATAATTATGCATCTAAGGTCAGGCCCATTAGTAATCTTTTAAAAACTTCTACGAAATTCATATGGTCAACTGACTGCGACAATACTTTTAGGGAAGTTTAAGATGACTTAAAGAAAAGTGATGCTCTCACACCTTTTGACCCAGAATGACCTTGTTTTATTACTGTTGATGCTAGTAAGGTAGAGTTAGGTGTGATTTTCACTCAGCAGTTTGGTGCAATTGACTGTTGCTTTTGCTTCAAGGGTCCTTAGGAGTGCTGAGCTACAGTATTCTGTAATCGAAAAGGAATTGTTAGCCTGCTTATGGGCTATTGACAAACATCGACCATCGACCATATGTTTGGGGAAGACACTTTAATCTTGTAACGGATCACAAGCCCCTTGTTTCAATATTGTTTTCTGGTCCTAGCAAATGTTGCACGCCTAGAATCATCAGGATGGTTAGCAAGTTGTTACAATATCAGTTTTGTATTACACATATCGCTGGAGGGAAAAATACTAGAGCAGATTTCTTGTCACGTTTTCCTCAAAGTGCTGATATTAGTGAAGGCACAGGTTTCAAAGAATTGAGTGAGGAGGATGATGAGGATTTATTTGTAGCATCTGTAGAAATTCCCATTTTGGCAGTTGGATCAGAGGAAGAGTGGAGTTTGGCTCACTCTGATGATAAAAGTCTTCAAGAAGTTTGCATGTATGTTACAAAGGGTTGGCCTAAGGAAAGGTCTCTTTCTTGTGAACTTCAACCATATTGGAAAATTGAATCTGAGTTATCCATAGACGATGGTTTACTGATGAGGTGTGACAAACTAGTTCCTCCACATTCCCTAAGGACCATTATTGTCAAAGAATCTCATGAGGGACATCTAGGTATATCTTCTACTATACGACGGGTCCGTGAACATTTTTGGTGGCCAAGAATGGACATTGAGATCAGGACAGCTGTAGAGAATTGTCTATTGTGTTCTTCGTCAGAAAAAACTCTCAAAGTGAATACTCCGCCTTTATCTCCTATTGAATGTCATTCTGGACTGTGGATTAAGGTGGGTGTCGATATTATGGGTCCATATGATGTATTACCTTCGAATATGAAATTATTATTGTGTTAATAGATTATGCTTCCAAGTGGCCGGAGGTGAAGGTTGTTAGGGAGGTTGGTTCTGCTAATGTTATCAAGTTTCTGAAGAGTATATTTGTGAGGGAAGTTTTCCCTCAATTTTTGGTTTCAGACAATGGTTCTCAATTTGTAAGTCATGAGTTTCAGAGTTTTCTTAGTTCCAGTGGTATAAAACATCTCAAGAGCTCGTTATACTATCCACAGGCCAATGGCCTGGTGGAGAGAATGAACAGAGTTGTTGGGGAATGTGTCAAATGGGCTGTTAAGGAGAAATAGGAGGTGCTAGGTGCTTTAGAAAGCATGTTGTGGTTCTACAGAACCACACCGCATTCTACTACTAAGTGTTGTCCATTTGAGGTCCTGAGAGGGAGAAAAGCCAATACTAGTTTTCGTCCAGGATGGATGAACAAATGGTTTGACCCTTTGGTTGATATGGAGTCTGTTATGGATAGGGTTAGGACTAATGTTGATCTTATGCAGAGTAAAGAGAAAGAGTGGTTTGACAGGAAGAAAGGTGTCAAAATGGTTCATTTGTGTGTCGTGATTTTGTAAGAATCAAAAATTCTGTGCACACCAAGAAGGGTAAAGGAAAGTTTAGTGATCCTGTTAGAATCAAACATTTTTATTGTGCGGCAGATCATCTTGGAACACAGCCCAGCTGCCTACATCGACTCGCCGGCAGGGCGGATGCACATAATGATTATACACAGCGTTCGGGTCTACATCCCTGAGGTCGACCCCGCGCAGTTGCGGAATCAATTCCACCGTACCTGAAGCATACTGACCGCTTTTTGGAAAGAGAAAAGAAAGCAAAAAGAACATCGGAACACAAACTCCCTCCTTACTACCCCCTCCCCACCCTCACCCCCCCCCCGTTCTCGCCCCCCCTCCACATCAGCTCCTCTACATGTTATGTTATGTTATGTTATCCCGGGGTTTTATATAGCGTACGGCTACTCAGAAGAGTGTCCCGAGTTGCGTAGAGTTCCGAGATAAGGCTGCGGTCATCCATGGCAGCAGTCTCAGACAATCCAGTATTTCTTTGCGTAGATACAACAATATCTCCTCAGGTGTGCGCTGCGGCCACAGCAGGCTCCAAAGGAATAAGCTGTAGTATTTGCAAATAGTTCGGGCACGTTACTTCCCTTAAATCTTTGGACAAAAGCTGCACAAACGGCTCCCAGAGGGCCCCGTAATCGCCACCTTTCCCATCCAATCCCAAGGACATGCGCTCCATAGCAAGGGTGTGCCATAGCCGCTGGAACCAATCCCGAGGATCAGGAAGCACCGGGGATCCCCATTGCGCCAGCAGAACCTGTTGCGCTGCCAATAGAGCCAACGCTATCTGTTTACCTCGCAGTGACCGCAAGGGGAAGGATTTAGTATGCGGGAGACCCAATAGGACATGTTCGGGCAATCGAGGCAATGTAATCTGAAAAGCAGCGTCCAGTTCATCAAGAACTGTTGCTCAATAGCGTTCAAATTTTGGGCAACGCCATAGCAGATGGGCCAGGGTCCCAGACATCCCGCAGCCCCTCCAACAGAGGCCCGACTTAGCTTTGTCCCACGCCCTGCACGCGGGCCGGAGTGTAGTACCAATAGGTGACTGTTTTATAGGCAGATTCGGTTCCTGTAGTGTTAGAGGTCATGTGATGTGCCCGGTAGAACACCTGATCTCATTCTTTGGCTGTCAGTGGGTGCCCCAATTCCGTCTCCCATCAAACTTGTGCCTTTGTGCGTTGCTTCCTGGGATTGCGCACAATCATTGCGTAGAGTTCCGAGATAAGGCTGCGGTCATCCTTTTTACAGACCAGCCATCGCTCAAAGGCCGTGAGCCGTCTAGACATAAGGGCCACGTGGGCCGGGCCGGTTACCCAGTGCGCCACCTATGCATGATAGAACTCATCTTCCGGGCCCAGCGGGAAGTACTCCGCTCTCAAAGTCGAAAAAGGGATCAGGCCTTCCCGGTCAAAAAGCATGCCCACCCTCTTGCAACCCTTCTCTCGCCACCTATGGAAAACTGGCGATGAGCAACCCGGGGGGAAGTCAGGATTGTCAACTATTGGTGTCATTGGGGAGGGGAAAGAGGTCCAACCCCTATGAAGATCCTGCTGATCCCATGCTTTGAGCGTCGGGGACGTAACCGGCGAGGAGTAAAGCCCCCATGCCTTGCTTTTACGCGGGAGCCAGAGTTCTCTCCATAGGTTACAGCCGACCACCGTCTGATCCATAAATAACCAATGCTTACTGGACAGGGGCCTATTCCACTCCACCACGTATCGAAGGCAGGTTGCCTGGAAGTATGCTGAAAGTAGGGGAAAACCCAGGCCGCCAGATGCCTTCGGGGAGGTGGTAACCTCGAATCCAAAGCGAGGCCTCTTGTTATCCCACAGGAATCTGTTAAGGAGAGTTTGTAATCGTCGTACCACGCCTGGCGGTGGTGCAAGGGACAACATCTGGAAGAGATAAAGTACGCAAGGAAGCACCGTCATCTTTATGGCTGCAATGCGACCAAACCAAGCCAGTTTAAGATGCGACCACTCAGCCAGGGATTTAGTAACCTGCTCCACCAACACGGAATAGTTCAATGAAAGGGTTTTGGGAAGCGTTAGGGCTAGACGTATACCCAGATAGGTGATAGATGAGTGCACCCACTGGAAGTTAAAATCGCGCTGGAGGTCCACAACCTCAGAGGCCGGAACGGAGATGTTAAGAATTTGCGACTTAGCAAAATTAACCTTGAACCCTGCCGCCGCATGGAAGACCCGAAGCTCAGCAGACAAGCAGGGCAAGGACGTATGGGGCTCAGTCAGCACCAAAATAACATTGTCTGCATAAAGGCTTATCTTATGGATGTCGGTCCCGAAGCGGACACCCAAAATGTGAGCATGGGCTCGTACACGCTGGGCAAAAGGCTCCATGTAGAGCGCGAAGAGCAGCAGCAAGAGCGGGCACCCCTGGCGCGTCCCCCTCGTGAAGGGAAAGGGAACAGATTTACCGCCATTGACTCGCACTACTGCCTTGGGCCCCACGTACAGGCATTGAATCCAACGCAGAAAGTTGTTTCCCACACCAAAGGCTTTCAATACCCCAAACAGATAGTCCCAGTCCACGCGGTCGAAAGCTTTCTCCGCATCGATAGATAACAGAAAAGCCTGGGTCTTGGAGCGGTGGACTAGGTCCATTAATTGGAGCAGTCTCTTAGTGTTATCTCCCCCTTGTCTGGTCGGTGTGAATCCTGCCTGATCGGGTTCTATCACCCCGTCCATTAAGGGGCTAAGTCTCACCGCCAGCACTCCCGCAAACAACTTATCATCAATGTTGAGGAGCGATATCGGCCTATACGAGCCACACTCGCTTGGCTCCTTCCCTGGCTTGAGAATCACAGTTATGGCTGCCTCGGTCATGGAGGGGGTGACCACCCCAGTATCAAGGAAAGAGTTAAACAGACGGGTCAGAAAGGGGGCGAGCTCCCTGCAGAATGTTTTGTAGTATATAGCCGAGTATCCGTCCGGCCCAGGTGATTTAGCTAACTTGAGTCAGGAGATGGCCGATATAACCTCCTCGATACGGATCTTCGCATCCAGCTCCGCAACCGAGTCGGGAAGGAAAGGAGTAATTTGTGAGGACGCCAGGTATTCCGCTATGGCTTCCTGTGCGGCCCCCTCCCTTGTGTATAGGGATTGGTAAAAGTGGCGGAAGGTATCGAGGATGGCAGTGTCCGTGTTGTGAGGCTGCGCCCTACTGTCTCTGATTTCTGTTATGGCATGGGACTGCACCCGCGCTTGCAGCCTGTGCGCAAGCATCCTACCCCCCTTATCCCCACACACATAAAATGTGTGGCGCAGACGTAGCAATGTGGAGTGGTGTGGCTCACTGGTTAGAGGCGGCAGACCCGGAAGCAGAGAACGGCCTGGGACCAGGGTTCAATTCCCAACGCGGCAGGGTTGTGGACCAGGGTCAACGGACTCGATAATTCTCGCCTTGGTGCCTACTCTAACCAGGATCACACTCCACAACTCTAGGCATTAAGCTTGCCTCATCTCTACAACGGCCCCCCACAGACGCCGGGGATGCCTGATTTCACTTTGGAGATACCCAGAAGGGGCCATCTCACAGGGAAAGCCAGGACGGGTTCCCCAGCAGTCTTCAGCGCCAGGACACCCCGAGATGGGGTAACAGTGCGCTTTACAAGAACATTTTTTTTTTATTACACTGCCCTATCAAGGTCGAGGTATTTAAGCATGCGCCTCTTTGTTTCCAACTCTCTCCATACCCTTGGGGCACCGTCCTCTTATGAATAGCTTCCAAACTACGTGCATCCCCCTCCAGCTGTACGCGCTTTTCCTTGCGCAGCTTAGCATATGTGGCCGCCAGCCCAATGAAGTCCCCCTGACCACCAACTTCAGGGCCTCCCGGGTGGACGCCAAGGATGTGCCCACCACTGGGTTTTCCACAAAATAGTGAGTAATAGTGTCCCGGATCTTAGCTACTACATCGTCCGAGTGCAGCATAGTATCCCTAAGCCGCCACCCAGCCGAGGGGGGTCTGATGTTGTGTAACAAGACTTTTACTGATATGAGTGCATGGTCTGAAAGGGAGCGAGGCGCAATGTCTGCTGCAGATAAGTGAGGTAAGAAGGTTGCTGTAGCTAAGAAATGGTCAAGCCGCGCGTACGTTTTATGCGCTGCTGAGTAGTAAGTGAAATCACGCTCTTGGGGATGCTGTATGCGCCACACATCATGTAGTCTACCCTCAGCCAACCACTGCTTCCCATCCTGTGACCATGCACCAGCCTGCTGCATCCGCTGTCCCAATCTATCCACGTCTCCCTCCATCACCAGGTTAAAATCCCCTCCCACCATGATTAACGCATCTGGGGATGCCAAGACCTGCACAAGAGCAGTGCGGAGGAAGGTTTCCTGTTGAGTATTCGGAGCATATATGGACCCTACCGTGAAGGTCATCTCCCCCCACTGGACCCGTACCGGCAAGAACCTCCCCCTAATGTCCACCACCTGAGAGAGCACTTTCCCATGCATACGGTTACTAAATAATAGGGCCACCCCATTCTTCTTGTGCGGGCCAGAAGACCAGAGCTGCACTGGGAAACGTTTATCCTGCATACGCCGGACATCCTTAGCAAGCAGATGGGTCTCCTCCAACAAACACACATCCCTGTCCGAGGTAAATTTCACAGGGCTATTGAGGCCACGTACATTTAGGCTCACCACTCTCAATTCCCTAGTCATCACAACGCGGGCACAGGGGAAACCCAGCTAACATTCATGCAACGGTCAGACCCACTCTGCCCAATCGAGGACACAGAACTCGTCAGTGGTCGCACACTTCGTAGCCAAGCCAAGGATAGCACACTAATAGAGTTCGGACCACTCCACTCCAGAGCGGGAGCCACAGCCACCACCACACTGGTCACCACATTTAAAAGTGCATACTTCCAGGGCAACCTGTGCGGCATTGCTTCTCCCTCCTCACCCGTGCTAAAGCACCAAACCTGCTCCATTGCGACTAAGCCCCCTGATAGCTGATGCAGAGCCCCCCCACCCCTCTCCCAAACCCACCGAACCCTCCTACCCCCAATCCCCCCAAAAAAAGAAAAACATCTTGACTCATTGTCGGATAAAACAAGAAAAAGGAAGAAACAACAGTCCGTTGAACAGGCAAGGGAACACGACAACCATCCGGTCCAATCCCAATTCCTGATACAGGACATTCCCTCCAGCACAGACACTTGCAGGTACCACCAGGGGTCACCGTCCAGGCCCTCCGGCGCCAGGCACATCTCTGAGAGGCCACGCCATAGAAGTAAAGCCTCAGGCATCGCAGGGAGTATCCGTCACTAAGGCCACTGAAGCCACCGCGTCTCCTCTCTCCTTCAAGCTTAGTGATCTGTCTGGCTTCAGAGCCGGCGCCTGCTTGCTCATCTTCTGCCATTCTGCAGAGCATCTGCGACGTCTGTCAGGAGAGCTGTTAGTCTCAGACGGGGTTGTCGCTCTCTCCAACCTCAGAATTGAGCGCGCCGCATCCAGCGACTGCACCTGCACCAGCTTGAACTTCCCTTAAATATAAGCCTAAACGGGTGCCCCCACGAATAGGGGACCCCCCTGCTCCCTCAGGTGAGTAGTGATAGGCTTAAAGTCTCGTCGCTTGAGAAGCGTGGAGGCCGCTAAGTCTTGATACAGTATCGGTGGTGATCGCGAAAATGGAGGGGGACAAGGTCGCGTGCCCGCCTCAAGATCCTTTCTTTAAGTTGAAAGTCGTGAACACAGATGAGGATATCTGGGGGGGACTTGGCACCCCTGGGCAAACCCACACAATGCACACGGTCCATCTTAATCTCTCACAGACCAGCCCAAACTGCCAAGCCATGTTTTCCCTGGACCGGAAACAAGCTTCCGAGGACCGGTTTCTGGCATTCCAGCCGTCTTCAGCCCGGGTTGTCTGAATCCAGTGGCAAAGTGAGCAAGGGACTCACGTCTGAGCATACCCTGCCACACTTATGGCGGCCAAAAGCGGTACAAAAGGGGGTGGTGATGGACGGAGCATCTGAATCAATCAAACACTCACACCCAGTCAAAAGATCTGGGTTTAATCCATCACCGTTCTTTAGCCCACTCTGCCACCCCAGTCCAGACATGGCTATATGCAAATCAGTCTGACCCTGTGCCTCATGGGAACAGTCCAGGCCGAACTGCCAAGCCATGTTTTCCCTGGACCGGAAATAAGCTTCCGAGGACCGGTTTCTGGAATTCCAGCCGTCTTCAGCCCGGCTTGCCTGAATCCATTGGCAAAGTGAGCAAGGGACTCACGTCTGAGCATACCCTAGCTCTCCCGGCGCCAAGTAGCTGCCTCTCACCTTCACCTCAGCCCATAGTCCTGCGGCACTGCGTGGGAGAACTCACCCGACAAGCGGGGATCTCTACCTCCGCAGCCGCTCTCGCTGGCAGGTCCAGAGCACTCCTTCAGGCCTACTGTTGCATCACCAGCTAGGCCCCGGATGTTGCCGGTAATGCCGGGCGATACCCTGCTGCTGCGGCGACCAAGAGACACACAGGGACGTACAGAGGCTCACTCGGGTCCCCCGATGGCCCCTCCGCGGTACCAGCTCCGGTGAGGGTCAGGCGGGGCGGGCTCCGCAAACCACCGCTGCCGCCGCTCGTTCTTGCCTGGCCCACTCCTGCCGCGCGGGAACAGAGACTTCCGCCTCGGAGCCCACACAGGACTTCAGCACCCACTGGCTGCAGGGGCTCGTCAGGATACAGGGACACCACCTCCGCAGCACCGCAGCAGGGCTCAGCTAGCGGACTCCACTCGCGGGGCGGCAAGGGCGCAGGCCTGGACCCCGGACGTCCCGGCACACAACTAGGCCTCACTGCACTTCGCCATCAGCGACGGACGATTGGGGGCTAAAAAGCAACAGACAGTGCCCCCGATCTCCAGAGTCACTCTGGAACGCCTTTCAAGCGTGGATGGGCCCCACAGAGGTCTGCTACTCAAAGCTGCTAAATGCCGGGCGCCGGAGGGACCGAAAACGCGTTCTACTCCGCCGCCATCTTGGCCACGCCCCTAGTGATCCTGTTAAAGTAATCAGAATTGGTAATAATTCTGTTCAGGTGGAAGGAGGGTTCTGGTGGAATGTTTCAAGGATAGTTAAAACAAAATCTAATGTTCAAGAAAAGGACAGTAATGATGCCAATGCCAATCTTTTCACCAACTTGTCTGCGCCTCCTAACTTTTCTTCCTTTTCAGTGCAGAGAAGGAAAAGTCCTAGGGTTTCTGTTATTCCTCATAGATTTTGTGATTAATTTTCTGAAAGTTTTTCTTTTCTTATGTTTATTGTATTTTCAGTGAAAGTGTTTTGTTTTATTTTATTTGAAGAAAAGGAGGTATGTTATATTCTATGTACTATGTTTATAGTGGTAGTTTGTTTACATCTGTTGGCTTGGTCAATCAGCCTCTTTGCCTGTGCAGTCACTGTGTTTGTTAGGGCATGACATCTGGAATGTTATGATTCAATGCTGGAGGGTTAGCTGCACTGGAGGACTGAGAGAGCAGGACTGGCAGATGATTTGCTGTGTAGAGATCTACTTTCTCAATAATTCTACCTGCTTAACTTCACCTGCTTCCAGTCCTTATTGAGATTGCTACACTTTCTTCCAGCAAGGGGCGGAAGTAACACTGATCTTGATCCGTGGATTGCTAGCACAGGTACAGGTTTTCTGTAAGAAGGCCCAAATTCCTTCTTATCCACGATCTTTTCTCTGACTAGATCCCCAATCTTTGGAATCCAGGCAGGCCTTGCTGGGACGGGTGGTTCTCCTTCAGTGGTTGTTGGCGTCTGCAATGTGTTGCTTAGACTTCTTCTTGTTTCTTTTTGTCAGGCGCTGAGTCGCGCCTACCGGTGATTCAACTTGCGCCTACAAAGCCATCACAGTAGAAAACTTCAACTCCCAGAAGGCCTAGTATTTGGGGAGGAGCTTCATCTATATTACCCAGCAGCGCGCTACAGGGTGTAGCGTAATCTGTTGTGTTTGCTGTTCTGAAGACTTCCTAATGGCCTGGGCTCTGTTCTTGGAAGACTGTTTGGGATTGCTGATACTGGCGCTGTGTTAAGCGCTGCCTCCGAGTATCACGCTGAAGAAAGCGTGGCGTGGATACTTCTTAGTCTTGGATTTACTTGCGCTGTGATTCAAGCGCCTGCCTCCAGAGTACGCGCTGAAGGAAGTGCAGACAATTGCTGCCTTTGTTGACGCAGGCGCTGTGGGAAGCGTCGCCTCTATGAATCACGCTGATGGAAGCGTGATTACTTGAGCCTCGTTTGTTTGTTTGGCCCTAAAGGGAAACGCTGCAGAGAAAGCCTACAGCGTGAATGAAGCGCTTTGAATACAAAGGAAGAGACAGTCCTGGGAACTATCCTGGTAAGCTGCATATTTTGGGATTGTTTTGGGGAGACATAAGACGACGTGGGTTACAGTAATTAGGATCTCAGAAAGCCTAACAGCGCAGAGGGAAGCGCATTGTTGCTGTTCTTTTATTTCATTGGTTCCACGGAGAACTATTGTGTAGAAACGGACCTTGAGTTTATTATTTTTTGCTTCTGGATCACTTATCTTCTCTGGAGCAAGAGAATCAAGTGATAAGTAACCTTGAACTCGCCTGTCTCTATTCCTATGGGGGAAGGAAGCCCTGTTCAAATGCTGATCTTACGTTTATGTTCTGATGAACGATTCACTGGTATGTATGGTGAAGTGACATCTGTATTTACAAGGGGTGAGCTGTGAGAATGGTATATTAATCTGTTATGATTTCTTGTTGTAGGATGCCTCAAGATTAGAATAAAGGTGTCTCTGAGAGTTTGGTGCACTGCCTACATGGATTTTCCACGGCCAGTCTTGAAGGTATTAGCTAGTGCTAACGAGACCATATGAGAGTAGCATATTGTGGAACAAGTGTTAACCCTGTATTCTTTTGTTGCAGGTCTCCTGCTCCCCGCTGTGCCTTCCCTAATTCCTTTTTTCCCTCACCTGACTACCTTACTCCTCTGTGTTGTGTTATCCAGAGTTGGGGAAGTCTGGAGGTGGACCCCTTTGTGCATCATCCGTAACGTAAGGAGTGGGCTTGACGCTGACACATTTAAGTCCTGCAAAACAGCCAAACGTTCTTTGATATCAAAAGGTTTTTGTTCCACCCCTGAAGTGTGATGATCGAGGTCTTCGACAAGCCTTCTAGTACCAAAAAGGGTTTCATATGGAGTTATTCCACCCAGTGAATTTCTTGGCAGATTGTTTAAACTTCGTTGGACACTTATTAGATGTTTGACCCACCCGTCACCCGAGCCTAATACCCTAGCTGTTATAGATTGCTTTATGTCCCGGTTTCTTCTTTCAACTACAGACTTTCCCTCAGGATGGAATGGACTTGAGTACCGCAATGCAACGCCCAAGCTGGCCATGGCCTCCTTGTAAGCTCGAGAGCTAAACGCAGGACCCTGGTCAGAATGTAGCGTGCCGACTGCGTATGTGCCAATAAATACCCGCAAATCTTTTATAACAGTTCAGGCGTCAGCCGAGCGCTGAGGCCACATCCAAATGAATCTTGAGCATGAATTCACTGCGACCATGATATATTTATAGTTGCCATCCCTTTGTAAGTGACCACAGTGGTCCAGGTAAGCGCACGCTAATGGTTTATCTGAAATTAAAAGGGGCGTCTGCGTCGGGCCTTTCACTGTTGAAACCTTCATTTTCTGGCAGATTTCACATTCTAGAACTTAGTTTCTAGTTTGTTTCCTCATGCATGGCCACCAGTATCTTTGTTTTAATAATGACACAGTGGCGGAAACACCTGCGTGTGCAGAGGCGAGCCCTTCATGCGCTGCTAAAATTAGTCCTAATCTATGTTCCATGTTTGGAATTACTCTACCCCCACTCCAGGGATTCGAGCAAAAGGAACATTATTTGCATCAGTTATATATGAGTACTTGAGTGGAAAGCCTTTTGGAAGTGTTTTACCTCTGTATTTTAATGAAGCAGTGACAGCTTGTATTATTTTGCTGTCTATTTTTGTTTTTGAGCGAGTGATTGCAGCTACGGAAGCTGTTTGCACAGCTGCCTTCGAGGCTTCATCACCCAATGAATTCCATGCAACGTGAACACCATCACGCTGATGACTCAGTGTATGGATCACGTGAGTCTTTTGTAGTTCTTTTTGCAACTGAACTACTTGTTCCCAAAGCAACTTATGCTTGATTGTGCCACAGTACTACGAATCGCACACTATGAGTGTGGGGAATTTGCGATCGGTATTTTCAAGCGCCATCTTGAATGCCTGTAGTTCAGCTCGCTGATCTGTACAATCTCCTAGAAATTGTGTTTTTGTGACCATGGGTCGGAATTTACCATCACGCCAGTGACCTTTAACAATCGTGCATGCAGCATTATAAGCCTGTTTGCCCCCAATTGCGGGCTGTGCTGATCCGTCTGTATAAATTATACATTCGTACTGTTCTAGAGGCAGAAGCTCAGTAGGCAGAGGACATTCTTGTTCGTGTTGTAGAAATTTTTGTGTTTTCAAATAAGGGTCAAAAACGTATTCAACGTCTGATGCAGCAAGAGAGTTAACCCATTGTCCCCATCTCAAATGTAAAGCCTTTGCATTTGGAATGTTTGCTTTTGTTACTGACTCCAAGGCAGGTAAAGGTGTAACGACCATTATGCGAGGGCTCTCTCTTTTGCTACTGCAGTTTGAACCGCTGTCAGAATTTTTTCTGTAGAAGTGAATTTCATTTCAGCTTGTGTGCACAAGGGTGATTTATAAGCTATTGGTACCTTTTCACCTTCATTCAAGGTTAAGTACATGAATCCGCATCTTCCTGGAATGATTCGGATTACAAGGTTGCGTACGTTTACGCAAGTTTGCAAATGTGTTATTGCTGACATGTCTGTTTGCACTGAACGCAAAATTTCTGTGTGTTTATGAGTCCAATCAGTTGATATGAAATCAGGTTTGATCAATTCGTAGAGAGGTTTAACTCTTTCTGTGTAATTTAGAATGTAAGTTCTTCAGAAATTCAGGAAACCTAGAATTGACTGTAAGTTTTTCAGCGTTTTTGGAGGTTGGAGCAGCACACATTTCTCTAGAAAGTTTGCTGTAAGGCTTTTGCCTTCACTTGATCATTTGTATCCTAGAAAAAGGATGTTGAGGTGGGCAATTCGTGATTTCTTAAAATTGAATTTGTACCCTTCAGATGCGAAGCCAAGTATTATGGTGTTCACTCTGTTCAAGTGCCTGTTCAAATCATCGTCTCTTAGATAGATGTCATTGACATAAGATAATGCCTCATCATCATAAGTTTGTAGTAACTCTGTTACTCTGGCTGAGAATAACCCTGAACTATTCTTGAATCCCTGGGGCAGACGACAGAAATGACAATGTGTCCCCATAATTGATAAAGCGGTCAAGTACCGGCTTTCAGGTGCAATATTTTGACAGAAGAAACCATTAGAAATATCTAATGGGTTTTTATATTTTTTACGCACAATGTTATTCATCAGTGCTGCACTATGTGCATTTTGTACTGCAAAGGTTTTGCAACAAGAGTTTAAATGTCTGTAGTACAAAACTAGACAATATGTGTTGTCTGGTTTGGAGACAGGAAACAAAGGATTGTTCATGGACGAGGTGCATGTTTCAATCACCCCTTGGTATTCAAGTTGATCTAAGATCTCCCTGACCTGTTTTTTAGCTTCTTGCTTAACGGGATACTGCCTCTGAGCAGTTGATTGAGTTTTTAGCTGGATTTTATGGTGAGGGGAATCCTCATCCCATCCCACAGGATTTTTATATAATGCTGGAGCCTGGGCTACAGCCCATTTTCTGGCATAGGTGTATTTTAAGTGAATTGGAATATGATTGGAGAAGGCTGGCATAATGATGTATTCGCCATGTGGGCACTCCGTGACAAATTCAGGTGGCCAGTCTTTTTCAGCTAGAAGAATGTCATAACCCTTAGAGAGCTTCTCCCAAAAGAGTGCTCCTATTTTCCTAGTTATGTCCCCCTCCATCCGTAGCAAAACTTCGTATAACTTATGGGGTACACTAACCCTGGTATCAGCAGTTTCAACCTGAGTACATTCATTCAAGTCCACTGTCTACAGATGACCCTTCAGGATCTTGCAAGCTATGGTGACTTCTGCTGCGCTGTCCAGCATTGTCTGGACCAACTTCCCGTTCTTGAGTTGTGTCCTCAAGATACTCGGCATGTCTAATCTTTAGACCAGCTACCTTCTTCTTGGTGAATTGGGTTTTCTTATTTTTTGGAGCGCGTTGATCGTCTTTGGACTTTACGCGTTCTTCCTTGTGTTCTGACCGTCCTCTTCTTTCCGATTTCTATGAGGAAGTCTGCAAGGTACGAGAGGAACGTGTATCAGTATCTTGATATCTATCAGGTTTTCTCAAATTATCCCTGTTCCTGAGGTTATACCTCTTTTCAGAGGGCTCCTTTTGAGGAGACCTACCTCTGGATTGAGATTGCTTCTCTTTAGGAAGTGTCTGTTTAGTGTTTTCCCACTTCTTTTTAGGAGTAATGAGATTGTTTTAACAAAGACCTTTTCAGGACTCTCTGTTAGTTGGGGGTTAACTGGTTTCCCACCTAAACTAACTCTACCTAGTTCTTCATAGGACTTTTCTATTATTCTGGCCAGTTCATATGGTTGCTCAGTTACATCAAGTTCTTTTAGTTTTTGGCGGATCGCTATGGATGCTGGTAGCTAATATTATAGCTGAGACCTGTTTAAAATCTTTAAGTAATTTCATACCCAGATTTAAAGCAGGCTCTGCCCCATATTCCTTCTGAATCTGTTTCAGGACGTCTGGTATTACCACCATAGATGGAACACCATGTGTTTTTGTGTAGATTGCAGCAAAGACTGTACCTCAAGTGTCACAGTCCTCCAGGTGTGGTGCGATCCCCATTGGTAAACAGATTGTTAAAATCCTGTGTTTCTCATGAGGAGTACTATTGAGAAATACTGCCTCTATTTGAGTAATTTCTTGAGCTATCCAGAATGGAATTTGTTCCCTTTTTGTGGGCAGTTTACCAATGACTGATTGTATAGTCTGTGGTGTAATTTTATTTGTGTTCCCCTGGTGAGGGGTTTGATCTGGAATCCTCATAGAAGGTTGGACTGTTAGAGTCCGCATGACATATTGAACCAATTGTCTATGTATTTTAATTAATTGTTTTAGTTGAACTAATAGTTCTGCATCTGACATTCTTTCAATGTCAGGATGTGGTGTATAGCTGGCTAATACCGGCCATGTTGCTCCTGGTCTACCTAGTGGACCGAGCCTGGTAACGCTCCTGGTATATTAATGGAATTTCAACATCCTCGAAAGGAGTGTATTCCGTTGGAGGTTCCTCTATTTTGTAAAAGTGGAACACATTTGTGTTTGGATTAACTTTAGGGAAAGAAATCCATGAGTAAAATACCTCTGTCTGCCGATATTCGTGTGCCTATATGACAAAAGTCACCCTACCACCTCTTGGTGTTAGGCCATTTGTTATGAGCTTTATAGTTATGGTTTTCCTTAAATTTTCCGGGATGATTAAAGCATCCGCATTGTCTTCATTAAAACCTGTAAGGTCAAGACCTGTGGCCATATTGCCTGAAGTTTCACTGTTTTCAGTGTCACTATCTGATATTCGTTGACTGAAATTTTAGCAAAGAAAGTTTTCAAGGAAACAAAGATAAGGTGCACAATATTTTGGAACAATGAATCCTTCAACGTTGAACAAACCAAAAACCAATACATAGCATTTTCCTCCTACTCAGTTATGGCGAATATTATCCTTTTACCCACGCCAGACGTCTATAGGAGTATTTTACAAGAAAAAGGGGTCTCTGTGAAAAGCATGACTGAGTCACTCTAGTATCTAGCGTTAAATTAGTGCCTTACCAAACGTTGGGTGCCATGTAGTGTAGTTCCTATATTCCCAATAGGCTCTGCGCATTAGAATAATACATCCTATAGTTTAGACGTAGGACTGAGGTCGACTAGGTCTCCATCGAATACATTAGACTTAATAGTGAGTGCCTGCTAGCTCAGAGGTCACTAGAAACTTTCTCGAATAAACAAGAAGGGATTAGCTTCTGACAACCGCATAAACATGACGACTTTGTTTCCCCAAGGATAAACGTATCTTCAGAGTCGTGGAAACAATAGATATATATTTTACTCAGTCAATCGTGCATGCATCATTTCATCAGAGTTGCAGAGAAATACAGAGACGGGCGTTTTCAATAAAAGGATTTATTGAACAGTCTTCTTTCTCATGCAGAGGAAATGAACTGCTACAATCGTAATACTGGCTGCAAAGTATAATGTGTACAGCGAGAAGAGTAGTATAAAATAATACTGTAAAAGCATGGTATGGTTTCTAAGCCATAAAATACATACATAAATAACAATGACTAAAAGTACTCAACTGGTGCTTCTAAAATACACCTACCCCAATGTACCTAACCTAAGTCTAGTACGAGGGAAGAAGTAAGTGTGGTGTAGCATAGGTTTAGTATTCTTTTGCCAAGAATCTATCCAAGATTTCTCTTAGGGTCTAATCAGCTCCGTACCTTGGTTTTAGAATGAAGGAGGTCTTGTATCTCTCTGTCTCGGGACTCGATTTCCCAACACCCCGCGAGGGGAGCTTGGAAACACTGGAGCTGGATTCTCAGCGAGAGAAAGGACAGCTTCTCTGTCAGTGCATCAGCTGGATGGTCGGTTTCCTTCGGCACTTGCTGTAGCGAGCTACGTCGGGCACGTAGATAGTCGAGCTGCTCCGAACCACCGCATGTTTGCTAGGGCAAGTGTAGGCATATTCATACCTTGAAGGTGCCTGGTTTGAAGTAACGTCGGACATAATAACATCATCAAAGAACCCCAAGGGAATGGTAGTTCTTTGAAACTCCATGATTTCTAGGACAAATCAATATTCAAGCAAGGGGATGTCCCTGACAGCTGAAGTCGAGTTTTCCAAGAAATAGTTGTGGTTTTTCGGAACTAGTGGAAGTATCCCTTCCTGTATTTGAATTGCATGGGCTATGTCTAAATATGGGTATGATTTCTATGCCTCTATAAGGGCAATGTGAAATATTCCTATATAAGGGCATGAATCAGGAAAAATACACTAGGGTCCTAAAACGCTATACAACAGCTTGGCACTCCTCCACACTTCACAGCGGTATTCGTTACTAATACTACCTAGTACCGTCCATGCCACCGTAAGTCTAGACAATTCTTTCTTACATGCTTTCGGACCAGTACCTAATCTTAAGAGCTCAGGTCATGAAAGAGGTCTTTTGATGTCAGTGCAGAAGCAGCTCAAACCTGGTGAGACACAGAACAATCCAAATCCGCCAATCCTTTGCAGTACTCAAGGAGCAAGACATCTGTGATGTTTATCAAAGCGTTAAGCTGCACTGCAGGCAAGCTCATCGCCCTTCCCATGAGGATCTCATGCAGAGATAGCCCAGTTCTCCTATGGGGAATGCTGCACAAGCTCAATAGAACCAAGGGCAATGCACTAGGCCATTTCAAAGATGTCAACGTGCACGCTTTTGCCCACCTCGCCTTTAGCCACCCATTGATCTGCTCCAAAATGTCTGATGCCTCTGGCCTGTAACTACAATGAAGTCTCTGATCCACACTTAAGGCAGTACATAATTGCTTCATGTTCTTGCTGTGGAAACGAGTTCCTCTATCCGACTCCAATGTAGTTGGAAATCTGAAATGTGTTATAAACAATAACTTTACTACTGTGAGGGTGCCTCGCCTTCTAGTTGGATAAGCTTCCACCCACTGAGGAAAGATGCACACAACAGGCAAAATGTATCTCAATCCACAACATACAGGCATCTCAACAAAGTCCAATTGGATCCAATGGAAAGGACCCCCGACCTGCCAATGTTGGTCAAGGCAACACCAGTTTTCTTCGCAGCATTCGTTTGTTGGCACGTAACAAACAGATGACACATTGCCTCTGCAATCACATGAAATTTCAGATTATACCAAGTCTGCCTGAACAATCTCAACATTGCGTCTCTTCCTAAATGTGCTGCTCTATGAATCTGCCTTGCCATTGGGTTTAGTAAACATTCCAGTAACACTACCACACCATCAGTTGAAACCCAAATGTCATTTTCTCCCTTCCCACAACCTGCCTTGATCCAACCCCCTTGTTCCTGATCTGTTGCTGCCAATTCTAATGACCTAACTTCATCCTATGTGACTGCAATAGCTAACATTAACCTGAGTTCGGTGTTCTCTGTACCATCTCCCTTCCCGTGTGCAGCGCACTATACGACTGCCACTTCCTTTGGCAACTCTAATGCTTCCAACAGATGTCTCACCTATTCCTAATGGGTGATCCTGATGACATTAGGAATCCTCTCTGCGACCATAGCTGTACAAAGTCATAAACTACCCCGAAACTGTACTGGCTAGCGGTATAGATCGTGACTCGGACCTGCTCAGAGACAAGGCATGCACAGGTCAAAGCAATGATCTCGGCCACTTGTGCGGAGTTTACCTCCTGTAAGCAAGCAGGTTCCACAGCTCCAGAGATGGTACAGACAGTAAATTCTGCTCTCAAATTATCTTCATTGTCTCTTAGACATGAACCATCAACAAAAAGGACTTGTTCAGGATCAGACAATGATTCATCGACAATGTTAGGTCTCTGTTTGGTGAAAAGAACAGTAACATCCAGACAGTCATGTTCTTCACAATTTTCCCCATCAGCATTTGTAACTGTCAACAAGGTAGCTGGGTTTAACACTGAACAGTGGTTTAAGGTTAAATTTTCTGCTGCAAACAGAAGTTGTTCATATCTTGTCAGACTGTTATTGGTCAAATGCTGTACTTTGGTCCTCGTCATCAGGAGTTCAGCTGAGTGTGGCACATACATTAGATGGATGACCCATCACAAAGCCTTCAAATAGTTCAAAACTGATACCTGTTGCAGTAACATATCTGAGACATATGGGCAATGCTGAAGCTAGAGGATCTAATGTAGATGGGAAATAGGCCATTGCTCTACGAGCACTTCCATGTGCCTGGGTGAGTACAGAAAGACACAACCTTCCCTTTCATGGAAGAATAGTGAAAATGCTTTGTTGTAATCAGGCATTCCTAAAGCTCGATCGCAATAAAGGCACTCTCTCAGCAACAAGAAGGCAAGTAAGCCATCGTTATCCCAAGGTACCAGATCAGTCACATCCTTGTGGGTCAGTATCTGTAAAGGCTTTGCCATCAAAGAGAAATTCAGATTACATTGTCACCAGTTGCCAACCGTTCCCAAAAACATTCTGACCTCTTTCTGGATAGTGGGCGGATTCATTTTCATGATCGCCTCCACTCGCTCTGTTGACACCTTCCTCTTGCCTTTCTCAATTCAATGGTCCAAGTCCTGAACTTCAGTCAGACAGTACTGAAGTTTGCTCTGAAACACCTCATGCCCATTGTCAGTCAAGTGATTCAATAAGGTAATAGTATCATCCCTGCAATCCTCTTGTGTTTCGGATGCAATGAGGAGGTCATCAATATACTGGACGAACACTGAGTTTCGGGGTAAAATCAAGCTCTCGAGGTTCTTCTTCAAGACTTGATTAAAGATAAATGGACTTTCAGCATACCTTTGAGGGATACAACACCATGTTAAGACACGATTTTCGAGACTGTAAAGCAAATCAAAATTGGCTTTCCTCATGCAGTGGACTAGAGAAAACGGCCTGACAAAGGTCGATTACAGTGAACCAAACAGCTTCACAAGGAATCTGAAATAGGATCACAGATGGATTTGGTACCACAGGACAACACGGAATCATGATGTTATTAACCTTTCTAAGGTTCTGAACTATGCGGTACTTTCTGCTCGGTTTCTGCAATCCCATGATGGACAAATTGCACATACTCCCTATGATCTCCTTTAGAATGCCCTGCGCAATCATGGACTCAATCACAGGTGTAATCCCTGCCACTATTTCTGGGGTCAGGTTGTACTGAGGTGTTCTCGGAAATTCTGCATTAGGCTTGATCTGTATGCATACTGGCTCAGCTCCTTAACCAATATAAAAGAGCAATTCCCTTGAGCAAGGTCATTTACATAAACACCATGAATACGAAAAAAGCAATAACTATAGCAACTAAATTAGGAGTAAAAAACTGGCAAATTGTATTGTATACAGTAAGATTAAAAAAGCAGAAAACATAGCTGCTTGGCACAGGTTAAAAAAAGTTGTAAATAACAATAAAATAACAATCCACATTCAATATTGACCAGCAATATTGCTGCAAACAGACAGAAAAAACAGTAAGACATACAATTTGTGCAATACAAGGTGTGTGTTCTGATATTCTTTTAAAACACCAGTGTTATGCACATTGAGATATTATTATGTCAACAACGGTGTTTGAGCAGCGAATCACACTGTACTAGTGCGTCAACGCGTTTCGGTGGTTTGTTGAACTTCTATCCACCTTTATCAAGACAAAGAGTCAATTTCTGTCGTAGTGTACATATGTTCCTCTTCGGTGTAAAGGACCGATGCACAGTGTTAGTCCTGTCGTGCTCTAGAGAGGCGTTGTTACTCAGACCGAAGGTACTCGTAAAGAATTTTCGAGCTTTGTCTTTGTTAATGTCCCTTGTCCTTAATTCGTTGGGAATTTATAGCAGAGTGGGTCGAATTTGGTGTCACTTATGGCTCCTTCTGCCCCTTTTGAGGTGGCTTCTATTCTAGCCTTGTTGTTGAGTCTACCTGTTGAGTAAGGTGGCAATGTAATGCCAAACTTTCTTGATACACAGCGCTTTATTTTCAAACGCGTTGTGTCTGACCAGAGGCGCCTACGTCTTGCCCCAGAGACGTGAGTATTTGTTCCCTCTACGTCTGCTTTCGGCTGCACGCTTCTCTGGTCGTTTTCTTTCAATGTAACAAGGGAGATTAACAAAGACAAAGCTCGAAAATTCTTTACGAGTACCTTCGGTCTTTGTCTTGATAAAGGTGGATAGAAGTTCAACAAACCGCCAAAACGCGTCGACGCCCTAGTACAGTGTGATTCGCGGCTCAAACACCGTTGTTGACATAATAATATCTCAATGTGCATAACACCGGTGTTTTAAAAGAATATCAGAACACACACCTTGTATTGCACAAATTGTATGTCTTACTGTTTTTTCTGTCTGTTTTCAGCAATATTGCTGGTCAATATTGAATGTGGATTGTTATTTTATTGTTATTTACAACTTTTTTTAACCTGTGCCAAGCAGCTAACTATGTTTTCTGCTTTTTTAATTTTACTGTATACAATAAATTTTGCCCGTTTTTTACTCCTAATTTAGTTGCTATAGTTATTGCTTTTTTCATATTCATGGTGTTTATGTAAATGACCTTGCTCAAGGGAATTGCTCTTTTATATTGGTTGGTGAACCCCATTTCCCTTGACTTTTGTTAAGGGGTACCTCTCCTATTTTTACCTCAGCTCCTTAAATCAGTCTGATTTTCTCCCCAGTGAAATCCCCTACTACTGGAGAGATGGTGTCTCTCAAGTCCAGCGGCATGTCCTTCACTGACAGTAAAGGAAACATGTCTACGGAGTGATTTCGATTTGCTAGCTTGAAAGCAATGTCATCGTTATTAGTCTGCAACTCAATTCTCTTAGGCGTGCAATAAATAATACCATTCAATTTACACAAGAGATCATGCCCTACTAAACAGACTGGGTTCAAATCACACACCACAAAATGGTGATGTTCCCGGAAGGTTCAGATTTTCACCGGCACCTTTACCATAAAAGTGTTTGTCATTCTTTTGATGGCAACTCCTACAACTTGAATTGGTTTTCCTGAGATGGGTAGGTTTGGGACTGCTACAGATTTCACAGAAGAACAGGTAGCACCAGTATCAATAAAAAATGTAATGGGATAATCATCTACGTCTTCCTCTTAGACTGGTCCAAGAGTATAGTCTTCCTCCCCCCTCAGGCACTATCATTGTAACAGGTCCTAATCAAATCCATCTAGCACTCCCATGAAGGGCATCTGATGGTACATTTGTTTGCTCTGTGAGACTCTTGGAGGTTGCAGCACTAGCACTAACCTATTCTGTTTTCTCCCCCGCATTAATGGATCTTGGCCTTGTCACCGTTGATATCTGATTTACTGCATCTGTTACTTTTACAAGTTTTCCCTCCTGCATCTGATTCGCAGTATTCAAGCAACACTCAGGCTTCCAATGCCTGATTTTGTGACAAAAATGACAAGCAGTTGTCCTTTTAAACGTAGCAAAATCAATCCCTGTTTTGGGATCTATGGGGACAGCTCTCCGTCTTCCCTGTCCCACTAAACCTGGTGTGCCCTGAACACCTCCATGTGTATTCCTTTGATTACAACCTACTGTTCCTCCTGTTGCCTGTATCTGATCTCCCTTCTGTGTGTTTCGCATCTCGACCAGCATTAGCTTTTCCTTTATCCTCCAATGCTTGGAATCCACCTCATCCCTGCAATATCTGGCATACCATAGAATTTTGTCTGCTGACTTATTTTGCCAGCAGATCCAATGTTGCTGAGTCTTGAGGCTGATTTACGGCCTCAACCCTGTCACAAATTTTGAGACAAATTGTCCCATGTCTTTGGGGTCAAGCATGTCTAACTCACTGCACTTCTTGAAGGCTTGCAAGAGCCTTTCATCATAGGTATGCATTGACTCTTCTGAATCCTGGGTCGTTCGAACTTTCTTAACCCAATCGATGTCTTGAGGGGCTATTTTGGACTGCAACCATGTGATCACCTGATTGTATTTTTTCATGACAAAAGGCAAAGGACCATTAGTTACAGGATCCCTCTCTAGCTCAACAGTAGGCCAATCAATAGCAATTTTACAAGCATACCATAGATCACTCTGGACACAATTTCAAACAGAGTATTTAAGTCAATCCACACTTTTGAGATTTTAACAAAGTGTTTGACTTTTTTGTACAATTCAGTAGGTTTCTCCCTCAACTTAGGAAAATCATTTTTGAATGCATCTAGGTCTCCTCTACTCCAAGGGATATGCACATACCCTCCACTAAGCACCCCTCATAGCGGATACGCCATAACTCCCGGTGTTCCCCCCTGGAGGGGGTGTTACCCTTGTCAAATTTCTAACACTCTTCTTTTTAAACCACCTTTCGTCCTACTTATCAAGCATACTTCCAAGCCCGTAATCCTACAACCTACTCTCGGATGTGTTTTTCCAATCCTGTCACTTTCTTTTCCTCCAGCTCCTGGTTGCTATTACTAAGCCTATGATTTGCCTGTATCATTCTTGTTTGAGACAATTTTACAACTTCTTGTTTGCTTGTCTCGCCTTGCGGGTGACATCTTTCACTATAAACAACAGATCATCTGGCTCACAGGTCTCATTTGTCTCCACAGGTAAATTCCTACTGATAATCTTGTCTACCTTAGCCTTCAACCACACCAAATCCAATAGTTTCCCCTTTACTGTAGCCTTGATGGTTCCCTGACTCTATGTATTGTTCTGGCCTTCCTTACTATTATTGTGATCTCTCAACCAAGTCTCTAAGTCTGAAGCATCTAAGACATATTGATTTCCAGCAACTCCCTGACTTGCACTTGTTCTGCAGGCGAACCCACTAGGCCCCTCACTGGCATTTCCCACATCCTCATGTTTGAGCTAGTGCTCCCCATGGGTATGGATCGTAAAGTACTGGAACCAATGAGTATTCCCGAAGGATCGGCAGTGGCTCGTAATGGGGTTCTAGATTCCATAGGCACTAGAGATAGATGACTTCCATTCCTGTTCCCTTACCTTCCCTATCCAATTAATTCTGGCTGAGTAGACTGTCGCTGACTAAGGTTTCCCACCGAGCTGGGGTCATATACAGGAACAACAGGATCAATGGTGACTGGTGCTGTAAGAGCTTCTGGTGAATGTGAAGCAGGGTGTTCCATACACCCTAAGGTGGACACTCCTGTCCAACCTCCTTCTGCTGATATCCTTCCCCCCAACTCCTGCATTAGCACCTGTTGGGGATGCTGACACACTTTTCACGTTCCCTGTATTTGCCAACTCTCGCCTTCCCTCCTCTGAATGTGGATTGTAAGGTGGAGCACGCTCCAATAACAACCCATCCAACAAGCTGTCATCAGTATCACTCCAGTCATTTGCATTTTCTCCTCTATTCTGATTCTAAGCATCTACCTCTCCTACCAGCATTGGGTAAAACCTTTCTCCTTCAATAGTAGCCACTCTCCATCTCTTAAGATGTGCATTCCATTGTGCTTTCTGACAAGCTCTCAAAGCTTTCCTCATCTACCCTTCATATATTTCTCTTCTCTTTGCATGTGCTGCCTGCATCCATGCATCTAACGCCTCAAACTGTGTTGGTCTAGGTAAAGGTTGCAGCACAAACATTACTCCTCTCAACTGGTGCAACATGTCAAACCGAAATTAACCAAAACTTTGAAATGACAATTCACCCTCTTTTTCAGAGATTTTATGCCAATTTTGAAGCCACATTATAGTATGGAGCTCTACTTTTGTCACCATATAGTGTGCTGGAGTACCCTCGGGTGGCTCTTCTTTGCCCACTCGAGTAACAACCTCCTGATCACCCCTGAAAAGATCGCACAACACCCTAAAACATCACAAGATTGAATTAAAGGTTAACCAATTTTTTACGATGAAACCATATTTTCCTAACTAATCCCATACACCCAACGACCTATCCAATCATGGCACACTCTGACATCACCATCACTCCTCGTAGCTGCTCACCCTCCTTCACAATTTCTCCATACACATTCGCTCACACAATCATTTTAAACTATGTAATTGTCTGCCATCTAAAAGGATCAATAGAATTCGGTCATTCAAGAATATTCACACACAGCAACCCTCGACTTGCGCAGTTTATCTGGATCAATATAGCTCACCTCTTTACACAAGGTTCACAAAGCGATTCCTACATGTCCCATTCTCACAAAGGTCCCGGTCTTAGGTGGAACCGTCGATGATGTTTCACGGCAACTCCTGAATTCGTTAGTCAGACAATCACAATAACCTACGTTTCTTCGACACCATTCAATATATACCGGTATCTTAGACCACTTCAGGAATTGAAACTCAAATCTCAATCTTTACACCACATCCGACCCATAACCACGTACACTCGACTCTCACACCAACTCCTGCAATCTAACAAATGACGCACACCCTATTGATACTCACTCCTCCGTTCGCCCCTGATCACGCCTGACCTTCAAACTCCATAAAGTCTCTGCTGAATGCTCTCGCTCTCTGTTCTCGATCACTGAGCTCAATTTTGGGGCTCTGGAATTCTAGATTTCCTCTTTTCTCTGAACACAGATATATCAATGCTGCCTCTGACATCACCCATTAAAACCACCTTGCAATTGTGGGGAGGGCACTGCCTTAAATGATTTCTTTAATGAAATCACCAATTGGCTCATATCCGTAGATTTAATGTCCTTCATAGAGTCTTTGTAAGCTTTGATACAGTGACCCACACACAGTTTTGGAATGTCTGGGAAAGGCGATAGTGAACTGTTCTAATATTGATTTTGGTGTTGTGCAACATCATGAAGGTGATCCCCTCAGGAGTGAAAATTCTAGAAGAAATAACCGGAGCCCTTACATCCAACACCAGTTTTCATGAGACTAAGCACAAAAGCATTACGAGCTTACCTGTTAGCTGTTTCCTATACAAAAACATGTTGGCTTGCCAGGATTCTAAGGGATGCAGTGCTGCATTGTTGTCCCAAAGTCATTCATACTTACATTTGGGTATCTAAACAGTTTGACCCCTCTGAGAAGACAACAAACCATGGGATGTTCCCCCACTGAAATGATGTTGAGCAGCTTGTGACCTGCTGAGATCACCAACCTGATCATGTTGATTGTCCAATAAGCCAAACCATCCTGGGCCAGTTCTGAAAAGAAGCTCAAAATATGCACCATATCTGCTCCTAAGGGATCCAAGTTCCGTCCTAAACACCAACGAGACCACCAGCGCCAATCAGACCATACTGTTTGTTGGTGTAATCCCCCATACTCTTTTTATGAGGACCAAAGCCTGTTCCGATAGGCTGGGATACCCCAGTGTCTCCTGTAATCTGCCATGACATGAGTTGAAGTGACCTCCTGACCACAATGGAGAATCCATAGAATGTTCCAGAAGCACTGGAACCCACACTTGAGCTCTTCAAATCGAGGTCAACAGGGCCAGAGATAAATTATGTCTCCTGACTTGCACCGTCAATCTGGCTATGATAGCGAATGGCGAAAAAGCATATGCCAGTGGACCTTGTATCCAACTGAAGAACAGAGGCAGTCGATGGTTGAGGCACTATGTAAAGAGATCTACTTGAGAGAGACTCTACTTGTTCATGATCTTCTAGAATATGACATGATCCAGTTTGCAGGTACTTTAATCCTTCAGGTGTCTCAAATTGTAATCTGCTATGCAATTGAACCTGCCGGGTAAGTATTCCATCACAACTGAAATCCTGCACTACATGCACAAATTCCCAAAAAATGTGAGGTTCGCTAAAACCTGCAACCTTGTTCTACTGAGGAGGCTCATGCACCAAACCACAAAGATATTGGCCTTCTTTAGAAGGATGAAGCAGGACAGTCTGCCCATCATGAGCGAGCACACCACAAAGGATCCTGCGAGCAGTTCAAGCAGTTAATGAGCAATCTTCTCTCCTACCACTCAATCCGGTGGTGATTCCACCCCGACAGCACTCCTTGCCAACAGGCTTCCATTTGATTCAATCATCATGTCTGGGGCAGAGCCGAAGATCTCCCTGCTGTTCCAAGCCAACATGTGGTTCCTCCGCCACTGGACTTCCACTCTGGCTTCATCTTATAAGCAGACCTTTCAATGTATGAGAGGCCTTTGCATAAGAGAGTTGCCTTCAGATGCTGAAGAGACCAATAATGTAAGGCACCATAATAAATCACCTGAATAGAAGATGCTGGAAGCGCCACTATCCTGGCCAGATGTTGAGTGATACATATTTTTTGTAAGTGTGGGCTGAAAATCCGTTCCGCTCGTGGAATTTGTGAATTTTTGGCAGTTTCGCGGTCCGCGAATTGCAAAAAATTGTTAAAAAATTCGCAATTCGCAAGCTGGTGGATTTTTTTGCTTGGTCGCGCTTCAAAAATACAATCTCGCGTGCGCGGCGTTGACCTACCGTGATTCTGAGTTCGCCGAGTTGTTTTTCCTCCCGGTTTGCATGCGCTGCGCCATTTTGTATCTGGCTGCGTGATCGCGCGAGACTTTTCGACCGCGAGTATGTCATAGCGGCCCGTCATCTTGCACTGCGAGAGTTTGAGAACGCGACTACCTCATAAGGGCCCGCGATCACGCATCGCAGGAGTAAACAAATGCGAACACGTAGATGCGACGCGCGGCTGACTTCCGGCAGGAGATTTGAACAGCTCGCTTTCCCGAACTTGCAAAAATTGCAATTCTGCACAAGAAATCTACCACAGGCAGCATACACCTTCTGAAAATGATGATTTGGATCAGAATAACTCCTCAGGTTGACATTTGGCTGCACTTTTTTGTGCAAGGAGTCCATTTTTTCGGGGGGTGGGAGGAAGGAAGTGCCCCAGAGTCTCCAACTTCCTGTTCCTGTCCAGCAGGCTCCTCCCAGTGCTTTGTCCATGTCCTGGTCACTTTTCATTTGGATCTGAAGCTGGAAGGATTACTTTTTGTGGCTGCTGCTGGATATTTGTATTTGAGGACTTTTTGTTTGGATCACTTTTGGATTACTTTTGGATTTGAGATTTTACAAGTGAGTTGGTGTTGTTTGTTTGGGGCATTGCAGTTGCAGCAACTACAATTTTTAAACTTTGTCACAACTTTTAAAACAATATATTGTGGGTAGGCACAGTATCCAGTAGGCCAAGGGTTAGTCATGGATGCATGATACAACTGTTTCTGTGAGGTTTGGTGAACTTAAATATCATTTATGTCAAGGAAATGAATAGCTCAGTGTTATATGTGATTTTTTTTAACATTTTGGGGTGCCTGTAAAGGCACACTAGCCAGTAGGCCCAGGGGTAGTGAGTGGTGCATGGACCAAGTCTTTCTGTGGGGTGTCTTGAATTTAAACATCATTTAGGGCATGTATGGCATTGGATTGTGGTGATTTTTGTGTGTTTTTTGATTTTTTTGGGTGTTGTTGGGTCCTGGCCATGTGGGTGGGGGCCATATTGAGGCCTGGTCCAGGCAGGGCCTGGCCATGTAGGTGGGGGTCAAGGGGCCATTTTGAAGCCAGGCAGTGTGCTTTGTGCCATAGGCCTGTACCCAGTCTGCCTTGCTTTCATCCATTATGCCCAGGGGTACTCAGTGGCGCAGAAATCGACCCCACACGTCCTACACAGATACATCCTCGTCAGGAAGCGACATGTCTAATAAACCACCTTCCAATAGAATGCAACCCTCCAAGAAGAGACCCACAAGTCCTCAAGGCGAACAACACAGAGAAGGAATACCATCAACATCTCATACCACTAATATTTCGGAAGTACCATTTTTAGAGCGAGGTTCACCAGAAACCGAAGACTCAAGCGGGGAAAAAGAAGGCCCGCACACCAGAAGTGTGACCACCAAAGAAAAAGACAAAGAGAAAGTGGCCACCAAAGAGAAGGAGAAGAACAAACAGATGAACAAGAACAATTAGTCATCAACATCTCAGACTATAGGTTAAAAGAAGAAGAGCTGAAACTACTCCAAAAAGGAACATCTTTTGTACCTACCACTAGAACCAATGCTTTGGAATTAGAGATCAGTTTCTTTAAACTTATGCGAAAATTGAGACTGCGTCACTTCTTTGATAACATTTCAACAAAACCCATGACACGAGAACCAGATCAACTCAGAGGCTTCAGAGCCAAAAGCACCTTCATAGCTCCTATGAGCCAAAAGACACTTGACCTTTTTGAAACATTGGTCAGACAGGATCTTTAAAAAATCAACTGCCAAAAGAAATGCCACAACAATGTTACCAACAAAGATCTTGGGATACTCAAAAGACTTTCTACCAATAAGGATATCATATGCACCAAGGCGGACAAGGGCGGCGGTCTTGTTATCATGAACGCTTCCATGTTTAAACGAAAAGTTCGAGAACACATTGATGATCATAACACGTATGCATCTCTTCAGTGTAACCCCACCAATGAATATCTTACAAATCTAACAGATCTTGTCAACAAAGCCAAAAATGAGGGCACTATCAATGAGAGAACCAGTAAGTTTCTGACGACAACAGATCCAAAGAGCTCTTCATTTTACATGATGCCGAAAATTCATAAGAACCTGCGTGATCCTCCATTACGCCCAATTGTTTCTACAAAAAATAGTCTGCATGAACCCATTGGTCAATTTATTGATAGACTAATGCAACCCACAGTACAAAACATGAAGACATATATTTGTGACACTACTGACTTTTTATCCAAACTAAACGCTTTGGAATTCAATGATGAAGAATCACTAGTACTCTGCACCGCAGACGTCATATCACTATATACGTCAATACCGCATGGACTTGGCATTGAAGTTATGGAAGAGGCCATACTCTCCACCGATTATGATCCACAACTACAAACTTTTCTTATGGAACTGATTGCTTTTACTCTATACCATAACTACTTCAAATATGACAACACCTGGTATCAGCAACTCATTGGTACTAGCATGGGCAATAGCGCAGCACCGGTATACGTGAATCTCTTCATGAAATCATACAAAACACAACATATTTTGAACGACCCACACTGGACGGACAATCTCAAGATGTTTGTACGCTACATCAACAACGTTTTTATACTCTGGAAGAATGCGAGAGATTAATTAGAATTGGCTTTAATGGAACTCAACAAGAAAGAAGAAAGGATCCAATTCACTTGGGAAATTTCTACAGAGTCCATTACCTTTCTTGATGTACGAGTGAATTTAACTCAAGGCAGAATCGAAACCGAAATGTTCCACAAAAAGACAGACAGGAACAACACCCTTCACTATTTAAGCTTTCACCAAGAACCATTGAAAAGACACTTGCCGCTATCTCAAATGATGCGTGTTAAACGCATAACATCAAATCCAGACAAAGCAAAAATAATCATCAATGAAATGGGCGAAAGATTCCAGGCTAGAGGCTATCCAGAGTCCCTTATCAAAGAAGCTGAGAACAAAGTAGAGAACCTGCGAAGAACTGACCTACTCACTGTCAAACATAAACCTCAACAAGACAGGATGACAATAGTGTCCAAATACTCCACAGCGAGTTTCAACTTCAAAAAAATTATTAGGAGTCACTGGAATATCCTAAAGGCAGAACCTGATTTCAAAAAAGCTTTTGACAATCCCCCCATTTTTGCTTTTACTAGAAAGAAAAATTTTGGAGAAATGTTGAAACCCACCATTGATGGACCCAAACAATATCATGGAACTCGACCTTGTTTCCAATGCGGCAACTGCAATAACATTATAAGAGGCAATCAAATAGTCCATCCTATGAAGGGTCACAGAATCAAATTGAAAGTTAATGCAACCTGCGACACTTCGAACTTAATTTACATGCTTAAATGCCCTTGTGGAAAGGCATATGTTGGAAAGACTGAACGTAAAATCAAAATCAGACTTAATGAACATAAGTCAGATATAAGAACCAGAAACGTCAAATCCACAGTAGCGACCCACTTTCTTGAAGCAAATCATAACATTTCCCAACTTCAGTATGTTGTACTTGAAACCATTGACAAAATAGAAGGAAAAGACAACAACCACTTTCTTTTGCAAAGAGAGAATCACTGGATTTATCTACTTAATTCCTGTAAACCAAATGGTCTTAATGAACGCATCGAATTTGCATGCTACTTGTAATCTGATTATCTACAGTAATTGATTTTAAGCTGTCACATACTGGGGGACGATCTGTTCATTGTTTTTCATCAACTTATTTTAAAGTTTTTCATGTTCTTCAATATGATCCTAAGAACAGTCATATTGATGATGACAGTGCCTTGACTCAACCCTATTGTTATAATTTTCCTTGCGTTTGTAACTTTATCGATACATTTTCCCCTCAGTGTTGTTAGCGATTTCTAAACAATGGATTGGGGGAGTTCCGATCACATGATCAGAACTTCATCCAATCAAATCACGCCGCTCATAAACAGCAACCTGTCAGGTTTCTTATACCAGACGCAAGCAGTAGTCACTTTCAAAGTGCTTCGCGCTAGACGCGATACTGAGAACCAGCAGGAAGACGCTGCGCGTACGATAAGTGAGTTTATATTCTATCACGTTTAGATACTTCATATTTCTGGTTTTATACTACTCGAACATTGAAATACCTTCATGCTTATCTTCTAGCCTAAAGTTTGAGCGAGTTATACAGACACCTACAACAAGTGAGTTTTATGGAAATGCCGATTAAGTTTTGCATGCATGCACATTAGGGGAGAGCACAACTTTCACTGGTCATGTATGACATATTTAATGCATAGAAGATGAAATGTTTTTGTTAGAACAGACTTTATGATTCACAGCGATTTGAATTGTATTCTTTGTCTTGCTTTTAGCCGTTGTCCCAGATGAAGGGCATTTAGCCCGAAATGCATTGGACCTACAAATGTGTTGTAGTGAATTTGAACCTCAATGAACTTTACGATTGAATGGACACTACTCCATAACTTGAACTTATAAATATTAAATACGTTTTCATCTAAATAATTTACAAATTTTCTTCCTGAATCAATTAAAATCCTCACACAGTGGAGCGCCAGGGGATGCTTCCAATATCCATTGGAAGCACTTTTTTGATGTTTACTGGAAGTCTTTGACAATAGACTTCTCCCGGGCAGCAAACCTCACGAACTGTTGATAGGAGTACTCTAACGTATCAACCCTGCAAATTAAATCATAGCTGTGCAACTTTCCAATTGTTTTGAGGTCTCTTGAATTTAAACATCATTTAGGGCATGGATGGCATTGGATTGAGGTGATTTTTGTGTGTTTTTCACTTTTTTGGGGTGTTGTTGGGGCCTGGCCATTTGGGTGGGGGCCATTTTGAGGCCTGGTCCAGGCAGGCAGGGCCTGGCCATGTGGGTGGTGGTCAAGGGGCCATTTTGAAGCCAGGCAGTGTGCTTTGTGCCATAGGCCTGCACCCAGTCTGCCTTGCTTTCATCCATTATGCCCAGGGGTACTCAGTGGTGCATGGACCAAGGCTTTCTGTGGAGTCTCTTGAATTTAAACATCATTTAGGGCATGGATGGCATTGGATTGTGGTGATTTTTTGTGTGTTTTTTTTATTTTTTTGGGTGTTGTTGAGGCCTGGCCATGTGAGTGGGGGCCATTTTGAGGCCTGGTCCAGACAGGGCCTGGCCATGTGATTGGGGGTCAAGAGGCCATTTTGAAGCCAGGCAGTGTGCTTTGTGCCATAGTCCTGCACACAGTCTGCCTTGCGTTCATCCATTATGCCCTGGGGGAACTCAGTGGTGGATGGACCAAGTCTTTCTGTGGGGTGTATTGAATTTAAACATCATTTAGGGCATTGATGGCATTGGATTGTGGTGATTTTTGTGTGTTTTTCGATTTTTTGGGGTGTTGTTGGGGCTTGGCCATGTGGGTGGGGGCCATTTTGAGGCCTGGTCCAGGCACGGCCTGGCCAAGTGAGTGGGGGTCAAGGGGTCATTTTGAACCCAGGCAGTGTGCTTTGTGCCATAGGCCTGCACCCAGTCTGCCTTGCTTTCATCCATTATGCCCAGGGGTACTCAGTGGTGCGTGAAACAACTCTCTCTGTGTGGTCTTTCTTCTATTAATGTAAACATCCATTTTTGATTAGACATAATTGCAATTTTTATTTTTGGTCTTTCCGTTTTTGGGTGTGTTGTAATAATAATAAATGCCTAGTTGCAAATATTAATTGAAGCACGACATATGCAACATTTATTTAACTGATGTTCCTCTGGCTTCCTTTGCTTTTAGGTGCACAAAGAGAACCACAAATCATCCTCATCTTTCATCATCAGTGCCAGGAAGAAGTCCTGCTGCGGTGTGTGCAGCACAACGTCACGTGACGTCACGTGTGGCCACAGACAACTCTGCAACTCGTGCAACTGCGGCCTGCTGTTCTGACATCTGAAGAAGATGGGCCCAAAGAAAGGTGGCCGTAGCTCCTCTACCAAGAAAGTTGCCAGTGCCATTGCCAGTAAGAAGGAGCAGAGGATGCAAGTGGCGCAGCTTACCAAGGAGACTGGTGTGCCCACAGACACTTTTTTGGGAGAAAAAACTACGCCTGCAGCAGCGGTGTCCGCCAGGGACCAAGCTGGGAGTAGCACCTTAGCTTCATTGGTCTCAGTGCCACCACGCCAAGTTTGGCCCAAGGCCATGAGTGCCGCAGAGGCAGCCACTTTAATTGCTCAATCACCATCGACCAGTGATGTTGGCGTTGACTCATCGCATGAAAGTAGCATCCAATCAACGCAGGGTGTAACTCAACTGATGAGTGTTCAACCACAGCCGCAACGACACCACAGATGTAACAAGGAGAGGCACAAGGAGAGGCACAAGGAGAGGCGCAAGGAGAGGCGCAAGGAGTGGTGCAAGGAGTGGTGCAAGGAGTGGCGCAAGGAGTCGCGCAAGTAGAGGCGCAAGGAGTGACGCAAGGAGTGGCGCAAGTAGAGGCGCAAGTAGAGGTGCATGGAGAGGCGCATGGAGAGGTGCATGGAGAGGCGCATGGAGAGGGACATGGAGATGCACAACTGCCCACAATGCTTGTTCCTCAAGAAGTAGGGGCACATCAGTAAATCGAGATTCAAGCGAAAGTATCATCCAAGCAAGCCACTCCTCCTGATGATCCATTGTCTTCCAGATCCCCAGCAAGAAAAAGGTCAAGAAGGGCTAGTATAAGTTCTTCTTCAAGCCCCCTTCCTTCTGATGATCTAGATCTTGATTGGAACCCACCAATGCAGTCTGAGAGGGAGGCACGCCATGAGCCGACAAAGGTAGCTAAGCCTAAAAGGAAAGTTTCCGCAAGGCTTTCACTTATGGGTGATGACGACGAACAAGAAGTAGAAGTGGTGTATTCTCTTGCTGATGAACAGTCTGACGATGACGACCCAGTCATCACAGTCGTCACTCCAGCCCCAGCGGGCATGAAGCAGACAGACATTTTTACCCTATCCCGAATTGCTGCTGAGCGGGATGTGGGCGGCGTGGCACTGGTACCACCACCAATGCAGGTAACTACTACACCAACATGACCTACAGCTGCCATATTTTCTCTTCAGAAGGGCTGGCAGGGACCTCCAACCAGCTCGAACTTGTTACCTCAAGTAGTGGTGCTGTAACTGCCTTGCCCATCCTCCACTTCATCTGGCATTGAAAGTAGCACCTTCACCACCACCAGAAATCTCAACTCCCCAGTCTGGGACTTCTTTAGTATTAGCAAAAAGGCAGAAAACCTAGTTGTTTGTTCGATTTGTAAAACTGTAGTTAGTCGGAGTAAGCTTGGTACCAACCATGGTACCGGAGGCCAGAGAGGTCATCTCCAAAAAACGATACTATCCAGTGGGAGGCGCACCTAAGCAAGATCCGGGAAGTCAAAAGTACAACAAATACAAATGTATCCATTGATATTGCATCTGATGATGACAAGGGGCTGATGATCGTGCAGGGGGGGGTGAAGAAGCGACAGACATTTTTTCTGGTACACACAGTACCCCTGGCAGCACCACAGCAGTGGTAGCGCCCACACCCTCTACCCCAGCAACATCTATGAGGCACAGATAGTCTGGGAGAGACACCAATGCAAAAAAGTACATCAATGAGCCTAACAGGGTTGAAGAAGTCTGGATCATCATCATCACGTATGAAAATGGTCCAGACCACCATTAAAAGCATGTTTTGGTCGGAGACGCCATTGGAACGCAACCACCCAACGGCACGTCTTTATATGCAATGCTGGCTAAAATGTTAGCACTGGACCTTCTCCCTTTACCTTTCGTGGAAGGGGTGGGTTTTCGAGAATTTGTGGCAACAGTGTGCCCTAAATGGAAGATTCCTAGCCGGTTGTATTTTGCCAGAGTTGCGGTTCCAGCACTACATCAAGATGTGCTGGAGGTGATTGGGGCAGCTTTGCAGAAGAGTGCTGTTCACACTATCCACCTGACAACAGACATGTGGACCAGTTGCCAAGCCCTTGATTACATGTGCATCACTGCACACTGGGTCTCTTTTGCAGGGGTTAGAGACAAGATGTCTGCAGGTGTTGACACTGCCACAATTTTTCAAGCTAGTCGGAAACATGCAACAGTAGCCATGTTTGCCATGGAGAAATCTCATACTGCAGTAAACATTTTGGAGGAGTTTAACAGTAAGTTCTTTGAATGGCTGCATCCAAGAAAGGGCATGATTGGTTATGTTTCCATGGATAATGGCAGTAATATAGTTAGGGCCATGAATGATGGTGGCTATTTCAGAGTGCCGTGTTTGGCGCACAGTATTAACATTGTTGTTCAAGATTTCTTGAAAAAGAAAAACAAAGTCAGCAAGTTACTGAACACCTGCCAAAGAATCTGCACACATTTCAGCCATTCTGTTAAGGCCCGGAAGCAGCTGAGGATCATTCAACGTGGCCGTAGAGTGCCAGTCAGAGGACTCATCCAGGAGATGGTAACACGTTGGAACTCAACCTTCTACATGCTTGAGCGTCTGTCTGAGCAGTGCTTGGTAATCAATTAGTATGTCTTTGCACGGGGTTCTTCTATGAAAGACATGAGGCTAGAGTTGGAGGAATGGGACCTAGTTAAAAGCCTGACATGCTTCGTCCTTTTGAGGTCTTCACACGTGAAGTCAGCAGGGAGGACTGTACTTTGGGCAAAGATATCCCATTGTTGCGCATGCTAGAGCACCAACTGAAGGCGGTGTCTTCAACATTCAAAGATGATACTGACAAGCAAGACGCATATCAGTTGGCGGAGAGCTTATTAACCCGCCTAGTTGACAATGAAAGGCGTAAAAAAATACAAACCGAACAACATTACATTTGTGCCACTATTCTGGATCCACAGTACAAAAAGGCACTGGCCAGCAAAGCATTCTTTCCTTTTAATGAAGCAGATGGTTCAAAGTACAAGCATTGGCTAGCTCTGTCAGCCACTCGGTTAGAAAAAGAGCGGCAGAAAATTGAAGGAACCGGCAGGCGAGGATGGCGGAGAGGCAGAAGCAGGCCAGCAAAACTGGTAGAGGGAGGAGCAGAGCACCTGCACCAACAGCCCTGGAGCTCATGTTGGAGTCCACCCTCCAGCCGGAGAGTGGGAGTTGCATCGGCGACGCAGACAGCTCTGCAAGAGCTGCCACCAAACAAGGTAAGATGCCTCCCTAACCCCAATCCCCAGAGAGGCATAGGGACTCCCACTCCAGTCCATGTTTTACTCTTAACCTGCAATGCATTATAGGGGATGTAGTCAGAAGTGACACATGTTCAGAACAGTAGTGGATTTGCGGTTGCGGTATATGTATTCTGTATCTGCAGGTGAGCAGATTGGTATGTGGGTCGCATCGATGCAGCCTATTACTTGTGGGAAGTGTACCTTTTGGTAGAAATCCAGCTTTGTCTTCTGCAGCTCTGCCTATGTGCTGGGTGAAGCATATGTAGTGATGCATTCTCTGCATCATGGCACCCAGAAAGGAGTTGAAGAAACGGGACAGGCAGATCTGTGACACACCACCTGCTGTGGCTATCACACCCTGGAAAATTCCTGATGCCAGGAGGTGCAGGCAACAGAGTACCTGTACATGGGTGGGTATTGCGTGCGCCCTTGGTGTCTGATGCTCAAGGTATGGTTTCAGGTCCCATATCAGGTCAAGGATGGTGTGTGGGTGTAGCCTGTACCTGTCATGTACTTCTGGCTCAGTCATTTGGAACAGTGTGACACGCAGTCTGTACACACGCTCTTCCCGTCTCCAAACCCTCACTCCTGCTGCTCGCAAACGTAGCCACCTTGCTATGATGTAGAGGGCCGCCATTGTGTTCACACTGTTGCATTTTGGGGCTGTTTTATGCACTGTACCTGATTACCACCTGCTCTGGGGCAGTGGTAATTACCGATTCTTAAATACCGAATTTGGACGAATTCGGTATTACCGAATTTGGTACATCGTATTACCGATTTTATAACGATTAACTATTTACAGAATCAGTATTTTGGGGGTTCGGTGTCGACCGATCGGTAAATAAGGAATCTGTAACTTTTCTCTTTAATTTACCGAATCGTTATTACCTACATCGCACAGGGCTAAATACCGGCCGGTAACGCTGAAATTTACCGAATTTTAGGCTTTACCGACCGGTATTTAGCCACCTACATCTAGCCCTCATTCAGCAAATGGTATCACACACTCAAGAACTGAACTCTAGGCCAATGGTTTGAATAAAAAATATATATTTGTTTTATTTTAGAACCAACAATAGGTATCAGAATATCTTTTCTCAGAATGAGTTACTTTAGGTAAATGCTTTTCAAATAGGCAATAGACTTTTTGAGTACAATAGTTTCAGTTGTTGCAATAGGCAACACAATTTGAAACACAATGTAACATTGAACTCAATGGGAATTTTTTGTCAAATGCAATTAATTACTTTATGGATTATTTTTCTAACCAAAGGACTGGATCCTAGATTCTGTCCTGGGACATCTCCTGTAAACATTTAAGTGAAAGCGTTTTGGTTACAGTTGTGATTTTTAAGGAATATTGTTGTATTTTTAAAGTTGACACTTCGAAACTTTCACATATAATCAACAATGTTATCCTATGGAAGGAAATTCACTTAGCAGGTAAGCAGTGTTAGCGTTACTTTTTCTTACTCGGTGTTAGATCCTGGATCCTGCACTGGTGCATCTCCTGTAAACCATTGAAAGAATGCGTTTATATCATACAGGCGATTTTTAGCAAATATTTGTAAGTTTCAAAAATCGACACTTAGAAACTTTTTCAGCAAAAAACAGGCAATGTTATCCTATGGAAGGAAATTCAAGTTACCAGTAAGTACAGTTATAATTACTTTTCAGGGTCAGTGCTGGGCACCAAGCTCCAGCACTGGGATCTCTCCTGATAATAGGTGAGTATTTTCATGTTCCTGATTCAGCTGGTTTTAGATGCATATTTTAATGTCTCAAAACTCCACAAACAGAAGAATTTCCAAGTGAAACCATTCAATGTTACCCTATGGAAGAAAAGTGAGTTATTGGCTTTTGGGTAAGTACTCGATTGGCAGAGTTAAGGTTCTGGGCATAGACTCAGGGGTCTCCCAGGGTCAGGTAGGTACAGTTGTTACACCCTCAACTGCACAGGGGTAGCCGGTGCAGAGAGAGTTAGGCCCAAGGTTAGCCTATGGGAGGCAGGGGGCCTTTGGTTGGTGGCTGCTGGCAAACAGGCCACACAGTTCTGGGAGCTGGGCTCCTGGTCACTTGCTCAGGGCAAATGGGGAAGTAGATTAGGACAGAGGTTGCACTGCCAGGGCACTTGGGCGACTGGGAGCAGGGTGCTTTTGAGCCGTCGGGCGCTTAATGTTATTCAATGGGAAAGCTGGAAGTTGAACAAAGGCTGCAGGCTCGGGGACGGAGATTCTTCAGGTGCGACCACCACTTTGAGAGGTAAGTTGAGATCTTGGAGGATAGGTAGACACCCAGGAGTTGGGCACAGGGGGCTGTGGGGCGTCTTTTGACGTCGGGAAATCTTACCCTCAGCTGGTCACGGTTGGAGGAATCCCTTGTTGTGAGGCTGCAGGCTGCATCTGGGTCGTCGAGGAGGGTCCTTGGGCACTGGATTCATGGTCACAATCGCCGGGGGGACGTCCTCCTGGTTTTGCCCACTCAGGCACAGGCCGGGCTTGGCGGGTGCAGAGTGTGCTGGATTTGCGGTTCCTGGCAGGCACCAGGGGTGTTGCTTGTTTGAGCATAACCACTGCTCGTGTGACTCCCAGTCTTTGTAGAGTCACAAGGCAGTCCGGTCCGGGGTTTTTGAGGTTGCTGACCACTGAAGGCCCCGGAGTTTAGCAGGAGCAAGTCCGAGGATCGACAGGTGTGGAGGGCTGGGGCCAAGTCAGTTAGTGTTGTTCTCTTCTTTGTTTCTTGATCTTCTTGCTTGTTTCGGAATCGGGATCTGAGGAAGGAAGGTTCCGGGTGCCCCTAAATACTAAATTTAGGGGCGTTACAGGTAGAGTAAGGGCAGGTACCAATGGGTCCCTGTCCTGGGGTGAGTACACCCCCTATCCTGCTCCACTCCTGTGAGAGGGGGACGGGAGCTTATCTCTGATTGGGCAGGGCTCTCCATCCTCAAGTTGGCGGGAACTCAGAGTTGTGCTTCACCTCACCTCTCCCACCTGAGGGGTGGGGTTGGCAGATGCTGGCATACCCCCTTTACTCACCTAGGTTTTCCCGCCTGTCTTCCCGCCAGAGTGGGGGTCAGAACTGGTGGGGGCCAGTTGCTGAGTACAGCAATTGGCCTCGGGAAGCTCACAAAAGGTGACATGCCTTTGAAGCTTCCCCTGCTCATTCTGGGGGAGGAGGCTTGTCACCTCGTCCCAGGATGTGCATTGTTTCAGGCCCCGAGAGCGGCAAGCTCTTAACCCAGGTGCCCAGAAACATGTCTGGTGGTGGCAGCCTTGGTAGCCATGCAGTCAGGACACCGGGAGTTGGTTAGGTTTCAGGGGGCATCTCTAAGATGCCCTCTGTAGTGCATTTTACATTAAATCCCACACTGGCATCAGTGTGGGTTTAATGTGCTGAGAAGTTTGATACCAAACTTCTCAGTCTTCAGTGTAGCCATTATGGTGCTGTGGAGTTCGAAATGACAACCTCCCAGCACAATATACTCCTAATGGCATCACTTCATTTACAGTGCCTAGGAATGGCCCTGGGTACTGTAGGGGCACAGGGCTCATGCACCTGTGCCCACACCACTGGCATAGTGCACCTAGCTAGAGGGGTGACTGAGGTATGCCAGGGCAGTGTGTTTGTGTGCATGGCATGCAGGGATGTGTGCCATGTCGACTATCTGTTTATTTCTGAACCAAAACACTCAGCCTGCAAAGTCAGTGTGTGTGTCTGTCAGGGTACAGGGCCCCTAAGGGTGGCACTATAAGTGCTGCAGCCCTTAGGGGTCTTCTCTGGTCACAGTGCCCTGGGTGCATAGGGTACCATTTACCAGGTGCCCACCTGTGGCCAGAGATGCCAATTGGGTTTAGGCTTCAACACAGGTTTAGGGAAGGAACACAGGCCCTGGATACCTGATTGGCAGGAACCTAGGGTACACTCAGTCAAAGTACATCAGCAATTCAGCAAAAAGTGGGCGCATACCATGCAAGAAAGATGGCACTTTATCACAGGGCCGCAGGCTTGTTTTCCACCTTAAGGCAACACATCTTTGTGCAAGGACCATGGCCAAGTTGATGACTCTAGTGACCACTTTCCTAACTCTGGGTCTGGGGAATAGCCCCAGAAGGCAGACCTCCACTGTACAGGGCAATGGATGCACCAGCACCTCATTAAGCACAGCTCGAACTGTGAGCCAATAGTCCTGCAGTTCTGGGAAATTTCACACTATATGGGCAAACCCAGCATCTAGTGCACCACATCTTGGACATTGCTGATCTATGTTCCCATACATAATGCTTAGCCTGTGTTGGGTGAGATAGGTCATGTGCAGGAAATTGAACTGAATACATTTAAAATTGGTATTCCAAGAGACCCTCTTCGGCTTCTCAGGGCCTTACATCACTTCGCTTCAGTTGGCCCCCTGTCCAGTAAGTATCCACTCCTCTCCCGAGTGTGATCTAGGGGCTCCAATAGTGTCCTGTACAGTCATTTTGCTAGGTTACTTGCCGACCCTAGCGTCACTATCGCTTGAAGCACCGCATGTGTGTCCGGCTCTTGTCCACCCCATGCCACAAATCTCTGAAAGTTCCCACCAGGGTGTGGTAATGTAAAAACATACCATGGAAGAGACCATAATGTGTTAGGAAGTAATCTAACGGAATTAACTCCTCACTTTGGAAACCGTGTCTAACTGTCATTATGCCTGCCTCCGACCAATCCCTCAGATGACATTCTGTGAATGGGGAGAGAATATTGCTATGCGGATGCCCCATTAATGGGAGGTCTGGTACATAGAGGGGAGCCCCCGCTGTGCACCGGAGACACCTGTGCCAACACTTCAACGCGGGAACCTTTACTTTCGGATGCAGGGTTTTGGGTAGCAACAGGCCTTGATTATCCACCAGCGCTACAGTGCCTATTGTCTCCAAGCTCTTCCGTCCAGCCATTGAGCCAGCCATTGAAGCTGGACTGCTAAAAAATATAATTTATATTTGGGGTGCCTAAAACCGTCAAACTCTGTTTTGTTTCTCATCCCAGATCATGTCCCTCAGCAACTAATCCAGATCCCTGAACCATCTCAGCGGGATATAATAGCCTTGGGAGCATAACCATTTTGGACAATGCCTCTAGGGCCATGACTGGCAGTTGAAGGGAACACTAGAATGTTATACATGTTTTGAGGGAGTTTATTACAGGGACCAAATTGCCCTCCAAGAGCTCACCCGAATCGCGAAACACCTGTAGTCCCAAGTACCTGAACGAGCAGCGAGCCCATTTTAGTCACTCGCTGTTGTTATGCAGGCGCTATTAAAAAGATATGGGGCTTAGATTTGATAACCCAGAGTCCCGTTAACACTGAAAATTCTTCAGTATGTTCAATTGGATACCCCCTGAATACCGTCTCTGAAGTACAAAAGCAAGTCATCAGCATATAGAGATATTATATGTTCCTTACCATCGAGTAAGAGACCATGTTGTGCCCCCTACTGCCTAATACGCTCTACCAGGACTTCAATGGGCAGGACAAATAGGAGTGTGGACAGGGGGCATCCCCACCTGGACCCTCTGTAGACATCGTCGGAGGCCGAGATGATGCCACCCGTCCTGACCCTTACCGTAGGGCCAGTGTATAACAACTATACCCATTCAAGCCACCCTTTCCAGAGTCCCATTCGCCTCATGACGGATAGTAGAAAGTCCCACTGCAAGGAATCAAAAGCTTCCTCCAGATCAACTCCCTGGTGGAATCCTGTAGCGCACCCGTTCATAAAGAGTCCACATTTACCCCTTCTAAGTGAAGGGCAAGGAATGTGCAAACACCGAGTAAAACTCCGCCGGGAGCCCATCTGGGCCAGGAGTTTGGCCCCTGGCCAGGTCTTTGATGGTGGTGCAAATTTCCTGTATTGTGTTTAGCCTCCCACAGTCCCTCTCACATGGTAGGGTCCAGCATTTTTAGCTGTAAAGGCGCTAGGTACGCCAGTAAAGCTCCAGGCGATTGTTCATCCGGTTTCCTATATAGGTTATTATAGTACTTGCAGAAAGCAGTATTTATGGCTTTCGTTGAATACAATATAACCCCATCGCCCTATAAGATCTGAGTAATGAGCGGGCCTCTACTCTCGGGCCGAACAAGCCAGGCTACTAGTCTCCCCGATCGCCCCGCCCCCATGCCGCATGTGTCCTTGCTTGGTAGTCACAGAGATCCAGGAGACGTAGCCTTTCCAGCCTTTCCTCCGACAAGGAATGGACACCAATCAACATCAGGCCCTGATCCTCTTAGACCTTTCCGCCGCATTCGACACCGTGGACCATACCATCCTACTTTCACGGGTCGAGGCGGCGGGAATCCGAGGAACAGCCCTACTATGGCTGTCCTCCTTCTTGAGGTGAACAGACAAAATATCGACTCCAAAATATCGACTGGACATAATATCGAGTTTTAAATATAGACTGGACAAAATATCGACTGGACATAATATCGACTACAAAAATATCGTTTTTCAGGTAAGTGAAGTAATATCGACTGTTTAAAATATAGATAGCAAAAATATCGAATTTTTAATAATATATAATATTTTATAGTGTATTTTTATGTAATAATATGTGTGAAAAGTGTGTATTAATGTTATAAAATATTTTATTAAATGGAATTTGCTTTTTTAATAATTGCGTTATGTAATTCTGTAGCGGGTTGTGGGTTTATAGGGGAATAGGGTGGGAAGTAATTTAATAATAATTAATTAATTAATATATGTTTGTAAATATTTATAATTAATAATTAATTGATAATTAATAATAATTAGTTAATTAATTAATATAATTTTGTACATATTTTGAATTAGTAATTAATTGGTAATTGATTAATTGTAATTAGTTAATTACATTAATTAGAGTACATTTTAATATATATAATTTTGTGTTATTGTTAAGTAATTAATTGGGAAAAAATAATATTAATTATTAAAATAATTACAGCTAATGTGCTAATATATTTACTTTATTGTTATTGTTAATTAATAATTAATTGGTAATTAAATAATATTGATACATTTTGGGTAAAGGAGTATTTTTAGGGTTCAGGGTCAGTTTTTAGTTTTTGGGTAAAGGGGCATTTTTAGGGTTCAGGGTCAGTTTTCAGTTTTTGGGTAAAGGGGCATTTTTAGGGTTCAGGGTCAGTTTTCAGTTTTTGGGTAAAGGGGCATTTTTAGGGTTCAGGGTCAGTTTTCAGTTTTTTGGGTAAAGGGGCATTTTTAGGGTTCAAGGTGAGTTTTCAGTTTTTGGGTAAAGGGGCATTTTTAGGGTTCAGGGTCAGTTTTCAGTTTTTGGGTAAAGGGGCATTTTTAGGGTTCAGGGTCAGTTTTCAGTTTTTGGGTAAAGGGGCATTTTTAGGGTTCAGGGTCAGTTTTTAGTTTTTGGGTAAAGGGGTATTTTTAGGGTTCAGGGTCAGTTTTGGGTTTTTGGGTAAAGGGGTATATTTTAGGGTTCAGGGTCAACAAATAAGATTGTAAATTTTGTTTTTTATTATTTTCATTTATTATTTAATTATTATAATTTAATTTAAGTATTTTTAAGTATATTTTAGTCATTAAAATTTAATATTAATTTAATTTAACACTGTTTTTAATAAAGTCGATATTTTTTACATCTATATTATTGTTAACGATATTTTGTACTCGATATTTTTGTACTTACCTGTTTGTAGATAGAAAGTCGATATTTTGTCTGTCGATATTTTGGCAACGATATTTTTGCAGGTCGATATTTTGGCAGTCTATATTATTTCAGTGATCCCTTCTTGAGCGGTCGGACTCAGGCGGTTCGTCTGGGAGAGTTCTCTGCGGAATCTTTACCCATCCAGTGCGGTGTCCCCCAGGGTTCCTCACTATACCCCCTTTTATTTAATCTCTACATCGCCCCCCTTATCTTTGCTTTACAGCAGCTGGAGGTCTCTGTGTACAATTACGCAGATGATCTCCAGCTCATCTTCCACCTTTCCTCTGCCCCAGAGTCCATGTCTAAGGTTCAGTCCATCATGACCTTTATCCAGGACTGGATGAACTTCCACCACCTGAAACTCAACCCCGATAAAACGGAGTTGGTGTTGACAGGTGGTTGCTCCAGTCCCTGGTCCCCCTCCTTCTGGCCCCCATCATTAGGTCCCCCACCCACTCCTGTATCCTCTGTCAAAACCCTTGGTTTCAAAATCAATAACCAACTTTCCTTACACTCCCAAGTCTCTGCTGTGGTGTCATCAGCCTTTCTTTCACTCAGGACTATGCGCAGAGTCTCACGATTTTTCGCCCCAGACGCGCTCAAACTAATTCTTCTGGCCATGGTGACATCTCGCCTAGATTATGGCAATGTCCTCTACCATGGCATGCCTGACTACCTCATGAGGCGCCTCCAGCTGGTTCAAAACCAGGCCGCTCGGCTGGTTTCTAACCTTTCTAAATCACACCATGTTACCCCTCTTCTTCTTTCCCTCCATTGGCTCCCTGTCCGGCAGCGCGTCTTATTAAAGCTTGGCTGCACTATCTTTAAAGCCAGGACAGGCTCTGCCCCTTCCTTCATCAACTCGGCTATTCAACCCTATACTCCTTCACGAGACCTCCGATCCTCCTCCCACCACCTTCTCGTGGTTCCCCGCTTCAAACGGAAGAAATGGGGTGGTTCCAAATTTGCCACCACGGGCCCAGCTTTTTGGAACTCTCTCCCACTGTCCCTCAGAACCTGCACTCAATACCCCCTTTTCCGCAGAGATCTCAAGACCTTCCTCTTTACCCAAGCCTTCCCATCCTGAATTCTTCACCTTTCCCCTTTCCGACCGACTGAGTAGCTGTTACCAGTGAGCGCCAAGAAACCGCCAGGTGTACGAGCGCTATACAAATCCCTTCAAATTCAAATTCAAATTGCATTAAATTTACTTCTGGCTTCCAAGAGTTTCACCTGGGCAGGGCTCTCTGTACCCAGTTTATTACCCAAAGCATGTAGTGAAGTATCCAATGCATTGAGCTCCCTACAGAGTTACCGTCTCGTACCCTCTGTCTCCCCCATGCACTGGCCCTTCACCACTCCCTTGAATGCATCCCATTTGTGTAGTGGGGTGCTCTGGTTCCGTTGGAAGTAGTCGGAAATGGAAGCCTTTAGAGAGTCTCTAAAGCATATGTCCTCTAAGAGGGCTGGATCAAGGAGTCATGTAGGGATAACCGTAGGTTCAGCTATGGGGCAAAACCCCAAAAGCAACAGGCTGTGGCCCGATAGTGTACACCCCAGGTACTCTGTGTGGGTCACTGTCGAACTAAGTCAGGCCGAGCAGACAAACATGTCCAAGAGGGTGTATAAATAATAGAGAGAAGAGAAGTAAGAATAGTCCCTCTGCTGCTCTTGCTCTATTCTCCAGATATCAATGAGGTCTCAGAGCCCCAACCATTCCTGAAAACCCTGCGAGGTCTTTGAGGGGCAGCAAAGTTGAAGATTATTCAGGGCTGCACAACTTATTTTTAAAGGAGCACATGCTTGATACTTGTTTTCCAGAGCTGTGCCAACACCTGGTTGATAACAAGCTCACTGACCCCAGGAAGCTTGTTCAGGAAGTGGACATCTGGGTCACCACCAGAGCGTCCCTGAAAGTAACTCCCAAAAGGGTGATCAGGATTCCCACCAGAAGAAGGAAGGGTAAATAAGAAGACAGAGTTCTCTTAAGGCCCCTAAAACAACTCACAGGGGAAAGGGTCTAGTTCTCATTCCCAATCTGGCCACCAGAAGAAAAACTACCCTGATAAGAGTCAGCAGCCCAAGCCCATCAAGTGCAATGAGTGTTTTTAGTATTGACACTACATGGGGATCCCAAGTGTCCAACAAGAGCACCATCTCCCACTGGAGGAAAGATTCCAGGTGTGGCTAGTGTAGTGCTGGGGAAGGTGTTTGTCCCAGTTAATGGGGTAGACTTTAGTGGGATTATCCTAGTGTCCCTGGGTGACAGCGAGATGGTGCCTAAGATCCATGTGCCCTCTAATACTACTAGGTATAGGCAATGGGTCACCATGAATGGGCATGGTGTTGTGGCTCTGAGGTATACAGGTGCCAGCATCACTATGTTAAGGAGTTAGTTGGTGTCCCCAGAGCAGGTGATTCCCAATGCATTCCACAAGGCTGTGTTGGTTGACAACAGAGAGGGTCACTTTCCAGTGGCTCTTGTTCCATTTGAGTAGCAGGGTTCAGGTCTTCTGATGTTTGCTGTGAGCACTGCCATGCCTGTGTACTGTTTGCTTGGTAATGATTTTGAGCACACTACCTGGATGAAAGTGGAGCTCAAGGCTCATGTGGTGATGTTGGGGTTACCTGACTGGATCTGTGCTACGAAAAGTTCCATGGCTGCCCAGGTTGATTGTCAAAAAGGGCTGGAGTGTTATGGGCTCCCAGGTACAAGCTAGATTGCCTCATGCCATGGACTGAGGTACCTTACTCAGAGCCCTTACTTGGAATAACTGCACTCAGTGCTGGCACAGTCTACACCACGGCAGGGCCCCGAGGAACCGCTCAGAGCAGAAAGGAGGCCTGATATAGCGGACACGTGGGAAGACGAACTAAGCCAGATGGCACTATGTGGGTATGGTAACGCAAGAACGTTTGCAACATACGCAAAGACACCAAAACACATGATCAGGAGGCACTGTAAAGGAAGAGCGCATGAATGAATACACGTAAATAGCATGTCTAAAGCTAGCACACTATGTGGGTGTAATAGTGCACCAAACCTGAAGGCGCAGTGAAGGGAACAGCGCATGTGTTAAAGAAGCATGATTGTATGCTAAGAACTGGAGCACTATGGTGGGTAATAGCGCTTGGATGCCAGTGTGAACTCAATTGTCCACAATGCTCGAGATCTAGAAGTCTCTGCATCCATATTGGATGACTGAGGGTACTTAAACCACTCCTGTTGACCACCGCCTTGCTGGGTAATCAAGTCTGTCATGGAAGAAGGTCCCATGCAGCCTGAGGGCCATAGCCCGACCCATCTGCTCAGAGCGAGCCTGCAAAGTAGACATCCAATTAGCAACATTTGTTTCAGTCTCCACCAAACCGTTTCAAGGCCATGCAGACTGACGACACTCAGGGATGGCACGCGGCAAACTCAGGGAAATTGTCATTACTTTAAATCAGCATTAGCGAGGCCTCGCATGGTCGCGCATGACTAACTTTGACTCAACTTGATAACAATGCACTACCCTTTGATTTCAGCTAGCCCTTGAGCTACTAATACCCACTAAGCATCAGTAGCTGCATTAGCAGCTTGAAGGCATGGATAACTTTCAATAGAGGTCATTATAGGCTCCTATAAGGAACTGGGTCCAATCCAAAGGCCTCTATGGACTTAGGTTCAAAGGAAGCTTCAAGCTGTGTTTCACATTCTTCTGGTGCATTTATGCAATGCAGCCTTGCTTTAATGTGAGTAGTGGTGTACATGAGCCTGGAAACTACTAGAGTGAGAGAGTTCATTTGAGTGCAAGTGAGAGTGCAAGAGGAGCTGAACATGCTGATAATAGATGCTTCTTCCCATAAGTAGGTGTGGCGTCTCACGAGTACCACCATTCTACTCGCTATTTTTACACTCATTCTTTTTAAATTCATATCTGGACTTGTACTTGATGGATTTTGTCGTTTTGGACTTGTTTTTTTTTCAGAATATGATTTAAAAAAAATCTAAACCTGCTTTGAGTCTTTTTGTGGTGTTTTCATTGTGTCACTTTGTGTGTGTGTTGCACAAATAATTTAGACATTGCCTCTTTAATTAAGTTTGACTGCTCTGTGTCAAGTTACTAGAGAGTGAGCTCAGGTTATTTTGTAGTGTGTATCAATCTTACCCTGACTAGAGTGGTGGTCCATACTTGGACAAGGTGTATACTTATGCCACGTAGAGAGCCTGTGTCTAACACTGTGGTACAGAACAATATTGTTAGAAATCTGGACCCATTCAAAAACTACAGTGTGTGCACTAGAGAAGTCAGTTTCCTCTGTAGTCAGTGTAGGAGGATGATAAACACCAGGCACAACACACACTCATTTTACTGCTTAGGTTTTTGGAGAAAACTGAGGTTGAATGTGATCGCCCGCATCCCCTCTGTTATCCATTCTCTCTCAGCCCCTTCCCACCTCCCTCACACTGGTTCGCAGGAGACAACAGAGTTACACTCGCCCACTAATCCCTGACTATCTCTTTGAGCTGTGAAGGTTTGTGATGTCTTGAAGACCTGCATTTGACTTTCTAAATGATTGCAGGGTATGTGCCCTATCTGCCAATATTGATTCTCAACCAGTTGAACTGATCTCAAGAGAATGCAACTTCGACAGCAGTAAATCTGCAGAAAAACAAAGCAACACAACCTTTGTGCCGGAATAAACAGCGCAACCACTTATGCTACCTTACAGCATTACAGAGCATATACAACAAATAAGGGATTTTATTGATCTATATATAAATGTCCTTCTGCTGCACTTTTGATGTTTCCACATTATATCAGCGAAAGCAATAGGTAGGCTGTCACAGGAAGCAGCTCAAAACACATTTGTTGAGACAGATGTTTTTATATTTTTTGTCAAGCCCACTCATTGAATACCATTAATTGGCTTTGTTGTCAGAATCGAGGAGGAAATTAGAAAAAATCTTGACCCTGAAGGCACTAGTCAAATCTTTGCAATCCACCTTCCCACAGTCGGGGCTGATAGTTTCTGGGGATTTGAACATGTTCCTTTTACACAGCGATCACGCACAGAATATCCAACGAAACTAAAGGAATGGGAAACCAATCCCCCCTACAATCACTAACCATTTAAAAAAGGATAACTACGGTCAACAATGTGCCCTAATGTTCGCGGAACTGGGAATGCTTAATTTGAACGGCCGCTTTTCGCAAGATCAGCCCGCATCTTCGACCAGAATTGCCAAACAGGCGCAAGCCGTATTAGACTACACCATAGTGGACCTCGAGGTACTCCAAACAATTGTCACCTACAGAATAATCCACAAATTGGAGAGTGACCATAGTCTACAATCCTACAATCAATTGAGCTGAGCTTCCAACATACCAGGGCTCCAGCATGCAAAGATTTGCTCCAAATCCCGAGTCCCTACAATCTTAAGCGACTAGTTTGGAATGGGAAGAACGTCGAAGAAATTATGACATTTGTGAAAAGTGTGCAGGCAGAAGAGGGCGTGCAAAACTCATTGTCACACCAGGATAATTGGGAAAACATGACTGTAAGTCTAACCAACAGATTTGGCCAGCAACCCCAGATCCACATAAGAAAAACTAATGAAGCACATCAGGGGTTCCTGGGCCCAATAGGGCGCAAAAAAAGGATCCTAAATCAAGAAATCAGAAAACTACAAGGAAAAAATCCAACAAAGGCTGTAGACATCAAACGACAAATTCATAATCTAAGGCAAAAATACAAAAAAGACATATGGTCGGCAAAGACAAAACATCAAACTGAAATTTGGCTACAACTACTAGAAGCCAGCAAAACAAACAACAATCAGAAATTCTGGGCAGAAATCAATAAAATAGCAAATGGAGCTGCCCACGTCTTTAATGCAATCATACTACAGGAAGATTGGATCCACCATTTAGAGCAAACACAAATGTCCAATTCCCAAGTAGACCATCCAACATACAAGAAAAATGAGAAACAAGAAGCGGACCAAAACTTTGGTGAAAATTGGATCACGTCACGACAAGTGCAACTGATCCTAAAAAAATTGAGATCACAAGGTGCACCAGGCCCAAATGGCTTGCCAAACGGACTCTTTAAACCTGACCAAGCGTTTTGTGCTGAATACCTTACCCCTTTGTACAACAACGCTTTTCAAACAGGAAGCATTCCCCCCTCATGAAGAGGGAGCATCCTGCATCCAATTTACAAAGCAGGCGCGCGCACAGACCCAGCGAATTATAGGCTGATGGCGCTTATCGACGTAGAGGCCAAAGTATACGCATCCAATCTCCTGCAAGCACTGGAGGACTGGGTCAGCTCCAACAACATTCTGCCAATTACCCAGACGGGGTTTAGGCCAGGAACTAACACATCATGCAACCTGTTAGCGCTAAACCTCCTTGTCGACAGTGCAAAGGCCAAATCAACAAAACTCTATACCTGCTTTGTCGACTTAAAAGCGGCGTTTGACACAGTCCCAAGGGAGACCTTGTGGAAAAAGATGGATAGCTGGGGCATACCATCGAAGCTTTTACAGGCCATCATTGACTTATACACATCGACCTGGGTCAAGATAAAAATAGGCAATGGTGACAGAACAACAGAAAAAATCCCCACCCGAACTGGCCTCAAGCAGGGATGTGTCTTGGCCCCTGCCCTCTTTAATATCTTCACCGCGGATCTGGACAATAGCATTGCGGAGATTGAAAGCGACCCCCCCAAGCTAGCTCAGTACAAACAAGGTTTGGTCTGAGTTTCAGATGTATCATATAATTCAAAGTGGACACACGATCACCATTAAATTTAGAAATAGGTCAAAACAATGGAAAAACTTATTCATTTCATTCATTTTGGCATTTTATTCATGCAAGGTCAGAGTGCGATCCAATTGCAGCCAAAGTTATGAGTAAACAAATTGAAGTATATACATGTAATTGTAACGTCATTACATTCGATATTCGGAATAGGTGCTCTCAGTGAAAGGGGGAGGGTAAGTGAGTAAGTGAAGGGGACAGGGTAAAGGTGTTGTGACATAATTGTTACATCCAGATTAACGATTGAAAAACCTCTACAGTCAAATTAATGAGCAACGGTTCCCAAAAATCACATCACACATAGATAGCGAGAGTGCATCGCTTGTTTAGCTCCTATGGTGTGTAGAATGGATGCGTAGTTCTACGTTTCGACCCCGGTTACGCTAAAGGGCAATTCGCGGCCTCATGTTGGGGTCTTCATCAGGAAGAAATGGAGAGCCTACAGGGTAATATGAATATAGAATTCAGTATATACGTGGTGAATAAGTGTGGTAATATTATTCAAGAAAGGGATGTGGAAGGTTACCTACATCATCAAACGGTCATCTTATGTTCCGTCTGCAAAAAAGGGGGCTCCCTCAAGCTCCAAAGGATACTGAAAAACAATCAAGAGGTGCCATCAGGGCCCTGAAACTTACTGAGTTAAAAATGATCGGGGGTGACAGGTAAAGGGACTTACTTTTCGTGCTGGTAATCACACAGCCGTTGGGCACAGGTAGTACAATCCTCGAAGGGTTTGTTTCACTGTAAAGAGAGGGGGAATCTCATTTAGCATAATTGGCCGTCTCCGTGCCCATGAGCATACAGAGCGGATGTCATTAAAAGACGGGCTGTTTGGAGGCTATTTACCTTTCAAAACGGGAACGCACAGCCGTGCTGCTTCTCCGTCGGCGTCCTGCATCCGAGTGTGCTCGCGGTGCAGGCGCTCAATGCCTATGCCTAATAGAAAAGGGCTCGGCTCACGGGTCCAATGGGAACCGAGGCCTGACTCGCGCGCTCAAGGGAGCGTCTCTCAAGATTATCCTCACACCCTTGGGAAGTTTGAAAGCTGGTGTGTTCTTTATATTGATGGTGGAAAGTCTAGCTGAGTTCGAGTATATTGCATATGAACGTACAAATATCCACAGTTTTAACATGTAAAGGACCAGACAGAATTAACAACGTCAGAGATACTCGAAAATACATTCTATACATGTGACATAGTGGAGTAGCCAAATGTTATGATGGCCTAGTAAATATCCAAAAATTGTTGTATGAGGAATAACTATACCTATCAAATACGTGAACAAGTTACATTGTACAGGTATACATACATAGGGAATGTTGGATGCAGTAGGGGAGTTCACAATGTCCCATAGTCTATTCAGGATTGAGTCCCGCCATCTGCGAGAAATTAGCTTCAAGTTCATTCAACCCCTTACTTATTGTCTGAAACTTTTGCATCCATTTGCATTCCCTTGTGTCAAGAATGGCATTTAAATTACCCCCCCGTGGGCCAAGGGAGATTTTTTCAATTACCAACCAGCGGATGGATTCCGGTGAGTGGTTTTTTTCGGTGAAGTGATCTACCAGAGGGGCCCCTGGAGTAGTGCAGCGAATACGGCTACAATGTTGGAATATGCGGCTTTTTACTTTTTGCTGTGTCTGTCCAATGTACATGAGGTCACACGGACACAGAATCGCATAAATCACCCCACTTGAGTTACAGTTAGTCAGGGACTTGAGGTCTACTGTGAGGTCGTTGTACTGTATTTGCTTAGTCTCCAAACACATCGGACAGGCTTTACATTTAGTGCATTTGAAGTGGCCCACCAATTCTGGTAGATTCCATAAATTTTGAATTGTGGGTGCCGGTGGGGTTTCTAGCAAAGAACGCACCACAGAGTCTCTGACATTCCTAGATCTTTTGAAGGCATGCATTGGGGGATCAGGAACTTTCAAAATTTCTCCTACCAAGCCCCAATGTTTATTGACAATTTTGCGAATAGCATTGCTTTTAGTACAGAAAGTAGTCACACATATCATTCGGTCTTGTGCTGTAGTTCTGGTCCTCGGTTCGAGTAGTGTTGCTCTGTCCTGGAACCATGCTCTCTTTCTTGATCTTTTTACTAGGCGTTTTGGATAGCCTCGATCTATTAGGCGGCTGATGAGGTCATCCGATTCCTTAAAGAAATCCTCTTTGAGGGAACAGTTTCTCCGGAGGCGGAGGAATTGGCCAAAGGGCAAATTGTCCCTTAGCCCTCTGGTGTGGTGACTAGTATACCGTAATAGGGAGTTTCTTTCGGATGGCTTGCGGTAAAGGGTGGTATAGAGGTGTCCATCCTTCTCCTTGATGCTTATATCTAGGAAATCGATCGATTCTCTGTTTGAATGCATGGTGAATTTTATATCTTGTGACTGATTGTTTAGCCAGGCCAGGAATGCATGGAGGGATTCCTCTTCACCAGTCCATACCATGAGGACATCGTCAATGTATCGATGCCATGATGTAATCATCGCTCTATATGGGTTGTTATGTGAAAGGATACCATCCTGTTCCATTTCAGACATATAGAGAATGGCTAAGTCTGGAGCAAAGGCAGCGCCCATCGCCACTCCTTTGCTTTGTTCAAAGAAGTTACTTTGGAAAATGAAGAAATTTCTGGTCATTGCAATTTCTAAGAGTGCCACTAGAAATTCTGTTGGCACTGAGGTGGGTTGCTCACGGCCGTCAAGTACTCTCCTCATACAGTCAAGTGCTGGTCTCTGGGGAATGCTGGTGTATAAGGAGACAATGTCCATTGTTACCAGAATCTGTTCCTCTTTGTTAAATGGCTTGCGATCAATGAAGGTGATGACTTGCGTGGTGTCTCTTAGATATGTGGGGGTGGCCTCTGCTAGCGGTTTTAGGAAGACATCGATATACTTACAGAGTGGTTCCAGTAGGGAGCCGCACCCGGAAATGATGGGTCTACCCGGTGGTTTAGCTGGATCCTTGTGGACTTTGGGTAAGACGTATATAGTTGGTGTTCTTGGTTGGCCCACATTAAGATATTCAGACTCTTTTTTGGAAAGGAAACCCATCTCTAGTGCCTTGGTTGTTATGGCTGTGATGTCCATGCGTATTTCTCTAGTTGGATCACGCCTTAGAGGTCTGTAGCTGACACCATCGGATAATTGAGACTGAATCTCCGCTTTGTAGTCTTCCACATCCAGCACCACTATCGATCCGCCTTTGTCCGCTGGCTTGATTACCACCGCCCTGTTGTTCTTCAGTGATTCCAGTGCATATCTCTCGCCTCTGGTGATATTGTGTCTAACATAATGTTTATTGTCGATGGTTCTGAGGACATCTCTCATGACTATACTTTCATATGTTAGAATTTCATGAGCCACTGAGGACACTGTAGGCATGAAAGTAGATGGAGGTCTTAGGTTTGTAAAAGCCGTCATGGCTGGTGTGGGTTTGTTCCTGAAGAAATATTTCAGCCTCAGTTTTCTGAAAAACCTTGTCAGTTCCGTCTGTACGTTGAATTTGTTAGGATAAGAGGTTGGTACATAGGATAGGCCTTTACAGAGAATACTGCTTTCATTCTTGGTAAGTGTGTATTTGGATAGGTTAATGATCGGGTTGATCCTGTCTGAGATGTTAGTTACCATCTGTAGGTCTTCCTCCGGGTGCTCCTCTCCCCGTGATCTTCTTGTTGGAAACTTACTTGCTTGGGGGTGCTGTCTCGATGTCTTCCATTGTCCCAGTTTTGTTGGTTGTGTCCTCGGTTCGAGCGGTTGTTCCATGATCCTCCACGGCCGCGTCCTCTCGGTGGTCTCCATTGGCCTTCCCCTAAAAAAGGCGGTTGTTGTTCTTGTGGTTGATACCATTGGTCTTGTTGTTGGTAGTTTGCACTGGATGCTGTATGGTCGTTGTCGCTGTCGCCACTGTATGACGAATCAGAGAAATTCGTATATCTTCTGGTGCCTCTGTATCCTCCTCTGCCTCGATTGGAAAAGCGACCCTGATTGTCTTGTCTGTAGTACTCTGGCTGTAAATAAGGATAAGTCTTTTTACGGTCGTAATATTGGATATCTTTTGCCAATTTCTCCAATTTTTTGTTCTGGGTTTCCACGTCAAAGTCTTTCAAATTCTTCTTAAGTCTGTCTAAGGTGTCCTTGGCATCAGCAAAGGCTGAATGGTTGGCTATCTCAGCCTTAAGATCGTCAATTTCCTTAGTTAGTTGTTAGTTTGCAATTGGATCGCACTCTGACCTTGCATGAATAAAATGCCAAAATGAATGAAATGAATAAGTTTTTCCATTGTTTTGACCTATTTCTAAATTTAATGGTGATCGTGTGTCCACTTTGAATTATATGATACATCTGAAACTCAGACCAAACCTTGTTTGTACTGACCCATGGACCCAGGTCCTGAGTTTTAAGGGCCTACCCCCTTCATACTCATACCCAAGCTAGCTCAGCACAAAATAAGGAGTATGCAGTACGCCGACGATATCGTTCTTTGCAGCCAGACCCCCTTGGCATTACAACGCTCCATCACGTACGCATGGGCTGCAAAGAACGATATCATCGGCCGCATGGGCTGCAACTTAATTACAAAAAAACAAAAATCGTCTGCTTTGCATCACGGCCAGGGCGGCAAAAATTCAAATGGCACATTGAGGGAAATATGATAGAACAAAGCCCCTCTTACAAGTACCTGGGAGTACTGGTCGACGCAAGATGGACTTTAAAAGATCAACTACTGCACAGAAAACCTCAGGCCAATAAACTGCGCTTTGCTTTAAATCTACTAAAAACAAAACTGAATTGTCCTTCCAATTTACATCTGTTGAAGGTGATTGTTAGGATCTGGGGCTAGTCCTCTCTCAGTGACCATGTACTGACATCACATGACCTGCTGGCAGTGGGATAAAGGTTGGTCCTACCTTTACCTCTCTGCTTGATATTGCCATTGTGTGGGTTCCGGTTTCCTGGTCTCCTGGTTGCTGTTTGCTGGCTGATTCCTGCTGTCCTGGAATTTTCCTCACATTCCTCACGGGCTCGTGAGACGATTTTTGTCCCTGCCTTTGACTCCCCTGGCTTGTTTCCTTTCCCTGCCTTAGTTAGACAGTTCGTCATGTCCCGTTTTTTCTATTTCCCCTTCCTCCCTTGTATTTTTCCCAGTATTCGTTCTTGGGCTTGAGTGTTCGGGGGCTCCCGTTCACTTACGTTATTCTGGTGTTTTTGTGCCCTTATTGGAGGTGGTGTTGAGGAGGGGACGCAATGGTGTCTTCGGAGCGTTATGCTTCGTTTCTGCGCGTCCTCACTTAGACGCCTCTTTGCCTCGTTGCTCGCGGAAGTGACGTTTCGGGTCATTCTGCGAAGGGCTCTGTTTTCGAATACCGGATTACTCGGTATTCCGAGTGAATCACTACCCGTCCCTTTCCCTTTGCTTCATGTAGATAAGACGGAGGGTTTTTTTTCTGGTACATGACAACAATTGTCACATTTCCTTTTTCCCTTAATCATTTCATGAGTACACGAAGGACACTTTATCTGTAAACTCTTGATTATTTATTTTGTTCGAGAGACACTATCTTGAATTGCCTTTTTTTTCTATGCCTGTTGCCCAGTGTCTTCACGAAGCTGAGCCTGCACTATCCACTGGTAAGAGTTATTGTGAATGTTATGGCAGGACATGGTTACTGATTCTGGGGTAGTGAAGTTTGGTACCTATAATGTGAAGAGTGTGCCTTTTTGTTTTACATAGGTGCAGAAGCGTGGAGGAGGGAGCTGTGTCCTTTTGTTATATAAGGGTGAAAGACTTGGTGTCTCCTCAAAATACCACCCTCTTTTCAGGTTTATTGGCACACTCACAGTTGTTATCCTGTGGGTGGCCAGTGGGCAGGGGAAGTGTATTGGTGCATACTACGTTCCTGCAGTGCACGGGCTAGGTGGAACCCAACAGAATATCAAGCCCACGAAAACTAGCACTGGCCGGACGAGTATGGATGAGGACAGGAACCCATTAGGTGGGGGCACGGGTGGTCCCTCAATGCAGGACATAATGGGGGCAGTACATACATTGCAGGCTCAGGTACAGAATTTACAGCAAGAGAACGTGGGTCTGAAACAAGAACTAGTGGCGGTGAGGGCTAGAGAGCAGTTGCAACACAGGGGGCCGGGTCCGGTTATACAGCCTGCTACCTTTCAGTATGGTGGTGGGATGGGACAAAGTGCTGTTGGGGGTTCCAATCCTATAGCGGTAACAGTGACATCTCCTGTTGCTGTACCTTTAGCCCCCCCTGAGAGGTTTACCGGGGATAGCGACAAATTCGGGATGTTCATGAACCAGTGTCAGCTACACTTTATGTGTAGACCAAGTGCCTTCCCCGATGACTCTGCGAAGGTCGCCTTCACAATATCTTATTTGGCTGGTAACGCTGCTCAGTGGTCTATTCCCTTAGTGGAAAGTGATGATCGTGTGCTATATAACTATTCAGCGTTTAAGGAATTGATGCTTGGTTTGTTTGCCAAGCATGCATTTATGCAGGCTAGCGATGCAGAGCTCCTGAAGCTGCGGCAGGGCAGGCAGGATTTATTGACTTCTATAGCCTCCTTTAATCGGTTGATATCTGAGACTCATTGGCCAATTGAAAAAAGGACATCCCTGTTTTATCAGGGTCTTTGTAAAGAGCCCAAGGACATTGTATCACAGGTGGTGAACCCGCCTGAGGACGGTGCGGCATTTATAGACCTTGTAGTCAAGTTAAACCATCCGGTATCAGAGCGGCTTGGAGAACGCAGTCGGTTCCAAGCTTCCCGTGGTAGTTATGTGAAAGCTGAGGCAAAGCCGGTGGGGGAGAGTAAGACAGCGCCCAAACCCATGGAAATAGGAGGGGTGAGGGGACCTTTGACCCCGGAAGAGAAAAAGAGGAGGAGAGAGAAAAACCTATGTCTATATTGTGGACAGGGAGGTCATTTCGCTCGGGAATGTCCTTTGAAGCCGTCAGGTGTAGGGTATGGCAAAAAGGTAGCGTGCATACAGGTGGGCAGTCATACGTGTGAAGAACGGAACAAACAGTATGAGGTTGTTGGAGCCTTAGACCAAGCCCCTAGACATTTTGTTATCAATGCCCATCTGTTACTTTCGGTACAGAACCATGTCCCTGTGTCGTTGTTGCTGGATTCCGGTGCTACTGGAAATTTCATAGATATTTCTATGGCAGAGAAACTGATGATTTCTTGTCAGTATAAAGATCAACCGGAGCCAGTGAGAGCAATCGATGGGACCGAGTTAACCTCTGGTTGTATCACTCGTCAGACTGCTCCCATATGCTTATTGTGTGAGAATGGGCATTCTGAAGTGGTAATCTTCGATCTGATAGATGCTCCTTCTTTTGGTTTGGTGTTGGGGGTTCCATGGTTGCAGAAACATAACCCTAAGATTGACTGGGTACAGAGACTGGTGACATTAGATTCCGTGCATTGCCTAAAGAATTGTTATAATGAGGCTAGGGAGCGGATTAACCCTTTCTCCTGTGCTGTGGCTGATGTGAGGCCTGTCCCGCCACAGTATTCTGCCTTTAAGGATGTTTTTGACAAAGGATGTGCTCAAGGTCTTCCTCCGCATCGGTCTTACGATTGTAAGATCGATTTGGTGCCACGGGTTCCGCTGCCATGTAGTCGCGTATACGCATTGTCAGAACCCGAAGAATTACATCTGAAAGAATACATCGATGAGATGTTGCGGTTGGGTTTCATCCGTCCCTCCTCCTCGCCTGTGTCATCGGCCATATTTTTCATTCCAAAGAAGGAAGGGACATTGAGGGCTTGTGTGGATTATAGAACCTTGAATACGGCTACAGTAAAGAACAGGTACCCTCTTCCACTCATCTCTGTGTTACTGGACCAGCTCCGCGAAGCAACGGTGTTTACCAAATTGGATTTGCGGGGTGCCTACCATCTTATACGGGTTCGACCCGGAGATGAGTGGAAGACGGCTTTTAAAACCAAGTATGGCCTGTTTGAGTACACTGTTATGCCGTTTGGCTTGTGTAATGCGCAGCAGCATTCCAATTTTTTATCAACGAGGTCCTCAGCGAATATCTAGATCGAACAGTTATCGTCTATTTGGACGATATCCTTGTCTACTCTGAGATCAGGGCTGAGCACACTGAACACGTGTTACAAGTGTTACAGAAATTACAGGAACATCAACTGTTCGCTAAATTGGAGAAGTGTCAGTTCAGTACCCCTGAGGTGGAGTTCTTGGGGTTTATAATTTCGGCGGGAGGCATTCGGATGGACCCAAAAAAGATACAGGCCATTGTGACCTGGTCTGTACCGACTACCGTGAAGCAGATTCAGGTGCTCCTAGGCTTTGCCAATTTTTATCGGCGGTTTATATCACATTTCTCCGATATAGTAGCGCCCATGACCCGCCTCCTGAGGAAGGGTGTCCCCTTTGATTTGACCAGTGAGGCTCAGGACGCTTTTCGATTATTGCTGAAGCAGTTTACATCGGCACCTGTGTTGGTGCATCCTGATCCTGCCCTGCCGTTCTTTGTAGAAACTTACGCTTCTATGTGTGCGGTGGGTGGGGTGTTATCCAGACGAGATGAAGCCACTGGCCATATGCACCCCATTGCCTTTTTTTCTAAAACCCTGTTGCCGGCGGAACGTAACTACACTGTGGCAGAAAGAGAATTGTTGGCTGTAAAATTGGCTTTCGAAGAATGGCGCCACTATTTATGGGGCGCTCGGCATGTTATTACCATCTATACTGACCACAAAAATCTGGAGTTCTTTTGTTCTGCTAGGGCGTTAACACCTCGACAGATGCGGTGGGTCCTATTCTTCAATGAATATGACTTCATCCTTACCTATAGACCTGCAGCTCAGCAGATCAAATCTGATGCTCTTTCTCGGATCCATGTTGATCCTAGGGAAGAAGGATCCATGAGTGAAGGCAGGGCTATGATTGAGGGAGAAAGGATTATAGGGGCTTTGACTATGGATGACTTTCCTGCAATAGTGAAAGAGCGGCTGAATCAGTTGGATCTGGCTCCTTGGTTGTCGTTGCCCCACGTTGTAGTAAAGGAGGGCTTATTGTATCATGAGAGTAAATTGTTTATTCCCCCCCGTACTGAGGGAAGCGGTTTTGGAGTGGTGTCATTCCTCTGCCTTGGTGGGGCATCCGGGGATACGGAAAACAAAGGACTTGTGTATGAGGTGGTTTTGGTGGGAGTCCATGAACGGTGACATTCAGGGATACATGCGTGCTTGTCCTATATGTGCCATCAGCAAGCCTTCGCACTGTAAGCCCTCTGGGCTTCTACAACCCTTGGAGGTACCTCCTGCCCCATGGCACACAATAAGTATGGACTTTGTGACCGATTTACCATCTGTGTCTGGATATACCGCCATATTGGTGGTGGTGGATTCCTTTAACAAAAATGGCGCATTTTATTCCGCTTTCCAAAATCCCTACGGCAAAAGAGATGGCTGTGGTTTTCATGTCCTCGGTTGTGCGGTTACATGGTTTACCGGCTGTGATAATTTCTGACAGGGGAGCACAGTTCGTGTCTCATTTTTGGACTGAGCTTTGTTTGGTGCTCAAGACGCAGGTACAAATGTCTTCTGCATACCATCCTCAGTCAGATGGTCAGACTGAGCGAACCAATCAGACTATGGAGCAATATTTGTGGTGTCTTGTTACGTCTTTGTCATGCGATTGGGTGACTGCTCTACCCATTGCGGAGTTTGCCTATAACAACAGTCTGCATTCCGCTTTGGGTATGACACCTTTCTATTGTTCACTTGGGTACCATCCTAGAGCTGTAGCTATCCAACTCCAACCCACGGGGCGCGTACCAGCCATAGACGATGTGTGTGGGTGATTGAGGGACATCTGGGGTCTGGCCAGGGAAAGTCTACTGGACGCCAAGGCTGCTATGAAAGTACAGGCGGATAAACATCGAGTCCCAGCTCCCTCATATAAGGTGTGGGATCTAGTGTGGCTGGCGTCTCGCAATCTGAGATTGCAGGGATCACGCAAGTTGCAGCCTCCGTTCGTGGGTCCTTTTCCAGTGACTCAGGTGATTAACCCAGTGGCTATGAAGCTCAGGTTGCCCCAAGACTACGGGGTGCATCCCGTGTTTCACACGTCATTGTTGAAACCCTATATACCCTCGGTTCAGGTATTGCCCCCTCCACCGCCTTTGGTGGTTGATGGACAGGTGGAATTCGAGGTTCAGGCTATCCTAGATTCCAAGCGGGTCAGGGGTCGCCTTTTCTATCTGGTAGGCTGGAAGGGATACAACCCGGAGGATAGGACTTGGGAGCCAGCTGTGGGGGGGGGGGTGCATGCCCCACGTTTGGTTCGATTGTTCCATAGACAACATCCCTTGAAACCCCGCCTGGTGGGGAGGATCATCGGGGGGTACTGTTAGGATCTGGGGCTAGTCCTCTCTCAGTGACCATGTACTGACATCACATGACCTGCTGGCAGTGGGATAAAGGTTGGTCCTACCTTTACCTCTTTGCTTGATATTGCCATTGTGTGGGTTCCGGTTTCCTGGTCTCCTGGTTGCTGTTTGCTGGCTGATTCCTGCTGTCCTGGAATTTTCCTCACATTCCTCACAGGCTCGTGAGACGATTTTTGTCCCTGCCTTTGACTCCCCTGACTTGTTTCCTTTCCCTGCCTTAGTTAGACAGTTCGTCACGTCCCGTTTTTTCTATTTCCCCTTCCTCCCTTGTATTTTTCCCAGTATTCGTTCTTGGGCTTGAGTGTTCGGGGGCTCCCGTTCACTTATGTTATTCTGGTGTTTTTGTGCCCTTATTGGAGGTGGTGTTGAGGAGGGGACGCGATGGTGTCTTCGGAGCGTTATGCTTAGTTTCTGCGCGTCCTCACTTAGACGCCTCTTTGCCTCGTTGTGCGCGGAAGTGACGTTTCGGGTCATTCCGCGAAGGGCTCTGTTTTTTAATACTGGATTACTCGGTATTCCGAGTGAATCACTACCCGTCCCTTTCCCTTTGCTGCATGTAGATAAGACGGAGGTTTTTTTTCTGGTACATGACAACAATTGTCACATGTCCTTTTTCCCCTAATTATTTCATGAGTACACGAAGGACACTTTATCTGTAAACTCTTGATTATTTATTTTGTTCGAGAGACACTATCTTGAATTGCCTTTTTTCTATACCTGTTGCCCAGTGTCTTCACGAAGCTGAGCCTGCACTATCCACTGGTAAGAGTTATTGTGAATGTTATGGCAGGACATGGTTACTGATTCTGGGATAGTGAAGTTTGGTACCTATAATGTGAAGAGTGTGCCTTTTTGTTTTACATAGGTGCAGAAGCGTGGAGGAGGGAGCTGTGTCCTATCGTTATATAAGGGTGGAAGACTTGGTGTCTCCTCAAAATACCACCCTCTTTTCAGGTTCATTGGCACACTCACAGTTGTTATCCTGTGGGTGGTCAGTGGGCAGGGGAAGTGGATTGGTGCATACTACGTTCCTGCAGTGCACGGGCTGGGTGGAATCCAACAGTGATCGCAGCAATATTTTTGCCATCGATCACGTACGGCTCAGAACTATTCAGAGGCAAAGACGCAAACTTCCTGAATCTCCAACAGTCAGTGCTGTTCAAACACATCTTCCAAATTCCGAAGTTCGCCTCACAAGCGCAAGTACGCCTTGAATTTGGGCTATTAAATCAGCACCAAGCCAGACAAGCAGCAATAGTAAAAATGTGCTGGAAATTAAGAGCAGCTCAAGAGGACACGCTGATGGGTCCCTGCTGGACTGAAATAAATAAACAAACAAAGGGAAAAGACGCATGGATAACAAAACTTGAAGAAGGTCTGTCAAAACTTAATATGCAAGCGGCCTGGAACATCGGTCACACCTTTGCGACCTTCAAAAAAGCAGCCAATGGTGCGGCAAAACTAGAATCCTGGATCACTGACAAAGCTGCACTAGCAAAGAAAAAACACGGCTGGATGGTACTTGCAACATATGAGCGGTGTGCTCCGCAACCATACTTAGTTAACCATATTACACCATCTACACAACAGATGCTCCTACGAGTACGGCTGGGAACTTACATCTCAAAAGACCAGACCCCTACATGGAAGCAAACGTGACCAACACCACTCTGCAGACTCTGTGGTCATGCAGAAGAAACTTTGATTCATCTTCTGTGCATTTGCCCAACCCTCAAAACCCTGGGACGTTACTATCTCTTGCATATATTCCGCTCATTTCAAGTCAGAACATGTCGGCCGGCAGTTATGCTATCACTGAACAGCCAGCAGCTGCAGACAGCCTGTAGGGCCAGCAGATTTCTTCAGAAGGCGAGCCTCCTAATAATGCAAACTGAAAAAATCGCGAACAATGGTATCAAATCAAAGGATTAAGGACTACAAAAGACGCCGATTTCAGCATATGTCAAATTGGTTTTTTTTCTGTTTTCCCTTTTAAAACAGAGAGTAAAAGCAGGTTTTCATTCATTTTTCATTTTAATGATTTTATGTTATATTCTCTTTGCAATTTTGTAAAGGTTTTAATTAACCATATACAATAAAATATTTTTACTTGGCTTTGTTGTCACTCTTATTTGCTTGCCTTGCCTCATTTAATGCCTTGCCTTCTGCATCTTGTGTCTGCCTCTCACCTGGAGTATACTCGGCTTACTTGTGTCCTTCAGACCTGCCAACTTGCATGGTGTCACCGTGTTGCATAATATCAACTCCCTTCACACTGTCAGCTGGTGAGGAGCCGATATCATACTGTGGCGGGAAAAGCAAGCTGAAAATCACCCAAGGTGTGGATTTCCAGTTCGTCTTTGGATGTTTTAAACAGCTGATGTCCATAAGGGGTTTTGAAACAAGCCATGACATTGGCATCAGCCTCAAGAAGCTTTTTGTGGGAGGAGGAGGGGGTTTGATCTGCTGAGGGGGCAAAAGGGCCCCTTAGGTACTTCTCAGCACAAGGCTCCACCCCCTCCCCACACTGTGATTTTTTAAAATGTTATTTGGCAAGTCTGGTCCTTCCATGTTTCGATTTCAGTGAGCCACTTTTTAGGTTTCGCCTGCACAGAGCCTACGCTAATCTATTGTATTTAATATATCTTCAGACGGATTTACATCCTTCCTTCACTTCTGATTGGTCCGTTTGCGTTCCTCAGTTACAATAGTATGTAGGTGTTCTCCCTTCCGTGTCTCTTTTATCAGTTTCCTGTAGACTAACTACTTACCCCCATCAGTGTTGGTGCTTTGAACTACTTGTTTGTGTTAATGTTGCATACCGTTTGATTTCACTGGAAGAGTGTTACAGATGGTTTGTGTGGTTTTGTTTTCATATTTCTTATTGCAATACCCAATTGTTTGCTTTATTCTTAAACAATGTGTCTTATTTGTTTTCCCAACATTAAGGCATTAAGGGCTCCGAGGTCCAATTGCATATTCTTTACTTACACAGGTTGCGTGAAACCCGCCTATTCTTAAACTGTTTGTTTGCATTTTGTTTAATAAGATGAATCGCTCCGATTTCATATTCTTTAATTTCACAGGCTGTGGAACTGTTTATTTGCACTTATCTGGTTTAATGTGCACCTTTTCTAAGTCTGGGCATGTCCCTTGCTCACCTCTTTTCATTTCTAAATACTACCATCTGGGCATGCCCCTTCCCCATTGATCCCTACACCCCATTCTTCTTATTTCAGTCTAACCTTCCCCTCGATTGCCACCCCCTAACACTTCTCTAATTTCTACATGCCACCCCTGCCACATTCATTGCCTTGTCCCCTTTATTCCTGCACCCAGTGGAATGCCCCTGCTCTATCTCCTTGTATGCTTCCCTTACACATATGCATCCCATGTAGAGGGCACAGCTTCCCTCTACCAAATCCCCACTCTCTCCCCCTTCTTCCCTTATCCCTGCTTCATCTTTTCTCAGACCCCTTTCCTGTCTTACCTCTTGTTCCTCCCCAAACGACAGTTGTCAGCTGCTCAACTGTATTTCTAAATCCTACACACATTCTTTACCATCTTTCTTCACACTTCTATATCCCACCCTCTTGCTCACCCAGTGCCACCTGTTCTTTCCTCTCTCTTGTGCTGTGCCCACTCTCTTTTCATTTATACTTGTCGCTTACCCCTCCTTCATCTCTAACATCCCCACTAACATATTCTTGGGCCAAAAGTGGGGATGCAGCACAGACCACAAAACACTCTCAAATATATGTGAAAAAGGCCACTTTATTGAAGGCAGATGCACCTCACAAAACATTGCCCTTGGCCTTTGCCTTACAAAACTAGACCTCGCTTTACATTTATTCACCTACCTTGCCTCCTCCCCCACCCCTAAGGGTTCCACTTTTTCCATTCATTGCAACTATTTAAACATAACTACTCAGTCATTAACTGTTGAAATTTAACCCTTTAACCTCTTACCTACTTCTCAAAACATCTACCTAACTAAGCATCTCCTATCTTAACTTCCCCTTATTGCCTGCTCCCGGATTAACATGTTCCTAACCATGAACTTAACCTGTAAGCATGTAAGAAACTAGCTACCAAACGCATTGCACCTGCTTCCAGTAACAACCGATTACATGCTTTCCCCATCAGCACACATATGCACAACAAAGAAACTCCTCTCCCCAGAATTATCTGGCCCAGGAAAGAACCCCCCACCCCCAAAAAGGGAGGGCATTTATTTATTTTATTTGCAAAGTTTTATATAGCGCTGGCTAGACCCGGTGGTATCAGAGCGCTTTACATGAGGATCAGCGAGTTACCAGTTATATAGTTACATAGCAATTACATAGTTACATAGCCAAATATTGATATAGGAGAAAAAAACATTAGATTACACAATAATGTGAGTTATTAGCGCTTACACATGTCTTATGTGGAGGGAAAAGGTAGGGTTACTTCATTGACAAAAAATAAAAGAACATCTATAATAAAAGTGCTCACTCAAAGTCAAAATGATCTTTATTCGTTCATTGTAGGACCATAAAAGCATAGAATGAAACATATACATCTTCAGAAATATAAATAACACTTTATAAGCATCATAAAGCAAATAGTCATTAAAGTGCATAGGTTCTTCTCAATTTGAAAGCACCAATGATATAGCAAAGAACAGCAGGGCAAACATTAAAAGTGCAATTCTCAGGCGTAGTCCTACCCCTTGTGCGTAGGAGAAAGAACAAATATGTTGGCAATGATAAAACCTTCAAAAAACAGTTAGATATTTACTAAATCTCTACTTCATCCATTGCACATAGTCCAAGTAGGGGAGTTATTGATGCAGAAAAAGCAAAATAATTGTATTGCTTCCTCTCACAGCAAACACTTTTCTCTGCATGCAATATAGTTGATCGCTAACCCAGCTGATCTGTTGAGAGGGTACATGCAGCCATAATCAATACCTGTGCATAAAATGCTAACAGACAATCTATCATTTTCCGTTTAGTGATCGATTGGTGCAATGGATTGCCCAAGTAATTCAGTTTCCCAAATGTCATTCTTTTGAGTTGGGTGTTTTCATGCCACTGGGGCCTGAAGAATTGATCCTCCCCAAGACAGGAAGTAAATCAACACGCCTATCATGAATACAAGTCGAGTGGTGAAACACACAGATCACATCCATGGCCAAGCCCATACACAAGGACACAGACCATTCTGTTTCTTGCAGAAACATAGATAAACATAGATAGGGAAAAGCATAATGTTTACAAGCCATTAGACAACTAGTAGGTGAGAATTAGCCAATGTTCTTCAAATTCAATCGACATTTTAAACCGATATGCCTACTCTGCCCAAAAAGTGTCTGAAGACTTCTAAATAGATTTTGTCATTTTTTATATATTTCAGGGACGTATTTCCTCTATTTTAGCTCACCAGGCACAATGTGATTAGAAATGTTTCCCTCTTGGTCACTCATGCCCAATAACCTAATTCAGGGAAGCATTAATATGTGGACATATCCCCTACCAAAGTCTCAATGTGATGATCTACACTTAATACTGTCACAGACTGTTTGGCCCATAATGGCAATCAAAAAACAAACACATTTTATGGAGGGTCTGAGGCAATTTTTAAAAACCAACCTGGATACCTCGCCCCAATTAACAATACTTAAATACAAAAAGTATACAAGGGATTGCAGTTATTCCATAACACTTGCAAGACCTGCATAAAGGAATGCACCAAAGAGACACTCGCCGCGACTAATAAGAAAAAAACGTGACAAAATAAAATTAATTTTGACGGATTCCCATCACTCACCAAGTGGTGACATGCTTCATCATCTGGGTCTCCTCTTTATAGTCATACTAGTGACACTAAGGGCTACGACCGTATCATAGTGATGGGGGCCCGAGGATGTTTTTGTATGACTCCTAGGTGATGAGACTAGTGGAGTGTGAGGTAACTAGGTGCAGTGTATAGGTGTAAAGTGAAGAATAAAATTGAGATTATGAGAAACCACCAATTTATTACTGTTTCCCACAATTCAAATTACAAACAGTGCAAATTAAGACATTTTTACCAAATAGCTGTCTTCTAAATTATTTTCCAGTGGTCAACATGTTTCAGCACAATCTGATAACGTTCTATCAAGTGCCTTCGTCAGGACCCACTTAACTTTGCAGACCCTTGGATACTTTTTGTATTTAACCATAATGGCAATCGCCTGTCCGCCAGTCCCAGTGATGACACCAGCGGGGAAGGTGGAAAGAAAGTGTGACAGCGCAGGAAGCTAGCAGCTGGTAAGTATTTCCCGACAAAATCTGACGTAAAGGATGAACGGTCCGCGATAAATGGAGAAAAAGACAAAGGACCTTATTTAGGTCTCGACAGTTGGAATATTCCGTCACAGACTTGACAGAGATCCCATCCGTCATAATACAATCTCTGTAGGATATAATGGGATCCTAATACAGCGCACGGGATATCCGTCATGTTTGAGATGGAGCATTTCCCTCCGCCAAGATCTAAATCAGGCTCAACCTTATTTGGGGATTTTATTAAGAGGGGATGTTTGTGAGGGTTAACACCGCCAAACGTACCCATTAAGCAAGACTCAATGTTGAGCTAATATTTATTTACAAAAATGGAAGACAGACATAGACAGTTTGAACATAACAGAGAGCCTGGTAGGAGCTAGGGCCCAGTAGAGTACCTGGACGGAGAGGTTTGCAGGAACTAGAGGATACAGCAGCTAGGTTGGCAAGTGTTGGCTAAGAGAATAGTGAGACACATCAGAGAAGCTGGCAGGACAGACCTAGAACAGAGATTTTCAGAATTTAAACTGCAGAACACAAAAAGGCGGATTGGTAGGGAGGCCTGCAGTTTGCAGAAGAAAGGTTGGTGGGACAAGGCAGAGTGACTGGCAGCGGACAGAAGTACTTGGCCAGGCACAGGTGAGCAGTAGCGGCTGTCCCTAAAAGGGTGGTCGGGCGGAGGCCGAGCGAGCGCACCGGGGATGACGGGTTAATAATAATTTTTAAAACTTACCTGACGCCGCCGGCCACCTCCCACGTCGCTTCACTCCTACTGGCCTCTTCCTGGGTCCAGCAGCCCCTGGAACAGACTTCCAGCCAATACCTGTGCTGCAAAGCAGTGCAGGGATTGATCTGAGCAGGCTGAAAAGACGTCCTGCTCAGACCAGGGAGTTTCTCCAGCCCGGCTGCTGAATGCAAAGGAGAAACCTAAGTGTGCATGTGTGTTTAGGTGGGCCGGTCAAACACACATGAGTACACAAGCACTCCTCTTCCACACCTCCATGCACAAGCTGGCAAACATAAAAGTAAACAATGCTAGAGCATCGTTTCAGTTTTCATTTTCTGGCTCTGCGCCAGGCAGTGGGGCGACGCTCCTCCGCCATTGCAGAGGAGCAGCCACTGCAGGTGAGATTCAAACAGTACCCGCAGAGAGGCAGCCTGCAGGATTTGTTAGAGACGAAAGAGGGAAGCGAGGCTGGCAAAACAAAGCAGAGAAAGAGTCAGTAGACAAAAGAGAAGCAGGCATGGCAGGACTGGCGCAATGAAGTAAAAGGCTGGGACTTTAGAAAAACAAATACATACATACAACAAGCAAAATAAAGTTCTAACCTACAAGTCAGTAACACAAGGGTTCAACTCGGGAGAGACTGTTTTTTCACGAGTGTTTTTTTCGTCTAATTGCTGTTCCTAACACAATGGGTTGCGTTTTTGGACCGAACTGAATGTGCCGTCAACACTTACATTGTATTCGACCTTACATCTTGGTATTGCCTTGTACTTCACTGTGCATAGATGAGTACATGCCCAGGTGTGCACATAAAGCAAAGAAAAACCTCTCGCCCATGCACAGCTCTGTCTCCCTCCTCAGTAAAATGTACTTCCCCTCTTTTGTTAGCCCTTCGCCGCTGTTGTATCCTTGCTCTATGTCTTGTCCTTCCACATTACTCAAAGAAAAACCCTCCCCATGCACAACACTGTGTTACTTTGTCGCAAAATCCACAGGATCATTTTATAAGGACAAAGGTACCTTGGTAGAAGATCTTATAGGAAAAGCAAATAAATTGTTCTTTATTTATGTAGTGGTGCAGCGGATAAAGATGACACAGAAACGTCATAGAGTGGAGTGGTCTTGGATAGAGGTATGGTTTTCATTTTTGCAGTTTCAGGGTGCCCTTATAACAGTGATGTGGAGCAGACTTTCCAGAAACTGTTTGGGGGTGTTCTAATAATGTGGAGAATGCAGATTTCAATGCAGGGGGATATGGGAAATTAAAGATTTTGATGTAACTGGATAGTGCGGAGGAGCATTTTGTTTAAAGACAGAAGAACAATTGGTGAGGTGTGTGTGGCGCACAACGGAGGGGTGAACCTACTGGGTAGAAGATTTTAAGGGACCTTGGGTTTAAGTTACACCCTATTGTAGACTGGCTAGTGGCTAGTATTGCTTCTGTCACCACCGCAGGGGGTCTCCAACCTTTTCTGTATTGAGAGCTACTCATGTTCAATGAAACGCATTGCCAGCTGCTAATATTATTAGTGCTGTAAAATTTCAATTTTATTTTATGTTTCATACTTCAACCTAGCAAAAGCTTTCTAATTTAATATACTGGGCTGCACACAGGTGAGCTACTCCGAGGTAGCTGGAGAGCTACAGTAGCTCACAAGCTACAGGTTGGAGACCGAGATGGATATGTTTGAGAAGCTTTCCAGTGTGCTTGCTAATGAGTAAGGTTGTTGCAAGAATCTGAATCCTGTGTAATTCTAAAGAAAGTAGCAGTCCAGGTTTAGGGGGAGGGGGAAGAGAGAGAAAGAGTTTTCTCCTTTGTCAGAGATTTCAACCAGTGTTTGGGTGGACAGACACTCCTTAATAAACCTCTCAGAGCTGCCCTTGTAGTAGGAATTGAGCGTTTTTAGATGGATAGCTCTGTTGTTTGTCTCACTAAGTGGGTTGTGAGGTCTGATGACTCCTTAGGCCTTTCGTCACACCACTGAGTGCCTATTGGTTCAGGCAAATGACCATAGGTATTGCATAGAGAGCGATGTTTTTCAGGACAATATTTTGGGGTGCCTGGAAGGTGTGTGGAGGAACATTGCCAAGATTGTATATGCTGTCTAGAGGAGACTGTAAAAGAGTGGCCAGGTAGTGAAGAGGGGAAGTATCAACCAAAGGTGGGGCTGGCCACCTACTCGAGGCACATAATCTCCAAGGACGGTATCAGACTACACAACGGAAACACTTCTATGGATGGATTTATCCCAGGACTCAACTTACATACCTCGAATTGTGGATGTTTTTAAATATTACCATGAAGAAAATTGGAATGTATTCTACATTCATCAGATTCTATGACCTTTGAACATAACAACTAGCCTTGAGAAAGCCCTGGCTCAACTTCCCACATAGGGCGAAACACATGTCGGATGTCTCCCTTTTCTTAAAAACTTTCCATAAAATATGATCAAATAGAGTGAAATGGATTTACAAAGTGGCAAATGGAAATAAAATATCTACCTTCAATCAATTCCACTTGGACTACTGTGTTGTGTCACAAAAAGGAATTACTCTAATGAATAAAATTGACCGTTTGAAGGGAGGAACATATGCTTACATCCTCACTCCCACGGTATCATACTAGAGAGAGTTTTGGTGAAGCTTGTGACACAGCATCCAGTTCCACAGTACAGGCAACAGGGGAAATTATTCCTAAGGCTCACGAAGAACTAATCTACATTTGTCAAAGATTTCTCAGGAAAGGTAAGCCCAGTGAGAAAGATAATGAAATATTGAACTACATCTATATGTACAGGCGCCATATGGATTCTGATGTGATTAAAAAAGAGATGTGTCTGACATTGATTTCCCAATGTGATCCTTTCTAATTTTATAGACCAGTTATGAGTAGGGTGTGCATCCTGTACCCCTTTTATGAATACCCGGAAAGACAGGCCAGCCTCAGCCAGGCCTCATCCCTTGCAGCAGCTGGCCAGACCCTAATCTTTCAATAATTCATTTACCTCTGCATTTCACGTCACAACCTTGCCTCCTCCCTCCACCCCTAAGGTTTCACCCTTTTCCATTCCTGGCAACTATTTAAAACCCCCTAATCCGTCATTAACTGTTAAACTTTAACCCTGTAACGTCTTACCTACTTCTCAAAACATCTACCTATTTAAGCATCTCCTGTCTTAATTTCCCCTTATTGACTGCTCCCGGAATAGCTTGTTCCCCAACCATAAACTTTATCGGCTAACATGTAAAAAAAAACTAGCTACCAAACACCAATCAGGAAATCTGCCCCTGGCTATGACTTTTCTGCCCCCCCCCCCAATCTAGGGTGCTTTAGGATATCTCCTAATATCGAAAGACCTATCAAGGACCTCCTTTATCTGTATCAGATATAACTCCATCCCGAACATGACAAATGTACACCATCATCTCTGAAATAATAAACCATTTCATACTTCAGCTCAGGAGGCTCTATTCTCCCGACACCCTCCTTTTCACAAAAAGTCCTCATATCCCTGTTAATTTTCCTCCTGGCCTTGTCAATTGCAGAGGGGCTTTCAGCCCCCTTCCAATGTCTCCTAGGAATGAACTCCGTCCAAATGATAAAACATCCGGACCATTGCTGCTTGATCTCTAAAAGGTCCTTTTTCATTTGTTTCAGTATACCTAAACCTTTACAAACCACAAGGTCATTCTCCCCAAGATGCTCAATCAAAATATCAGGACAAATTTTACTTCTAATTAATTTGTTCAAACAGGGAATGGGCGGGGGCGCTAGAGGGCGGCGAGCAAGATAGCCGCACATGAGTGAGGCTCTGCCGAGACCATCCAACATTCGCTCATTTATCCTTCACAACCCGAGTCCTGAACACCATTACCGAGCTGCGCACCACCCTCTGTCTCTGGGGGTTTGCTGAGGTGCTTTTCTCCTGGCCGGCGGCTGCAGAGAACTTCCCCGGAGCCGAGCTGCCCTGCGCTGGGATCACGCTTGCGGAGCATCGACCCCTGGTTGAGAGCCCGCCCTGCTGCAGACCGGGCTGGGGACCCCCTCTGCCGCCTGCGGGGAGAGCCTGGAGAGCGCGGCGTCCGGTGCCTGAGGTGGCGGTGCCGGTGAAGACCCCGCCGAGCGGCGCCAGGATCTCGAACGGCCTGACCCGGCCCTGCTGGTTGCGGTGAGTGGGGCGGGGTGCTGCGCGAGCCCGGGGCTGCGGAGGTGGCGCCTGGCCGCACTAGACCACGCCACGCGAACTGTGGCCGGCGGGGGCACGGGGGGGAGGCCTGCATAACGGTGGAGTGGCGGCGCTGAGGTCCCCAATTGCGCCGCTTGTCGGACTGCGCTTCATGGGGGCTGGACCCTCGCTACAGGCCACTATGCTGTGAGAGAGCGCAGGGTGCTGCTGCGCGGCGGAGGGAGCCTTCTGTACCGGCTGAACACTAGCCTGCTGTGAACCCGCCATTTTGTGCTCTGGGACTGCGAGTGCCGCTCGCTGCGGTCCCCGGCCCCGCACCTCCTTTCATGAACGGCTACTATGAGGTGGGCGCTGCATTGGGATCCTAGTTTCTAACACAGGCGCTGCCTGGAGGGAACGCTCTGCTTGGTACACGGTCTGTAACATGGGTGATATAGCCGCGTCTTGATTCTGGGGGCTGTTGGACTGACATTACCCACGTAAGCTTGGCGGCTGGTTCATGGACGTTTTGGCGCGCTTTCGCCACCGGGCGCCATAGCGCTGTCTGTCCCAGGCTGGGGATAGCTGTGGAGACCCGGGCCCACTCTTTGGTGCGGGGCAACTGGTGTGTGCTCTGTGTCTGCCTGGGGCACCTTTCCTGATATATCTCCTCTGAGCTTACGAAGCCTCGACTAGGGAGCTGCATTGTTCACCGCCATGGGCAGGCCGGAGAGAAACCAGCCGAAGATCACGTTTGAGGCCAAAAAAACGTCGCTCATGTCTTCCCAGGCACCGCCTGACTCTGAACAGGGGGGGGCAGTTGGGGGCGCCCCGAATTTAGAGTCTACGTTGGTGGCTATGCAAAAGACCCTCCAATCCATCGAAGGCACCATGGAATCTGTTAATCACCGCCTTGACCAAATGGCGACACAATTTGACCGCCAAAACGAGCGGATGGGGGAAGTGGAACAGAGAGTGTCTGCCACGGAGGATGGCCTCACCACGGTCTCGTCTAAGGTTTTCAATATGGAGAGGGTGTTGGCGGTCATACAGGCGAAGAATGAGGAGTTAGAAGGGAGGTCCAGAAGGAACAATATACGCGTCACGGGCCTGCCAGAGTCCACAAATGTTGGCCGAATGGAGGACTACATGGAACGTATGCTGATAGACATTTTTGGGGCGGACCAGTTGTCTCGTGTCTTCATAGTGGAGCGTGCCCATCGCTCCCTGGCGAAACGCCCAGCGCCTGGTGCGCAACCGCGTCCTATTGTGGCCCGGGTCTTGAATTATAGAGATCGGGATACTATACTACGCCTTGCAAGGGAGAAGGGCTCCATTGAGTACCAGGGTAGCAAACTTGAGTTCTATCCTGACTTTACCATGGCGGTGCAAACGGCGCGCAAGGAATTTGCCACATTGAAACAGCTCTTGCGTGCTGAAGACATCCAGTACGCCATGTTGTATCCTGCTCGCCTTCGGATAGGGCCTCCATCAGATAATAAGATCTTTTCCTCCCCTAAGGCGGCCATGGATTACGCCAAAAAACAGAAAAAATGTAAAAGAGAGCCGAATGGGCTTCGGGATGGTGAGGATGATCGGCAGGACGAGGTTGCCTAACTTGCTACATACAATCCACCGAGGGAGGGGCACAGCTGCGATGTCCTGCACTGGTACTCCTTAACTGCTATCCTGTTTGTAGCTATTGCCCGTCCCTGAAATGCCCCAATATCTGGATTGGCACGTGCTACCCCCGCGAATGCTGTCGTGGGGCGTGCGAACTGGCCCGTGTTATCCACCTTTGTTGAGCCATATGTGCTATTGTCTGGGCCATGCATCCTATAGCGATTGTTGGGGCCTGGCTTGATGGCTGCGGCTGAAGTGGGACGTACGCGCCTGCTGCGCTGTTTGCTTGTGATGCTGTCCACATAAGTTGGCGCCTCTACTGAACCATGAGTGTGCCAATAGGAGCCCTATGGCAATGTATTGATGTTTGGCTGCTGTTTGTTTTTCCTGTGACCATGCAGATGGGGTGAAGAGGTTGGGGTTATTCGTTATTGAGAATGGTCTGCACTCTCGTCAGTTCTCTGGCGGGAGTTGTGTGCCGCTGCGCCCCCGGATATGGGAGATCCCCACACACAGTTGTTTGCATTATTGGGGTTTGTAAGGGGGGGGTAAGGGACGGCTTTGGCAGATTGGGAATGCTGAAGTGGGTGGAGGGATGGGGGAGGGGTTCTTGGAGTTTGAAGTGGGCTTGTTGTTTTTCCTGGTCAGTGGTAGGGGATCTGAGATAACTGTAAGATGTGTTAAGCATTGTTGGTATATGTACGGTATACCTTGCAAGGACGCTCATGACCTTTCTGGGTCGCTGGGTAACGGATGCTGGGTTATCAAGTGGGAGCTGGGAGGTGTCTGTTGGCTGCTGGGTTGCTTGAGGGTTTGGCAATATGGATAGGGGGGGTAAACTCACATGTGTCACTTGGAATGTGCGGGGACTCAATCGGCCGCAAAAGACAAGGCAGATGCTTACGTTTCTGAATAGGCATAGTGCTCAGGTTGTTTTTCTTCAGGAAACGCACCTTCGGGGTAAGGCGGCAGAAATTGTGGGTAAGCAGTGGGCGGGGGTACGGCTGGCTACAGCATATTCCTCCTATGCACGTGGGGTGATGATTTTGATCAAGAGAAATGTACCATTTGAAATAATCCATGAGGAGATTGACCAGGATGGTAGGTATATCATTGTGAAGGGTAAATTGTGTGGTACGCTGGTCACCCTTCTTAATGTATGGCCTGGCCAGAGCTGGCTGCGGTGGCAGTCATGCTTGACGCTGCCAAGGCCTTCGATTCGGTGGCATGGAGATATATGATGGCCGTCCTACACCGGATGGGGGTACCCTTTTTTTTTACGTCGCTGGTCACTCTCCTGTATACTGAACCCATAGCGAGAGTGAGGGTCAATGGTCATGTCTCTTCCCCATTTCCGGTTCAGAGAGGAACGAGGCAGGGCTGCCCTCTCTCACCCTTGCTTTTTGCTATCATGATGGAACCACTGGCCTGTATATTGCGGCAGAGGTATGCAGAAGCGGCGCTGAAGTTTCCTCTTAGGTCTTTGGCTGTGTCCATGTATGCTGACGACATGGTCCTTTATATTCGAGACCCGGCACTGCACCTAGAAAACATACTCTAAGAGTTCATTAAGTTTGGTCGTCACTCTGGTCTGACCATCAACTGGGACAAATCTGTTGTGCTACCCCTCACGGATGCTACCCACCAGATCCCCTTGGAATTCCCGTTGGAATGGGCAACAGAGTCGGTTCGGTATCTGGGTGCACAGGGACTGCCGGGAAATTATAAGGGCTAATTATGGAGTGGCCGTCTCTAAGCTGGAGGATCAGGTGGCGCGTTGGACTCGTCTCCCTCTGACTCTAGCGGATCGGGTATCTTTGATTAAAATGGTGGTGCTACCGAAATTTCTTTATCTCTTTGTCAACATACCTGTCCAGCTGAAGTCGCACTTCTTTGCCAGGCTACGATCCCTACTGATTACTCTCACCTGGGCTGGTAAGAAACCGCGTGTAACGTGGGAGGTATTGACCAAGCCATACGAACTGGGGGGATTCGCTGTGCCGGACATGAAGCTATATTATCTATGTGCGCAAGCGCATTTCGCGACCTACTGGATGTGTGCTCCTCCGTATACCCCGCATGTAGCGCTCGAAGCCAGTGCTGTTCTGCCTCATCCCCTGAGGGCCATGATCGTTAATGATCATTCGGTGTTTGATAAAAAGGAGATTGACACTGTGCAAACCACGGCGACTGCCTGGAAGGAACTGGGCAGACGGGCAGCCAGGTTGCCATTATATGCGCCGGCTATGCCGCTTCTTTATCACTCAGGAATTTCGGTATCGGGCGAGATTGGAGGGTTACAGGTTCTGAGGGAAGCTGGACTACAAACTATGGGGGACCTCTTCCCTGGGGCGTCATTTCTCTCCTTACAGGCTATGACAGCCCGCTCAACTAATGCCGCTATGTCTACCTTTACATACGTTAGGCTTCGGGCTGCTGTTCATGCTCTATATCCTACATACCCGGAGGAGCCGTTGACACTCGGAGCCTTACGGATGTACCATGTTACAACGCATACCATTACAACTACCTACTATTACAACGCTACCATTACAACGCATACCATTACAACGCATAGCGCTTAGAGGTGCTGGATAGTGGTAAGTATAATTTACTATTCCAACTCCAGTCCCCGTGGACACTAGGGAAGGTGTTGGATAGTAAATTATACTTATTCCCTATCCTAGAGCGCCCCCCAGCGCAATGCGTTGTAATGGTATGCGTTGTAAAAGTTGCGTTGTAACAGTAGGTAGTTGTAAATGTTGCGTTGTAACAGGTGTATACCGAGCCTTACAATTGCTTTACACCGCTACGGACAGGGCTAAGTTGCTTTCTAAACTATATCGGGCTGCACAGGAGGATGAGGGAGGTGGCGCGGTCCTGGCTAGGGCTCGATGGGATAGGAGTCTCCCAGAACCACTGAGTGATGACGAGTGGACCGAATGTTGTACTATGACTGGGGGGTACGTGATTAATGGCAATTTTTGTCTTCTTCATTATAAGTTTGTGCATCAGTGGTACTACACACCGGTTCAGCTGGTTCGGTATGGCCTTCGAATGACTGCTCAATGTGTCCGGTGCGGTGAAGATGACGCTGACTTTGTGCACCTAGCCTGGGGATGTTCACGTGTGTATGACTTCTGGAAGGCGGTGTCTGAGGCACTCACTGCCATGACGTCGACCGAAGTTGCGTTGGATGTGCGCCTATGCCTCCTGGGAATAGCTTCTGGTATATCTGCAAAGTCGAGACGTTTCATTGTGTTGGCGCTCCAATTGGCTAAACGGAGAGTTGCTATGGGATGGGGGGGGGGGAGAGCACCTGATGTACAACTGTGGCTGAATGACATGGCTTATTGCAGGGATCAACTGAATTGTTACTATGAGGGACTGCCAGCGAAGGCACGACCGCGGGATATATGGGCTCCATATACGCTATATATGCTTTCCCTAGCTGACACTGATAGCGAGAGGAGTGTGAAAACCGAATTATCGGACGGAGGCGGTGAACCTGAATGAGTGCTACCTGCGTAAATGTGTACCGTATGTCATGCTTAGCGTGAATGAGCCACGGATCTATCTTAGGGGTCTACATGCACCATGAGAGATTAGCGTGGAATGGCAGCCATATATACACCCGCTATTTTATGTAACATGATGGGAATACCTGTCAATGACTGTCTACCCTGTTTGATAACCTTCTAGCCACTTGGGGGTTGAGAGACTCTTGGACATTGTACCTAACAGATTTGGAATACTCACAAGGACCAGGACCGGGGTGAATGGGGGGGAGTTGGGGTTTGTTGTTGCCTGAGTTTCGTTCACAAAAACTGTAAAATGAGACCGAGATTCCATGAGGGCGATACGGCCACAGTCTTATGGTGTACTTTGAACTTTACGTTTTGATCATTTGTGGTGCCTTCACGAGCTGTGCCTTTCTATGCTGTACACTTGTGCTAATGATATCTATTTCTGAGCTCAGCTACCTCGGCTGATACACTGATTGCGGCCGGCCCTACCAGTGGGTTGTAGGCACACCGCTGTGTATATGTATAATGTGCAATAAAGGTCTAACAAAAAAAAAAACAGGGAATGGGCTCGTGCCATCGCATGCCACCCCTCCTGTGCCAGGAAACATTAAATAATGATACTTCCAAACCAAAGTTCAAACCTTACTCTTTTTTGATTTCATGATGTTCAGCCCATTTAACAAAAGAATGACCAACTATCCAAATCAACAGCTCCACCATAGCTGGCCCAGCCACTGCACCTGAAAAGACACATGCGTAAGTACAAGGCAAACTATGCAGCACCTTACCCTGACTCTCCCAGCTTAATATATGTTTTAAAATAATCAGAAGTCCACCGCCCCAAGTGCATGATCCTGTCCCCCCCCCCCAATCCTGCTTCGCAGCATTCGTCGCTACCCAAATTTGAAAGGAGTGGGTACTATATTCCCCCAGGACTTCTGCCAAAAGCAACAACGCTCTCTGCATCACACCCAGCAGCTGTGCTGCAGTGACCACTTGGCCTGAAACCCTACTAAACACCCCTCAGAGCCTATTGCAGCTAAACCTCACAATGTACACCCCCATCTCACAGGGCATCTTCCCTGTCTGCTTTGGTCTGTCTTTGATTGGTTGAGCATCACCTCAACCACCCCTTCCTGCATGCCCACTTCGCCCAATTGTAGACCTGGAACGCCTTTCCTTTCCACTAGCTCCGAAACGCGAAAGGGCCCAAAACATATCCACGACATTAATGTAAGGAATAATGTTGTCTCTTCCCTGTTACTGCAAATCCTCTGTATCAACTTTAACAAGCAGGACAACAATGTTTTAGACAGTGACCTCCTAACTCGGGCCTAGCCCCCGTCTCTTTTGCCCAGCCTTCTAGGATATGCCTGCCTAGCTCGCCTACCGAAGAGACATACCCACACCACAGCTTCCCCATGAAAGCGATCCCTGCTAGTTTGCCTGTAATAGTGACTATCAATAGGCCTCTGCCAATCATTGACAAAATAAACTGTACTACATCTTCTCTTTCCCACATGTCCTCCCTCTTCTGAGCCCCCCACTCAATGAACTCAAGCCAAGCCTCCCTATATACGCCCTCCTAGTGGAGACAGCCAAAGATCCTACCACCAACTGCAGCATCCTTTGTCTCCTATGGACCACATCCTCGCTGGCACTAGTGTCTTGCAGTTGTCTGCCTCCCTGGCCAGACTATGGAAGGGGGAAGAGAGAGAAAGAGTTTTCTCCTTTGTCAGAGATTTCAACCAGTGTTTGGGTGGACAGACACTCCTTAATAAACCTCTCAGAGCTGCCCTTGTAGTAGGAATTGAGCGTTTTTAGATGGATAGCTCTGTTGTTTGTCTCACTAAGTGGGTTGTGAGGTCTGATGACTCCTTAGGCCTTTCGTCACACCACTGAGTGCCTATTGGTTCAGGCAAATGACCATAGGTATTGCATAGAGAGCGATGTTTTTCAGGACAATATTTTGGGGTGCCTGGAAGGTGTGTGGAGGAACATTGCCAAGATTGTATATGCTGTCTAGAGGAGACTGTAAAAGAGTGGCCAGGTAGTGAAGAGGGGAAGTATCAACCAAAGGTGGGGCTGGCCACCTACTCGAGGCACATAATCTCCAAGGACGGTATCAGACTACACAACGGAAACACTTCTATGGATGGATTTATCACAGGACTCAACTTACATACCTCGAATTGTGGATGTTTTTAAATATTACCATGAAGAAAATTGGAATGTATTCTACATTCATCAGATTCTATGACCTTTGAACATAACAACTAGCCTTGAGAAAGCCCTGGCTCAACTTCCCACATAGGGCGAAACACATGTCGGATGTCTCCCTTTTCTTAAAAACTTTCCATAAAATATGATCAAATAGAGTGAAATGGATTTACAAAGTGGCAAATGGAAATAAAATATCTACCTTCAATCAATTCTACTTGGACTACTGTGTTGTGTCACAAAAAGGAAATACTCTAATGAATAAAATTGACCGTTTGAAGGGAGGAACATATGCTTACATCCTCACTCCCACGGTATCATACTAGAGAGAGTTTTGGTGAAGCTTGTGACACAGCATCCAGTTCCACAGTACAGGCAACAGGGGAAATTATTCCTAAGGCTCACGAAGACTAATCTACATTTGTCAAAGATTTCTCAGGAAAGGTAAGCCCAGTGAGAAAGATAATGAAATATTGAACTACATCTATATGTACAGGCGCCATATGGATTCTGATGTGATTAAAAAAGAGATGTGTCTGACATTGATTTCCCAATGTGATCCTTTCTAATTTTATAGACCAGTTATGAGTAGGGTGTGTATCCTGTACCCCTTTTATGAATACCCGGAAAGACAGGCCAGCCTCAGCCAGGCCTCATCCCTTGCAGCAGCTGGCCAGACCCTAATCTTTCAATAATTCATTTACCTCTGCATTTCACGTCACAACCTTGCCTCCTCCCTCCACCCCTAAGGTTTCACCCTTTTCCATTCCTGGCAACTATTTAAAACCCCCTAATCCGTCATTAACTGTTAAACTTTAACCCTGTAACGTCTTACCTACTTCTCAAAACATCTACCTATTTAAGCATCTCCTGTCTTAATCTCCCCTTATTGGCTGCTCCCGGAATAGCTTGTTCCCCAACCATAAACTTTATCGGCTAACATGTAAAAAAAAACTAGCTACCAAACACCAATCAGGAAATCTGCCCCTGGCTATGACTTTTCTGCCCCCCCCCCCCCAATCTAGGGTGCTTTAGGATATCTCCTAATATCGAAAGACCTATCAAGGACCTCCTTTATCTGTATCAGATATAACTCCATCCCAAACATGACAAATGTACACCATCATCTCTGAAAAAATAAACCATTGCATACTTCAGCTCGGGAGGCTCTATTCTCCCGACACCCTCCTTTTCACAAAAAGTCCTCATATCCCTGTTAATTTTCCTCCTGGCCTTGTCAATTGCAGAGGGGCTTTCAGCCCCCTTCCAATGTCTCCTAGGAATGAACTCCGTCCAAATGATAAAACATCCGGACCATTGCTGCTTGATCTCTAAAAGGTCCTTTTTCATTTGTTTCAGTATACCTAAACCTTTACAAACCACAAGGTCATTCTCCCCAAGATGCTCAATCAAAATATCAGGACAAATTTTACTTCTAATTAATTTGTTCAAACAGGGAATGGGCGGGGGGCGCTAGAGGGCGCCGAGCAAGATAGCCGCACATGAGTGAGGCTCTGCCGAGACCATCCAACATTCGCTCATTTATCCTTCACAACCCGAGTCCTGAACACCATTACCGAGCTGCGCACCACCCTCTGTCTCTGGGGGTTTGCTGAGGTGCTTTTCTCCTGGCCGGCGGCTGCAGAGAACTTCCCCGGAGCCGAGCTGCCCTGCGCTGGGATCACGCTTGCGGAGCATCGACCCCTGGTTGAGAGCCCGCCCTGCTGCAGACCGGGCTGGGGACCCCTCTGCCGCCTGCGGGGAGAGCCTGGAGAGCGCAGCGTCCGGTGCCTGAGGTGGCGGTGCCGGTGAAGACCCCGCCGAGCGGCGCCAGGATCTCGAACGGCCTGACCCGGCCCTGCTGGTTGCGGTGAGTGGGGCGGGGTGCTGCGCGAGCCCGGGGCTGCGGAGGTGGCGCCGGGCCGCACTAGGCCACGCCACGCGAGCTGTGGCCGGCGGGGGCACGTGGGGGAGGCCTGCATAACGGTGGAGTGGCGGCGCTGAGGTCCCCAATTGCGCCGCTTGTCGGACTGCGCTTCATGGGGGCTGGACCCTCGCTACAGGCCACTATGCTGTGAGAGAGCGCAGGGTGCTGCTGCGCGGCGGAGGGAGCCTTCTGTACCGGCTGAACACTAGCCTGCTGTGAACCCGCCATTTTGTGCTCTGGGACTGCGAGTGCCGCTCGCTGCGGTCCCCGGCCCCGCACCTCCTTTCATGAACGGCTACTATGAGGTGGGCGCTGCATTGGGATCCTAGTTTCTAACACAGGCGCTGCCTAGAGGGAACGCTCTGCTTGGTACACGGTCTGTAACATTGGTGATATAGCCGCGTCTTGATTCTGGGGGCTGTTGGACTGACATTACCCACGTAAGCTTGGCGGCTGGTTCATGGACGTTTTGGCGCGCTTTCACCACCGGGCGCCATAGCGCTGTCTGTCCCAGGCTGGGGATAGCTGTGGAGACCCGGGCCCACTCTTTGGTGCGGGGCAACTGGTGTGTGCTCTGTGTCTGCCTGGGGCACCTTTCCTGATATATCTCCTCTGAGCTTACGAAGCCTCGACTAGGGAGCTGCATTGTTCACCGCCATGGGCAGGCCGGAGAGAAACCAGCCGAAGATCACGTTTGAGGCAAAAAAAACGTCGCTCATGTCTTCCCAGGCACCGCCTGACTCTGAACAGGGGGGGGCAGTTGGGGGCGCCCCGAATTTAGAGTCTACGTTGGTGGCTATGCAAAAGACCCTCCAATCCATCGAAGGCACCATGGAATCTGTTAATCACCGCCTTGACCAAATGGCGACACAATTTGACCGCCAAAACGAGCGGATGGGGGAAGTGGAACAGAGAGTGTCTGCCACGGAGGATGGCCTCACCACGGTCTCGTCTAAGGTTTTCAATATGGAGAGGGTGTTGGCGGTCATACAGGCGAAGAATGAGGAGTTAGAAGGGAGGTCCAGAAGGAACAATATACGCGTCACGGGCCTGCCAGAGTCCACAAATGTTGGCTGAATGGAGGACTACATGGAACGTATGCTGATAGACATTTTTGGGGCGGACCAGTTGTCTCGTGTCTTCATAGTGGAGCGTGCCCATCGCTCCCTGGCGAAACGCCCAGCGCCTGGTGCGCAACCGCGTCCTATTGTGGCCCGGGTCTTGAATTATAGAGATCGGGATACTATACTACGCCTGGCAAGGGAGAAGGGCTCCATTGAGTACCAGGGTAACAAACTTGAGTTCTATCCTGACTTTACCATGGCGGTGCAAACGGCGCGCAAGCAATTTGCCACATTGAAACAGCTCTTGCGTGCTGAAGACATCCAGTACGCCATGTTGTATCCTGCTCGCCTTCGGATAGGGCCTCCATCAGATAATAGGATCTTTTCCTCCCCTAAGGCGGCCATGGATTACGCCAAAAAACAGAAAAAACGTAAAAGAGAGCCGAATGGGCTTCGGGATGGTGAGGATGATCGGCAGGACGAGGTTGCCTAACTTGCTACATACAATCCACCGAGGGAGGGGCACAGCTGCGATGTCCTGCACTGGTACTCCTTAACTGCTATCCTGTTTGTAGCTATTGCCCGTCCCTGAAATGCCCCAATATCTGGATTGGCACGTGCTACCCCCGCGAATGCTGTCGTGGGGCGTGCGAACTGGCCCGTGTTATCCACCTTTGTTGAGCCATATGTGCTATTGTCTGGGCCATGCATCCTATAGGGATTGTTGGGGCCCGGCTTGATGGCTGCGGCTGAAGTGGGACGTACGCGCCTGCTGCGCTGTTTGCTTGTGATGCTGTCCACATAAGTTGGCGCCTCTACTGAACCATGAGTGTTCCAATAGGAGCCCTATGGCAATGTATTGATGTTTGGCTGCTGTTTGTTTTTCCTGTGACCATGCAGATGGGGTGAAGAGGTTGGGGTTATTCGTTATTGAGAATGTTCTGCACTCTCGTCAGTTCTCTGGCGGCAGTTGTGTGCCGCTGCGCCCCCGGATATGGGAGATCCCCACACACAGTTGTTTGCATTGTTGGGGTTTGTAAGGGGGGGGTAAGGGACGGCTTTGGCAGATTGGGAATGCTGAAGTGGGTGGAGGGATGGGGGAGGGGTTCTTGGAGTTTGAAGTGGGCTTGTTGTTTTTCCTGGTCAGTGGTAGGGGATCTGAGATAACTGTAAGATGTGTTAAGCATTGTTGGTATATGTACGGTATACCTTGCAAGGACGCTCATGACCTTTCTGGGTCGCTGGGTAACGGATGGTGGGTTATCAAGTGGGAGCTGGGAGGTGTCTGTTGGCTGCTGGGTTGCTTGAGGGTTTGGCAATATGGATAGGGGGGGGTAAACTCACATGTGTCACTTGGAATGTGCGGGGACTCAATCGGCCGCAAAAGACAAGGCAGATGCTTGCGTTTCTGAATAGGCATAGTGCTCAGGTTGTTTTTCTTCAGGAAACGCACCTTCGGGGTAAGGCGGCTGAAATTGTGGGTAAGCAGTGGGCGGGGGTACGGCTGGCTACGGCATATTCCTCCTATGCACGTGGGGTGATGATTTTGATCAAGAGAAATGTACCATTTGAAATAATCCATGAGGAGATTGACCAGGATGGTAGGTATATCATTGTGCAGGGTAAATTGTGTGGTACGCTGGTCACCCTTCTTAATGTATACGGGCCAAATGTCGATGATCCTGACTTCTATGTTACACTTTGGAACAAAATTTATATGCTTCCCCCGTCAGCAGTCTTCTGCGGAGGTGATTTGAATGTCACGTTGGATGTTGAATTGGACAAGAAACAGGATAGGCCCTGTGTGAGAAAGAAAGCAGCGAATGCGGTCTGTGAGGGTATGCGTGGGCTACAGCTGTTGGATGTCTGGAGATTGAGGCACCCGAGCAGGTGAGAGGGAACATGTTACACGTCGGCGCATGATACGTGGTCGAGATTGGATTACTGGCTGGTGACTCGTGATGTGAGTGGATGGGTGCTGGATGTTGAACATCTACCTCGCACTATCTCTGACCACGCGCCTATTCGACTGGTGCTGCAGTTACGCATGCGCCGGCTCCTTTTACTTGGCGTCTCTCCCCTGGTGTATTATCTGATCAGGTACTGCGTGAGCGATTACATCAGATCATTGAGGAGTTTTTTGCGAAAAATGTGGGGTCTGTTGATACTATGAGTACAGTGTGGGATGCCTTTAAAGTGACTGTGAGGGGGGCGTGTATTGGCCTAAGATCAGGGGTGCTCACGTCCATTAGGGATTCCATGGCCAGGCTGGAAAAAGGCTTGCTGGTCCTGGAACGTCGCCTGGAGGTATGTACGGAGGTAACATTGTTGGCTGACATCAGAACGAAAGTCAATGAATATAACGAGCTGGCGGAGCAGGAGGTGAAATTCCTATCCAAACACACTACAGCTAGATATTATGGCGAAGGGGGTAGGCCGGGAAAGGAGCTAGCGGACCGGGTCAGGGATCCCTGGGCGCGCCACTGCACGGTGCAGGAGATTGAAGATCAAGGGGACATAGTGACTAGCACGGATGGTATTCTAGCTTGCTTCACGAAACACTACGCACAGCTCTATGAGCACAGGGACACGGCGGATGAGGAGGAAATAAATAGGTACTTTGAGGACATCGCTTTGGTATGGTTGTCCAGGGGACAACAGGGGTTCCTTATGCATCATGTCACTGAGGCGGAGTTTAGAGAGGCAATTGCCGCTCTCCCGAATGGCAAGGCGGCTGGCACGGATGGTCTTCCCTCTGAATTCTATAAAGAACATGCAGATTTGTTAATACCGCACTTGGCGATGGTTCTGGAGGAGGCGTTTGAATGCGGCCGGCTACCAACGACAATGAGAGAGGCGCTACTGGTGGCATTGCCTAAGCCGGGGAAGCCCCCGAACAAATGAGATTCGTATCGCCCTCTCTCTCTCATGAATACAGATGTGAAAATAATAGCCAAAGTTTTAGCCACGAGATTGCGCTTACTCCTCCCAGTCATGGTGCTGCCGGATCAATCGGGATTTGTTCCTCTCCGGTCCACTACTCACAATCTGAGGGCTCTATTTGCTGTGTTACATCTGCTTAAACCAGAGCTGGCTGCGGTGGCAGTCATGCTTGACGCTGCCAAGGCCTTCGATTCGGTGGCATGGAGATATATGATGGCCGTCCTACACCGGATGGGGGTACCCTTTTTTTTTACGTCGCTGGTCACTCTCCTGTATACTGAACCCATAGCGAGAGTGAGGGTCAATGGTCATGTCTCTTCCCCATTTCCGGTTCAGAGAGGAATGAGGCAGGGCTGCCCTCTCTCACCCTTGCTTTTTGCTATCATGATGGAACCACTGGCCTGTATATTGCAGCAGAGGTATGCAGAAGCGACGCTGAAGTTCCCTCTTAGGTCTTTGGCTGTGTCCATGTATGCTGACGACATGGTCCTTTATATTCGAGACCCGGCACTGCACCTAGAAAACATACTCCGAGAGTTCATTAAGTTTGGTCGTCACTCTGGTCTGACCATCAACTGGGACAAATCTGTTGTGCTACCCCTCACGGATGCTACCCACCAGATCCCCTTGGAATTCCCGTTGGAATGGGCAACAGAGTCGGTTCGGTATCTGGGTGCACAGGGACTGCCGGGAAATTATAAGGGCTAATTATGGAGTGGCCGTCTCTAAGCTGGAGGATCAGGTGGCGCGTTGGACTCGTCTCCCTCTGACTCTAGCGGATCGGGTATCTTTGATTAAAATGGTGGTGCTACCGAAATTTCTTTATCTCTTTGTCAACATACCTGTCCAGCTGAAGTCGCACTTCTTTGCCAGGCTACGATCCCTACTGATTACTCTCACCTGGGCTGGTAAGAAACCGCGTGTAACGTGGGAGGTATTGACCAAGCCATACGAACTGGGGGGATTCGCTGTGCCGGACATGAAGCTATATTATCTATGTGCGCAAGCGCATTTCGCGACCTACTGGATGTGTGCTCCTCCGTATACCCCGCATGTAGCGCTCGAAGCCAGTGCTGTTCTGCCTCATCCCCTGAGGGCCATGATCGTTAATGATCATTCGGTGTTTGATAAAAAGGAGATTGACACTGTGCAAACCACGGCGACTGCCTGGAAGGAACTGGGCAGACGGGCAGCCAGGTTGCCATTATATGCGCCGGCTATGCCGCTTCTTTATCACTCAGGAATTTCGGTATCGGGCGAGATTGGAGGGTTACAGGTTCTGAGGGAAGCTGGACTACAAACTATGGGGGACCTCTTCCCTGGGGCGTCATTTCTCTCCTTACAGGCTATGACAGCCCGCTCAACTAATGCCGCTATGTCTACCTTTACATACGTTAGGCTTCGGGCTGCTGTTCATGCTCTATATCCTACATACCCGGAGGAGCCGTTGACACTCGGAGCCTTATGGATGTACCATGTTACAACGCATACCATTACAACTACCTACTATTACAACGCTACCATTACAACGCATACCATTACAACGCATAGCGCTTAGAGGTGCTGGATAGTGGTAAGTATAATTTACTATTCCAACTCCAGTCCCCGTGGACACTAGGGAAGGTGTTGGATAGTAAATTATACTTATTCCCTATCCTAGAGCGCCCCCCAGCGCAATGCGTTGTAATGGTATGCGTTGTAAAAGTTGCGTTGTAACAGTAGGTAGTTGTAAAAGTTGCGTTGTAACAGGTGTATACCGAGCCTTACAATTGCTTTACACCGCTACGGACAGGGCTAAGTTGCTTTCTAAACTATATCGGGCTGCACAGGAGGATGAGGGAGGTGGCGCGGTCCTGGCTAGGGCTCGATGGGATAGGAGTCTCCCAGAACCACTGAGTGATGACGAGTGGACCGAATGTTGTACTATGACTGGGGGGTACGTGATTAATGGCAATTTTTGTCTTCTTCATTATAAGTTTGTGCATCAGTGGTACTACACACCGGTTCAGCTGGTTCGGTATGGCCTTCGAATGACTGCTCAATGTGTCCGGTGCGGTGAAGATGACGCTGACTTTGTGCACCTAGCCTGGGGATGTTCACGTGTGTATGACTTCTGGAAGGCGGTGTCTGAAGCACTCACTGCCATGACGTCGACCGAAGTTGCGTTGGATGTGCGCCTATGCCTCCTGGGAATAGCTTCTGGTATATCTGCAAAGTCGAGACGTTTCATTGTGTTGGCGCTCCAATTGGCTAAACGGAGAGTTGCTATGGGATGGGGGGGGGGAGAGCACCTGATGTACAACTGTGGCTGAATGACATGGCTTATTGCAGGGATCAACTGAATTGTTACTATGAGGGACTGCCAGCGAAGGCGCTACCGCGGGATATATGGGCTCCATATACGCTATATATGCTTTCCCTAGCTGACACTGATAGCGAGAGGAGTGTGATTACCGAATTATCGGACGGAGGCGGTGAACCTGAATGAGTGCTACCTGCGTAAATGAGTACCGTATGTCATGCTTAGCGTGAATGAGCCACGGATCTATCTTAGGGGTCCACATGCACCATGAGAGATTAGCGTGGACTGGCAGCCATATATACACCCGCTATTTTATGTAACATGATGGGAATACCTGTCAATGACTGTCTACCCTGTTTGATAACCTTCTTGCCACTTGGGGGTTGAGAGACTCTTGGACATTGTACCTAACAGATTTGGAATACTCACAAGGACCAGGACCGGGGTGAATGGGGGGGAGTTGGGGTTTGTTGTTGCCTGAGTTTCGTTCACAAAAACTGTAAAATGAGACCGAGATTCCATGAGGGCGATACGGCCACAGTCTTATGGTGTACTTTGAACTTTACGTTTTGATCATTTGTGGTGCCTTCACGAGCTGTGCCTTTCTATGCTGTACACTTGTGCTAATGATATCTATTTCTGAGCTCAGCTACCTCGGCTGATACACTGATTGCGGCCGGCCCTACCAGTGGGTTGTAGGCACACCGCTGTGTATATGTATAATGTGCAATAAAGGTCTAACAAAAAAAAAAAACAGGGAATGGGCTCGTGCCATCGCATGCCACCCCTCCTGTGCCAGGAAACATTAAATAATGATACTTCCAAACCAAAGTTCAAACCTTACTCTTTTTTGATTTCATGATGTTCAGCCCATTTAACAAAAGAATGACCAACTATCCAAATCAACAGCTCCACCATAGCTGGCCCAGCCACTGCTGAGGTTCTGTGAAATCTGAACCTGTGTTTAAAATATCATTATTCTGCTATGATTTTGATATCAGAGAAACGAAAATGGCAAGTTTAATATGTGTGTGTATTTTCATCACAATACAATGATGCATGCAGGAGTTATTGGCAAATTCATTCTGAGCCCACAGGCCCCAGGTTGTGAACAAGCGTCCATTTTAGTTGTTGCCCTTTACATAGGCATATACATGAGCCAATGATTCTTAAAGGACACGTATTCCTTAGCTTGAGTTCTTCCTGACTCCCATTTGACCTGAACAGGCTGAATCTGCCTACGTGATGTTGGCCTCACCAAACCAGTCCATGCCCTCTAGTCAATCTATATTAAAGATCTGAGCAACTTGTTGTGTACATTGGCCTGAGCAAGATTAGAAGGCCGAATACAGTAGCCATGCCTGTTTATGACCCACAAGCATCCCTTATCCTACATTTCTATCTTCCACACATGGCTCTGTTTCTCTGCTTCTGGGCTTTTACAATGGGGAGGTGACTGTTTATATGATGGGGAGGAAACCAGTTCTATTGTGAGCTTCTTCGGCCTGCACAGGAAAATATGTGAAGCTTGACATATGTTCATGATGGAAGATGGGTTGGTCAGTTTGGGCAAGTAGAATGGAATTCATAATTATAGCCTGCTTTGTTATGGTACCATGGGAGCGACCTACAATGATGTGTGTCACAGCAAGAATATGAGCCTAGGGGCAAACTTTTTGTATAAAAAGCCTGCCTGAGAAAGCTCAGGCAGGCTCCCTCTTTCAATTGTAAAACTACGGTTGGACGACGAAGCCTCATAATTAATTATAATAAAGATGTCTTTTAATTTTACAGACTGGCTGTCAATTCCTTTGCTGCTTTATTATGCAAACTTCTGGATAGATCCCTGGTGGGGAGAGTGAGTCATTTTCCACTTTTCTTCAGTTGGCTGCCCAACTCGGGGCCTTATCATGGAGTGGTTATCTGCAGGAGTGTTTTGTCAAAGGATGGAAAAACTGCTGGGGAAGACAAGACAGAATTCTACCAAAAAGAGGTACTCTGGGCACAGGGTTTTCTGGGGGATTATCTGTCTCTGTGGCCCAGTATGTTTTTTGATTTTTCTGACTTAAAACTCTCCTAAAGATGTCACTCCTGACTAAGGAACCCATTCTTTTTTTTTGCTGTAAGTATTTTTTTAACAGACTGTTAGTGCAGTGGGGAATTGACAGTTATAATCTGGACAAATATTTGTGTATATGCAAATTGCAATTTGTATAGGCAGTTGAAGAGATATTTTCTCCATCTGTTTTAGTTGAAGAATAAAAATGGGTCGCTCCGAGTCCTTTGGTTCTGAGTCCTTAGTTATTTATTGGTCGCAGAAATGTGACGCTTTGGTTTGGGTACCGGTACATTTGGTTCAGTTGGTAGGCTTTTGGTTGCTGTGGTTCAGATTATCGTTGGATAATCTTCCTCAGTATTGGTTCCTTAGTTTTATTTGAACACTGCAGTATTCAAAAACCGTGGGTCACGTACATTTGCGTGTATATCGTTGGAGATAGCCCCATGAAGTTTGAAACCCGACTAGTGAGCGCAGATGCCTGGTCGCGGTATTTTGTTTTGTATTAGTATTGACTAGGTTGCAACAAAGGATTCCCGGTTGGAGGATTCGCGTCTGATACCTTCGGTTGGAACTCCAATTTATGAGCTCTCTGTTGAAGAATTTAAAAAAAAAAAAAAAAAAAAAAATAGGAACTAAAACGTTTTTGTTGTAAATATGGTTTACAACTAGTTTTGGCAGGTTATTTTTGAACACAGTATGTAGGCTGTTCCTTGTTCCTGTCCTAAGCGTTGACCTATGGGTTAAAATGTGTGTTTAAATGTCTATTTTGTTTTTGGGTTTTGTTGTAAATTGCGACGGCCCTATGTACAAGAAATGGTTAGAGCGCGCTGTTTTGTGTGTCCTGAGTGTTTGTTCCCCCTTTCTGTTTATGTCTGAAATGAGCTCAATGTGGGTGGTTCACATTTAATGGATATAAATGAAGCCCTAGACAAAAACGAAATTACATGTTTCTGCAAAAATAAATTAATGTACAGCATTTTCACTTAAATGCACTGTGTTAGATGTTCACAGGCAAACGTTTTTAGCTACAGTATATTTGATAGGAATGTTTCTTCAGCCAGCATTTTTTTACAGTTAAACACAGGTCGAATTTTGCATGAAGGCCCTTTTACATAAAAGAGGCCCAAAAAAAAATGACGCAGAATGTGACGCTTTTTAAGTTAGGTATATGCGCTCAGGTTTGTGAGTTAATGCATCTAAATAAGAGGCAAGGGATGTAGTGAGCATTTTTATATGTAGAACAGTCACAAATAGCAATAATTAGGCTTCATTAGGAGAAAATAATTATTAATTATGAAAAATAATTATTAAAAAACAAGTGCTACAAAAATCGTTTTTTAATATTTGTGAAGCTTAACACTCATACTATGACCCCCTAGCATTAAAATGTTTGATTTAAGTTATGATGTACCACGAAAATGACCAAACACTTCTGTGTGCAATTTCCCTTACCCTAGGCGCAAACAAGCTCATTTCTATAAGGTATAACTTAGTATTTTCAAAAGTATGACTCATAAATTAGGTATTAGATATTCTAGTGATACCCAGTATGCACTAAAATTATAGAATATTTTTTCTTAGTATCCAGAATACAAAAGTCGATTTTCACATAAATAGACTGTTTTAAATGGTTTCAGGGCCCCTGTTTAAAGTGTCTCTTTAGTAAATACATACATTTAGATCTTAATATATATGTTTGCAGGTTGTGCCTTCTTATGATTCAGCGAGTCAATGTGTCATAGAAATTGTTTTAAATATAGTGAAATATTGCAGGTTATGTGGAAATGGTTAAACCTACTGGCCTTGTCAGCTTCAGTTACCACGAGCAGGGGACTGGCAGAACCTGTATAACGTGTTCCAGCAGTAGCGGCCGAGATGTTATCTTGTAAGGCTGTCTTGTTGACATTTGTGACCTTTTAATTAGGGCCTCGCCTGTGGAATGCAGCATGACATGGTTAAACCTGCATCTGATGCTAACTTCAGCTGCCTCTTTGTATTTAAATCCCTGCCCCTGCAACGGTCCTGACCTGAGGCCATTTGAATAACCTGACTTGCTCCGATAAATTTAATTCCTGCTCATGTTTATAATTTAAAAGTATCTTCTTAGAGTGTTACAAATATGACATTAGCTGGGATGGGATTTTCGTTTTTGGGAACTAAAATGAGCAAAGAATGCAGGGCCATGTACAGCAATGATGATTGCATTTTAGCCAAAGAATAAATAATAGCTCCAGCATGTTCCTACAAAACGCTTGTTGTTCGGTAAATTATGTCATCAACACATTTATCTCAAATTAGAAATACGGCAGGGCTGACACAGCATTGCATCCCGCTAATAATAATAAAAGGAACACTATTTAATTTGTAAAACTGCAGCCTCATTTTTCAATACCCTGAAGGATTGTAGAGCCCACACGTGGTTTGCATAGCTCCCAGTTGCTTTCAAAATGCTGCACACAAGCGCTTTATATGAGATGTAGTTGATTGTATATGATTTAAATATGTAACCTTCATTCATTGCAGGCTGGCTTGTTCTCATTTGCCGCATTCACATTACATCTGCGTTAAAAGCGCACATCTGAGATAATAAACAAATAGGAAAGGTATTCCTCATGCAAAATTGTAGCACCTGCACTTCATGTCTTACAAATTAAGCACTGTGTAAAATGAGGAAACATGATTTCAAAAGGGCAAATGCAAAAGTGATTTCTTTGAAAAAAAATATCAAACATTCTGCTAAATGATCTGTAGAACTGGTATATGTGTGTCTCCATGCTAGGAACACATTTTTTTAGTTAAGTTTATTTGACAAAAAGAAAAACGAAGTGTTACATTAAGTTTTAGATAGGCAATAAGTAGAAGCCCTTCCCCAAAATTCTGCAACTTAAAGGCTTTAGGCCTGAGTGAGAATGGGCGTTTTTGCAAAGGTACATGGAAAAAGTTACAGGTAAGTAATGAAAAGTTTTTGTATGTCACGTTGTGTCATGTTTTGTAGTCTGATAAAAAGGGTTATAATTGATGTTGTATTATGAGAAATGTGTGTGTTGTGTATCTTTTCTGCTTCTTCCTACAGATAATTCATGGATTAATTCACAAGACACGTGAGTTGGCTGGTTGAAGAGAAATATTTTTTTTGCGTAATTTCTTTAAGAAAAAAATGTGTGCGTTTATGTTTCATTTATACATTTGGTCCACTGAAACGCGTTATTTGACACAGCGACATTATATTTTACAGCAGAGTATCAATTACCTGATGCCCTGCTGTCAAAAGAAGGGAATACTTGACAATTGAGATTGAGCTGCAGGTTTATAGTGTAAAGTACATATGCCATAATATTGTGCATGACCGTTTATTCATATATGCTGTTTGTTTGTCTGGGCTATTTTTTCCTTGTGCTTGATATACAGCAAGTATATCTTATGGCTTGAGATGGCTTGATATGTGTATTTATTTTTTAATTTTTTGTGTGTATGTTCTGTTCTATGGTGCTACTTTGAATTACAAGTTCCCCTGTGTTGTGAAGGAACGCATATGACGATATGCATTGTTTCACAATAAATTGGATGAATTTGTATTAAGATAAATTTCACAGATATGGACCTCATACTGTGAGCGAGTAAGGCAGCAGTTTTTCCAGTGCATGCCTAAATTTGGCTGTAATGATTTTTTTAAGAAAACTAAAATGATATAAAGTGTGCTATCCGTTCTTAGTCACTTACTGCCTTTTTCCTTAAGGACAGGCAGCTCTGCATTTATGTATCCTTGATTGGGCCTAAGGATGGAATTATAGATCCGTGACTAAAGGTGGCCTAATTTCGATATCGCATTTTTTTTTTTGATCGCACTTTTTGATTCCTGAATAAGCCTATGGATTCATTTTTTTCCCTGAAGAGACAACTGAACATTAGTTAGAATTACCGTGTAGGGTATAGATTGTCAGCGGTAGAGTTAAATTGGTGTAACATTGGTCTTTCATGTATCCCTGTGCTCTTGGGGCTGTGTCACATGCCTTAGGCCACCCAAGCAAACTCTTGTCCTTCCTATAGATTTTCCTTTTTTTGCTCCTTCCCTGACCAATGTTGCATCATGTTTAGTTATTGAAGATTTTAGTTGTGTCCTACTTCCATTTTCCCTTCTCCATCTTCCTTTCACCAGTCAGCCCATTTATTATTATGGGTGTATTGTTCATGTTCACACTTTTAGACTGCAGTGATGTATTAGGAACCCCCCTTATGCTACATACCATTCCCTTTTGTGTGACCAGACTAGTTTTCGAGAATTTTCTTTAGGCCCACTTCAAATGTCTTTTTCAGACTGACTGTCAGGATAGTGATAGCCTGGTTAATTGACCCAATACAAGTTTTCCATCTCAATAGGAGATTTTCCATCTCAATAGGAGATATCTCAAGTTTACATTCTTTTTAGTACGGCATATTTTTATGTCTATTTTTAATTTTTCAGTTTCCTTTTGTTTCTGCTGTTTCAATTTTTTTATAAGATGTGTTCTAATCATGCAGATACCAGGACTCTCTAGTTCTTGTCCTCTTTCCTGCACAGTTGATCATTAGCCTTTGTATTACATAGCGCATTTGATGCACATTGTTTAAAGAAGGGACTTCTTCATGTCCTTGATAATGTGTATTATGTCATTTCTCTATTTGAGATGTTCTAGGTAAGGAGTTTAGGAACACCTAGGCTTCATCATTAAGGAGAATATGTATTTACCCCATTAAATAATGTATCCCATTAGATAATGCCACTGTGTGAGGGCATCCATTTAGGTTCCCATGACGAATTGCCACTCCTTTGCAGATTGCAGGCCACTTGCTTGCAGCTCTCTTGTCAAAAAGCCAACCCATGAACTGTTTTTATATCTGACTTGAAGGAAACTAACAATTGTGTTACACTTCCTATATCACTAGGTTCTGCGGGAATCTTCCAGAGTCAAAAAGGAAGAATGTTACCCTGCAGACCGGTGATCAAAAAAGCCTGGTCCCCATCAGTAAACATGGCAGACGACTACAGACTTCTTGGCCTTGCAATTCCTGACAGCAATCAGCAGCGTGAACAGCAATCAGCAGCGTGAACAGCAATCAGCAGCGTGGGCAGCGGTCATCAGCATGGACAGCGATCATCAGCGTGCCTCCAGTGGTACCTCCTAAGCAAGCCATTTGTTTCATCAGAAGGCGTTGTGAAAAGAAAAGAAAAAAGGAGCTGATTTTCTGTTTTGCCTCAGAAGTTCAGTGCAAAGATGCGAAGGATCCCTGCTTTTGATGGCAGGACTGTCATCCACTTTGTGCAATTTGTTCAAACTGTCATGTGCTTGAACCTCTGGCAGCGCGCGGTCCCCTGACCCCCTTGGCCTGAGTTTTTGGCCTTTCCCCACACACACCTCTTTTCCCTTTGCACCAGCGGAATGGCAGTGCACCCAAGGATCCACGTTTGGAAAAAGGCACTACCTTCTGGTGCCCATGAGAGAGCAGCTTGAGCGTCTTCTGACACTAAATGACGAGTGTTGGAGTCTGGAAAGTGCTGCTGATCTTGAAGAGGTTGTTTCTCAGTGGTGCTTGTTTCTGCACGAGATGTTTTGTGCCCTTGATCTATGAAGAGCACATTTCCTGAGGTGTCACAGAGAAGAGACACTGGTGCATTTGTTTTGAGACATTGAATGAACTGTGGGTGTTCCAGGAGGGCACTCCTACTGAGCATGAAAAGGCCTGGATCGAGAGGCCCAACGCGGAAGAAGATGATGGAAGCGGATTTGATGGACAATAGAAGCCTTCCAAGAGGCTTATAACGGATTTTGGACACAGCTGCTAACATAGACTGAGTAATTGCCTATGTAAGGGCAAAAGGGGCGTCTGAGGTTCTGTGAAATCTGAACCTGTGTTTAAAATATCATTATTCTGCTATGATTTTGATATCAGAGAAACGAAAATGGCAAGTTTAATATGTGTGTGTATTTTCATCACAATACAATGATGCATGCAGGAGTTATTGGCAAATTCATTCTGAGCCCACAGGCCCCAGGTTGTGAACAAGCGTCCATTTTAGTTGTTGCCCTTTACAAAGGCATATACATGAGCCAATGATTCTTAAAGGACACGTATTCCTTAGCTTGAGTTCTTCCTGACTCCCATTTGACCCACCACAGCTTCCCCATGAAAGCGATCCCTGCTAGTTTGCCTGTAATAGTGACTATCAATAGGCCTCTGCCAATCATTGACAAAATAAACTGTACTACATCTTCTCTTTCCCACATGTCCTCCCTCTTCTGAGCCCCCCACTCAATGAACTCAAGCCAAGCCTCCCTATATACGCCCTCCTAGTGGAGACAGCCAAAGATCCTACCCCCAACTGCAGCATCCTTTGTCTCCTATGGACCACATCCTCGCTGGCACTAGTGTCTTGCAGTTGTCTGCCTCCCTGGCCAGACTATGGAACCTCTCCCACTGTGAATGAGACAAAGCGTCCGCAATGTCATTGTCCACTCCTGGCACGTGTGTGGCTAGCAACAAGATATCATGTTTCAAACAACTGAGGACAAAACCTCTCATCAGCTTGAGTATCTGTGCATCCCTAGCAGATTGCCTGTTAACCACTTGTACTACCGCCATGTTGTCCACCCTCAAAATGAACTTCTTGTGTGCCAAATCCTGTGCTCACACTGTTGTTACTACCGCTAAGGGGAATAACTCAAAGAAGGTATTGCCCCTGCCCCAGTTCTTACAATGTCATGGCCACTCTTCAGAGCACCATCTTCCCTGCCAGTACAGTCCGAAACCACTAGCTTCTGCCACATCTGAATATATGTGTACATCCCATTCCCACTCCTTGGGCGTCACCATTGGAATGCCATTGAAATCCTATAAAAATGTCTTCCACCTGCGTAAATCTTCCTTTTCCCTGCGGACAAGCACGTGTGATGATGTGGCAGCGTGAAGCCCACTAATAACCTGCTCAATCACCCACAGAAAGTCCTTCCTGTGGGTACTACTCTGCACGCAAATTTAAGATGTCCGAGCAACACTTGCACCTCCCCAACCGCCACTTTTCGTTTGGCCAGCATGTCGTCAATCAGCATCAGCATATGCTACTTTTTGTCCATATGTAGGCTTGCCTCCATCGCCACCGAGTCAAACTCAATGCCCAGAAATTACAACACTTTACTTGGGCCTTGTGTCTTCTCTGGTTTCAGGGGCACCCCCAGTAAACCCATGAGCTCTTAGAAACTTATCAGCTGTTATTGACAGTCCGTCGAACCGGGTTGACCCACCAGGAAGAAGTTGTGAAGGTAGTATTTCACTGTCACTTTGCCTGTCCGCCATGAGAAAACTGAAGTAATTAAGCACTCCTTGTATCAGTTGACAGGTTTATTAACCAACACAAAGTGCTAACAGCAAACATCCATAACCCTTATCTGAAGAATCTCTTCAGGCGTTCAGCATAGAACGTTTGACAGGTGGGCTGAACCAACGGGGAAAAGAAGGGAGGGGTGTGTGTGTGTGTGTGGACTATACCAACAGGATCAAAGATACAACACATCTCCTCCCCTATGCAATAAACAACAGAGATACATGTCAACACATTATATAGTCCCTCTGGCAACATGGTCTCCGCTCTGTCTTCCTGAGACCCGGCTTGATAGGTCCACTGTCCATTTCTTTGTCTTCTCTCTCACCTTTGTTTGAATAATCTTCCTCCAGTACTTTACTATTGTCCTTTACAATACGATCCATGCTCCATGCCTGTCCGTCGTTAAGTACTACCACATTCTTACAAACTTTGGCAATTATTTTCCTCTCTGAAAACTTAGAGCACCTTGAGTGCACTGACCTCGGGAGTTTGACTTTTACCTCATCTCCTAACTTCCATGGTCTGTTCTGCCTTCCTAAACCCACATTGTATTTCTCAACGTAAGGATCTTGGTATTTCTTTATTCTCTCCACTACTTCTCCTTTATCCTTTTCCTCTGCCATTTTCCCCCTCAGCCACATAGGGCACATCTTGGTCCCAGGTTCTCTACCTTTTAGTGATTTAAAAGGTGATAACCCCGTAATACTGTGAGGGGTTACTAAATAGGACCAGATCATTTCATCCAAGGCCTTTCTCACATTACTCACGCTGTTACTATTCAACTGTATACATTCTTTTATCATGCAATTTACTCTTTCAATCATCCCATTTGCCCTGGGAGAGTATAGTGCAGTACGTAGATGAGTTATTGCTAAACTGTGTAAGAATTATTTCATTAACGACGAAACAAACTGTACCCCATTGTCTGTCACCAAAGTTTGCGGTACACCTTCAGATCTGAATGTTTCTTGCAAGAAAGATATTACTGTATTTGTTGTCACATTCTCCACTATATTTATTAATACCCACTTAGAATGGTAGTCTACTAGTGATATTATAAAGCTTCCTCCCAGACCCTTTACATCTAGAGGTCCCACAATGTCTATAGCCAATTTGTTCCATGGGGTGGTTGGTACTTCTGAGGCAGAAATTGGCCCTTTCATACATTTTTTTGTCTTGTCACTGATTGCACAACTCCTGCACTGTCTGATGTATCTTTCTACCATGGTGTCTATACTGGGCCACCAGTAATGCATCCTGATTTTATTCTTCGTTAGACTACATCCTAGATGGCCCTCATGAGCCAGACTCATTATTTTCTCACTCATATTTTCAGGTGGTATCAGCTTCCTGCCTCTGTACAATGTCCCTTCCAGAAGGTTCAATTCATGCCTAACCTCCCAAAATCTATTCTCTTCGTATCCAAGCTCAGAACTTTTCTCTGGCCATCCCTTGGATACCAGGTCTTTCAATTTAAGCAGTACAGTATCTTCCGTCACCGCCTGTTGCCATTCTTCTTTGCTTAATGCCTCCTTAATCTCTGTCACTACATACTACTCAACATTTTCGCACTCGCCTTCCCTATTCTTAATAGGTAAGCGAGATAAACAGTCCGCAGCGTCATTTAGCTTACCCGGAATATATATCATCCTGTAATTGAAACCTTCCAATCCTAAGAACCATTTTTCAATTCTTGAAGTGGTCCTCTCTACGTTCTTTGCACTGAACGCATTTACCAAAGGCTTGTGATCGGTGCGGATAGTAAACGGCAGTCCCCACACATACACTCTGAAATGTCTGACCGTCCAGTAACAGGCTAACGCTTCCTTCTCCACCACAGAGTACCTTGGCTCTGCCTCCGTAAGTGATCTCGAGGCAAAAGCAATTATTCTTTCTTTTCCCTCTATCGTCTGACTAAGGGTCGCTCCTATGCCCTTATTGCTCGCATCTGTTGTTATTATTGTGTTCCGTTTAGTGTCAAATTGGCCTAAGAATGGTGCTTTGGTTACGCAACACTTTAGGTTTTCAAATGCTCTTTCGCACTCCTCACTCCATTCAAACCTTGCTCCTTTTTTTAGTGTTTGCCTCAAAGGCGAGGATATCTCTGCAAAGTTCCTAATAAACTTTGAACAATACTCCGCCAATCCCAGGAAGGATTTCACTTCCTCCTTAGAACTTGGCTGTGGTGCCAACCTGATTGCCTCCACATGGCCAGATTTAGGTTTGATTCCTTCCCTTAAGATTACGTGTCCTAGGTATGTAACTGAAGTCACCCCTATCTGACATTTTGCTTTCTGCAAGGTCAATCCTGCCCCTTTTAATCTCTCCAAAACTTCTCTTAAAACTTTGTTATGATCCTCCACATCCCTTCCATATATCAGTAAGTCATCTTGGAAACACAGTACTTGTTTTTGCCCTTCCAGAATGCCTTGCATCGCCCTGTGGAAAACCGCAGCCGCGGAGGCTAGCCCAAATGGCATTCTACAGAGCCTGAAAGCCCCAAAAGATGTAATAAAGGTTGTCAATGCCTTACTTGCCGTGTGTAATTTTACCTGGTGGTATGCCTGTGAAAGGTCTATCACTGTGAAGAACTTTGCCTCCTTGACTTGACTTAACATGTTATTTATATTGGGCATCGGGAATCTGTCTACCCATATGTTGCATTCAATTCCCTCAGGTCGATGCACAATCTGATTTTGCCTGAATTGCCTTTGGCCGTTATCACTATGGGAGCCACCCACTCTGAGCTCTCTGCTGGTTCAATCACTTTTTGTCTCAACAATTTGTCCAGTTCCTCTCTTAGTGGTTCCCTAGCTATTAGTGGAATGTGCCTGCACTTATGAGCCACTGGTTTGGCTTTTTCTTTAAGTTTTATTTTTTGGAGATACTCCTTCAAACATCCAATTTCTTCTGTGAATACTTCACTAAATTCTTCCACCACTTCTAAACCACACACATTTCTGTCCACAAGCATAACCGGGGTGGGGTCTAATTTCATTCCTAGGTCTTTCTGATGAGCCCATTGTGAGACTGTGGGATGGGCGGGCCGGAATAACAAGCGGGGAGGCCGGATGTAGTGTGCTATGGTCAAGGATTTATTGATGGAAAATGAATACAAAGTCCGGAATAAAGAGTTCGTAGGGAGGAATAGTTCTGCCAAGAAGCTCCCAGCCGGGAGGGAATCTCGATGGTATGTGGATATCCTGGATGTGGTCGCTGCTGGGCTGTGGTCGTCAGGTTACTGCCGGTCGATGGGTCTCCTCGGAGATAAGTGAGAGAGAGTATTGGGGTTAGTCCCGTCCAGTAAGGACTGCTGAGTACTACCACCGTCACCGGTAAGTGAATGGCCGGGTAATGAACGTGGGGAAGGAGGGGAGGGCAGGTAAGGATAGGATCACTCGGCAAGCAGGAGGGGTTTGTGAGGGGAGTGTTCGGGATAAGTGTGTGGACTATGAATACAGTGCTCGTGAGGTCACTTCTAAGTACTAAGGCTGGTGCGGAGTGCTCGTGGGGGCTCTATATACAATATCTTACAGTTAGGTACAATATTTACACTAGGGAAACACGGAGAAGGATAGAGTGTACTCACGTGCCCCGCCGTAACTCTCATCCGAGTTACGGCCGCTCTCCCGCCACCTCCGGAGGTCGCCACCAATCCTCCGTCCACTGGTCTTCTTCCTCGTTCTCTTCTCCGGTCTCCGCCTCCTCTCCGCTCTCCTCCTTCCTTCCACTCTCCGTCGGGGGTTCCGCACCGTTCGCTGTCTCCTGCCACGAGTCCGCTGGGCTGAACACTGTCTCCTCGCTCCTGCCGTCTTTTCTAGTGTCCCGGCTGACTGCCGTGGTTGTACTTCCGGTTCCGGTCTGGTTGGGTTCCGGGTCGTCGGCGGGAGTTCTGTTTCCGGTATCCTGTTCTGGTTCCGGGTCTTCGGGGGTTTGCGGATCCTGTGGGCGAAGAGAGGGAGCCCGGTGACAATGGGACGATGTTCCTCCCGGGATGGGGGTGTGGCTTCCCCACCTACTCTGCGCTTCCAACGAGGTAGGGACCGCGGATCTTTCACATCCCCTTTCCCTAGCTGTCCTACTAGTAGGGGTATCAGTAGTGGGATAACGTGAGAGGTAATCTGCATTGCCTTGATCTAGTCCCTTCCGGTGTAGTGTCTTGAACCGAAAGGGTTGTAGGGACAGGAACCACCTGAGTACCCTGTTGTTGTGGCCGCGGTTCCGGGACATCCACTCCAGTGGGGCATGGTCCGTATACAGGAGGAACTCCCGACCCTCCAGATAGTATCGGAGACTGTCTACTGCCCACTTAATCGCTAGAGCCTCTTTTTCTACCACAGCGTAATTTTGTTCTCGCGGAAAGAGTTTTCGGCTGAGGTACAGTATTGGTCTTTCGACCCCTCTTTCATCTTGTTGGGACAGGACAGCCCCCAAACCCTGGTCGGAGGCGTCTGTTTGCAGGATAAAGGGACGGGAATAGTCAGGACTGACTAACACGGGTTCAGACAACAGGGACTGTTTAAGGAGATCGAAGGCTTTCAGCAATTGGGGAGAGGGTTGCTGCAGCATCTCTTCGGTTCTGGAGGCTTTTCTCAAGAGGTCGGTCAAGGGGGCAGCCATTTGGGAGAAGTTGGGGATAAACCTCCGGTAATACCCCAGCAACCCGAGGAATGCTCGGAGTTCCTTCTTGGTTTGAGGGAAGGGTATGGAGTGAATAGCCTGTATTTTATTGTGTTGAGGGCGAATGACCCCCTCGCCCAATAGATACCCCAGATACTTCACACTTTGGGCCGCCAAGGTGGTTTTAGCAGGGTTGATGGTAAAACCGTGTTTACCCAGGGATTGTACTACCGCCTGCAAGTGTTGAAGGTGTTGTTCCCAGCTGTCACTATGAATGACTATGTCATCGAGGTAGGCCCCGGCATAGCTGGTATGGGGTCGTAAGACCAGGTTCATGGCCCTTTGGAAGGTAGCCGGGGCCCCGTGGAGCCCGAAGGGCATTACCCTGAACTGGAACAGACCCTCAGGGGTTGAGAAGGCCGTTTTCGGTCTGTCCTCCGTTTTTAAAGGGATCTGCCAGTACCCTTTGCACAAGTCTAGGGTACTGATGTACTTGGCTTTGCCGATACGCTCCACCATCTCGTCCACTCGAGGTAGGGGGTATGAATCAAAGGCAGAGATTTTATTCACCTCCCGGAAGTCTATACAGAACCGAGTAGAACCATCAGGTTTAGGAACGAGAACGATTGGGGAATTCCAACTGCTGCAGGAGGGTTCGATTATACCCATCCTTAACATCTGGGTCGTTTCGTCCTTTATGACCGCCCTTCGCGCTTCAGGGATCCGATAGGGTCTCTGTCGCACTGTTTTCCCTGCTTCAGTGTGAATGGCGTGTTCCACAATGGTGGAGTGCCCGGGCATGGAGGAAAAAACTGTCTGTACAGAGGACAAGGCCTGTCTCAGGTTCTGTTTGTCCTTTTCCGGGAGGTCAAGATCGATACAGCTCTCAAAGGGTAGAGAGGGATTGGTTGTCATTACAGGGAGGGGTCCCACCCATTTCTTCAATAGGTTAACATGATATATTTGGGTGACCCCTCTGGTGGCATCAATATCAAGCTCGTAGGTAACAGGGGTCACCTGTCTTAGGATAGGAAAGGGGCCCTGCCACTGTCCCAATAGTTTATGGTCGGAGGAGGGTAGAAGCAACAATACCAGGTCTCCAGCGTTAAATGTACGGGCCTTGGTTCCCTTGTTGTACTGTTGGGTCTGAGATACCTGCGCGGCTACCATGTTTTGTCTCACTATTTCTCGGATTTGGGTTAAATGGGTTCGAAGATTATCCACATATTCCGGGAGGGGCCGGGTTCGGTCGGGTTCAGCTTCCCAGGCCTCGCGGGCCATGTCCAGTAGTGTCCTGGGGGCTCGGCCATACAATAATTCATAGGGTGAATACCCGGTGCTACTTTGCACCTTACACCGGATCGCGAAAAGAGCTAGAGGAAGCATCTCCTCCCACCTTTTACTCTCAATGCCTAACAGTTTTTTTAGCGTGGTCTTTAGGGTGGCGTTATAGCGCTCTACCAACCCATCGGTCTGTGGGTGATACGCCGAGGTTCGTATCTGTTTAATACCTAGCTGGGCACAGACTTGACGCATGAGGGAGGACACAAAAGGCGTACCTTGATCTGTTAAGATCTCCCTAGGAAACCCTACTCTACTAAAGATGGAGATAAGAGCCTTGGCGATATTTTGGGTAGTGGGTTGTTTCAACGGGACGGCCTCTGGGAACCGGGTGGCATAATCTACCAATACTAGGGCGTATCTACACCCCGTTCTAGAGGGCAACATGGGTCCTATCAGGTCCATCCCAACTCGGGAAAAAGGCATATCAATAAGGGGAAGGGGCTGGAGCGGGACTCGAGGGGGCCGGTAACGACTGTTTTTTTGGCAGACTCGGCACTCCCTACAGTACTGCTTTATTTGACCGTGTACGCCCGGCCAGTAGAACTTTTCCAAGATAGTGTGGCCAGTCTTTTCGTCACTGAAGTGGCCACCTAGCAAGTGACTGTGGGCCAGATATAGGACTTTGTCCCGAAACAACCCTGGGATAACCAACTGGGCCGGTAGCTGTGGTCCGCCTTTTCTATAGAGGAGGCCATTTTTTTGAAAAAAGTAAGGACCTACGTGTAGTGGATCCTCATTGTCCAGGGCACGATTCCAGGCTTCCTGCAATACGGGGTCTTCTTGCTGGGTGGCTCTGAATTCGCGGTCGGTTTCCCAAGGATGGGCCTCGACCTGAGCCGGATAAGCGCCAGTAAAGGTCCTTTTCTCCCTCTTCTTTTGTTTCTTGGACTTCTCTGGTTTTGAGGGTGATTCGGCTGCGGGGAAATCCTGGGGAAACGGGGCCTCTGCCCACCACCTCTTTAGGGAGTCCGTAGTGTCTTTCAGGAGGTGGGGAAGACCACTGTAGTCTCTTCCTAGTATGACTTGTTCAGGAAGGTTAGGGACCAACCCGACGGTTAACATTCTGCCTCCATCTGCCTGTTGTTGTACCCGCACTTGGGCGGTCGGGTAACTCCGAGTGTCTCCGTGGACACACTTGATCGCTACTGTTCCGGTCAGAGGCCCAATGGGGTGGGGTAGTTCCTGGGGTCGGAGAACGCTATGTCTACACCCCGTGTCGGCCAATGCCATCATCCGGTGTCCCTCTATTCTCACGGGACATCGGAACGGCGGAGGGGTTACTTCGTTAGTCAGGCAAACGTAATTTCGGGCCATTCCAATGTCCATCGGTTCCTCTTTTTGGGGACACACCCGAGCTATGTGGCCATACCCTCCGCAGTGATAGCACTGAGGACCAGGTGGGGTAGGACGAGGCATGACGGGGTAGGGCATCAAGGGAGTAGGATCTGGTCTTCTGGCCGTCAGTGGGGGTCTTTGGGGACGAGTGTGGCTTCCATGAGGAATTCGTGGATGTGGTTCCTCTCGGACCCGTTGTGACTCTTGGGCTCTGCTAAAAGCACTGGCTATTCTCCACTGCACTGTCCAAAGTCAGGCGGGCGTGTTGTCTCACCCATTTTTGTGTGGCCGGGTGTAGGGAGGCCAGATACTGTTCCAGATATATTTTTGCGAGAATCTGGTCTTTGGTGGCTGTGGCGGGTTTCAACCACCTGTTTGCCAGGTCCTGTATTCGGAATGCGAGAGCCCGGGGCGTTTCTTGGGGTCCCTCTTTCACCTGTCTCAGACGCGCCCTGTAGGTTTCGTCGTCTATTCCCAGCCTCTCGAGAATACATGTTTTGATGTCCTGGTAGGGAGTCTGACCCTGGATATTGGCCTGCTGATATGCTGCCTGCAGTTCACCAGTCAAGAGGGGACCTAGATAGTGGCCCCAGCGATCTTCAGGCCATGCTGCGGCTTGAGCCAGACGCTCAAAGTTGGTAAAGAAATAATCGGGGTCTTCACCCGAGACATATTTCTGGAGAACAACGGAGGGTAAGGAGGTTGTGGGTCTTGGTTGCCCCATGACTGTAGTTAGTTTTTCAAGGGCTTGATCCTGAGCGGTCCCCTGTCCCTTAAGGACGTCATGGAGTTGACCACGATCATCTTCGGCAGTTTTCAGGAAGCGTTCCATCATCTTGCCAAGCTGCTCTTGGCTCTCAGCTAGCTGCTTGACGGCGGCCTCCATGCTTCCGGCTGATCCCACTTCTGACACCACCTGTGAGACTGTGGGATGGGCGGGCCGGAATAACAAGCGGGGAGGCCGGATGTAGTGTGCTATGGTCAAGGATTTATTGATGGAAAATGAATACAAAGTCCGGAATAAAGAGTTCGTAGGGAGGAATAGTTCTGCCAAGAAGCTCCCAGCCGGGAGGGAATCTCGATGGTATGTGGATATCCTGGATGTGGTCGCTGCTGGGCTGTGGTCGTCAGGTTACTGCCGGTCGATGGGTCTCCTCGGAGATAAGTGAGAGAGAGTATAGGGGTTAGTCCCGTCCAGTAAGGACTGCTGAGTACTACCACCGTCACCGGTAAGTGAATGGCCGGGTAATGAACGTGGGGAAGGAGGGGAGGGCAGGTAAGGATAGGATCACTCGGCAAGCAGGAGGGGTTTGTGAGGGGAGTGTTCGGGATAAGTGTGTGGACTATGAATACAGTGCTCGTGAGGTCACTTCTAAGTACTAAGGCTGGTGCGGAGTGCTCGTGGGGGCTCTATATACAATATCTTACAGTTAGGTACAATATTTACACTAGGGAAACACGGAGAAGGATAGAGTGTACTCACGTGCCCCGCCGTAACTCTCATCCGAGTTACGGCCGCTCTCCCGCCACCTCCGGAGGTCGCCACCAATCCTCCGTCCACTGGTCTTCTTCCTCGTTCTCTTCTCCGGTCTCCGCCTCCTCTCCGCTCTCCTCCTTCCTTCCACTCTCCGTCGGGGGTTCCGCACCGTTCGCTGTCTCCTGCCACGAGTCCGCTGGGCTGAACACTGTCTCCTCGCTCCTGCCGTCTTTTCTAGTGTCCCGGCTGACTGCCGTGGTTGTACTTCCGGTTCCGGTCTGGTTGGGTTCCGGGTCGTCGGCAGGAGTTCTGTTTCCGGTATCCTGTTCTGGTTCCGGGTCTTCGGGGGTTTGCGGATCCTGTGGGCGAAGAGAGGGAGCCCGGTGACAATGGGACGATGTTCCTCCCGGGATGGGGGTGTGGCTTCCCCACCTACTCTGCGCTTCCAACGAGGTAGGGACCGCGGATCTTTCACACCCATCCCAACAGATTTGAACCCGCTTTTGCAACATACACTTTCCCCACCGTGCTTCTCCCTTTGAAAGATATTTCCATATTGGCCATCCCTTCTAACGGAATAGGGTCCCTGTTGTACCCTACTGGGCATGCATCTGGTTTTTCTAATTTTGCCCCTTTGCCTTCCAATCTATCTTTGTAAGTTTGCAAATTTACAAAAGTGAAATGTCAGCAAGAGTCTGCGTACACTTCTATCACTTCACCATTTAACTCTATGTCACATTTCGGTAAATTCACCATTTTAACTTGGTTTTCCTCTTTGTTGTCTATGCTCAGTACATATCTTCCCTGATACTCTTCATCATTTCCTACAAAATTTACAACTTTCCTTGGTACTTCTTTACATACTCTTTCAAAATGACCCCTTCTGTTACAATTTCTACATGTCGCAGTTCTTGCTAGACAACGAATACTGTCGGCTAAATGTGCCGTGCTCCCACATCTGAAACACTTAAATCTGGCTTCCATGTTACTTTTCTCTCTGACAGGCTCTTTGTAATACTCCTGCTTCTTTACATTTTTTACTGCATAAATTTCTCTACATTCCTCTTTTCTCTCATTTACTTCATTTATTTTGCTCCCCTCATTTACATTCATCTCTTTCACACATTCAGCCGTGTGTTCTACACTTTTCGCTATATCTAAGGCATTTTTCAAATCTGGATTTCCAACCACCAATTTTTCCAAAATGTTCTTGTTATTGGTGCATCTCACCAGTTGATCCCTTATGAGAGATTCTGTTAAGTCATTAAACTCACATGTGCTAGCCATACCTCGTAGACATGGAATGTAGTTCCCTACTTTTTCATTTTTCCCTTGCACCCTTCCAAAAATGTATGCCTTTCCAATACAACATTCATTTTATCAGCGAATTGTAATTCTAGTTTTCTCAGGCTCAGATCATATACATCTCTATCCCCAGCCTCCGCTTCACCCACCTCCAACTCTGATAAACTATTAAAGACTCTTCTTCCTTCCGTCCCCAGATTTATCATTAGGATATTCTGTCTCCTTATTGCTGAGAACCCACTTGCGCCAATTGCAATCAAATATGATTCAAACCCCTTCTTCCAATCTTTCCATGGTAAGGCCGGTTCCCCTTCTTCTGTCAGGAAAGGTGGCGGCTGGTTCCTGCTAGCTGCCGCCATCTTATACCTCACTTGTGTAATACAACTTCAATGAACCTGTTAATGCTTTGAATTATCTCACTAATTCCTTCAGTTTCCAATTTTCTCTAAACTACTTCATACACATTGTATTAATCCTGCTTGCATTTCACGTTTCCTATGGTCACAAACATGTAATTTCAATGTAATTAATCAATTAATATTACTATTACTATTGCATTTCAAACCAAATATATATATTTTTTTTTTCCGCGTAAAGTTCCTCACTGTTCCTTACGTTCCCGTGTTGAATCTGCTTGTATATAAACAAGCCAGTTACTGTTTGTTGAATCTGCTTATGCCTGAAGTAACTTTTCTTTTCTTTCCCTCGCGCGATGTCAGGCAGCCTCAGAGCCTTCCTTTTCTCTTCCTCAACACTGCCCATTTTCCTGACGAAGTAAGGTTATAAAAATCCTTTTTTCCTCAAAATGTCTTTGTCTGTCGTGCGCTGCATTCACAGATGACCTTTTCTGTCACACGCTGCATTTGCCGCTCTGCGCTGCTTAGAGTGCCTCTCTTCACGCTTGACCAGACGCGCTCTGCCCCTCACGCCTCTCCACAGCCACTGTTGTTCCACTGCGTGACCCGGCACCAGCTGGCAGCACAATTCACTTCACAACTCGTGGTGACACTGCCTGCACCCTTTCTTTTTTTTGTCAAAATCCTCAGGCTTGGTCAGCTAGATGCACGTTACTTTCCTGCTTGTGATCCTTTGCGCCATCCGCCGCCTGCCATTCCCACACAGATGTTGCTGCTGACAGCGCGGTTACTTCGCAACTCATGTTTACATTTGCTGCGCCTGTCGCTCCTCACCACTTCTCCCCTTACACGTTTCATTCAGCTTTATTTCCTGTATTTTCTCCACAATTGCTTCACTTTTCCATTAATCTGTTTGTTCACGTACAATTACGGACGCTCTCCTTACCTCTCCTTCCTTAGCCTGGTTCCTTCACACTCAGCGGATGCAGCTAACTTCACTTTCCGCTTCTTATTTCTTTATAATTCACCTTTTCCTTAGGGTAACTCCTGGAGGGGATGTCGCACGTTGGCCTCCTCCCAACAAACGTCGCCAGTGAAGTAATTAAGCACTCCTTGTATCAGTTGACAGGTATATTAACCAACACAAAGTGCTAACAGCAAATATCCATAACCCTTATCTGAAGAATCTCTTCAGGCGTTCAGCATAGAACGTTTGACAGGTGGGCTGAACCAACGGGGAAAAGAAGGGAGGGGTGTGTGTGTGTGTGGACTATACCAACAGGATCAAAGATGCAACAAAAACCCAATTCAATAAAGAGCTAAAAAGCTCAAACAAGGCACAGGAGATGGAACAGTCCACTGGCAATGCTTTGTCCACAAAGATTTGCCCTTCAAACTGTATATCTAACAACTGGAAATCAGCAGGGTGCACCGGCAGTAAACAGAAGGCCGACTTTATGTCACATTTTGCCATCTCGATTCAGAAAAGGGGGTGGTGATGAACAGAGTGTCTGAATTAAGCAGACCACTCTTACCCAGTCCAAAAATCAGGGCTTGATCCATCACCGTTATTTATCTCACTACACCATCCCAGCTCAGAACCTGGCTATATGCAAATCAGTCTGTCCCTGGCCCAGTGCATCATGGGAACAGGGCAGACTAAACTACCAAGCCAATTCTTCACCAGAAAGGAGACAAGCTACCGGGGACCGGTTTCTGGCATTTCAGCCGCCGTCGGCCCGGCTTGCTTGAATCCTGATGGTGCAGTGAGAAAGGGACTCATGTCTGAGTATACCCTGCCACACCTATAGTGGCCAAAAACGATTCAGAAAAGGGGGTGGTGATGAACAGAGTGTCTGAATTAAGCAGACCACTCTTACCCAGTCCAAAGATCAGGGCTTGATCCATCACCGTTATTTATCTCACTGCACCATCCCATCTCAGAACCTGGCTATATGCAAATCAGTCTGTCCCTGGCCCAGTGCATCATGGGAACAGGGCAGACTAAACTACAAAGCCAATTCTTCACCAGAAAGGAGACAAGCTACCGGGGACCGGTTTCTGGCATTTCAGCCGTCGTGGGCCCGGCTTGCTTGAATCCTGATTGTGCAGTGAGAAAGGGACTCATGTCTGAGTATACCCTGCCACACCTATAGTGGCCAAAAACGATTCAGAAAAGGGGTGGTGATGAACAGAGTGTCTGAATTAAGCAGACCACTCTTACCCAGTCCAAAGATCAGGGCTTGATCCATCACGTTATTTATCTCACTGCACCATCCCAGCTCAGAACCTGGCTATATGCAAATCAGTCTGTCCCTGGCCCAGTGCATCATGGGAACAGGGCAGACTAAACTACCAAGCCAATTCTTCACCAGAAAGGAGACAAGCTACCGGGGCCGGTTTCTGGCATTTCAGCCGTCGTCGGCCCGGCTTGCTTGAATCCTGATGGTGCAGTGAGAAGGGACTCATGTCTGAGTATACCCTGCCACACCTATAGTGGCCAACAACGATTCAGAAAAGGGGGTGGTGATGAACAGAGTGTCTGAATTAAGCAGACCACTCTTACCCAGTCCAAAGATCAGGGCTTGATCCATCACCGTTATTTATCTCACTGCACCATCCCAGCTCAGAACCTGGCTATATGCAAATCAGTCTGTCCCTGGCCCAGTGCATCATGGGAACAGGGCAGACTAAACTATCAAGCCAATTCTTCACCAGAAAGGAGACAAGCTACCGGGGACCGGTTTCTGGCATTTCAGCCGTCGTGGGCCCGGCTTGCTTGAATCCTGATGGTGCAGTGAGAAAGGGACTCATGTCTGAGTATACCCTGCCACACCTATAGTGGCCAAAAACGATTCAGAAAAGGGGGTGGTGATGAACAAAGTGTCTGAATTAAGCAGACCACTCTTACCCAGTCCAAAGATCAGGGCTTGATCCATCACCGTTATTCATCTCACTGCACCATCCCAGCTCAGAACCTGGCTATATGCAAATCAGTCTGTCCCTGGCCCAGTGCATCATGGGAACAGGGCAGACTAAACTACCAAGCCAATTCTTCACCAGAAAGGAGACAAGCTACCGGGGACCGGTTTCTGGCATTTCAGCCGCCGTCGGCCCGGCTTGCTTGAATCCTGGTGGTGCAGTGAGAAAGGGACTCATATCTGAGTATACCCTGCCACACCTATAGTGGCCAAAAACGATTCAGAAAAGGGGGTGGTGATGAACAGAGTGTCTGAATTAAGCAGACCACTCTTACCCAGTCCAAAGATCAGGGCTTGATCCATCACCGTTATTTATCTCACTGCACCATCCCATCTCAGAACCTGGCTATATGCAAATCAGTCTGTCCCTGGCCCAGTGCATCATGGGAACAGGGCAGACTAAACTACCAAGCCAATTCTTCACCAGAAAGGAGACAAGCTACCGGGGACCGGTTTCTGGCATTTCAACCGTCGTCGGCCCGGCTTGCTTGAATCCTGATGGTGCAGTGAGCTAAAAAACGGTGATGGATCAAGCCCTGATCTGTTGACTGGGTAGGAGTGTTCTGCCTAATTCAGATACTCTGTCCATCACCACCCCCTTTTCTGAATCGTTTTGTCCACCATAAGCGTGGAAGGGTATGCTCAGATGTGAGTCCCTTGCTCACTGCACCATCAGGATTCAAGCAAGACGGGCCGACGACGGCAGAAATGCCAGAAACCAGTCCCCGGAAGCTTGTTTCCTTCCCAGTATAAGAATTGGCTTGGTAGTTTGGTTTGCCCTGTTCCCATCATGCACTGGGACAGGAACAGACTAATTTGCATGTAGCCAGGTTCTGAGCTGGGATGGTGCAGTGAGCTAAAAAACGGTGATGGATCAAGCCCTGATCTTTGGACTGGGTAAGAGTGGTCTGCTTAATTCAGACACTCTGTTCATCACCACCCCCTTTTCTGAATCATTTTGTCCACCATAAGCGTGGAAGGGTATACTCAGATGTGAGTCCCTTGCTCATTGCACCATCAGGATTCAAGCAAGCTGCGCCGACGACGGCTGAAATGCCATAAACCGGTCCCCGGAAGCTTGTTTCCTTCCCAGTGTAAGAATTGGCTTGGTAGTTTGGTTTGCCCTGTTCCCATCATGCACTGGGACAGGAACAGACTAATTTGCATGTAGCCAGGTTCTGAGCTGGGATGGTGCAGTGAGCTAAAAAAGGGTGATGGATCAAGCCCTGATGTTTGGACTGGGTAAGAGTGGTCTGCTTAATTCAGACACTCTGTTCATCATCACCTCCTTTTCTGAAACATTTTGCCATCTCAGCACCTTTCCCTACTTGCTCTGCTAATGCCCTGACTACATCCATAGACGAATATGACACAGATGTCAAGTCTTCTGATATGAAATCTTTACCCTATGACCCTTTCGTCCAAGAGAGGTGCTGTATCAATCTAAAATGTCCAGGTTACTTCTTGGGCACCAACCCAATTGGTAAAATGTATCGAATTTCATGAATGGGCCCTCCATACGCCCCTCCTCCACTTCTTTAAAAAATTTCTCTTGCACTGTTGCCTTGTGTGAATTTACTGATCTCAAGTTCTCTGCCCACCTGGCATACCGTGGCCCTTCATCCCCCAGCCTAAGCCCATCCTTAAAACTGCGGCTCAGTAATGTGGCATTCTCACTGCATGGATGGTGTGCCAGCCAATGGTCTTAGCATTCCTGTTTAATGGGTGTACAAGCCTTTTCCCTTGGAACCTTGTACTCCCCTCACAACCCTGCCCACAACCATCTGTTGTCCCTGTTGCCCTTGAAATGAGCCGTTGTGCTGGAACCCTTGGCTATGCTGTTGCCATTGTCCATTCTATCCTGCCCCAAAACATTGCACCAAAGGATGTTAGTCTGGGGGCGGAGCTAGTGACGGAACGAAATGGCAGCTAACTAAGGGCGCTCTTCGTGGATCGCCCGAATTATCCTGCACAATCCTTTAATATCGGAGGTAACATGTTTCCAAATGGTGCGGAAAGAAGCGCGATGAGGACACGGACACCAGCAAGCTGCAAACATTAGGAAACGTATATGGGCAATCACGGCAAAACAATAGATGCACTGCGGCCCAAGCAGTGAAAGTGAAATAAGAGCCGCAGGAGGTGGTGATTAACTGGACCGCGACGTAAAGCACGTACGCGGCCACATAGGACGACTGGGTCCGCTACGACCCGACATCGGCCCTGGAGGTGTGGAGCGACAGGGAAGCTGCTGCCGCAATAGATCGGGGCTGACGGAGCGGAGAATAAGGCGGTAGGTCACGGACGGCAAACTGAAAGAGGCCCAGCTTTATTGATGGTAAAGATACGGGTGAACTGGTGCAAGCGCGAAACACCCCCAGGGCACATACACCCAACTGACTGCAGCACTGGCAAACAAGGCTGCGGCGCATTACTCCTGAGCTGAAGAAACGTTGCGAATTCAAGCGGAGGGCACGCCATAGCTCAGGGGATAATAATCAGCACTGAGAGCAGGGGAGACCATACACTTGCAATACCCTGGACGCACTACAGGCAAACGGCAACCAGCGGTCTGTGGGGATGTTCTCAGGCACTGAAAGTGGAGGAGATGTGCTATAGATAGGCGGCCTAGGTGGGCTGGGGTACCTGAGGCCCACGCAGGTGGGGGCATCTGCCTGCCAAGGGAGCGGTATAGAAAGAGACCAGACAGGAGTGGAAACAGGTGATCTCTAGTGCGTCAGATGAGGCACTGATTGCGCACATTACAGCGGCGCTGGGGAGGCCCCCTTGTACATTGAGAGTCCCCCTCTCTACTTTCGCGCTGCTGGCGATACCTATATTACAGAGCACTAAAGGAGGCCTGGAGAAGAGCTACTTAGCCTCGAGTGGCCTGGGAGGAGGGGGCTGTACATCGGGCCATTTCAGGTTTTGCGACACAGGCACTACAGGAAGCATGATATAAGCGCAATCTGTGGAGTCAGCAGTACAAGCACATAAACGCGAAAAGACATATTCAAGACACTAAAAAGCCATCTTGCATCATTGCAAGCTTGAGAAGCTGAGAGCTACAGCTGGGAAACGTAAGCTAGCATAGAGCGGTCCCTGTGCTAGTAGACTGACTGCACGCCGAGTAGACCACGCAATACGGGTTGTTACCACATCTGAGGACCTATTGGGTGGCCTACTTGAATGTTACTACGTTCAGTAACTGAGGAAAAGATCGAAACACAAACTTGCAACATTGGGAAAACAGACCGCACTCAGCCCAAAATAAATTTTGACCAAGCGAAGAGGCAGCAGGACCGCAGCTCTGATGAACAAACAACGGCGCAAACAGCAGACGGTGCAACGGGAGGAGTGTCGAATGATGATATACAATCCATGTTCGCCACGATCCAAGCTGCACTAACAAACATTGATGGGAAAATAGATTCCTTGACATACAGAGTCGACAGAATGTCTGAACGACTAGATAATCACACAGAAAGGATAGACATGGCACAGCACAGGATCTCTGAAGCTTAAGATGGACAAGTGCAGATTGATGCAAAGCAAACCAGGATGGAGAAACAACTTATGGCAATGACGGCGAAGGCGGAGGATTTAGAAGCAAGGTCCCAGAGGAACAACATACGCTTAACTGGGGTTACAGCGACAACAAATACTGGGCTGATGGAGCGGTATGTGAAGCAACTACTAATTTCCATGCTGGGGAGACACATTTTCTCAGAAATATTCATAGTAGAAAGGGCTCATAGGTCTCTGGCGCCAAAACCACCGACTGGATCCCGACCGAGACCGATCATTGCCAGTATCCTAAATTACAGGGATAGAGATGCGGCGCTCCGTAAGGCCATGGAAATGGGCAAATTGACTCACGAAGGGATGGACATCTCTCTATACACAGACTTCACGGCATCAGTGCAGGAGGCAAGAAAAAGGTTCAACATGGCAAAACAGAAACGGAGAGACTTAAACATACCGTATGCTATGCTGTACCCAGCGAGACTCAGGATTAAAGACGACGGAAAGTCGAGGATTTACACTGAACCCCAGGAGGTGATGAAGTTCATACAACAGAAAGGGCAGGCGAATGTGCGGAGAAGATCGCCAAGGGGGGAGCAGGGAGACCAACCTACAATGTCGGATGTTGAATAAGTGGATATCTCATAGAAATGCGATGGCAACAGCAGTGGCAGGCTGGAACGTTGAAGAGTTGCCATTCACTTTAGTAGGCGTACGTGAAGAAAGACACTGGGCAACACTCAGAGGAAAGGAGGACTATACCCAACAGGACCAGATTAGTCTAATGAAAATGCCTTCATTTCTACTTTGATTATAAATACTGTTCATAACTGTTGTTGCTATGTACGCGACTGTTGACTGCTGGTGTGCAGGAACACTCCATAGCACTATTCAATAGACACTGTAACATGACTGAACTCTGATATGTAGACTGATGGGGCGTCTACTCATGTGCCCTAGGTCACAAGAAATGGGTGGGCAGCTCTGATCCCTACGTGTAACTCACACAAGTTAACTACTGTTTACCTTTTTTCTCGTTTGTTCTTAGGGGAGCATGGTTTATGGTTTTGTTGGGAATGTCTCCACTAGCAAGGGAAAGGTAGAGTGGGAGGGACTGGGGAAAGGAGATAAAGGGGGAAAAATCTGACCAGTGGTACATCGATACAAAAGCACAGAAGAGACACCGTGAGACATATCAGACACTGCAATAGAGGGGATGGCAGAGATACGACAAACCACTGACACTCTGAACCTACATAGAACACTGACATTCCTGACATGGAATGTAAGAGGACTACACAAAACACAGAAAATACGCAAAGTATTGGCATACTTAGACAGACACAAAGTGGATATGGCTTGTTTACACGGTAACGTGCATAAAAGAATTAACAAGGACGCGTCCGCTCAAGTTATGTATTATTACAACGATTCAAACCGATGTAGAATTCATACTCCCATAGTCGGCGAATTTGGTTCACCCGGAAGACGCCATACACGTCGAACCAAACTCGCCGACTATGGGAGTATGAATTCTACATCGGTTGAATCGTTGTAATAATACATAACTCGAGCGGACGCGTCCTTGTTAATTCTTTTATGCACCTTACCGTGTACGTAGCAATATGGACCGTTCCAAGATTGTGAAGCCCCTGAAGAAGAGCTAAGGGCCCGAAATGCATTGGGCAATCAATTGAAAATGATATAAAGGAATGATGTGAAGATAACATCATCGTAAAAATATGATCTAAACTGAAGAAAAACTTGAATAAAACAAACTTTCTTTTTGAACTTATAACTAAAGGAATACAAATTATTTGAAAATTCTTCATTTTGATTGCGTTTGGGGACGTTGTCCAGAACTGGTATAACGCTTCTTTGTTTACAAGAAACACACCTGACGGATCTCAGAGAGCAGCAGATAGGGGCCAGATGGGCTGCTTACAAACTGGCATTGTCTTACTCATCATACGCAAGAGGGGTTTTGCTATTAATAAAGCGCAACACACCTTTTACGCTTATTAAGTTTGTAAAGGACGACCAAGGTCGCTATGTTATAGTGACGGGATGTTTTGGCGGTACGGTATTAACAATTGTCAGTGTATATGGGCCGAACACTGACAACACATCTTTCTATACGCAAATCTGGTCACAGCTTAGTGCCTTACAACCCACAACCATTCTATGGGGCGGCGATTTCAACACTTGCCTGGACCCCGCTCTAGACATATCCACCCAAAACGATAGATATGGCAAACACTCGGCAAAAGTCTTAAGGGAGGGGATGGATGACTGGGACATGGTGGCATATGGAGGTTAAGAAATCAAGACCGTAGAGAAGGTACATGTTTTTCGCTGACATACCTTACATGGTCCAGGCTTGATTACTGGCTAGGGACACAGGACGTGTGCACATGGACAACTACCATAGACCACTTACCCAAAACATTGTCCGATCACGCCCCAGTTAGAATTCAATTGGCAATACCGACACACACCCCGCGACAATTCACATGGAGACTTAGACAAACAGCGCTTCAGGACCAGGTGTTCCGGGAGGAACTTCGACAGGCAATAATGGAATATTTCTTACACAATTCCGGATCGTTCACTAGTACAAAGATACTTTGGGAGGCTTTTAAAGCCACCATTAGGGGATATTGTGTTAGCAAACATGCAGGCATTTTAAAAGACATTCAGCAGCAACTGGCAAGGATAGAAGCTGACATCACTAGACTGGAACAGGAATTTGAAAATACTCACAATAAATCATTGCTAGCTGACATCAGGACGCAGATAGATAAATATAATGAGTTTGCTGACGACGAGATAAAATATATTGCACGGAAATATATGGCCAGAAACAACGGAGAGGGTGGGAGGCCGGGACGAGCATTGTCATATAAAATCAGACCCACTCACACCACGGCGTATATAACACAGATCCAGAATGAACAGCGCCAGCCAGTAATGACACACTGGCAAAACTGGATTGCTTCACTAAATATTATACTAACCTATACAAGACTTAGACGAAGGTCCATGCATCTGAAATACATGAATACCTAGATGATGTGGCACTGGTGTGGCTGTCTGATACACACCAGGAGTACTTCTACCACCATATCACGAAAGACGAAATTGTAGATGCCATTAACTCTCTCCCAAATAATAAGGCGCCGGGGCTAGATGGACTCCCAGGAGAATTCTATAAGGAATTTCGAGACCTTCTGATTCCACATTTAGCTGGAATGTTAGAGGAGGCATATGAGGAGGGAACACTCCCTGCATCCTTAAATGAGGCACTACTTATAACACTTCTAAAACCGGGAAAGGACCCTACGGAATATGAATCATATAGGCCATTATCTCTGATTAACATAGACGCCAAGATATTGGCGAAAGTAATAGCAAACAGAATACAACCGCTACGGTGTAATCTAGTGTTGCCGGATAAGGCATGCTTCATGCCCACACGATCCACCACTCACAACATACGTACAATAGTTGCGTTATTTCACCAGCTAGATGGGGACATGCCAGCTGCTGCGGCCCTATTGGACACAGCCAAGGCATTTGATTTTGTGGAGTGGGATTTCATGTACGTCACTCTCCGTAGGATGGGGTTCCCAGAAACATTTCTAAAATGGATATCAATACTGTATGCTACGCCCAAAGCACGGGTTAGAATAAACGGGAACACATCCAGCCCAATAGTGATCACACGGGATACCAGACAAGGATGCCCCTTGTCGCCAATGCTGTTTGCACTAATCCTGGAACCACTGGCCTGCAAAATTAGGCAAAAGCATTCTGAGGCTGCTCTGCAGCTCGAACTGTGACCCATCGGCATTGCGCTATATGCAGACGACATGGTCCTCTACACCACGCACCCCGACAAGAATCTAAATCCTCTCATAAGGAAATATATATTTGATATGAGACATACTCAGGCCTCCGTATAAACTGGGATAAATCAGTTGTGATACCCCTCACTGCTGACACCCCGGAACCTGACTTAGAATACCCACTAAAATGGCACACAGATCCCGTTTTATATCTAGACGTCGTCTGGATTCATCAAGATCCAGAATTGGTAGTCAGCGAAAATTATGGTAAAGCGCTGTTGAGGTTGGAAGATCACTTGGATAAATGGATCAGAATGCCCAGTTCCCTAGCAGACAGGATAGCAATACAGAAAATGATTATACTGCCTAGGTTTCTGTACCTATTTTGGAACATACCGATATGGCTGAATAAGGAATTCTTTGTCAAGGTACGCTCAATCTTGCAATGATTAACATGGGCAGGAAAGCAAGCTAGGACTAGCTGCAGGACCCTGACCCAACCTTATCATCTAGGAGGCTTTGCGGCGCCAGATTTTGAACTATATTTCCTCTGCGCACATGCTCAACATGCCCACTACTGGACGAAACCACACGCACATATCCCACATATAGCGGTGGAAAAAGATAGTGTACATCCCACACCACTGACTGCTCTTCTAGTGGACCCGATGAAGCACATACCACGAGATAATGTATAAACAGCCCAATGTACCTCTGGAGCATGGCACATGCTGGCGCAAAGGGCAAATAAGCTCCCGATTTATGCAAGGGCATTACCAGTGGTGAGTCACCCCAAACTAACGGTCATGCAGGAAAAGAAGATGTATGATCTATTGGTGGAGATGGAGCTGATCACTATGGGCACTATATTCCCACATAATAAATTTATTCCCTTGACAGATCCCTCGCTTTGCGCCCACCAGGCTCCTTTAAAGAAATTTGCATACCTGCGGCTGCGCACAGCACTACAGACATTATACGCCACATTTCCAGAAGAACCTATGCAATTAAATGCGCTTTAAATTCTATTAACAGCACCTACACGTCAGAATTTGGTGACGCGCCTATACAACGCACAAACAGGCAGAGAAGCCAAATGTAGCGGTGCATAGATGGGAAGCAACACTGGGTGAGACGAACATGACTGTCAGTATAGCTGCATGCAACTCACACTTCTCACGTCAAACTGCAATTTGCGCATCATCCATTTTAAGTTTCTCCATCAATTATATTACATGCCGGCTAAACTACATGGTTTTAGACTTAGGGAGACAGATAAATGCCAAAAATGTAATGCCTCGGGTGCTGACTTCTTACATATGTCCTAGTCATGCCCTCGATTATAGGTCTATTGGCGAGACGTCACAAACACACTCACTGAAATGCTATTGGATCAGATTCCCAACACGCCCCTGTTGTGTTTAGTAGGAGTTAGGAAACTTAAATATGCTAGATGTGTGAAATTTTTAGACGCATTATTACTTGCTAAGAGAAGAATAGCTATACGTTGGGGGAGCAAGAGACCACCACGGTTCAAGGACTGGATCACAGATATGACATATTAAAAAACAATGTTGGAGAACTACGCAGAAGGCATTCCACAAGCCTCGAGGCCCAGAGATTTCTGGGAACCACTTGTCCAATACCTGCAGATGACCGCAGAACCCGATACCACAGATTGAAATGCATGAACACACTATGTACATACTATGTGGTGGCCAAAAAGGGGAAAAAAGCAGCAGGCAAATATGATGGGACTAATATATGTGAAGTAGGTTGTGGTAAAGGTATCATTCCTTTTACAGTGTATCAGGTGGCCACCTGCCAGAACAATGGAAATGCATAGTGTCAAATGTATAGTGTTCAATGTAAAATTGTACTCCCAAGTGCTTTGTAAGACTAATATGTACAAAAATGTGATGATCCTCAAGCGAATGTACCCACTGGTTGGATAAAAAATAAAAAAATAAATTTTAAAAGGATGTCGGTCTGCACACTTGGAGCACTCATGTCTACATTTGCAGTATTCTCTCACACAGGCTCCTTTATTGAAATCACAGCAGGCCATTTGCACTACCCCCGAGTTCTTTGCTGTATAACCCATACCCCCTCGGTGGGGTGGCTCTGAAAGGGGCAGTGGACTAATGGAAGCCAGCTGGCCGTGTACTTGGTTTTCCCAAACTTACCTGCCCCCATTGTCTGTTGGTACAGATCTTCATCAATCTCCCCCAATGTTGCCTCTGGGTCCCATGCCAGCCTGGCCCTAAACTCCTCATTGTAGTAGGACCAAGCATAGCCCCCATACGTCACCTGAGCCCTCCTGATCACCTCTATGTATTTAAAGAGAGAAAGACCTCTCTTGGTATTTATCACAATAAACGCTTGAAAATATAAGAAAAGCTGCTGTTCAATTCTTCATTGTCTTAGGCACTTTGGGCCTCTTAGACAACTCCAGCGCTTCCTCTTTTGAACTCTCTTTAGCCCTCAGTTCCCTGTGTAGCAGCTTCAGCAGTTCCACGTACTCCCCAAATCTTTTCTTTAGTTGCCAGCATGGGATGGGCTCCCAGTGGCTTCAACACCCCCATGTATGGAAGCTTCTTGATGTTTATCTCATGGCTCCTTGCATTTCCCTGTCTCCCATCCTTTGTCCTATCGACCTTCTGCTGATGCCCCTTTTGTCATCTCCCCCTCCAATTTCTGTGCTCATGTGCCCCCCGTATCCTTTACATACAAACCTTCCCGCAGACGCACTTCCGCTTCTGCTTCGCTTCTGTGTCCATCAGTCCCCCCTGAAACCATGCCCTTGAGGAGTATTAGCAGACCACACCCTTTTGCGCCCTTATCTGATGTCAAGGTCGGTGTCCCCACTGCATCCAGCCGCCTAACCAATCATGCAGGCCGAAAATGGTTGCTCTACCAAGATTATTGTATTACTTCCGGACACTCCCGGTCTGGATCCCCAGCTCCTTCTTCCGCCAACTTAAGTCCCAGTTGACTTCGTTTCTATGGGGGGCAGGCAGATGCAGAGTGGCTCTGGCGACGCTCACCCGTCCCAAGGATGAGGGGGGGCTGGCGGTACCAGATTTTGAAGTGTATTATTTGGCTGCCCAAATTCAAATATTCACACAAGAGGTAGCGAGAGTGTACAGAGGCCCAGAACACGAGGGGGCTAGAGGCAAGCCGAGACATGTCCTAGCTTATATAACCCTGCAGCAGAAAATCGCCGCCCGTGACTTAACGATGGAACAGCGTACATTCCAACTTTCCTGGAACCGCTCCCTACGATGGGCGGGTCTGAAACACCCATACGCCCCGGAAATTCCCTTGGGCATGCTGACGGCGCTACCCCATGGGGGTGATTGGTCCAGTCTGCAGCGATGGGAGGAAGCGGGTCTACAGGTGGTGGGGGATCTCTACGAGAATGGAACGCTCCTCTCATATCAAGATCTTCTGGACCGCTTTGACCTGCCAAGGGGAGGATTCCTCCTGCATACGGCGATGATCAGAGCGATGCAGGCGCACTGGAGCGGGGGTCTGGCGGAACCCGAGACATCTATGGTTTGCCAGTATGCCATGATGGCAGCGGGGGCGGTTAAGGCGGTGACTTGCCTATACTCAAGAATGCTCCGGGAAAACCTGTTGCCCCTCATGACGCTAAAGGCTAAATGGGAAGCTGACTTGGGGAAAGATATACCTGATACGACCTGGGCCCGGCTGGTACGTCGTGCCCGTAACAGCACGAGGAACGCGAGATTTCAACTCATTCATTACTATGTGCTACACAGGGCCTATATGACCCCAGGCAGAATCAAGAAATACTTTGGGGTGGCAGTGTCGGAGTGCCCTCGTTGTACAACGGACGGGGCGGAACTGGAACATATGCTGTGGTCTTGCCAGGCCCTCCGGGAGTACTGGCGGGCTGTAGGAGAGACCCTGAATGAAGTGACGGAGAGGACCATCGAGTTTGACTCGGCGGCCTGCCTTTTGCACTGGTTTCCCCACACGCCCAAGAATAAACTCTCCAGCAAATTTGTAGATATGGGACTGATGATAGCCAAAAGGGAGATAACCAGACAGTGGAAGGCGAAAACGGGTCCAACGTACAGGAAATGGTATAATGAATTCCTGAAGTGGGCAGCTTGCGACAGCACTCATAGATACCAGCTAGCGCGCAGGAACCCTGACCCCAGAGCATTAGAACTAGCAACAGCGTGGGAGGTGTTGGTACAGGCCCTTAGGGTCACTATGGTCACAGATGAGGAAGACTCTCTTAGCACACACGGGAACAGCACCCAAACACTAACGGGTGGAACGCAGACTTAATCACTGACAAGCCACACAGCACACGCTGGTACACACTACCATGAGACCCTATGAGCGGATGGTGGGGGGGAGGGGGGAGGAAGGGGGTTGGGGGCGACCTGGGGTGGTGTTAGAAATGGGACCCTGGCTGGCCAAGACTCGCGTCGAGGTCAGTCAGGGATCACCATTCCTAAGGTCAGGGCAAGGGAGTTACACGCCAAGATAACCCCTACTCGCCCTCTAGGTAACGTGGCGCGAGCAGCAAGGCTAAACTTGGAGGCGATATGAGTTAAGTATCTGCGTACACACCCCAGCAACAACACCCAAGGCCCACCACAAAGAAAACTCCACACAAGGGTATATATAAAAATAGCCTTTGTATTACACCAAAACACATTAGATAAAACACACACTTTACAATGTGCCAGAGGCACGGGCAGAATTTACAGGGGATATTTACAAGACAGGGCCACCTGGACCACTGTCAGGAATCAGAAGTAACCCTTTCAGAAATAGCACTTTTTAGATCATAGAATTATTACTGTAGCGCAAAAATAACATACAACCAGTCACTACTGGTACCAGGTGAGCACCCCCTATGCAACCCTCACTATCTTAGGAGATTACACTAGGGAACCTGGGCTCTGCTAGCACCACCTGTACTAGCAAGAAGGAAACAACCACCTACATATTACACTACCTGTAGGGGTGTAAGAACATAACACATGATGCAATGCATAACATTCATTCAGCGGTGTAAGGAGGAAAACACATGATGCATCAACAATACATTCAGAGGTGCAGAAAATGAACAATTGCGCCAAACTCACGTAGGTCACCACCTGCGACTGTCCCTAGGCCCTCTGGCCTTGTTGGGGCTAGGACGCCCTGTGTCCAATGTCAGGGGGCCTAAACGTGGCAGTTGCCCACAAAGTGCTGGGCAACTGGTGCAACAATGGTTGAGCCTTCCAGGGCTCAAGAACGACAATGGGGCCAATGTGAGAGCCTCGCTGGGCTCTAAACAATGGTGGGGCGAACACGATGTGGGAGCCTCACAGGCTCATGGACAAGGTAAAGGGAATGGCACAAAGAGCCTCAGCGCTCTAACCCATGCAAATGCCCCTAGAGCCTCTCTGGACTCTCTAAGCAAAGGTGCAGCCTCACTGGGCTGTGGGGTCCCTCACGGGGGACTCTGCACTTAAAGGAACTGCCCCCAGACTGGTGGAGCCTCGACAGGCTCAAAAACGATCTAGATGCACCAGGAGCCTCGTGGGCTCTGTTTCTCAAAGGTCCCCCAAGAGCCTCGCAGGCTCTAAAGAAGAATGCAGCCGCCGTCGGAGCCTCTCCGGGCTCAAAGAAGGAATGCCCCCGGTGCCCCACTCACCGGCTTCCTCCTGGCGGGCGGGCGGGGCGCTCCTCCTCACACGGGAGCCTCGCTCCCTGCAGCACTTCTCCGGCGGTCGCTCTGGGGCCGCGGGCGGGGCTCCTCTCGCTCTCCTGGGCTCTCCTGCCCTGGGGAACCTCGCGCCCAGCCTCACTCTTCTCGCTGCACGTCCTGGTACCGGAGCGCAGGGTGGGCTCCTGTCGACTTCCGGTTGTCCCACCTGTTCCGCCTGACTTCCGGTTCGGGGCCGCCAATGGCAGCGCGGCCCTGGGGGTGTGGAGGCGGGACTTCCGGGTCGCCGTAGGCAGCGCGGCGGCCCGGCCGGGTTCCTGGGCTGCGGCGGTGATTTCCACACGGGGTGAGCTCCCGATAATTTAAATAAGGCGAGGTGGGCTCTCGCTATGGCCACAAAAATAGCGGCACGGTCCCTGGCGAGGTGGGCACTCGCCAGGGGCTTCAAAATCAGCAAATTAGGCGGGCACACGCCGGGTGGGCACCGGCTGTAGCAGGCAAAGCGCTCTCAAGCGCTACAGCCCGAATAAAGCGCTGTTAGGCGCTAGAAGGAAAACGAAGCACTCTCAAGCGCCAAAAGGCAATCCAAAGCGCTCCCAAGCGCTAGGGGCCAACAAGCCCAGCAAAAGTCCTTCTAGGCAGGTAGGGGGGGCAAGGCTGGGCCCAGAGCCAGCTCACTGGGTCTCCAGGCAGGGAGACAGTCCAAGTGGCGGTCCTCTGGCCCAGCAACAGCAGCAGCCCCCTCAGGCAGGATCCTGGCAGAGAACAACATCTGTGGGGACACAGCCCCATTTTTATACACCTCATTCCTTTGTCTAAGGTGCAGGGTGGGGGAGAAACCAGTTGCAGCTGGTTCTGGAGCACTCTTGATGGCCCAACCACCCATTTCATTCACTGGGGAGGCTAGGGTCGTTAGACACACCACAGGGGGGCGGAGCCAGCATTGTGTGGGGAAAACCCAGCCCATCCAGGACACAGGTACACTCCTCCCACACATCACTCATGCTAATCTCCCACTCACCACCGGGCAGACCCATCCAGACTTCCTGGAGCCTGGCATGCCAGCCAGCTCCAGCCAATCACGCTCCAGCACCCTCACTGCACACATATCTCAATGTCCAGAAGTAGCACTTCCCTTCTAGACACATACATGCCGCAGACACCATCTCGCAGCATTCACTCTCACGAGTTTATACATACTAAACTCGAGCCTGTACTCCCCACGCATCAGGAACTACCAGGGACACACACATTCCCCATGCATTCCTATGGGAGGGCAGGCCAGCCATACTTCACGCACGCACTTTCACTCTGGGACCCAGGGAAAAGTGCGCAGAGACCCAAAAATCACTAACACAGGGTCACAAATAAGGCAAAAAGTCTAGGGGTGAACCTGCCCTGCGGGCCAAGTCCAACAGGTGGGATAAGGGGGGGGGGGTTAACTGGGGTAGTTAAGTTAGGGCGAAAAAGTAGACATGCACAACTTCATGCGAATAAAATTGATCTGCACCGTTGCAACCAGACGATATTCAGGACACTCGTTTTCTCGCCGCCCGACCTCTGGGTTGTGGGCTCATGGGCTGTGTACATCGTACAGGAAAAGGTTGATGCTTGTGAACCATAGAAATGCCATGCTTATGTACATCCTGGTCTGAGCGCTGTATGTCTACAATAAAAATTACTTTAAAAAAAAAAAACAGTCATGCAGGCCGTTGAACCATGCTATCCCTGGTCTGAAGCCCATCTCCTCTCCTGTGAACCTGCAACATACAAAGCACATTGTTACTATGCTCCATCCCTCCTGTGTTGCCTCTTCATCCACAAAGATCTCTCCTTCCTCAATGCTATCCTCATCATAATCCAATTGTGTGGCCTCCATCTCTATGCCTGCATCACTTGCCCTCCTGTGAACCGGAGCTTCTGCACTTTCCAGCCTACTGCGGATTAGCTCCTCTAAGTCCACCACCGGATAACATTGAACTGAAATACGCCCTTCTTTCCCAGTCACATGCACTTGCCCTGCTCTCTCACTGCTGCCCCAGTGGGGTTGTCACACCACCTCATTCACCTCTGACACAGTAAGAGTGGTGCGGCGATGTGTGGCGGATTTCGAGAGATGACCATGAGGCAAAATTAATTATTTAACTTTCCCTCGTGATCGTCTCTTGAAATCCCCCCCACCCGGCCACCACTCTTACCTGCAGCGGCCCCGGCTGCTCTGAACGTTGTTTGGCAGTATCCCGACCATTCCACGATGCACACAGGCTAGCTGCCTTTGCCAGTGCTATCTCTTCTCCTCAATAGCGTGGAGCCGCATGGGACTCACCTGAGTTTGTTATATTCTGAGCCTGCTGATCCTGCAAGGGAAAAGGAAGGTTCCACAAGCCAGGGTCAGAGTCCCTGTCTACTCTTGCCCCCCTGAAACTAGACACCACTGCCAGAAACCCCTCTCACCCTGCCCAGCCTCTGGGTTCACCAGCATGCCTGCCCGCTGCCATCCTCTGCATCTAAATCTGGCTGTCCCGACAGTTTCCTGCCCGCCCCTGCTGAATGCTCTTCCCATCTTGCTGGACCCCCCCAGTGCGTATATACCCTGGCCAGAGGAATAGTCTCTGCCACCTGTCCCTACCCGAGGCCCCCATCTTGTGCCTGCCACTCACTCCACTCCAACATGGCCAACACTAAGGCCTAGGCTAGGCCCTCTTCCTGTCCCCCCTTCCTGCCCTCCATGCAACCCCCTTCCTTCCCCTCCTGTCTACCTGTAGCCTGCGGCTGCACATTCCTTATACAGCCCTCTTCCTCTGACCAACGCAACCTGAGCCCCCATTGGGTCCAGTCCAGCCAGCCTCCCAGTTCTAAAGATGCTGGCCGTCCCCACAATGGCCCCACCCACTCCCCCCTATTATCAGACCTCCCTCCTATATCACCTCCCCTACCTTGCCCCTCAAACCCATGCTGTCCTAATTCCTTGTATCCCCTAGTATGCCCTCACCCTCCTTACCCCTTGGGCTCAACAATCCTTCTTCCCCTTAAACCCTTTTCCCCACCTTGCTCCTTCGTGGCAGCTTTTCCATAAGGGGTGGCTCACTGCTGGCCTCCCTGTCAGAGCACCCAGACCGTCCCCCATCCCCCCACTCTTCTGCAGCCCCCCTTCCTCACCCACTGCCATGGTAAGCACACTCCTTCTTTCTCCCCTTTGCTCCCTTCTGTGTGCCACACGCGGCCTCTCCAGCCGGAGTAACCTCATTGCCGTGTTCTCCATCAATATCCCGCCGTTCTCTTCAACAAACTATAGAGCGGCAAGCTGTGCGGCACCGTGCCCCGATTCCTTGCTCGCTTCACAAGGAGCGGCTACTTTCTTCCTACCAGCTTAGCTGGATTCACATACAAAGGCCGTGGCAGTGAACAGGCTCACATCGCTACAACCACCCTGTTGGCTGTACACTGTGCTGGCCGTGCCACCTGAGCTGGCGGCACCACTAGGTCCATGCTCCCGCCTCAGCTAGCAGGCGTATGGTTTTTAGGGCTCGCCTGCTGATGTGCTTGCGCATAGCTGGCGAGCTATATTGCAGCTTAAACAGAGCTTAACCATCTCGGCGATTTGTTGCAGTGCCCGAGAGAGCATGCACATCAAAGCCACCAGCCTCCTCAGGCATCTCAAGCTTCCCCCAGCCGGCATTTCCCCTCCCCTAATTATTAACTGCACGGCCGGCCAGCCAGCACATCAAAGGCTGCTGCTCCCGGCCCCTATTCTTCCCTTCTTGCCTCTCCCCGCCCCCCCTTCCCACCACAGCAATGCCGAGGGCTTGTTTATATTGCAGCCTAACCATCTCGCATGCTGCTCTTGAAACAGTAACCGTTGTTGGTCATGATATAATTTAACGCTCTAATTATTTTATCAGGGCCACACAGAATTTTATAAAGTCTTTTGCTGGCATTTTCGTTTTATGCTGATTGCTATTTTACACCTTTCACATGCTGGTGATTTGCTTCAAAGGAATACATTCATCCTGAATCCCGTTACTAGAGCTTTCTCTTCTTCTGCTATATATGGCTTTTAGTTGAATTTTACTAATGATTTATAAAAAGTGCCACCCACCACACAGCTCCACCTACACAGCTCCACCGATGCACCCATCACACAGCTCCACCGATGCACCCACCACACAGCTCCACTGATGCACCCACCGCACAGCTCCACCAATGCACCCACCACACAGATCCACCGATGCACCCACCACACAGCTCCACCGAGGCACCCACCACACAGCTCTACAGATGCACCCACCACACAGCTCCACCGATGCACCCACCACACAGCTCCACAGATGCACCGCCCACACAGCTCCACAGATGCACCCACCACACAGCTCCACAGATGCACCCACCACACAGCTCTCCACAGATGCACCCACCACCCAGCTTCACCGATGCACCCACCACACAGCTCCACTGATGCACCCACCACCCAGCTCCACCGATGCACCCACCACACAGATCCACCGACACAGCTCCACCGATGCACCCACCACACAGCTCCACTGATGCAACCACCACACAGCTCCACTGACACAGCTCCACCGATGCACCCACCACAGAGCTCCACAGATGACCCCACTACAAAGCTCCACTTATGCACCCAAGACACAGCTCCACTGAGGCACCCGCCACACAGCTCCGCCGAGGCACCTACCACACAGCTCCACCGATGCACCCACCACACAGCTCTACAGAGGCACCCACCACACAGCTCAACAGATGCACCCACCACACAGCTCCACAGAGGCACCCACCACACAGATCCATAGAGGCACCCACCACAGAGCTCCACAGATGCACCCACCACACAGCTCCACTGAAGCACCCACCACACAGCTCCACCGATGCACCCACCACACAGCTCCACCGATGCACCCACCACACAGCTCCACCGATGCACCCACCACACAGCTCCACCGATGCACCCACCACACAGCTCCACCGATGCACCCACCACACAGCTCCACCGATGCACCCACCACACAGCTCCACCGACACACCCACCACACAGCTCCACTGACACAGCTCCACTGATGCACCCACCACACAGTTCCACCGATGCACCCACCACACAGCTCCACCGATGCACCCACCACACAGCTCCTCCGAGGCACCCACCACACAGCTCCACAGATGCACCCACCACACAGCTCCACAGATGCACCCACCACACACCTCCACAGATGCACCCACCACACAGCTCCACAGATGCACCCACCACCCAGCTCCACTGATGCACCCACCACACAGGTCCACAGATGCACCCACCACACAGCTCCACAGATGCACCCACCACACAGCTCCACCGACACAGCTCCACCAATGCACCCACCACACAGCTCGACTGACACAGCTCCACCGATGCACCCACCACACAGCTCCACTGATGCAACCACCACACAGCTCCACCGACACAGCTCCACCGATGCACCCACCACAGAGCTCCACAGATGACCCCAACACACAGCTCCACTGATGCACCCAAGACACAGCTCCACGAGGCACCCACCACACAGCTCCACCGAGGCACCTACCACACAGCTCCACTGATGCACCCACCACACAGCTCCACCTATGCACCCACCACACAGCTCCACCTATGCACCCACCACACAGCTCCACCGATGCACCCACTACACAGCTCAACAGATGCACCCACCACACTGCTCCACAGAGGCACCCACCACACAGCTCCACAGATGCACCCACCACACAGCTCCACCAAAGCACCCACCATACAGCTCCACCGAAGCACCCACCACACAGCTCCACCGATGCACCCACCACAGAGCTCCACCGATGCACCCACCACACAGCTCCACCGAGGCACCCATCACACAACTCCACCGATGCACCCACCACACAGCTTCACCGATGCACCCACCACACAACTCCACCGATACAGCCACCACACAGCTCCACCGACACAGCTTCACCGATACACCCACCACACAGCTCTACCGATGCACCCACCACACAGCTCCACCGAGGCACCCACCACACAGCTCCACCGAGGCACCCACCACACAGCTCCACCAATGCACCCACCACACAGCTCCACCAAGGCACCCACCACAAAGCTCCACTGAGACACCCACCACACAGCTCAACAGATGCACCCACCACACAGCTCCACAGAGGCACCCACCACACAGCTCCACAGAGGCACCCACCACACTGATCTACAGATGCACCCACCACACAGCTCCACCGATGCAACCACCACACAGCTCCACCGATGCACCCACCACACAGCTCCACCAATGCACCCACCACACAGCTCCACCGATGCACCCACCACACAGCTCCACCGAGGCACCCACCACACAGCTCTACAGATGCACCCACCACACAGCTCCACCGATGCACCCACCACACAGCTCCACAGATGCACCCACCACACAGCTCCACAGATGCACCCACCACACAGCTCCACAGATGCACCCACCACACAGCTCCACAGATGTACCCACCACACAGCTCTCCACAGATGCACCCACCACCCAGCTTCACCGATGCACCCACCACACAGCTCCACTGATGCACCCACCACCCAGCTCCACCGATGCACCCACCACACAGATCCACCGACACAGCTCCACCGATGCACCCACCACACAGCTCCACTGATGCAACCACCACACAGCTCCACTGACACAGCTCCACCGATGCACCCACCACAGAGCTCCACAGATGACCCCACTACAAAGCTCCACTTATGCACCCAAGACACAGCTCCACTGAGGCACCCGCCACACAGCTCCGCCGAGGCACCTACCACACAGCTCCACCGATGCACCCACCACACAGCTCTACAGAGGCACCCACCACACAGCTCAACAGATGCACCCACCACACAGCTCCACAGAGGCACCCACCACACAGATCCACAGAGGCACCCACCACAGAGCTCCACAGATGCACCCACCACACAGCTCCACTGAAGCACCCACCACACAGCTCCACAGAGGCACCCACCACACAGCTCCACAGAGGCACCCACCACACTGATCTACAGATGCACCCACCACACAGCTCCACCGATGCAACCACCACACAGCTCCACCGATGCACCCACCACACAGCTCCACCAATGCACCCACCACACAGCTCCACCGATGCACCCACCACACAGCTCCACCGAGGCACCCACCACACAGCTCTACAGATGCACCCACCACACAGCTCCACCGATGCACCCACCACACAGCTCCACAGATGCACCCACCACACAGCTCCACAGATGCACCCACCACACAGCTCCACAGATGCACCCACCACACAGCTCCACAGATGTACCCACCACACAGCTCCACTGAGACACCCACCACACAGCTCAACAGATGCACCCACCACACAGCTCCACAGAGGCACCCACCACACAGCTCCACAGAGGCACCCACCACACTGATCTACAGATGCACCCACCACACAGCTCCACCGATGCAACCACCACACAGCTCCACCGATGCACCCACCACACAGCTCCACCAATGCACCCACCACACAGCTCCACCGATGCACCCACCACACAGCTCCACCGAGGCACCCACCACACAGCTCTACAGATGCACCCACCACACAGCTCCACCGATGCACCCACCACACAGCTCCACAGATGCACCCACCACACAGCTCCACAGATGCACCCACCACACAGCTCCACAGATGCACCCACCACACAGCTCCACAGATGTACCCACCACACAGCTCTCCACAGATGCACCCACCACCCAGCTTCACCGATGCACCCACCACACAGCTCCACTGATGCACCCACCACCCAGCTCCACCGATGCACCCACCACACAGATCCACCGACACAGCTCCACCGATGCACCCACCACACAGCTCCACTGATGCAACCACCACACAGCTCCACTGACACAGCTCCACCGATGCACCCACCACAGAGCTCCACAGATGACCCCACTACAAAGCTCCACTTATGCACCCAAGACACAGCTCCACTGAGGCACCCGCCACACAGCTCCGCCGAGGCACCTACCACACAGCTCCACCGATGCACCCACCACACAGCTCTACAGAGGCACCCACCACACAGCTCAACAGATGCACCCACCACACAGCTCCACAGAGGCACCCACCACACAGATCCAGAGAGGCACCCACCACAGAGCTCCACAGATGCACCCACCACACAGCTCCACTGAAGCACCCACCACACAGCTCCACCGATGCACCCACCACACAGCTCCACCGATGCACCCACCACACAGCTCCACCGATGCACCCACCACACAGCTCCACCGACACACCCACCACACAGCTCCACTGACACAGCTCCACTGATGCACCCACCACACAGTTCCACCGATGCACCCACCACACAGCTCCACCGATGCACCCACCACACAGCTCCTCCGAGGCACCCACCACACAGCTCCACAGATGCACCCACCACACAGCTCCACAGATGCACCCACCACACACCTCCACAGATGCACCCACCACACAGCTCCACAGATGCACCCACCACCCAGCTCCACTGATGCACCCACCACACAGGTCCACAGATGCACCCACCACACAGCTCCACAGATGCACCCACCACACAGCTCCACCGACACAGCTCCACCGATGCACCCACCACACAGCTCGACTGACACAGCTCCACCGATGCACCCACCACACAGCTCCACTGATGCAACCACCACACAGCTCCACCGACACAGCTCCACCGATGCACCCACCACAGAGCTCCACAGATGACCCCAACACACAGCTCCACTGATGCACCCAAGACACAGCTCCACGAGGCACCCACCACACAGCTCCACCGAGGCACCTACCACACAGCTCCACTGATGCACCCACCACACAGCTCCACCTATGCACCCACCACACAGCTCCACCTATGCACCCACCACACAGCTCCACCGATGCACCCACTACACAGCTCAACAGATGCACCCACCACACTGCTCCACAGAGGCACCCACCACACAGCTCCACAGATGCACCCACCACACAGCTCCACCAAAGCACCCACCATACAGCTCCACCGAAGCACCCACCACACAGCTCCACCAATGCACCCACCACAGAGCTCCACCGATGCACCCACCACACAGCTCCACCGAGGCACCCATCACACAACTCCACCGATGCACCCACCACACAGCTTCACCGATGCACCCACCACACAACTCCACCGATACAGCCACCACACAGCTCCACCGACACAGCTTCACCGATACACCCACCACACAGCTCTACCGATGCACCCACCACACAGCTCCCCCGAGGCACCCACCACACAGCTCCACCGAGGCACCCACCACACAGCTCCACCAATGCACCCACCGCACAGCTCCACCGAGGCACCCACCACAAAGCTCCACTGAGACACCCACCACACAGCTCAACAGATGCACCCACCACACAGCTCCACAGAGGCACCCACCACACAGCTCCACAGAGGCACCCACCACACTGATCTACAGATGCACCCACCACACAGCTCCACCGATGCAACCACCACACAGCTCCACCGATGCACCCACCACACAGCTCCACCGATGCACCCACCACACAGCTCCACCGAGGCACCCACCACACAGCTCAACAGATGCACCTACCACACAGCTCCACAGAGGCACCCACCACACAGCTCCACCGATGCACCCACCACACAGCTCCACCAATGCACCCACCACACAGCTCCACCGATGCACCCACCACACAGCTCCAGCGACCACACAGCTCCACCGACACAGCTCCATTGATGTACCCACCACACAGCTCCACCGATGCACCCACCACACAGCTCCACAGACACAGCTCCACCGATGTACCCACCACACAGCTCCACCGACACAGCTCCACCGATGTACCCACCACACAGCTTCACAGATGCACCCACCACACAGCTCCACAGATGCACCCACCACCTAGCTCCACTGATGAACCCACCACCCAGCTCCACCGAGGCACCCACCACACAGCTCCACAGATGCACCCACCACACAGCTCCACAGATGCACCAACCACCCAGCACCACCGATGCACCCACCACACAGCTCCACTGATGCACCCACCACCCAGCTCCACCGATCCACCAACCACACAGCTTCACCGATGCTCCAACTAAGCTCCACCAATGCACCCACTAAGCTCCACCGATGCACCCACTAAGCTCCACCAATGCACCCACCACACAACTCCACCAATGCACCCACCACACAGCTACACCGATGCACCCACCACACAGCTCAATGGATGCACCCACCACACTGCTCCACAGAGGCACCCACCACACAGCTCCACCGATGCACCCACCACAGAGCTCCACCGATGCACCCACCACACAGCTCCACCGAGGCACCCATCACACAACTCCACCGATGCACCCACCACACAGCTTCACCGATGCACCCACCACACAGCTCCACCGATGCAGCCACCACACAGCTCCACCGACACAGCTTCACCGATACACCCACCACACAGCTCTACCGATGCACCCACCACACAGCTCCACTGAGGCACCCACCACACAGCTCCACCGAGGCACCCACCACACAGCTCCACCAATGCACCCACCACACAGCTCCACCGAGGCACCCACCACACAGCTCCACTGAGACACCCACCACACAGCTCAACAGATGCACCCACCACACAGCTCCACAGAGGCACCCACCACACAGCTCTACAGATGCACCCACCACACAGCTCCACCGATGCAACCACCACACAGCTCCACCGATAAACCCACCACACAGCTCCACCGATGCACCCACCACACAGCTCCACCGAGGCACCCACCACACAGCTCAACAGATGCACCTACCACACAGCTCCACAGAGGCACCAACCACACAGCTCCACCGATGCACCCACCACACAGCTCCACCGATGCACCCACCACACAGCTCCACCGATGCACCCACCACACAGCTCCACCGATGCACCCACCACACAGCTCCAGCGACCACACAGCTCCACCGACACAGCTTCATCGATGTACCCACCACACAGCTCCACCGATGCACCCACCACATAGTTCCACAGACACAGCTCCACCGATGTACCCACCAGACAGCTCCACCGACACAGCTCCACCGATGTACCCACCACACAGCTTCACAGATGCACCCACCGCACAGCTCCACAGATGCACCCACCACCTAGCTCCACTGATGAACCCACCACCCAGCTCCACCGATGCACCCACCACACAGCTTCACAGATGCACCCACCACACAGCTCCACAGATGCACCAACCACCCAGCTCCACCGATGCACCCACCACACAGCTCCACTGATGCACCCACCACCCAGTTCCACCGATGCACCAACCACACAGCTTCACCGATGCTCCAACTAAGCTCCACCAATGCACCCACCACACAGCTCCACCGATGCACCCACCGCACAGTTCCACCAAGGCACCCACCACACAGCTCCACTGATGCACCCACCACACAGCTCCACCGATGCACCCACCACACAGCTCCACCTACACAGCTCCACCGATGCACCCACCACACAGCTCCACCGATGCACCCACCACACAGCTCCAGCGACCACACAGCTCCACCGACACAACTCCATCGATGTCCCCCCCACACAGCTCCACCGATGCACCCACCACACAGCTCCACAGACACAGCTCCACTGATGTACCCACCACACAGCTCCACCGACACAGCTCCACCGATGCACCCACCACTCAGCTCCACAGATGCACCCACCACACAGCTCCACAGATGCACCCACCACCTAGCTCCACAGATGAACCCACCACCCAGCTCCACCGACACAGCTCCACCGATGCACCCACCACACAGCTCCACAGATGCACCCACCACACAGCTCAACAGATGCACCCACCACCTAGCTCCACCGATGAACCCACCAGCCAGCTCCACTGATGCACCCACCACACAGCTCCACAGATGCACCCACCACACAGCTCCACAGATGCACCCACCACACAGCTCCACAGATGCACCAACTACCGAGTTCCACCGATGCACCCACCACCCAGCTCCACCGATGCACCCACCGCACAGTTCCACCAAGGCGCCCACCACACAGCTCCACCGATGCACCCACCACACAGCTCCACCGATACACCCACTACACAGCTCCACCTACACAGCTCCATCGATGCACCCACCACACAGCTCCACCGATGCACCCACCACACAGCTCCACCGATGCACCCACCACACAGCTCCACCGATGCACTCACCACACAGCTCCACCGAGGCACCCACCACACAGCTCCACCAATGCACCCACCACACAGCTTCACCGATGCACCCACCACACAGCTCCAGCGATGCAGCCCCCACACAACTCCACCAACACAGCTCCACTGATGCACCCACCACACCGCTCCACCGATGCACCCACCACACAGCTCCACCGAGGCACCCACCACACAGCTCCACAGATGTACCCACCACACAGCTCCACCAAAGCACCCACCACACAGCTCCACCGAAGCACCCACCACACAGCTCCACGGATGCACCCACCACACAGCTCCACCGAGGCACTCACCACACAGCTCCACCGAGGCACCCACCATACAGTTCCACCGATGCACCCACCACACAGCTCCACTGAATCAACCACCACACAGCTCCACCAACACAGCTCCACCGATGCACCCACCACACAGCTCCACTGATGCAACCACCACACAGCTCCACTGACACAGCTCCACCGATGCACCCACCACACAGCTCCACTGATGCAACCACCACACAGCTCCACCGACACAGCTCCACCGATCCACCCACCACAGAGCTACACAGATGCCCCCACCACACAGCTCCACCGATGCACCCACCACACAGCTCCAGTGATGAAACCACCACACAGCTCCACCAACACAGCTCCACCGATGTACCCACCACAGAGCTCCACAGATGCCCCCACCACACAGCTCCACTGATGCACCCACCACACAGCTCCACCGAGGCACCCACCACACAGCTCCACCGAGGCACGCACCACACAGCTCCACCGAGGCACCCACCAACAGCTCCACCGATGCACCCACCAACAGCTCCACCTATGCACCCACCACACAGCTCCACCGAGGCACCCACCACACAGCTCAACAGATGCACCCACTACACAGCTCCAGAGGCACCCACCACACAGCTCCACAGATGCACTCACCACACAGCTCCACCGAAGAACCCACCACACAGCTCCACCTATGCACCCACCACACAGCTCAACCGATGCACCCACCACACAGCTCCACCGAGGCACCCACCGACACAGCTCCACCAATGCACCCACCACACAGCTCCACCGATGCACCCACCACACAGCTCCAGCGATGCAGCCACCACACAGCTCCACCGACACAGCTCCACCGATGCACCCACCACACAGCTCCACCGATGCACCCACCACACAGCTCCACGGACACAGCTCCACCGATGCACCCACCACACAGCTCCACCGAGGCACCCACCACCCAGCTCGACAGATGCACCCACCACCCAGCTCCACAGATGCACCCACCACCCAGCTCCACAGATGCACCCACCACCCAGCTCCACCGATGCACCCACCACCCAGCTCCACCGATGCACCCACCACACAGCTCCACTGATGCACCCACCATACAGCTCCACCGATGCTCCCACCACACAGCTCCACCTACACAGCTCCACGGATGCACCCACCACACAGCTCCACCGATGCACCCACCACACAGCTCCACTGATGCACCCACCACACAGCTCCACCAATGCACCCACCACACAGCTCCACCGATGCACCCACCACACAGCTCCACCGAGGCACCCACCACACAGCTCTACAGATGCACCCACCACACAGCTCCACCGATGCACCCACCACACAGCTCCACAGATGCACCCACCACACAGCTCCACAGATGCACCCACCACACAGCTCCACAGATGCACCCACCACACAGCTCCACAGATGCACCCACCACCCAGCTTCACCGATGCACCCACCACACAGCTCCACTGATGCACCCACCACCCAGCTCCACCGATGCACCCACCACACAGCTCCACCGACACAGCTCCACCAGTGCACCCACCACACAGCTCCACTGATGCAACCACCACACACCTCCACTGACACAGCTCCACCGATGCACCCACCACAGAGCTCCACAGATGACCCCACTACAAAGCTCCACTTATGCACCCAAGACACAGCTCCACTGAGGCACCTGCCACACAGCTCCGCCGAGTCACCTACCACACAGCTCCACCGATGCACCCACCACACAGCTCTACCGAGGCACCCACCACACAGCTCAACAGATGCACCCACCACACAGCTCCACAGAGGCACCCACCACACAGATCCACAGAGGCACCCACCACACAGCTCCACAGATGCACCCACCACACAGCTCCACTGAAGCACCCACCACACAGCTCCACCGATGCACCCACCACACAGCTCCACCGATGCACCCACCACACAGCTCCACCGACACAGCTCCACCGATGCACCCACCACACAGCTCCACTGAAGCAACCACCACACAGCTCCACTGACACAGCTCCACCGATGCACCCACCACAGAGCTCCACAGATGACCCCACTACAAAGCTCCACTTATGCACCCAAGACACAGCTCCACTGAGGCACCCGCCACACAGCTCCGCCGAGGCACCTACCACACAGCTCCACCGATGCACCCACCACACAGCTCTACCGAGGCACCCACCACGCAGCTCAACAGATGCACCCACCACACAGCTCCACAGAGGCACCCACCACACAGATCTACAGAGGCACCCACCACACAGCTCCACAGATGCACCCACCACACAGCTCCACTGAAGCACCCACCACACAGCTCCACCGATGCACCCACCACACAGCTCCACCGATGCACCCACCACACAGCTCCACCGATGCACCCACCACACAGCTCCACCGACACACCCACCACACAGCTCCACTGACACAGCTCCACTGATGCACCCACCACACAGTTCCACCGATGCACCCACCACACAGCTCCACCGATGCACCCACCACACAGCTCCTCCGAGGCACCCACCACACAGCTCCACAGATGCACCCACCACACAGCTCCACAGATGCACCCACCACACACCTTCACAGATGCACCCACCACACAGCTCCACAGATGCACCCACCACCCAGCTCCACTGATGCACCCACCACACAGCTCCACAGATGCACCCACCACACAGCTCCACAGATGCACCCACCACACAGCTCCACCGACACAGCTCCACCGATGCACCCACCACACAGCTCGACTGACACAGCTCCACCGATGCACCCACCACACAGCTCCACTGATGCAACCACCACACAGCTCCACCGACACAGCTCCACCGATGCACCCACCACAGAGCTCCACAGATGACCCCAACACACAGCTCCACTGATGCACCCAAGACACAGCTCCACGAGGCACCCACCACACAGCTCCACCGAGGCACCTACCACACAGCTCCACCGATGCACCCACCACACAGCTCCACCTATGCACCGACCACACAGCTCCACCTATGCACCCACCACACAGCTCCACCGATGCACCCACTACACAGCTCAACAGATGCACCCACCACACTGCTCCACAGAGGCACCCACCACACAGCTCCACAGATGCACCCACCACACAGCTCCACCAAAGCACTCACCATACAGCTCCACCGAAGCACCCACCACACAGCTCCACCGATGCACCCACCACAGAGCTCCACCGATGCACCCACCACACAGCTCCACCGAGGCACCCATCACACAACTCCACCGATGCACCCACCACACAGCTTCACCGATGCACCTACCACACAACTCCACCGATGCAGCCACCACACAGCTCCATCGACACAGCTTCACCGATACACCCACCACACAGCTCTACCGATGCACCCACCACACAGCTCCACCGAGGCACCCACCACACAGCTCCACCGAGGCACCCACCACACAGCTCCACCAATGCACCCACCACACAGCTCCACCGAGGCACCCACCACACAGCTCCACTGAGACACCCACCACACAGCTCAACAGATGCACCCACCACACAGCTCCACAGAGGCACCCACCACACAGCTCCACAGAGGCACCCACCACACTGATCTACAGATGCACCCACTGCACAGCTCCACCGATGCAACCACCACACAGCTCCACCGATGCACCCACCACACAGCTCCACCGATGCACCCACCACACAGCTCCACCGAGGCACCCACCACACAGCTCAACAGATGCACCTACCACACAGCTCCACAGAGGCACCCACCACACAGCTCCACCGATGCACCCACCACACAGCTCCACCGATGCACCCACCACACAGCTCCACCGATGCACCCACCACACAGCTCCAGCGACCACACAGCTCCACCGACACAGCTCCATTGATGTACCCACCACACAGCTCCACCGATGCACCCACCACACAGCTCCACAGACACAGCTCCATCGATGTACCCACCACACAGCTCCACCGACACAGCTCCACCGATGTACCCACCACACAGCTTCACAGATGCACCCACCACACAGCTCCACAGATGCACCCACCACCTAGCTCCACTGATGAACCCACCACCTAGCTCCACCGATGCACCCACCACACAGCTCCACAGATGCACCCACCACACAGCTCCACAGATGCACCAACCACCCAGCACCACCGATGCACCCACCACACAGCTCCACTGATGCACCCACCACCCAGCTCCACCGATGCACCAACCACACAGCTTCACCGATGCTCCAACTAAGCTCCACCAATGCATCCACTAAGCTCCACCGATGCACCCACTAAGCTCCACCAATGCACCCACCACACCACTCCACCAATGCACCCACCACACAGCTACACCGATGCACCCACCACACAGCTCAACGGATGCACCCACCACACTGCTCCACAGAGGCACCCACCACACAGCTCCACAGATGCACCCACCACACAGCTCCACCGAAGCACCCACCATACAGCTCCTCCGAAGCACCCACCACACAGCTTCACGATGCACCCACCACAGAGCTCCACCGATGCACCCACCACACAGCTCCACCGAGGCACCCATCACACAACTCCACCGATGCACCCACCACACAGCTTCACCGATGCACCCACCACACAGCTCCACCGATGCAGCCACCACACAGCTCCACCGACACAGCTTCACCGATACACCCACCACACAGCTCTACCGATGCACCCACCACACAGCTCCACTGAGGCACCCACCACACAGCTCCACCGAGGCACCCACCACACAGCTCCACCAATGCACCCACCACACAGCTCCACCGAGGCACCCACCACACAGCTCCACCGAGGCACCCACCACACAGCTCCACTGAGACACCCACCACACAGCTCAACAGATGCACCCACCACACAGCTCCACAGAGGCACCCACCACAGAGCTCCACAGAGGCACCCACCACACAGCTCTACAGATGCACCCACCACACAGCTCCACCGATGCAACCACCACACAGCTCCACCGATGCACCCACCACACAGCTCCACCGATGCACCCACCACACAGCTCCACCGAGGCACACACCACACAGCTCAACAGATGCACCTACCACACAGCTCCACAGAGGCACCCACCACACAGCTCCACCGATGCACCCACCACACAGCTCCACCGATGCACCCACCACACAGCTCCACCGATGCACCCACCACACAGCTCCACCGATGCACCCACCACACAGCTCCAGTGACCACACAGCTCCACCGACACAGCTTCATCGATGTACCCACCACACAGCTCCACCGATGCACCCACCACATAGCTCCACAGACACAGCTCCACCGATGTACCCACCAGACAGCTCCACTGACACAGCTCCACCGATGTACCCACCACACAGCTTCATAGATGCACCCACCGCACAGCTCCACAGATGCACCCACCACCTAGCTCCACTGATGAACCCACCACCCAGCTCCACCAATGCACCCACCACACAGCTTCACAGATGCACCCACCACACAGCTCCACAGATGCACCAACCACCCAGCTCCACCGATGCACCCACCACACAGCTCCACTGATGCACCCACCACCCAGCTCCACCGATGCACCAACCACACAGCTTCACCGATGCTCCAACTAAGCTCCACCAATGCACCCACCACACAGCTCCACCAATGCACCCACTAAGCTCCAACCGATGCAGCCACTAAGCTCCACCAATGCACCCACCACACAACTCCACCAATGCACCCACCACCCAGCTCCACCGATGCACCCACCGCACAGTTCCACCAAGGCACCCACCACACAGCTCCACTGATGCACCCACCACACAGCTCCACCGATGCACCCACCACACAGCTCCACCTACACAGCTCCACCGATGCACCCACCACACAGCTCCACCGATGCACCCACCACACAGCTCCAGCGACCACACAGCTCCACCGACACAACTCCATCGATGTACCCACCACACAGCTCCACTGATGCACCCACCACACAGCTCCACAGACACAGCTCCACTGATGTACCCACCACACAGCTCCACCGACACAGCTCCACCGATGCACCCACCACTCAGCTCCACAGATGCACCCACCACACAGCTCCACAGATGCACCCACCACCTAGCTCCACAGATGAACCCACCACCCAGCTCCACCGACACAGCTCCACCGATGCACCCACCACACAGCTCCACAGATGCACCCACCACACAGCTCAACAGATGCACTCACCACCTAGCTCCACCGATGAACCCACCACCCAGCTCCACTGATGCACCCACCACACAGCTCCACAGATGCACCCACCACACAGCTCCACAGATGCACCCACCACACAGCTCCACAGATGCACCAACCACCCAGTTCCACCGATGCACCCACCACCCAGCTCCACCGATGCACCCACCGCACAGTTCCACCAAGGCACCCACCACACAGCTCCACCGATGCACCCACCACACAGCTCCACCGATGCACCCACTACACAGCTCCACCTACACAGCTCCACTGATGCACCCACCACACAGCTCCACCGATGCACCCACCACACAGCTCGACCGATGCACCCACCACACAGCTCCACCGATGCACTCACCACACAGCTCCACCGAGGCACCCACCACACAGCTCCACCAATGCACCCACCACACAGCTTCACCGATGCACCCACCACACAGCTCCAGCGATGCAGCCACCACACAACTCCACCAACACAGCTCCACTGATGCACCCACCACACCGCTCCACCGATGCACCCACCACACAGCTCCACCGAGGCAATACCACACAGCTCCACAGATGCACCCACCACACAGCTCCACCAAAGCACCCACCACACAGCTCCACCGAAGCAACCACCACACAGCTCCACGGATGCACCCACCACACAGCTCCACCGAGGCACTCACCACACAGCTCCACCGAGGCACCCACCATACAGTTCCACCGATGCACCCACCACACAGCTCCACTGATGCAACCACCACACAGCTCCACCAACACAGCTCCACCGATGCACCCACCACACAGCTCCACTGATGCAACCACCACACAGCTCCACTGACACAGCTCCACCGATGCACCCACCACACAGCTCCACTGATGCAACCACCACACAGCTCCACCGACACAGCTCCACCGATCCACCCACCACAGAGCTACACAGATGCCCCCACCACACAGCTCCACCGATGCACCCACCACACAGCTCCAGTGATGAAACCACCACACAGCTCCACCGACACAGCTCCACCGATGTACCCACCACAGAGCTCCACAGATGCCCCCACCACACAGCTCCACTGATGCACCCACCACACCGAGGCACCCACCACACAGCTCCACCGAGGCACGCACCACACAGCTCCACCGATGCACCCACCAACAGCTCTACCGATGCACCCACCAACAGCTCCACCTATGCACCCACCACACAGCTCCACCGAGGCACCCACCACACAGCTCAACAGATGCACCCACTACACAGCTCCAGAGGCACCCACCACACAGCTCCACAGATGCACCCACCACACAGCTCCACCGAAGAACCCACCACACAGCTCCACCTATGCACCCACCACACAGCTCAACCGATGCACCCACCACACAGCTCCACCGAGGCACCCACCGACACAGCTCCACCGATGCACTCACCACACAGCTCCACCATGCACCCACCACACAGCTCCAGCGATGCAGCCACCACACAGCTCCACCGACACAGCTCCACCGATGCACCCACCACACAGCTCCACCGATGCACCCACCACACAGCTCCACGGACACAGCTCCACCGATGCACACACCACACAGCTCCACCGAGGCACCCACCACCCAGCTCGACAGATGCACCCACCACCCAGCTCCACAGATGCACCCACCACCCAGCTCCACAGATGCACCCACCACCCAGCTCCACCGATGCACCCACCACCCAGCTCCACCGATGCACCCACCACACAGCTCTACTGATGCACCCACCATACAGCTCCACCGATGCTCCCACCACACAGCTCCACCGATGCTCCCAGCACACAGCTCCACCGATGCTCCCACCACACAGCTCCACCAATGCACCCACTAAGCTCCACCGATGCACCCACCACACAGCTTCACCGATGCACCCACCACAGAGCTCCACTGAGGCACCCACCACACAGCTCCACCTACACAGCTCCACCGATGCACCCAGCACACAGCTCCACCGATGCACCCACCACACAGCTACAACAATGCACCCACCACACAGCTCCACTGATGCACCCACCACACAGCTCCACCTACACAGCTCCACCGATGCACCCACCACACAGCTCCACTGATGCACCCACCACACAGCTCCACTGAAGCACCCACCGCACAGTTCCACTGAGGCACCCACCACACAGTTCCACCAATGCACCCATCACACAGCTCCACTGATGCACCCACCACACAGCTCCACCTACACAGCTCCACCGATACACCCACCACACAGCTCCACCGATGCACCCACCACACAGCTCCACCGAGGCACCCACCACACAGCTCCACCAAGGCACCCACCACACAGCTCCACCGAGGCACCCACCACACAGCTCCACAGCTCCACCGATGCACCCACCACCCAGCTCCACCGATGCACCCACCACACAGCTCCACTGACACAGCTCCACTGATGCACCCACCACACAGCTCCACCTACACAGCTCCACCAATGCACCCACCACACAGCTCCACCGAGGCACCCACCATACAGCTCCACCAAGTCACCCACCATACAGCTCCACCGATGCACCCACCACACAGCTCCACCGAGGCACCCACCACACTGCTCCACAGATGCATCCACCACACAGCTCCACAGATGCATCCACCACACAGCTCCACCGATGCATCCACCACACAGCTCCACAGATGCATCCACCACAGAGCTCCACCGATGCACCCACCACACAGCTCCGCCGATGCATCCACCACACAGCTCCGCCGATGCACCCACCACACAGCTCCGCCGAGGCACCCACCACACAGCTCCGCCGAGGCACCCACCACACAGATCCGCCGAGGCACCCACCACACAGCTCCACCGAGGCACCCACCACACAGCTCCGCTGAGGCACCCACCACACAGCTCCGCCGAGGCACCCACCACACAGCTCCGCCGATGCACCCACCACATAGCTCCACTGATGCACCAACTAAGCTCCACCGATGCACCCACCACACAGCTCCACCAATGCACTCACACAGCTCCACCGAGGCACCCACCACACAGCTCCACCGAGGCACCCATCACACAGCTCCGCCGAGGCACCCACCACACAGCTCCACCGATGCACCCACCACACAGCTCCACTGATGCACCAACTAAGCTCCACCAATGCACCCACCACACAGCTCCACAAATGCACCCACTAGCCTCCACCGATGCACCCACCACACAGCTCCACCGATGCACCTACCACACAGCTTCACTGATGCACCCACCACCCAGCTCCACCGATGCACCCACCACACAGCTCCACCTACACAGCTCCACCGATGCACCCACCACCCAGCTCCACTGATGCACCCACCACACAGCTCCACCGACACAGCTCCACCGATGCACCCACCACACAGCTCCGCCGATGCACCCACCACACAGCTCCACCGATGCACCAACTAAGCTCCACCGATGCACCCACCACACAGCTCCACCGATGCACCCACTAAGCTCCACCTATGCACCCACCACACAGCTCCACCGATGCACCCACCCCACAGCTCCACTGATGCACCCACCACCAAGCTCCACTGATGCACCCACCACACAGCTCCACCGACACAGCTCCACCGATGCACCCACCACACAGCTCCACTGATGCACCCACCACACAGCTCCACTGATGCACCCACCACAGAACTCCACCGATGCACCCACCACACAGCTCCACCGGTGCTCCAACTAAGCTCCACCAATGCACCCACCACACAGCTCCACCAATGCACCCACTAAGCTCCACCGATGCACCCACCACACAGCTTCACTGATGCACCCACCACAGAGCTCCACTGAGGCACCCACCACACAGCTCCACCGATGCACCCACCACACAGCTCCACCGATGCAACCACCTACACAGCTCCACCGATGTACCCACCACACAGCTCCACCGATGCACCCACCACACAGCTCCACCGAGGCACTCACCACACAGCTCCACCAATGCACCCACCACACAGCTCCACGATGCAGCCACCACACAGCTCCACCGACACAGCTCCACCGATGCACCCACCACCCAGCTCCTACGATGCACCCACCACACAGCTCCACCGACACAGCTCCACCGATGCACCTACCACACAGCTCCACCGATGCACCCCCCACACAGCTCCACCGAGGCACCCACCATACAGCTCCACCACGGCACCACCACACAGCTCCACCGATGCACCCAGCACACAGCTCCACCGATGCACCCAGCACACAGCTCCACCGAGGCACCCACCACACAGCTCCACAGATGCACCCACCACACAGCTCCACAGATGCACCCACCACACAGCTCCACAGATGCACCCACCACACAGCTCCACCGATGCACCCACCACACAGCTCCGCCGATGCACCCACCACACAGCTCAGCCGATGCACCCACCACACAGCTCCGCCGAGGCACCCACCACACAGCTCCACCAATGCACCCACCACACAGCTCCACCGATGCTCCAACTAAGCTCCACCAATGCACCCACCAAACAGCTCCACCAATGCACCCACTAAGCTCCACCGATGCACACACCTCTCAGCGCAACCACAGCATCACACAGCGCAACCACAGCATCACTCAGCGCAACCACAGCATCATTCAGCGCAACCACAGCATCACTCAGCGCAACCACAGCATCACTCAGCGCAACCACAGCATCACTCAGCGCGACCACAGCATCACTGGTTCAAATATGTTCTTTCAATGTTTCAAGCTGTTTTCAAGCTTTCACGCTTTATTACAAATCACAAAAAGATGTTAATATTTCACTTCTGTTCTTGGATTTTCGTCACAATAAAAAACACTGAACATAATCTTCAAAAAAGTTATTTACAAAAGTTTAAGCTATTGCCATTACAAATTAAATAAATTATTTAAGTATTAATTATTTTAAAAAATTAAAAGCCATTGTTATTTGTAATATCAATACATCTAAGTCACGTAAATACAAAACATGTTGCATTACAAATGCTATAGGTGTCACATTTGTGAAGTTATAACTATTGGCATTGTAAATGACAAAGCTATTAATTTAGCTATTTAAAAAAAAACACATAAATAAAAAAAATTCATTTATAAGACCAATAGCTCAAACTTTCCTAATGCGAGCCCTATTGCATTTCCAATGCTTGTTTGACGCGGGGTTGCTGCTCATCCTGCCAGTAAGCAAACGTCTCACAGCAACACTCAACTAAATTTGAATACTGCCACAAAAACTGCCCAACTACCCAGCACCTGGGCCGGCTTCTGTATCACCTTACTAAAATGGTGACACAGCAAACAAAATCGCTGCTTAAATAGCCCCCGCTCCCCCAGCCCAAAAAACACCCGACAGGCCCAATTGTGCTCGACAAGTGGGCCAAAATACCCCAAGGGCGCAAGCCTCCCTGGAAGTCAGCTGCCCGACTCCCTCTCTCCTCTTGTCTAAGTCTTTGTCTCCTCATCCCCCTCACCCATGTCTCAGCCCGGCCGCTATCACATCTGTGCCTGTGTCAGTCCTCCCGCCCTTGGCTAGTGCTTGTCCAGTGCTACACCCTCCATCACCTTGTAGGTCCAAGTCACTGCTCACACTTTAGACAATTCATGCCAAGTGTTGCTGGGAGTGAACTAGCCAGCATGCAACATGTGCGGCTCTTCAGCTCTTTTATATCAAGATTTGTGGCTCCAAAGTAGAATGCCATACTGTTTACTTTCAGAGGCTGAGTGCAACCCGTTTCACTCCAGCAAACGCCCCATTATACACACAGGAGGCCTGCCTTGTTGTTTCTGGCTAGAATGCACTTTTAATTCTTTTAAAAAAAATTAGCAAGCTACGCCACTGGAACCAACCATACCATTGATTATGAAGGAAAATTCTTAGTTAGATGCCCGAATTTGGGTATTTTATTAACGCCTTGTATATGTTTTAAAACATAATTAGGGAAATGAGGTCCGAATATTTTATTTTGGAGAACGAACCATACTGTTTATTTCAGAGGCTGCGGACATTTACCTGTAGGTTCATTAAGCTGTCTGTCTATCTATCTATCTATCTATCTGTCTATCTATCTATCTATCTATCTATCTATCTATCTATCTATCTATCTATCTATCTATCTATCTATCTATCTATCTATCTATCTATCTATCTATCTATCTATCTAATCTATCTATCTATCTATCTATCTATCTATCTATCTATCTATCTATCTATCTATCTATCTATCTCTATCTGTCCATCAATAAATAAAGCCCTATCTTTATACATCTATCTCCATCTATCTATAAATCTCTATCTATATATCGATCTTTTATCTATCTATCTATCTATCTATCTATCTATCTATCTATCTATCTATCTATCTATCTATCTCTCTCTATATATATATATATATGTATATATAGGCGGGGTGGAGCTACACCCGGACTAACAGCGGTATCTGAGGAAGGCCATAGTGCCGAAATGCATTATGCCCATGCTGTAAATTAATAAAGCCTTTCTCTGCTGTGCCCGAAGTGGCCTCTCACCTTCCTGACCTGGAGTGGTGTGAAGTGGATATTTTGCACGCCTGCCAGTGGTGTGACAGAGGCCCGTTCCTTCAAAGTGGCAGGAGATTCTGGCATCAGCTGTTCCAGCTTTTTCTGTGTTCTAAGGTATTGGATTTGCTCCTGCCCACCTACGTTGCTGACGACGCCAGGGATGCTGCCAGGTGCAGCTCATGACTTCACGGGGAGCCGTTTGCACTGACAAGTCGACTCACAGCCCAGCGGAGTTGTTCACGCAGGTTGGGAGCATCTAGGGGACCCAGGGAGGCCTGTTGTCATCAATTCTGTCTGGTCTGCGCATCTCTAAACAGCGCGCTCTTTCCCTGAAATTTTGCTCACGGCACCCACAGCCCGAAAACATTGTATTTTGGGACTTGGAGTTTCACATGGATCGCAATGGCAGTGCGACCATGTGATTTGGGGCTGAAGTTCGACCCTCCAATGGGGGAGTACTAGGAGGAAGGGGTCCCAGTGTGGACAAGGAACAATTTACACAATTTAATGAATTAATCAGAAAACAATCATTAGATCCACAGAGTTTTATTCACTGAGGGATCAAGTGTAATGAATACATATAGCAAACAGTCAGCTGTATTAAAGGTCATACAGTGCCCCGGGAGGGAGGAAGGAAGTGATAGAAGTGAGGATAAGGGAGTGGTAGGATAGTGTGACAGTAAAATCAAACATTTGAAAGCACCTTTAGCTATAATTTATATAGCAGCAACAGCCATAATGAATGGCAACCATTATTTAGAAAGACATACTTCACAAGGTACAATTCATCTACACAATATTGGCGTGAAGTTGCCACAAATAGAACAACAGTCGACGTTTCAACCCTCTTATCAATGCAGGAAATGTTATCCTTGCTGCGGGGTCTTCATCACGACCAGGGGATTGGGGCAGGTAACCTAATGGAAATGAGTATAATAAACTAAAGTTAGAGGGGTACTATTCCGACCTCTTAAATTTATCACATCGGTAGTTTAAGCATTAATCAGCATCCTAGTTAGAGGTAGTAATTGGATAATTTCTCTGAAAATGGAGTATAAGGCAGTGCAATTTATAGATTAAAATTACCGTGGTAAAAACCATGTCTATAGCATGGGAAGCAGTGGTATAAGGTATAAACATTATTAGAAGGGAGGACCCGAGCGCCCGGGTCAGAAAACCAGCACGTGTGTTGGCGACAGAGCCACTCACATGTAAGGCATGTTGTAATTGAATTACCTGAGATAGATTGAACATAATTAGAATTCGGTCCCAGAATTCCTAGGAGAGCCTGAAATATAGTGAATAAGACTATCACATGCTATTCTAATGCATATTGACATCACAATAAATTTTAAAAAAATTTTTAAAATGGGAGGAAGACATACCACAGGGTTAGAAGTCCTCCATGTGGTCAATGATTAATTAAGGCAACGTCAATAGTCGAGCTGCACCTGAAAAGTAATGATCATGCACTAATTAAAGGTCTATACAGAGGGGGGCAGTCGAGGAACAATACGGTAATGTCCGTTTGAATCCAAAATAATGATGCTTACCGATCGCTACATCAAGCACTCACGCGGTGCTGGACATATTTGAGGCATCGTGGGAAGTTAATCCAATGTTCGTCTGGTAAATCAAAACAGTGGGACCATGAGTAAAGATTCGGACATTAAATGATTAAGGAAGGTGGCGGAACAAGAGGGGAGTCATACTCACTACGTTGGATTTAATCAGAGAGCTCCGTGCGGGGGCAAGCGATGTGATCTCAGTTTCCTGGTTAGTGAAACAACCATGGTAACGTGGTCACATGGTGGTCGAGTGAGCCATGGAGCCTGAAGACAGACTACCGGTTGCGTGGCTAGCCAGGTCGCGTCATTAGTATTAATGGAACTGGAAGGGCAAGGCAGTTGGGGAATAATGCACCAATATTACGATACAATTTAGCATGTCATCAGTCAGAAAAATTATCATGAGGAAAATAAATGGTCAAGGATTATCAATTTCGAGAGTGCATTGGGATCACCGAATCAGAGGAACAATGTAATCTCGGTGTAATCTCAGACAGCCAATTAGTATCTGCATGGCGTACCTCTCTAACATGAGGGTAAAGCACATAGCGCGGCCAATCAACACATTTAGTTACAGACAGCATGTCATTTACTACTGCAATTTTAGCGTGTAGAACTTGGCTGCTAGAGCCATCTTTGGATTACCGCGAAGGGCTCGAGCGTCGGATTTGCTTGAGAGACTTCATTGGCTTCCGATCGCCAAGAGAGTCACTTTCAAGATCTTGACTCTGGCTTTTAAAGCTCTCCACTCGATTGGCCCAAATTACCTTGGGAAGCGGATGGCCTTCTATGCTCCCAGGAGGACTTTTAGGTCCGCTCTGCAGGCCAAAGCCGCTGTTCCCACTATTAGACGCGCTCGTACTGGAGGCCGCTCCTTCCGGTATCTGGCACCTCTTTGCTGCAAGAGCTTCCTTTCGCTTTGAGAACAGCCTCTAACTTGCTTGTTTTTCGAAAAGAATTGAAGACTTGGCTCTTCTCCCAGTAATTCTGTGCCGGCCTGTGGAGGGCGTTGTGTTGTGTACTTTTCTTCTATCTCTCTTTGCCAAAGCGCCGGGACACTCCAAGGAGTAGCCGTGCGCTATAGAAGAGCCCTTTTATAACATAACATATAACAGGGTGTCTCCTACGAGGCCCCAGAATAGTGATGCCGGCTAGACTCACCCAGCAGGCAGTAGACCTAGCACACCGAGGGCACCAGTGAATGGTGAAAACTAAAAGCAAAGTCTGGTTCCCCGGCATGGATGCCATGGTCGAACAAACAGTGAAGGCATGTAACTGGTGTCAAGCGGCAGGGCAAGCGGATCGACCCCACCCTGTGGCCACAGAAGAAAACCCCCAGAGGCCTTGCGAGTGCGTGAGCGCGGATTTTGGGCACCTCCTGGATGGACGCTATGCTCTAGTCATTATTGACGATTTCACTAAGTACCCGGAAGTGGAAATAGTGGGAAGCCAGACAGCCAGCAAGGTGATCGCAAAGTTTGAGAAGACTATTGCCACTCATGGCATCTTCGAAGTGGTAAAAACAGATAACGGACCACCCTTCCAGGGACAAGAATTTGCAGAATATCTGAGAGGATGGGGAATTCACCATCGCAAGATCACTCCACGCTGGCCCCAAGCAAATGGGGAAGTGGAAAGGTTCATGCGTACCCTTAACAAGACAATACGCATTGCTTTGGCGGATGGATCTCCACTGGAAAGGGCGATTTACAGCTTCTTGAGGGAGTACAGGATGACCCCTCACGTCACCACGGAGGCAGCGCCCGGAACGGCAACCATGGGCCGAGCAGTAAGTGACACACTTCCCCACCACCCAACCTGGGTCCCCACGCAAGCCAGTGGAGAAAAGACCCTAGCCAACAGAACTCGCTCAAACAATCAAGCCATCAAGCGGAGAGGAGCCAAGGAGTCCACTATCCAATCGCAAGACCAAGTATACATCAAGGATCGGTATCCCGGGAGCAAGTTCAGACTTCCCTTCGAACACCGGCCATGGACCGTCACACGCCGGACCAGCACAATGGTGACCGCCCAGAGAGGAGCTGAGACCGTCACTAGAGACGTATCCTTTTTCAAGATAGCATACCCCGGAGTACCTGTAGGCCCCGGACCAGAATCTGAAAGGCCGCCCCCGAGTCAACCACATGAAAACCAGGACGCAGACCAGTGCCCGGATGACGACGAAGATCTGATGGACCGAAGTTCCCAATCCCTGCATGCCACCCTCCGGGGTGATCTGCCTCTCTCTCCCTCATCCCGAGGGGAGCACAACACCTCCGGGCGCAGATCCCCCGATGTGGTCGGATACAGAGTTGGATAGTGCTGGTATGGTCTGCGAAGGAATCCGGTGCCATCCTCGCAGCTGGCGGACTATCTGGTGTAGTATGTATAGTTAGGATTTTTTTCCTATGGGATTTCAGAAAATTCTATGTCGAATAACTTTGGCGTTTGTGGACGGAATTGGCTGAAATTTTCAGGAAAATGGCACATTTTGTTTCTGAGCAGCACCTGAAAATTTGGGGGGGTTTTGTCAAGGGGGGGCCGAGAAAAAAGGGGGGTCCCAAAACATGTTTTTAACATTGAGTTTTCCATAGGGCGGTTGGAATCACTTTTAGCTCGAACGGCTGAATGAATTTACACGAAACTTGGCAAAATTGTAGATATGGTTTGCCCGACGTGCCTTTGCTATGTCTCAATATATGTGCTCCAGTGGATTTTGAAAAATTAACGTTTTTAAAAACAGATATATCTGTGACAGCGCTCCGGTTAGCGCTCCGGTTCGCGTACCTGACGCGTAACGGAACTTCGCGAAGCGAAGCTGATTGGCTCTTCGGTGTCTGTCAACATTCTAAACAGTCCGGAACGGCTGCCAACTTGTCTCTCGGTAGGATCGAGAGACAAGAGGTGGAATAAACAAAGTGGGAAATGAGCATAAGGGGGCAGAGTACATCCTCCCTGACCCCCTAGGTTTGATGAGGGGGGTTTAAAAGGGCCCCGCGGGTCAAAGAAAAAAAAATTATTATCGTTTTTTTTGCGGGGGGGAGCGCTCGGTACGCGCACCGGGAAGCGGACCGGGAAGCGTAATATTGGGAAAATGGTATGAAAGAATGTTCAAATATTGTATGTGATTGTTCTTTTTTTTTATTTTTTTTATTTTATTTAAGTACCAAGATGTAGGTACCAATGCAGAGTCTAAAAATAAAAAAAACACTGTTTTCTTTGTAAATATCTTGCATGTTGTTTCAGAAGTTATTGTGGTATATGGAATTCATAGCGTAGTATGTCAGGAAAGCAGAAACACCATGGAGGCAGGAGATGATAAAGAGATGTTAAATACACATTGGAGATAATATAGTGGGAGAAAGGAAGTAACTATGAGCAAACTTATTATGTAACACAAAAAAGTTGCACAGGATTTTTAAAGTCTGATTTTACATTATAATCAATTTGCTACTAGTTTACAAAATACATATAAAAATGAATAATGTCTCAAACAATATTAGAATTAATAAATAAAAATTTATTTTTCTGATTCGTTTTCAAAATTAAAAAGAACTTCTAATAATTAATTGTCAGATTTTTTTTCATTTTCAATTAGGAGATCTACTGATTCCACACATTGCAGAAGTTCAAAGTCTCGTGATTCATCACAGAATTCTGAGTCAATTTCTGTATCTGTGTTGCTTCTTGCAACAATTTCCAAGTTAGTTTTGTTCTCTCCTTCCATTTTTGTGCTTTAAAACGAATTTTTAAAAAATATATCAGTACAGATAGGGCACTGTTGGGTTTAAGTACAGACAGGTAGTTTGTTTTTTTTAAACAGTGATTTTATCTTTGGGCAGTGTATGGTATCAGACTGGAAGTAGAAATATAAAAAAATGTAAGTGATAAAGCCTAAGTTAATTCTTAATTATACAAGACAAGCCTAACTCCATCCATAACTAAAACAGAGATGTCTATCTTATTCTATAACTATTACAGAGGGATAGTATATAACTATCAGAAAATGTTTTCCGACTTAACTTAAAGTGCAGAACATACTTCAGTTTTTAAAATATCACCTCACCAATCAAAAAGAAGTTTAAGTTCTCAGTTGAAATGCACTTGATCTGTACTTCAGGAAGTAGTAGTCAAAATGGCTGTGTTTCTCTCTCTTTCTTTATACATATTCAGGTACATAACCAAAATGTCATAAAATAATAGAAGATATTGAAAGTAGCATTTTGATTGGTTGTCAATTCTAACACTTCATAAGTGTTTTTGTTAGGTAATTTACCTCAGGATATTTAGTCAGGCTTACAGCATAATTTTCTAAATGGAATTCCATCAAATTTGGGTAAATGGTAGGGACTGCTAAGTAGTAGGCCCTATTCTATATTTGATGAAAGTGTCTGTAGTAGTTTTTCTGTAAATTACTTTCCCACCTTTTTTTATCGAGCGCTTACCGGTGCGCTCCCCGGTACGCGAACCAGCAGCGTTACGGGAGTCCTCCATTTTCTGTATTGGTAGAATTGAGTCATAAGATGGAGGACAAAGAATGTACGGAATGGGTAGAAGGGGGCACGGTAGACACTTTGTGAACCTCTAGGTATTCTGAGGGGGGATTAGGACGCTGATATATGCAAAAGTAAAAAAAATTAAATTTGAAAAAATTTCGCGGGGAGAGCGCCCGGTACGCGCACCGGTAAGCTAACCGGGGAGCGTACTTTGGTGAAGAAAAAAAAAAACGTTTTGAATGATTAGAGGTAGGGTAGCTCTGAAAAGAGCTATTGTGTTCTGTGGCTAATTTAGGTACCTACAAGACACTTTTAAATAAAGGACGACTATTCTATTCCCTTCATCGGAGAAGTGTACACCATCTCTTCTGTAGATGTGTTGAATGTTGGAACGCAAGTTATTGTTATATATTAAACCCATTCCATAGTCGCTCATGTAAGCAGAAACAGGTTTATTCACATGTTTCTGTGCTTTCTCAAATTGTGGAAAAAAATTAATTTGACCACTTACATTTTTGTCTTTGATATATATTGGAATATACCAAGGCAGTTTGGGGAAAAAGTGTCATTTAAAAGAAGAATACATTTTACAGCTTTTGATATTTGCTATTAAAAAACCATTGAAATTCACTGAAAAAACCATAGGTTATAGACCATATATAGTTAGGAATTAGCATTTACAAAACCTTAAAAATTCACTGACCATGTCATGAATGATGTAATATGTGACATCATCAGCAGGGGATTGCGGGTGCGCGATATATAGTTAGTGCAACTAACTATATATGCGAATTTCAATGGTTTTGTGCGAGTAAATTAAGGTTTTGTAAATGCTAATCCCTAACTATATATGGTCTATAACCTATGGTTTTTTCAGTGAATATATATATATATATATATATATACACAACCAAACAAACCTCTCGAGTGAAGAAGACGCAAGCCCACACAGGTAAGTTAAAATCGGCCTCATTTTATTCCAGGAAACAAACGGCATTATGCATTTTGACACTCTGTGCCTTCCTCAGATGCCAGGTGTTTGTTTAAAATAAACTGTCCACTTCAAGTCTCACCTTTAAGAGGATGGCTTTCAAACTCGCTGCCCCGAGTTTACTGGCTGCAGGTACATAGGCGGAAGTCCTTGCCCCAGTGGGCGGTGACTGCAGCCCTCTTAGAATTGTGGTTCTTGTAGTGTTGTGGCAGTCCAATTTGCTGTCCTTCACCCTACCAACAGTGCTCACAGCGCGCCGGTGTCATTTTGCCTGAGTAAGCAGAGGCGACGTAATGTAGTCATCACACAGTTTAACTGGCCTGGCAATGCGCTGCGAGTTGCGGTGGTTCGGCGTCTTCTCAAGCACTTTGAGATGTACCACAGTTTGCCACAGTACACCGAACGTCTTCAGGGTGGGGGCTTAAGTGCGAGTGGCCACGCACAAAACATCAAACCAAACGAACCTCTCGAGTGAAGAAGACTCAAGCCCACACAGGTAAGTTAAAATCGGCCTCCTTTTATTCCAGGCAACAAACGGCATTATGCATTTCGGCACTCTGTGCCTTCCTCAGATGCCAGGTGTTTGTTTAAAATAAACTGTCCACTTCAAGTCTCACCTTTAAGAGGATGGCTTTCATATATATATATCGCCAGTAGGTAGTTATAGTTAAAACCTAGTTTCCATAGGAAATCCGCAATATTCTATTTGGAATAACTTTGGCGCCGGTGGACGAATCTTCGCGAATTTCTCCAAGAAGCTGGCCTGCTCCGTTCCGCTTCTTCCTTGAAAGTTTGGAGGTGAAGCAGGGGCCGAGAAAAATGGGGGGTCCCAATACATTTTTTCCCCATGCAATTTTCCTTAGGACCTTTAGGCAGGGCTACAGCCCTAACGGCTGAACGGAATTACACCAAACTTGGCAAAAAGGTAGAGTTCTGTTTGCAGATGGCCTTTTTGTTAAATGGTGTAAATCCGTTCAGTAGTTCCTGAGAAAATCAAAAGTAAAATCATAAGTATATATTGGAGGTGTTATGGTACGCGTACCTGTACGCGTACAGTAAGCTTACCTTCCCGAGCAAGAGCTGCATGCTGATTGGATGTCAACTGTCTGTCAACACTCCAAACCAGGAAGTGTTGGCAGCCATCTTGCGCCTCGGTAGAACCGAGGCACAGGAGAACAGAAACAAATGTGCAAAATAAGCAAAGGGGGCAGGGTTAACACACCCTGACCTCCTAGGCCTGCTCAGGGGGTGCTACAAGAACCCCCAAGGCCCAATTTTTGTATTTTTATTTTTTAAATCGCGGGGTATGCTTATACCCCGTGGGAAAAAAAACGGTCTGTTTTTTTTTTAGCCCCCGGGGGGACCAAATCCTGGGGGCAATATGTGGTAAATCCAAGGGGCTTCATTTAAAAAAAAATCCTGTGGGAGGGCTCTTTGGCCCCCCACTCGTCCCGGGGACCGCCATCCCCCGGGGATTAAGTTATTTGTTTGCGGGGGGCTCTCTGCCCCTCCGAAGCCCTGGGGACCGCTACCCCCCGGGGCTTCATTTAAAAAAAAAAAGTGTGTGTGGGGGGGCTCCTTGCCCCCACTCGCCCCGGGGACCACCACCACCCCGGGGCTGTAAAATTAAAAATAGGGGGGTCCGTGATGGATCCCCTAGCCCCGGGGACCACCACCACCGGGGCTTTTCTAAGTTGGGAGGGGGGGCTGCGCGGCCCCCCTCCTGGAGCCATTGATGTCCCTGGGGACCACCACCTCCCCAGGGCCGGCTCCTGCAGTGTCCCGGGGTGCCTACCCCCGGGACCCTGCTGTTTGCTATGGTAGGGCAGAGCCTCGCGGCTCCCACCCTACCACAGCAAACTGCTTTTCGTCAGAGAGAGCAGCATGTTAGCTGCTCTCTCTGACGAAAAGCAATTCCGGCTCCCAAAGGACGTGGGGAGCCGGCTGGGACCGGGGGGGCATTGGGGCTCCCCCACGGTCTCCAATATTTTTTTTACCCCGGGGGATGGGGTCCCCGGGGGTTATAAAAAATGTGTTGTAGACGCTATTTTTTTTACGATAGATGCACCGTACGCGTACTGTTCAATTTACGTAAGTCGTCCTGTAAGCGTACGTAAGCAAGAAAAATAAGAATATTTTTAGATATTTATGAAGTGTATGTATTTATGAGTTGTGTGGCTCTAAAAAGAGCCGTTGTGTTTATTGGGAGATGTTAGTACCTACAAGTAAGTACTGATGCAGAGTCTTAAGTTTATGAGGAAGACTGTTTCCCTCATCTGTAAAATGTACACCATCTCTCCTATAGATGTCATGCATATTGAAGCGTAGATTATTATTGTAAATGGAACCCATTCTATAGTCTCGGAGAAAGGCAGAAATAGATTTATTCACATGTTTCCTAGCTTTCTCAATCTGTGGTCAATATTGGTTGGACCAGTTCCATTTCTGCCTTTGGCATATATTAGAATAGACAAGTTGTTGAAAGGTGTCCTTCATAAACATTTCCAGACCTACCCCGGTCAAGTGCCTAGGTCATTGCCACCACAGTGCACAATTATGAGGTCAGGGTGTTGGAGATGCATAAAGGATTTCACCAATGGCATCAATTGATGCCACTTTAACCCTCTCTGTCCAATCCATTTATTGTCTACATTTGATAAACCTAGGTCTTTGTGAGTTCCTTTCTGTTGTGCATACCTTTCACTCCAGAAAATATATCTGTGTCCCACAATCCACACATCAAACATCTTGAAGAGAGGTCTGGATGCACTCAGATGGTGTCTGTAAATGAAAGGGCAGTTTGAAGATTTTTTTTTTCTAAAATGGTGGATAAGTGGAGTTTTGAAAAAAAGCAAAGAAGTGATTGGTTGTTTGGAACGTTACTAGCTACAAAAGTAGGGTGCAATTTCCTGTTTTTTAAAAGCCTGTTATTTATTGGTTAAGAAAAAGGGATAGTAAAGAACATTACTTAAGATAAGCTGGTATATTGACAAGTCAACCACACTTGCTGTTTTGATTTGCAACAATGTATGATGAACTTTTCACCTGTACTGTCAGTTAGGTGTTCCCTGAAGTGTTTCCCTGAAGTGTTTCTATGGTAATAGGCAGAATGTGGTTGGGGGAAGGGTTTAAAGTTTTGTGAGCTGGAAAGGGTTGAAAAGTTCAAGCATTTTAAGAGTGTGTTTCATTTTTAATGCGTGAATAAATGTGATTTGTTATTTATTTGTATGTGTGTGTGGTTTGAATGTGTAGATTGACAGGAATTATTTGCTGTTTGCTATAGGATTTTTAGACTGCCTTGGGTTAATTAGGGGGTTTTACAATGAACCAACCAACACATAAACACATAAACTTGAAAGATATATGTAAAATATATTTTTTAATGATTTTTTTCATGCTAGGGTGCGCTTCCGGAACGACTTACGAAATTTGCAAGGTACTATTGTAAAAAAAATCGTTTTTATTACCAATTTTTTATAATCCCCGGGGACCCCATCTCCTGGGGCTTAAGTTATTTGTTTGTGGGGGGAGCTCTCTGCCTCACCGCAGCCCTGGGGACTGCCACCCCCCGGGCTTCATTTAAAAAAATATATATATATTTGTGTGGGGGGGTCTTTGTCCCCCACCCGCCCCGGGGACCACCACCTCCCCGGGGCGGTAATATTAAAAATAGGGGGGTCCATGATGGACCCCCTAGCCCCGGGGACCACCACCCCCCGGGCTTTTCTATGTTGGGAGGGGGGGCCACGCGACCCCCCTCCTGGAGCCATTGATAGCCGGGGTGCCTATCCCCGGGACACTGCTGTCTGCAGTGGTAGGGCAGAGCGTCGCGGCTCCCACCCTACCACAGCAAACTGCTTTTCGTCAGAGAGAGCAGCATGTTAACTGCTCTCTCTGACGAAAAGCAATGCCGGCACACAGAGGATGTGGGGAGCCGGCTGGGACCGTGGGGGCATTGGGGCTCCCCCCACGGTCCCCAACATTTTTTTTTTAGCTCCGGGGGATGGGGTCCCCGGGGCTTATGAAAAATTTGTACTAGACGCTATATTTTTTTGGGTAGATAGATGCACCGTACACGTACGGTGCAAATTTCGTAAGTCGTCCCGGAAGCGCACCCTAGCATGAAAAAAATCATTCAAAAAAGAATATTTTACATATATCTTTCAAGTTTATGTGTTTATGTGTTGGTTGGTTGCAATTAGAGCTTTTCGGTTTATTGGTACTTATAAGAAAGTACTTATGCATAGTCTAAACTTGATGAGGACTAGTGTTTTACAGTGTGCTGAACTTTTGACCTCTGTTTACAGTAGACTTTTGCATGATTTGTTGGGGTAGGGTGGCAAGAAATGTCAGTTGGGAAGGTTTGAAATATTGAACCAATAGAAATGCGTGTTTGGTTTTCAATTATTGTGTAAAGGAATTTGATTTGTTAGTTATGTATATATATATGTGTAAATTGAGAGGGAAAATGTGCAATTTCTTTGGTTTTGCTGCAAGCACTGGAGCAGAGGGATTCTGTATAAGGCTATCTGCTGTGTGAGTGGCACTTTTCTTAATCTACTAATCTGTTTGAGAGGTGAGTTGAAAAGTTGTAAGGGAATGTATATGGTGCATTTCTTTTTTTAAAGTAAAGTGTTTAATCTTAAAAAGTTTGCTGAATCATATTTGCAGTTTGTTTGGTTTTGGATAACTTTTGTGGAAAATCATTTGGTAAATTAATGTATTTAGTTAGTCAGCTTTGTTGAATAAAGTGCAGTACTAAAAAATGTAGAATATGTACAGTCACTTAACAATGCCCCAGTCAATATAGATAGAGTGCTGCATACACTCTTGGGCAGATTTACAAGCACTTTAGTCCTCTTTCTTGTTGTATTCTGTCTCATGTTTGGATGTAATGCTGGAAAAAAAGTAATGCTGCAAATTGGAAATGTATTTTGAAAATGAGTCAGGCTTTTGCACTGTAATGTAGTGCTCATATACATGGGCTCTGTTCTGTCACTTAAATCTTTTACTGAGGTAAATGTGTTTTGGTAAAATGTATGGTTTTAACATTTCTGTCCAGAATCACACTGAGTGTCTGTGTAAATTAAAGAATTATATTTGCACCTTTTTCTATAATCTCACCTGTCTCTCCTCACTGTCTACCTCTCTCTGCTTATACTGTCCTCTCTCTTCTGATACTTCCACTCTTTCCATATTTTCACTTCTCTTTCTTGATAGTGCTGCTTCTTTTCAAACAGCCTTCTGTTTTTTTAGTTTCCCTCTATCGTCATTGTCTTTCCTGTCCCCTAATGTTCCCCCTTCTTTTTATACTCCCTCTTCTGCCCTCCTAATCCTCTCTGTTTTATCATACCTTCTCTTAACAATTCCCCAGTCGGGGGAGGAGCCGAGCCAGCGACCAAGATGGCCGCTTGAGCATCGGCTCCGCCGGTCGCCACCTCCTGACCGACTATCCGGCACATTATCCTGAGCCCCGTCCCTACCATCGGGTGGGAGACTAACACCTGAGTCGCTAAGTGAAACTCTGGCTCGTTTGGTGGCTGCGGTCACCGAATATCGTCATCGAGAAAATTGGGGCCTGTGGCCTCGAGTACCGGGGACCCGAGTGCGAAGTCACCCGGGGCGGAGTGCAACAACATCGGCCTCCTGGACCGGAAGTCGCCGGTCGGATCCTGTTTTGTCACACTCGAGTGGCTGCTGAGACGACGTGGGCCTCTCTACACGGACTGGTGGCTGATCATCGCAGGATCTGCCCACATTGCTTCAAGAGACTCTGACAAGATACAGCAGAAGACCTCGAAAGCCACTCGACTGGAAAGGGGCGACCACTCGGTCCCCCCGAACGTATGGTAGGGGGCCCGGATCCCCCCGGGAAACCATTTTGGGCGGGGGCGTGTCTCGGCTGGTATGCCCGAAGCGGCGTAGCCGGGGCGCGCCTTTTTCCCGCCCAAGAAGGGTTGTCCTAGACACCTACACCGTTGGCCACGCCCAGTAGGCGTACCGGAGGAGGGTACACGCCCTCCTGAAGAGGAATAAAAGGAGCAACAATCCAAAGAAGCATCCTCTTGTTCCTGGGCTTGGAAGCTGCACCCTCTCGTTGCACGTGAGCCCTCGACGGAACAAGGAGCAATTTTTGAGAACTTGTAATTTTTGTGTTTCTCTTTCAGCGACTCCGTACCCTCGGATTCAGGACCTCGTGAGCATCAAGGATCGAATATCCGACAACGATGCCTGGCAAGAAGGCCGGAAAGAAGGCAGGGACTGACCAGATGCTTCGCATGCTAATGAAGGATATGGCGAGCATGAAAAAACAGATGGCGGCAATGAACAATACGGGCAGACCGAAGAAAGTAATCGGGCCAGCATTGCCGGGAGTAGTCCCCGCTGGGAGAGGTAAAAGGGCCAGGAATAGGGCGGCAGGGGGGGAGGCCCCAGTTCCCGAGTCACCCCCGGCAAGCCCGGTTAGTCCAGTGGAGGCCCCGGTTCCGATCCCGGACGCAGGCCAACCGATTCCGGTTGTAGTTACGCCCACTAACGAGGAGGATATGCCTCCGGAGTTGGCCGCCCAGTTAGCCGCATGGCTCGGCAAAAATACGGAGGGTGCTACGGCACCAGGAGACACGGCCCAAGAGGCCAGGTTACTAATGAAGCAGTTGCGGCAATCGAGAGATGCCGCGAAGGCGAATCTCCCTCTTGTCCCCCCACAGGTTCCCTCGGGACCAGCTATGGATTCGGGTAAGCAGCCATTGCCAATGGCGAGGGAGGGAGCGTTACCCTCAAGAAGGGAAAAGGTGGTCCAACATATTCCGCTGGCCACAAAAGAATTGATTTGGGCTGATAAGTATGTGAATATGTTTTCTCTCTTGACTGACCACCACGAGGTGGAGTATGTTAAAAGTCAGAAGGATTTGTGGCACCCAAGTGTGTGGCGTGCAAAAATGGCGGTATTCAGGGTGGATGAGACGATCTCAAATTGGGCCAGGGCATTTGCGATGTTTACTGCGATCATGGGGGAACGTAAGCCCGAGGTTTGGACCGAATTGGCCTGCTATCAGACACGTATAATGGATTTCTATGAAACGTATGAAGGCAATGAATGGTTGGGTTATGATAGTAAGTTTCGTAAGGCCAAGGAGCACGATTCATCTCTGACGTGGGATTGTCTTGACTCCATCTCTTGGCAGAAGCAGCTCCTGCCGGGCGCGACGAAGTCGTCTTCGCTTGGCGGGAATGGGTCGGCGCCCTCCCGCCATCATTCGGCGGCGCCCTTTCGAGCAGGCGCCGCTGGTGACCACCAACCGAGAAGTGGTGGGAACGGGGGTAAAAAAGGGGTTTGTTGGAACTTTAACAGAGGCAAGTGCACGAGGCCACAAGGGACATGTAAGTTCAGGCATGAGTGTGCAGGGTGCGGACACTCTTCACACCCTGAGAGTTCGTGCAGAGCCAAGAATGGTGATACAGGGGGTAGAGGAGGGGCCTAACAGGTCTAATGTCGACCAGGGGGTACCGCTACCTACCCCCGTAGATGTCATGGCAATGATCCCCTGGCTAAATGAATACCCTGATCATGTCTCCGCTGGGGTGTTGCGGGACGGCTTCTCGTATGGTTTCCACATCCCGGCGGGGGATTTTCGGGGGGAATCACTGTGTAAAAACCAACTGTCAGTGCAGCAGAATACGGCGGTGGTGGAAAGTAAGATTGCAAAAGAGGTTGCCCGTGGCCGGGTTGCTGGCCCATATAGGCACCCGCCAGTCACTAATTTCATTTGTTCACCGTTGGGAGTAGTCCCCAAGAAGGACCCAGGTGAGTTTAGGTTAATTCATAACTTGTCGGCTCCGAGGGGTCTTTCGGTGAACGATGCGATTGATCCAGGAATTTGTTCGGTGCGGTACGCATCCTTCGATGAGGCCGTCGCCATGTTGAATCGCCTGGGGCCCGGAGCGCTGATGGCTAAATCGGATATTGAGTCAGCGTTCCGGTTGCTCCCGGTACACCCACAGGATCAGCGTCTGTTAGGTTTTGTGTTTCAGGGACGCTACTACATGGATAGATGTATGCCAATGGGTTGCTCCATCTCTTGTGCTTATTTTGAGAAATTCAGTTGTTTTCTGCAATGGGCGGTCACCAAAGCCACTGGCCATACCCAGGTTATGCATTACCTAGATGATTTTTTGTTCTTGGGGGCAGCCGGCGACACACAATGTGCGCAGGCATTACAGGAATTTTGCACTCTCATGAAGGGGTTCGGGGTGCCATTGGCACCAGGTAAGACGGTTGGACCATCTACTTCACTCGAGTTTCTTGGAATTGAGCTCGATTCTGTGGAGGGATGTTTCCGTTTGCCGGTGGGGAAGGTAGCGAAGGTCAGGGCTTCCCTGGAACAGTGCATTAGCAAAGAGAAAGTTACTCTCCATCAGTTACAACAAGCAGTGGGCCAGCTTAACTTTGCCCTAAGAGTGATACCAATGGCCCGCCCCTTTTCCCCGCTCTATTGCACAAGCCATGGTTGGTCTCAAGGAAGGACACCATCGCACGAGACTGTCTGCAGAGGTTCGCCAGGACATGCGCATATGGTTGGCATTTCTGGCGGATTTCAACGGTCGAGTGGTGTGGAGCAAGTCACCAGCATCCTCGGACGAGCTGGGTTTGTGGACCGACTCGGCAGGGAGCGTGGGATTTGGCGCCATCTTCGGTAACCGATGGTCGGCACAAACATGGCCGACGTGGTGGCACACCAGTGGGCTCACAGGTAACATTGGGTTTCTTGAGTTGTTCCCCATTTTTGTGGCTCTGAAGGCGTGGCCGGATGAGTTTCGTGATCGCACAGTGGTGTTTTGGTCCGACAACATGACCGTAGTCGAATGTATTAATAATCAGGCAGCACGCTGCAAGTGGATATTGAGATTACTGAAAGAAATTGTACTACTTTGCATGAGACTGAACGTGCAGTTTAGGGCGAGGCACGTGCCGGGTGTGCTGAACCAAGCGGCTGATGCACTCTCTCGTTCCCACATGCAGGCCTTCAGGGGTTATCTACCTTCCGCGGACCTAGTGGCGGCACCATTTGCCGAAGCTCTCTGGTTACTCGGTGCCCCGGATTACAGGACCTTGTGGGAGCAAGCCTAGCCCCCAGGACAAGGAAGGCATACGAAGGAGCGTTTCGTTCCTATTGTGCATTTTTGGGTCCAGCAGGAGGGGATAATTGGGGGCAGGAGGAGTATGTCCTAAAGTTTTTAGTAGCACTCCACAAGGCAGGCCGATCAGCGGCAACGGCCAATAGGCACCGGGCCGCCATTGCATTCATGGCACAGGCGCATGGCATCAAGGACCCCACATCGTCCTTTCTGATAAAGAAGGCACTGCGTGGGTGGCAACGCCTCGAGGGTCATAGAGTAGACGAGAGGCGCCCGATTGGGTTAGAAAGGTTGTCCCTACTGATGTCGGTACTCCCCGCGACATGTTCCTCCCAGTCCGAGGCAGTGCTGTTCCGGGCCGCTTTCGCATTAGCATTCCATGGGGCTATGCGGGTGAGCGAGCTGGTGGCAAAAAATAAGCAGGATATGGGGGGGAGGTCTGTGTCGGGAACACATTCTGATCAAGGGTGATTCAATGGTAGTCACAATAGCCAGGTCCAAGACCGATCAGGGTGCTATGGGGGACAGTATTGTTGTCCAGCGCATGCGAGGGTCCCCCATGTGCCCGGTGAAATGCGTTGAGGAATATTTAGCGCAAAGGGCGGTAGCATGGGGGGGAAGCTTGCTGAGACACACCGACGCCACCCCACTGACTAGGTTTCAGTTGCAGCGGATGCTTACAATGGCAATCGCGGCAGCGGGCTTGGACACGGGCGATTTTGGGACCCATTCCTTTAGGATAGGGGCTGCTACAGAGGCTACAGCCAGGGGTCTGAGTGTGGAAAAGGTGAAACAATTGGGACGATGGTCCTCGAACTGTTATAAAAGGTATGTGCGGTTGCACATGTTGTGAAGCCAATGTCATGCACTCACGCTTCTTGTCTTCTGTTTGGTTTACAGTTTCGCAAGCATGCTATGCGGGGCGGACTGTGCAGTCGACCCGACACCTGGGGACCAGCGGTCAAAGATCACCGACTGAGGAGAAAGTGGTGTGAGTCGTGGGCCACTCATACGTGAGGCGTGCCGGGGACGTATTCAAAGCAGGTGACATGATTCACGCGGCTGGGGAATACGGGTGCAGGGTGACCTTCCACGGAAGGGGCGGGCTCTGTATTGACCAATTTCAATGTTTCGTTGAGGGACTGTTAGAGCGGACAAGGTCACCGCCGTCTGTAATCATAGTACACCTGGGAGGCAATGATTTGGTGACACTCGGTCGGCGAGTACTACTCGGGCGAATTCTATCTACTGTTAGCTGGTTGGCGAGAAGGGTTCCGGGGTGCACGATAGCACGGTCATACATGATTCCCTGGAAGGTGTGGCGGGGGGCCCTCTCTGTATCAGCCTTGAATCATTCAGTAAAGAAAGTCAATAACAAGCTTGGTAGGTTGTTTCGCTTGGGACAGTTGCATTGTATTCCGCATGGATGTATTCGGGGGGATCACATGTATCTCGAAGATGGGGTCCATTTGTCCCGGGAGGGAAATGTCTTACTCATAGGAGACTTCATAGCATGGTTAAGGGGTTTGTAAAAACATGACCTTCAGTAGGAGTGTGGGGGGGCCGGATAGCCGGTCAACTATCCGGCCTGTGGCGGTAAGGTCATGATCGGTGAGCAGTAATTTCAAGGTCCCTAGAGGGGGGGCGCCACCCATTATGGATGGGAGCACCCGGGGGGAGGCGGCCATTGGCCCCTCACACGGGGAGGCGGCACCCACTAAGTATTGGGTCGCCTAAGGGAAGGCGGTCATAGGCCCCTCCCAGGGGAGGAGGCGGCTAGATGCCCCTCCTACGAATTTCCCGGGGCCAGGATATCCGCAACGGCGGATGTGATAAACAGTGTGGGGTGGGAGGGGGGTCCACGCTACCTTCTAGACACCTCACACGAGTCCTCGGACGACCATTAAGATGGCGTCGAGTTAAATAAGGGGCCCCCGCTAAGACAAGGGAAATTGGAAGTTGGCACAGAGGTACAGTCCTCTGTGCGCCTGCCCCTCACACCGTGAGGGGGGAATTCTGGTAGTAGGGACCTGACACCGGTTACGACCTTGCCGTTGGCCCGTAATGTTAGGATGTACAATTTTTATTTAGAAAGTATGCATTTGCAGGATGCTTAGACTCGGCTAGGAGAACCTTTGTATTAGAGATTTGTTAAGGTTAGCCAATAAACGTGTCTGCATCGTAATGTCATAAATGGAAAATTGTACATGATATGAAACTGTTATTTTAATGTTTTAATTTTGTTTCATATTTTAATAAATACGGCCGGGAGGGTAACTCCCTCCCGCCTTCCAAAAGTTCAGGACTGCGTCCGTCTTCCCATCCTTGGGGATTGTGTTGGGAGGGGGTGACAGGCATCCCGGCCATATGGAAAGGGGCGACCACTCGGTCCCCCCGAACGTATGGTAGGGGGCCCGGATCCCCCCGGGAAACCATTTTGGGCGGGGGGCGTGTCTCGGCTGGTATGCCCGAAGCGGCGTAGCCGGGGCGCGCCTTTTACCCGCCCAAGAAGGGTTGTCCTAGACACCTATACCGTTGGCCACGCCCCGTAGGCGTACAGGAGGAGGGTACACGCCCTCCCGAAGAGGAATAAAAGGAGCAACAATCCAAAGAAGCATCCTCTTGTTCCTGTGCTTGGAAGCTGCACCCTCTCGTTGCACGTGAGCCCTCGACGGAACAAGGAGCAATTTTTGACCCACCCACCAGCCCCTTATGGCAACGTTAGTACTGCAATAAAATTGATTTGCTTTGATAATATCTTTTCTTCCTGGTTCAGGGGTTAATAAAGATGTCAATGTTTGTTCTGCAATAAAATGATTTGCTTCATAACATTTTCTTCCCCAGTGAAGCGGAGTATCACAGTCTAATTGAAAGATGTGTTGAATGTTTAGTTAAGAGGATAAATATTGCAACGTAAAGTTTATTTTCTTTCTTCAATAGGTTTATAAAACGTCGTATTTATTTTTGGTCGGGCGGTAAGGTCATGATCGGTGAGCAGTAATTTCAAGGTCCCTAGAGGGGGGGCGCCACCCATTATGGATGGGAGCGCCCGGGGGGAGGTGGCCATTGGCCCCTCACACGGGGAGGCGGCACCCACTAAGTATGGGGTCGCCTAAGGGAAGGCGGTCATAGGCCCCTTCCAGGGGAGGAGGCGGCTAGATGCCCCTCCTACGAATTTCCCGGGGCCAGGATATCCGCAACGGCGGATGTTATAAACAGTGTGGGGTGGGAGGGGGGTCCACGCTACCTTCTAGACACCTCACACGAGTCCTCGGACGATCGTCATCGAGAAAATTGGGGCCTGTGGCCTCGAGTACCGGGGACCCGAGTGCGAAGTCACCCGGGGCGGAGTGCAACAACATCGGCCTCCTGGACCGGAAGTCGCCGGCCGGATCCTGTTTTGTCGCACTCGAGTGGCTGCTGAGACGACGTGTGCCTCTCTACACGGACTGGTGGCTGATCATCACAGGATCTGCCCACATTGCTTCAAGAGACTCTGACAAGATACAGCAGAAGACCTCAAAAGCCACTCGACAGGTCCAGTCGAACCGCATCGACAAGTACGCTATCTCCAAGGGGTCCCCAGGTGAAACGAAACGACCCCCGGCTGGAGGCACAGACGGCGACACAGCAGATGGGGACCCCACCATGAAAGACTTAATGAAGTCATAACTGGGGTCCAATCTTCCTTGGGCAAGATGGACACTAAGCTGGACACCTTTACAATTGAGGTGGGCCTCATCAGGGCAGACCTTACTAAAACAACGGAGAAGGTCAAGAATTTAGAGGTCAAGACAAAGAGTCTCCTTGAAGATGTATCTGAGCTCCAGCGAGAGGTCCAAGATCTTAAGATGGCCTGAAACCAGCTTGATTGGAAGCTCGATGAGTAAGAAGGCAGGGCCCACCGTAATAACATCCGCATTTTGGGGGTTCTGGAGAAATCCGAGGGGGAGACCCTGGACCTCTTTGTCGAAGATCTTACTCTCAAACATCTAAAGCCGAAGGGTCTCAGTAATTTTTACACGGTGGAAAGGGCACATAGGATTCCCGGAGGCCGCCGGAAGGTCATGGCAGCTCCGCGTCCCATCATCGCCCGGGTTCTGAATTTTCACGACCGGGATGCTATTCTGCAATCGGCAAGATCCACCGGGCCATTGGCTTATGAGAACGCTTTGCTGTTGTTTTTCCCCGACTTTACGCAGATGGTCCAGAGACAGAGACAAGGCTTCATGGCCGTCAAGCGGCGACTGAGAGATAAAGGCATGAAATACTCAATGTTGTATCCCGCTCGCTTGAGGATCGAACATGATGAAAAGACTTGGTTTTTCGACAAGCCTGAGGTGGCGTCGGACTGGTTGGATCGAGTTGAGGGCCCGGACTCGGGGACACAGACCCGAACGGACAATAGACAATAGTGCTTCACTTGAGACTGTAATGTTGCCACAATTCTTTTTGCTGGCGCAGGGGTTTGGGGGGGGCTGTTTTTTCCTTTCCCCCCCACCCCCCTTCCACTAGACTATTTTGATTGAGACTCTTTTTGTAATTAATTGGTTGGGGGAAGAGAGGGGTCGGTTTGGGGTGGTGGGGGCGGACGGCCTGTTGTAAGGTTCTCCTCCGTTTTTTCTACTTTTAGATAGCAATTAGTGGGGGCGACAGGCACACTGCGAGTTGGGGATGTGCATTTGCTACATGCAGGGGTGCATGGTGGGGGGTTGGGGGTCGGGTTGTTGGGTACTTTTATGTTTTGTTCTGAATGTTATATTGATTGTTGAGTTGTTTGTTTTGCTTGACCAGAGCTTGCTATGGGTGCCTATGATTATCCTGTTCTCTTTCGGAGATAGAAATGGCCTCCGATAGGTTGAGCTTGGGGTTTTCCGTCCTTAGTTGGAATGTGAATGGCTTGGGTGATAAGATCAAGTGTACTATGGTGAGTCAATTAATTAGAAGGCACTCGCCTGACGTGGCACTACTACAAGAAACCCACCTCATGGGTAAGCGCTGCATGGCACTGCACAGAGGAGGCTATAAATTAGTGGCCCATGCTGGCTTTACTTCCAGCTCCAGAGGTGTGGGTATCTTGGTAAAGAACTCCTTTCCCCTTACCGTCCAGTCAACGCGGTCCGACAACAGAGGTCGATATGGTGGAATCTCTGGGTTATGGGAGTAAATGTAAATGTAAATGTGTTGGCATTTATATAGCGCACTGCTACCCGTAGGCGTCCTGGCGCTTCGACCGCTGCGAAACCCTTCCTGGCTTCCCTGAGAGATGGTCCCTTAATGGGTATCTCCAGGGTGCAACCAGGCATCCCCGGCGGTCTGGGGGGCCGTTAGTGAAGATGAGGCAAGCTAATGCCCAGAGTTGCCGAGTGTGACCGCTGATCAGAGTGGGCACCGAGGCGAGAGAATTATCGAGTCCGCTGACCCTGGTCCAGAAACCTGCCGCGCCGGGAATCGAACCCTGGTCCCGGGCCGTCCTCTGCTCTCGGGTCTGCCGCCTCTAACCAGTGAGCCACACTACTTCACTGAGGGAGGGCAGAACTTTCACTTTTTTGTCTATTTATGTCCCCCCAGCATTGCAGGTGGATACTTTCCGCGATCTGGGCCGTGTGTTTTTGACTCTGCCTATCGGGACCATGGTATTGGGCGGGGACTTCAATGCGGTACTGGATGGTGAACTGGACAGGCACCCCTCCCGTGCCCTACTGCCTTCCCGTAGATGGTTGGCGGATTTTATCGCCACAACGGGCTTGGTGGACGGTTGCGCCTCTGGCCCCCCAGCGATGTTAGCTATACACACGCCTCTGCAGCGCATCACTCACTCTCTAGGATCAATTATGTATTGTTACCAGCGTCTCAGGCGGCCTTTATTCAGGAAGTGACTCAATTGGCGCGGGGGTGTCTGATCATTCACCGATATGGCTTCGATTGCGGATGGGACAGGGTGACGTGGGAATGGTGGCACCGATTAATGGGTGGCGTCTGAAAGACCCCACAGTCAGGAAGGAACTTGTACAGGTTACGGATCACTACTTTCAGGAGAATGTCGGTTCGGTTGCGTCGAAGTGTTCCCTGTGGGAGGCGTATAAAACTGTTGTGAGGGGGGAGGTTCTCTCCCTTGTCTTTAGGCAGAAGAAGAAGAGCAGGGCGTGAATAGATAGGGTGGAGGCAGAGTTATTGGTTTTGGAGGCTGTTGTCTCCTCCGGGGGGGACCCTGGGGCGGAGCACCGCCTCAGGTTGCTCCGGGATGAGTATAGGACCCTGACGCGTGACAGAGCAAAGATGCAACATGCCACCACGCAGAGTAGAGTGTATGAACATGGTGACAAGGCCGGAAAGTTGATAGCAAGGCTGGAAAAGGGTGATTGGGGTTCTCGGTTGGTACCGGAACTGCGTATCGCGGGTGCGGCGGTCTCGTCGGACCCTCAGTTAATCGTAGACGAATTTGCCCGCTACCTCGAGGAGGTTTATACCTCGACAGGGGACTTCATGGTGGGGGAAAATGCTCACATTATCCAGGATATTCCGATGCCGACCCTGTCGGCGGAGCACAGGGACTTCTTGGACTCCGCCCTCACGAACGACGAGGTGGCGATGGCCATCAGGGGGGTTCACTCCGGCAGGGCTTCGGGCCCAAATGGTCTTCCCATTGAACTGTTTAAGCTCCATGCCCACCGTTTGGCCCCGCACCTGAAAGACTTGTATCTTGAGAGCAGGGACGGCGGTGAACTACCGTATGATCAACGCATTGCTAATATTGTGCTTATTTATAAGGATGGTAAGCCACGCCTGGAGTGTTCAGCATACCGCCCAATCTCCCTGTTAAATGTGGAGCCTAAAGTGTTGGCCAAACTGCTCGCCGCCCGCCTAGTGAAGGTTATCGCGACGCTGGTGCATCCGGACCAGTCCGGTTTTATGCCGCATCCGAATACCGCCCTTAATCTCCGGCGGCTTCACGGGGTGGTGGCCGGTGCTTCGCGCATCGGCAGTGTTGTTGTCCCTGGATTCCACAATGGCCTTTGACCGTGTGGAGTGGCCGTATCTCTTTGCTGTTTTGGAGAAGTTTGGGTTTGGCCCCGAATTTATCGGTTGGGTTCGCCTACTCTACTCTGCCCCCCTGTCTTGTGTGGTAGTTAACAATCATAGATCCCGTGACTTTGCACTTGGGAGGGGCACGCTTCAGGGTTGCCCTCTCTCACCATTGTTGTTCGCCCTCGCACTGGAGCCACTCGCGGCCTGGGTGTGCTGGGACAGTTCGAATAAAGGGTTGCGTTGGATGCCAGAGTGGGAGGACAATATCTCGCTTTATGCGGATGACATCCTATTGTACCTGACCTCCCCTCACAGTTCCCTGGTGGTTTTTATGGATGTCCTAGCTATTTTCGGGAAATTTTCTGGCTTCGCCATTAACTGGGCGAAGTCGGTCCTTTTTGTGTTAAGCGGTGATCCACCTAGAGTGCCGCTGAGCTGCCCGGTTAAACTTGAATTGGTCAATTTTTGCTACCTGGGGATCCAGATATCAAAAGACCCCAAGGTGCGTTTTAACCTGAATCTACTTCCCCCGCTAGCCAGACTGTGAGGTGATGTCGCTAGATGGAAAGGATTGCCGATCTCTATTACGGGTCGTGCAGTCCTCTTCAAGATGATGGCCCTCCCGCGCTTTTTGTATACTCTACAGAATTCCTTTGACCCGTTACCTCCGTCGTATTTTAATGAGATTGAATCTTTGCAGCGTGGCCTGCAGTGGAAGGGGAGATCGCGTTTTGCTTTGTCAAAGTTAATGTTGCCCTGGTATGATGGGGGCATCGGTCTCCCTAATATCAGGAAGTACTATTGGGCGTCCCAGCTGGCTCCTATCAACCATGCCATCTATGGCTCACCGGTTGACCCGGGCTACGCAATGGATCGGGGCCAGGTGCCCGGGGGAGAGTATACCAGAGTGTTGTATGCGAGGAACGGTTGTTTCCCTTTGGTGGGTCCGACAGCGACGAGTGTATGGCATGAGGCCAACAGAGCCATCAAGTGGGAGGGACGAATAACGCTAGCGACACCTTTGTGGAGTTCGGAGAAGTTGGGTACTCTTTGGAAATCGAAAGGGTTTGACCGATGGGATTTGATTGGAATTACTCAGGTACGCCATGAGTGGGGCAAAGATAGGGTGTTAACATTTGAGGAGTTGCAAACCAAGTATCAGCTGCATGATACGGAACAGTTTAGATACCTTCAGGTCAGCCACGCTCTGCATGCTGGTGTCCCCAGTGGAGTGCCACTCCCTGTGGCCTCCCCACTGGAGGACAGATTGTTGGATGGCCATCTACCCACCGAAGCAATATCGTTGACATATAGGAAACTCGTTAACCACTCTGGGGATCCCCTGGAGCCGCTAGGAGAGCAATGGGTGGCAGATGGCTTGGTTCTGGATGAAGAAGATTGGAGGGAGGCGGTATCATCCCCTAGGGTAGTGGCTGTTCCGATGAGACTCCGCATGGTACAGCTACGGATTTTGCACCGCTCCTACACCTCGGGGCTCGGACTGATGAGAATGGGGTTGGAGGATCTGGGGATTGTCGACGAGGGTGTGGTATGCTTGGTACATTTCTACATATCCTATGGGAGTGTGAAAGGGTCCGGGATTTCTGAACTAGGATACACCTGAAGATGAGTGAAGTTTGGGGAGTGCGGATTGAGTTGGAGGTGCATCAATGTTTGCTGAATGTGTGGGAGCCCTCTGACCTTTCGATCCATGGTAAACTCTGGGCCACACTAGCTTGTGCGGTGGCTAAATGAAATATTGCACAACTCTGGGGTGCTGCTCGAGCGCCTCGAGGTTGGGTAGTGGATGGAGGACCTCGACTGGTGTATGTTCCGGGAGAGGTCCGTGTATGTATCGAGGGGGCGACCCCGCAAGTGGGGCAAGGTTTGGGGTGCGTGGAATGCCTTCCGGGGTGACATCTGTGAACCACCTGATGTAGATCCTGATAATATGGAACCGGAGGACGCCTAAGCCCGCGCTTCACAATTCTGTATTCTGTCTATAATATTTGTTGGAGGTCTATGTTCTCATTGTATACCTTGGCAGTCACTCAATGCGCTCTGGTCAGTTTTTGTATTGTGTATGTTTATTATTGTTTAATAAAAAGACGTTTAAAAAAAAAACAATTTCCCAAGTCAATATAGATAGAGTGTTGCATTCTCTCTTGGACAGATTTACAAGCACCTTGGGCCTCTTTCTTGTTGTATTATGTCTCATGTTTGGATGTAATGCTGGCAAAAAAGTACTGCTGCAATTTGGAAATGTATTTTGAAAATGAGTCAGGTTTCTGCACTGTAATGTAGTGCTCATATACATGGGCTGTGTTCTGTCACTTAAACCTTTTACTGAGGTAAATGTGTTTTGGTAAAATGTATAGTTTTAAAATTTCTGTCCAGAATCACACTGAATGTCTGTGTAAATTAAAGAATTATATTTGCACATTTTTCTATAATCTCACCTGTCTCTCCTCACTGTCTACCTCTCTCTGCTTATACTGTCCTCTCTCTTCTGATATTTCCACTCTTTCCATATTTTCACTTGTCTTTCTTGATAGTGCTGCTTCATTTCAAACAGCCTTCTGTTTTTTAGTCTCCCTCTATAGTCATTGTCTTTCCTGTCCCCTAATGTTCCCCCTTCTTTTTATACACCCTCTTCTGCCTTCTTAATCCTCTCTGTTTTATTATACCTCCTCTTAACAATGCCCCAGTCAATATAGATAGAGTGCTGCATAAACTCTTGATTCAGAAAAGGGGGTGGTGATGAACAGAGTGTCTGAATTAAGCAGACCACTCTTACCCAGTCCAAAGATCAGGGCTTGATCCATCACCGTTTTTTAGCTCACTGCACCATCCCACCTCAGAACTTGGCTATATGCAAATTAGTCTGACCCTGGCCCAGTGCATCATGGGAACAGGGCAGACCAAACTACCAAGCCAATTCTTATACTGGGAAGGAAACAAGCTACCGGGGACCGGTTTCTGGCATTTCAGCCGTCTTCGGCCCGGCTTGCTTGAATCCTGATGGTGCAATGAGCTAGGGACTCACATCTGAGTATACCCTTCCACGCTTATGGTGGACAAAAATGATTCAGAAAAGGGAGTGGTGATGAACAGAGTGTCTGAATTAAGCAGACCACTCTTACCCAGTCCAAAGATCAGGGCTTGATCCATCACCGTTTTTTAGCTCACTGCACCATCCCAGCTCAGAACTTGGCTATATGCAAATTAGTCTGACCCTGGCCCAGTGCATCATGGGAACAGGGCAGACCAAACTACCAAGCCAATTCTTATACTGGGAAGGAAACAAGCTACCGAGGACCGGTTTCTGGCATTTCAGCCGTCTTCGGCCCGGCTTGCTTGAATCCTGATGGTGCAATGAGCTAGGGACTCACATCTGAGTATACCCTTCCACGCTTATGGTGGACAAAAATGATTCAGAAAAGGGGGTGGTGATGAAGAGTGTCTGAATTAAGCAGACCACTCTTACCCAGTCCAAAGATCAGGGCTTGATCCATCACCGTTTTTTAGCTCACTGCACCATCCCAGCTCAGAACTTGGCTATATGCAAATTAGTCTGACCCTGGCCCAGTGCATCATGGGAACAGGGCAGACCAAACTACCAAGCCAATTCTTATACTGGGAAGGAAACAAGCTACCAGGGACCGGTTTCTGGCATTTCAGCCGTCTTCGGCCCGGCTTGCTTGAATCCTGATGGTGCAATGAGCTAGGGACTCACATCTGAGTATACCCTTCCACGCTTATGGTGGACAAAAATGATTCAGAAAAGGGGGTGGTGATGAACAGAGTGTCTGAATTAAGCAGACCACTCTTACCCAGTCCAAAGATCAGGGCTTGATCCATCACCGTTTTTTAGCTCACTGCACCATCCCAGCTCAGAACTTGGCTATATGCAAATTAGTCTGACCCTGGCCCAGTGCATCATGGGAACAGGGCAGACCAAACTACCAAGCCAATTCTTATACTGGGAAGGAAACAAGCTACCGGGGACCGGTTTCTGGCATTTCAGCCATCTTCGGCCCGGCTTGCTTGAATCCTGATGGTGCAATGAGCTAGGGACTCACATCTGAGTATACCCTTCCACGCTTATGGTGGACAAAAATGATTCAGAAAAGGGGGTGGTGATGAACAGAGTGTCTGAATTAAGCAGACCACTCTTACCCAGTCCAAAGATCAGGGCTTGATCCATCACCATTTTTTAGCTCACTGCACCATCCCAGCTCAGAACTTGGCTATATGCAAATTAGTCTGACCCTGGCCCAGTGCATCATGGGAACAGGGCAGACCAAACTACCAAGCCAATTCTTATACTGGGAAGGAAACAAGCTACCGGGAACCGGTTTCTGGCATATAGCCAGGTTCTGAGCTGGGATGGTGCAGTGAGATAAATAACGGTGATGGATCAAGCCCTGATCTTTGGACTGGGTAAGAGTGGTCTGCTTAATTCAGACACTCTGTTCATCACCACCCCCTTTTCTGAATCGTTTTTGGCCACTATAGGTGTGGCAGGGTGTACTCAGACATGAGTCCCTTTCTCACTGCACCATCAGGATTCAAGCAAGCCGGGCCGAAGACGGCTGAAATGCCAGAAACCGGTCCCCGGTAGCTTGTCTCCTTTCTGGTGAAGAATTGGCTAGGTAGTTTAGTCTGCCCTGTTCCCATGATGCACTGGGCCAGGGACAGACTGATTTGCATATAGCCAGGTTCTGAGCTGGGATGGTGCAGTGAGATAAATAACGGTGATGGATCAAGCCCTGATCTTTGGACTGGGTAAGAGTGGTCTGCTTAATTCAGACACTCTGTTCATCACCACCCCCTTTTCTGAATCGCATACACTCTTGGGCAGATTTACAAGCACCTTGGGCCTCTTTCTTGTTGTGTTATGTCTCATTTTTGGATGTAATGCTGACAAAAATGTAATGCTGCAATTTGGAAATGTATTTTGAAAATGAGTCAGGTTTCTGCACTGTAATGTAGTGCTCATATACATGGGCTGTGTTCTGGCACTTAAATCTTTTACTGAGGTAAATGTGTTTTTGTAAAATGTATGGTTTTAAATTTTCTGTCCAGAATCACACTGAGTGTGTGTGTAAATTAAAGAATTATATTTGCACCTTTTTCTATAATCTCACCTGTCTCTCCTCACTGTCTACCTCTCTCTGCTCATACTGTCCTCTCTCTTCTGATATTTCCACTCTTTCCTTATTTTCACTTGTCTTTCTTGATAGTGCTGCTTCTTTTGAAAATGCCTTCTGTTTTTTTAGTCTCCCTGTATCATCATTGTCTTTCCTGTCTCCTAATGTTCCCCCTTCTTTTTATAATCCCTCTTCTGCCCTCTTAATCCTCTCTGTTTTATCATACCTCCTCTTAACAATGCCCCAGTCAATATAGATAGAGTGCTGCATACACTCTTGGGCAGATTTACAAGCACCTTGGGCCTCTTTCTTGTTTTATTCTGTCTCATGTTTGGATGTAATGCTGGCAAAAAAGTAATGCTGCAAATTTGAAATGTATATTGAAAATGAGTCAGGCTTTTGCACTGTAATGTAGTGCTCATATAGATGGGCTGTTTTTTTTCACTTAAACCTTTTACTGAGGTAAATGTGTTTTGGTAAAATGTATGGTTTTAACATTTCTGTCCAGAATCACACTGAGTGTCTGTGTAAATTAACGAATTATATTTGCACCTTTTTCTATAATCTTACCTGTCTCTCCTCACTGTCTACCTCTCTCTGCTTATACTGTCCTCTCTGTTCTGATATTTCCACTCTTTCCATATTTTCACTTGTCTTTCTTGATAGTGCTGCTTCTTTTCAAACTGCCTTCTGTTTTTTTAGTCTCCCTCTATCGTCATTGTTTTTCCTGTCCCCTAATGTTCCCCCTTCTTTTCATACTCCCTCTACAGCCCTCTTAATCCTCTTTGTTGTATTATACCTTCTCTTAACAATGCCCCAGTCAATATAGATAGAGTGCTGCATACACTCTTGGGCAGATTTACAAGCACCTTGGGCCTCTTGTTGTATTATGTCTCATGTTTGGATGTAATGCTGGTAAAAAGTAATGCTGCAAATTGGAAATGTATTTTCAAAATGAGTCAGGTTTCTGCACTGTACTGTAGTGCTCATATACATGTGCTGTGTTCTGTCACTTAAACTTTTACTGAGGTAAATGTGTTTTGGTAAAATGTATGGTTTTAACATTTCTGTCCAGAATCACACTGAGTGTCTTTGTAAATTAAAGAATTATATTTGCACATTTTTCTATAATCTCAATTGTCTCTCCTCACTGTCTACCTCTCTCTCTGCTTATACTGTCCTCTCTCTTCTGATATTTCCACTCTTTCCATATTTTCACTTGTCTTTCTTGATAGTGCTGATCTTTTCAAACAGCCTTCTGTTTTTTTAGTCTCCCTCTATCGTCATTGTCTTTCCTGTCCCCTAATGTTCCCCCTTCTTTTCATACTCCCTCTACTGCCCTCTTGATCCTCTTTGTTGTATTATACCTTCTCTTAACAATGCCCCAGTCAATATAGATAGAGTGCTGCATACACTCTTGGGCAGATTTAGAAAAAGAAAAACAGAATGAAAATTAAAATGAAAATTAAATAGAATATCGGCTATACTGCTGTAGATAAAAAAGAATGAGCAAACAGGGAGTTATGTAACTGCTTGGTAATTAAGTAACTGTGGCATGAGCATGAGCAGATTATCATGTTAGCTTTCTCTCTCTGCTGCCTTTTCAGCGGCAGCACTAGATAGAGGGGTGCTCCCCCCTAAGGGACGGGTGGGTGCGAGGGCTTCGCTGGGGTCCTGGCAGGGGAGGGTCTGACCATTTCGGTCAGGGGTGGGGGGGAAAAAATGGGTGTAAAAAATGGATCGCAGGATTTGATTATTGCTTTAAACTTAACAAAGAAAATGGAATATATATGAAATGGGTAGAGGTAGTTGGGAGAAATTTGTACTGGATAACCAATAGGATAGTAACATGTCTAAATTAAGAATATTAAGTTGGAATGTGGACGGCCTGAATAGTAAGAATAAGAGAAACTTAGTAAAGGAGGAGATTAAGATGTACAACCCGAATATAGTTCTACTGTCAGAAAAACATATTAAATATCAAGACCGTAAGCTGCTATCACAATTGAATTATAATGTGGTGGTATGCTCTACTTTAGATGAGACCATAAGAGGGGTAGCTATTTTAATACAACGAGGTGCTAGATATGTAACAACAAAAACTGCATCAGATGTCCGTGGGAGGTGGGCAATTGCACAGATACAATGTGATAACTGCAAGATAGTATTATGTGTAATATACGGACCAAATATTGATGACCCTAGGGTTTACGAAGAATTAAGTTTATACTTACTGGATTGGGAAGGAGAATTAGTAATAGCTGGGGATTTTAATTGTACTATCAACTATAAAATAGATTCCACCGGGCAAAGTAAACTTAAACGAATGAATAAAGTTAGAACTGCTATCTTGGAATTAGCTAGATTGAATAATGTCAGAGACATATGGAGATCAAAATATCCTCTTCAGGCAGGATACACATATTATTCTGTACCACATAGATCTTGTTCAAGAATTGACATGATTTGGGCCACAGAACAAATTTTAGATAACTGTTCGATAGACATCTGCCCTAAAATTACTTCTGACCACAACCCACTATTACTTGAGGTTATGTTTCCTGATCAAACTAAAGAACCACGAAAGTTTTCTTTCCCGAGACATTTATTAACAGATACGAGATTCTCAACTTTACTCAAGCAACATATTCAGGAATTTATCTTAATTAATATTAATACCGCTAACATTAATATGGTATGGGACTCATGTAAATGCAGTATTAGAGGTTTTGCCCAACAGTACATATTTAGGCAGAATGCTGAGATTCGCCATGAGAAGAAACAAATAATAGATGAGATACGAAATTTGGAAATCAGCCTGGCAGAAGCAACGAAATATGCAAAGGATAATATTGAGAGTATTAGGCTAAAGCTGGCGAAATCACAAGCAGGTTTATTAAAAACATTGAGAGAAAGATACACTTCACAACTACAAAAATTTAAATTCAGACAATATGAGGGCGGCGATCGCATTGGGAAATTACTGGCCTTTAAAACCGCGGATAGGAAAGCTAAAACAAAAATTAAAGAAATAGTAGGGATTGACTTAAATATATACGACAGAACGGATCAAATATTAAATCAGTTTGTTAAATTTTATCAACAATTGTACACCCCAGAGACATCACATGCAAAATCAGCCATAATACAATATTTAGATAAATACTTAACTGCATCTCAAACACTCAGTACGGAAACTATTGAACAACTTAACTCTGTAATAACACTAGACGAAATAAAACGGGCCATAGATAGTCTACCATCAGGGAAAGCGGTCGGGGAAGATAGCCTACCAGGAGAACTTTATAAACTTTGTGCACAAGAACTACTACCTTTATTAGAGAAAGTGATAAACTCAATCAGTGTATCCAAAAAAGCACCTCCTTCATGGAAAATAGCGAAATTAATATTTTTTTGGAAAAAAGGGAAGCCGGAAAAAGAGTGTGGGTCTTACCGACCGATTTCTTTACTTAACACTGATGTTAAAATCTTTTCTAAGATACTGGCAAATCGGCTGGCCCCTAGCATGCCTTTCATGGTTAATCTACAACAACACGGTTTTGTCATGGGAAGGGATACTACTACACACGTTAACACCTCAATAATTGCTTTTGATGTTGCTGAAGTTACACACACCCCACTCGGTATGATTTTGTTAGACGCAGAAAAGGCTTTTGACCGAGTGGGGTAGGACTATTTGTGGGAAGTATTAAGGAAATTGGGTCTTTCCGGATCTTATTTGGATTGGGTTATGTCCCTCTATGACGAACCTTTAGCTTTGGTTAGTTATGGAGACAAAGAATCAGCAAACTTTAAAATACTAAGAGGCACGAGACAGGGCTGCCCCCTTTCCCCCTTACTTTTTGCCCTATCCTTAGAACCTTTTCTAAATGCACTAAATGACCAGGTAAACATTATTCCAGTAAGTCATGGAGGAACTGTTTTGAAACTAACGGCTTATGCCGACGACATAGCTATTTATACAAGCGACTTTAACAGAGCTATGCCAGAAATTATTAACGAGGCACATATATTTGGTCTAGTTTCAGGTTACAAACTGAACGTGAGTAAAACCCAAATCATAGCTAACTATACTCCCGATATACATGTTTATGACACTTGCAAAGAAGCTACTTATCTAGGTATCAAGTTAATGGCCAAAGTAGGGAAAATACTGGAAACAAACTATGATATCTTTCTAAAAGAAACCTCCACAACCCTTAAAAAATGGCACAAAATCCCTCTTAGTCTGGTTGGTCGGTTAAACCTGATCAAAATGAAAATACTTCCCAAGCTACTCTATTTGTTCAGAGCCATACCACTACAACCGAATCAATCTTTCTTTAAAAAACTGGACTCCGTTTGTAGCAGCTTTATTTGGGGATACAAAAAGGCACGCAGGGCTATAAAATTTTTGAAACTACCAATCTCAAAAGGGGGACTTGTTTTTCCAGATTTTAAATTATATTTCCTGGCAACCTTTTTTTTTAGAATTCGGAGCTTACTTAAGAAAGAGTCTTGCATTTTTTTTTATCACTATTTGTTAGGTACTGATTCAAATCAATTTCTGCTCCGCACACACGACCCAAATTACTACAAACGGGTGAGATTTAAGACAGCTAAGCATGTTATAAATATCTGGAAGAAGATTATGCACATCAGTCAGATCTCATTTTATAATACGGAACTCAGGCTATGGGACAACCCGGGTTATCCAGGAATTTTTTCAGATGGGACTGGGTATCGTTGGATTAATTGCGGTCTTAACACACTAGGCGACATATTTGGACATAATGGCATGTTAGATTTTGACACCATGAAAATTTTAAATGGTGTGACAAATGATATGCACTTCCGATATCGCCAGCTGAGAGACTTTTTTATTAACAAAATGAAATTAACATCAATTACTCAGTCTGAAATTATAGAGTGCATATATTCCGATAAAACTAAATCACTTATAAAGCTGGGATATCAACTTTTAACCAAGGATAAAATTGAAAATACCACCAACTTAGCTACTAAATGGTCTCGCCGGCTAAATCGGGACATAAATTCGGAACAGATCAGTAAAGCTTTAACTCATATAAATGATGTTGTGCACTCCTCCAACTTAAGACTACAATCATATAGGACTATCACAGAATTGTATTACACTCCAGAAAGAATATCCGCCTGGGCGCAAGGGAACCAAACATCAGAAAAAACAAAATGTGTGAAGTGTAACACTTACGCTGCTGACATAGAACATATGCTCTACTCCTGCCCGGCGTATTCTAGCTACTGGACGGGAATTATAAAACATCTTCAAAACAGTCAGATTAAAATACCGGATTTATCACCCCAGCTGGTCTTACTTGATATCTATGAGACTCACTGTCCCAATCAAGATCTCATAACAATCTTATTAGCCTGTGCAAGATTAATTATAGCAAGAGCTTGGATATCTAAGAACACTCCAACTGTAGCTGAGTGGTTAACATTAGTTATAGAAATCAGAACCATGGAACTTACACTCGCTAAACATAGAGGACCAAAAACTTTAGCTAGAAAAGAAAAAATCTGGAAGCAATCTTTTTGAAGCATAAAAACTGCGGAACAGAGTTGATTTATGAAGATATTTGTGAGATTTAACTGAATCAGCATTATCTGTTTATGGGAAATAGCTCCTTCTTTTTTTTTTTTTTTTTTTTTTTTTTTTTTTTTAATAGGGCCGTCCTGAAGCTGCATAATTTAACTCTTGCTTTATCTCATCTCCTTTTCTATTTTCTTTTTTCATCCTTTTTCTTATTATTGCCTTCTCTTGCCAACACCCTAACCCTTTATCATACGCAATGTAAAATTTATGTTTTTTTAAAAGAAAAAAAATCACCTGAGAATGTAACTGTACTTATGTATGATACTTTTGTCTTTTTACCGATTCCTGCGACAATAAAAATATTTAAAAAAAAAAAAAAAAAACACTCTTGGGCAGATTTACAAGCACCTTGGGCCTCTTGTTGTATTATGTCTCATGTTTGGATGTAATGCTGGTAAAAAAGTAATGCTGCAAATTGGAAATGTATTTTCAAAATGAGTCAGGTTTCTGCACTGTACTGTAGTGCTCATATACATGTGCTGTGTTCTGTCACTTAAACTTTTACTGAGGTAAATGTGTTTTGGTAAAATGTATGGTTTTAACATTTCTGTCCAGAATCACACTGAGTGTCTTTGTAAATTAAAGAATTATATTTGCACATTTTTTTTTATAATCTCAACTGTCTCTCCTCACTGTCTACCTCTCTCTCTGCTTATACTGTCCTCTCTCTTCTGATATTTCCACTCTTTCCATATTTTCACTTGTCTTTCTTGATAGTGCTGATCTTTTCAAACAGCCTTCTGTTTTTTTAGTCTCCCTCTATCGTCATTGTCTTTCCTGTCCCCTAATGTTCCCCCTTCTTTTCATACTCCCTCTACTGCCCTCTTGATCCTCTTTGTTGTATTATACCTTCTCTTAACAATGCCCCAGTCAATATAGATAGAGTGCTGCATACACTCTTGGGCAGATTTGCAAGCACCCTGGGCCTCTTGTTGTATTATGTCTCATGTTTGGATGTAATGCTGGTAAAAAAGTAATGCTGCAAATTGGAAATGTATTTTCAAAATGAGTCAGGTTTCTGCACTGTACTGTAGTGCTCATATACATGTGCTGTGTTCTGTCACTTAAACTTTTACTGAGGTAAATGTGTTTTGGTAAAATGTATGGTTTTAACATTTCTGTCCAGAATCACACTGAGTGTCTTTGTAAATTAAAGAATGATATTTGCACCTTTGTGTATAATCTCACCTGTCTCTCCTCACTGTCTACCCCTCTCTGCTTATACTGTCCTCTCTCTTCTGATATTTCCACTCTTTCCATATTTTCACTTGTCTTTCTTGATAGTGCTGCTTCTTTTCAAACTGCCTTCTGTGTTTTTTAGTCTCCCTCTGTCGTCATTCTCTTTCCTGTCCCCTAATGTTCCCCCTTCTTTTTATACTCCCTCTTCTGGTCCTCTTAATCCTCTCTGTTTTATCATACCTTCTCTTAACAATTCCCCAGTCAATATATATAGAGTACTGCATACACTCTTGGGCAGATTTACAAGCACCTTGGGCCTCTTTCTTGTTGTATTATGTCCCATGTTTGGATGTAATGCTGGCAAAAAAGTACTGCTGCAATTTGGAAATGTATTTTGAAAATGAGTCCAGTTTCTGCACTGTAATGTAGTGCTCATATACATGGGTTCTGTCACTTAAATCTTTTACTGAGGTAAATGTGTTTTGGTAAAATGTATGGTTTTAACATTTCTGTCCAGAATCACACTGAGTGTCTGTGTAAATTAACGAATTATATTTGCACCTTTTTCTATAATCTTACCTGTCTCTCCTCACTGTCTACCTCTCTCTGCTTATACTGTCCTCTCTGTTCTGATATTTCCACTCTTTCCATATTTTCACTTGTCTTTCTTGATAGTGCTGCTTCTTTTCAAACTGCCTTCTGTTTTTTTAGTCTCCCTCTATCGTCATTGTTTTTCCTGTCCCCTAATGTTCCCCCTTCTTTTCATACTCCCTCTACAGCCCTCTTAATCCTCTTTGTTGTATTATACCTTCTCTTAACAATGCCCCAGTCAATATAGATAGAGTGCTGCATACACTCTTGGGCAGATTTACAAGCACCTTGGGCCTCTTGTTGTATTATGTCTCATGTTTGGATGTAATGCTGGTAAAAAGTAATGCTGCAAATTGGAAATGTATTTTCAAAATGAGTCAGGTTTCTGCACTGTACTGTAGTGCTCATATACATGTGCTGTGTTCTGTCACTTAAACTTTTACTGAGGTAAATGTGTTTTGGTAAAATGTATGGTTTTAACATTTCTGTCCAGAATCACACTGAGTGTCTTTGTAAATTAAAGAATTATATTTGCACATTTTTCTATAATCTCAATTGTCTCTCCTCACTGTCTACCTCTCTCTCTGCTTATACTGTCCTCTCTCTTCTGATATTTCCACTCTTTCCATATTTTCACTTGACTTTCTTGATAGTGCTGCTTCTTTTCAAACTGCCTTCAGTCTTCTCAGTGTAATCTCTGCTCTCTTTTTAAGAGTAATATAAGTGTGTTTTATACATTTATTTTTCAAAAGTGATATATTTTTTTAATAGAGTTCTTTTGATCAATGCTGAAAAAAAGTCATCATGCCCAGTAAGGCTAAGAAAACGAAACAATAAAAGAAAGCAGGGTATTTAAAGAGAAGTCATCAACAAGATTTACCACAAGAAATATGTGTTAAGAAGACGCAAAAGTGTCCTGGTAAGAAAACTAAAAGTTTTCTATGAAGATTGGTGAACAGTAAGAGTAGCGTGCAGAAAGAAAAAAATATATCAGTGTTTCTGCATGCAAGAGAAAAGAGAAGAACTGTGTAGTATTATGTTCTGAAAAAAATGAGTATAGTACAAGGAGGAAAAACCAATACAAGGAGATACGGAAGAAGATGTACTATAATCGAGTTGATTTAAATTTGACTAAGATTGTAAAGAATTGTAAAAGAAAAAGAGCATTTTACAAAAATAAGAAATATATTGAAAATAAAGTTGAGAAAGCTTTGAATTGAAAAAAAAACGTTTTTTTTTTAATAATCAATAGAATTCGATCATTAGATAAGACAATCCATTTAATGAAGGCCAAAGTAAGTGGAAAAAACTAATTAACGAAAGTAATTTTTCAGAGGTTTTTTTGGGTGAATGGAAGCATAGGGGCAGATTAGGATGGCGGTGAATCCGCATCCTCCGGGCCGGCGGAAGCCATCGCAGGCCTGCAGGATGCGGATTCACAGCCGCAGATATTGGAAACACCCACCGCCATGGATGGCGGTGGGATCAGCGGTGGATGACAAGTCCGTCCGCCGCTGATCCGCGGTGTATGCACGCAAATATGGTGGCGGTGTCTGCAAGACTCCGCCAGCCATATTAGGATGCAGGCGGAAACATGCTTTTCCACGGCGGCTTTTCCGCGTGGAAAAGCATGTGGTCTTTTGTGTTTGGGGGCCCGTTGCGGGCCCCCAGGGTGTTGGGGGTGGGGGGTGCACATGGGGGTACCTATGGTACCCCCCTGCTTTGGCATGCACAAGGTGGTAGGCACCACGCGGTGCATGCCAAAGCTAAACATGCATATTTTACATTGTGGCGGGTGCTGCTCAAAGCAGCACCCACCGCAATGTAAAATATATGGGATGTGACCGCCAGGGTGGCTGTCACATCCTAATTGCTACGGAGGGACCGCCGCTGCCCCTGCCGTCGGTCCCTCCACCTCGGGGTGGCGGACCGACGCAAGTCGGTCCGCCATCCTATTCGTCCACATAGTTCAAATTCTGAGCCTTTTTTTAATGAGGAGAGTTATTTTCAGAGTAATGAGTTGTTGCATGCAGTTGACACAACAGGTTTAAAATGGTTGTCCTATTGAGAAAGAGAAAATTGTTCCTAGAAATGAGAAACAGTTGTTAGCTGATGAAGTTTTAGAGAGATGTCGTAAAGCTCCAGTGTACACTTGGAATTGCAGTAGTATTTGTAGTGTACGGCAGGAATCTATAGATTTTTTACGCAATGTCTTATGTAACTATACTAAGAAAAGTGTTAAACAAAAGATTAAGATGTTGCAAGGATCAGACCCTTGTAGAGTTAGGGAAAATACTGGTTTGCAAGGACATTCTTTGGCTTGTCTTACTAAAAAAGTATGTAGAAGTATTTTTCACCATTTCAGGATGTTAGCAGTTCATCATACTCAAATGAGGAAATTAGTGAGAAGGTTGTATTATGCAAAATGTCCAGCACTAATATTAGAAAATTTGAACAGTGCTCTTTTGCATGGATCTGTATCAGATGTAATAAGGGTTTGTGATGAAATTCAGGTTAGTTACTTTGGTCCTGAAGAAGACGGTGTAGAAATTGATACATTAATAGAAGGAAATGTAGAAGAGAATGTACAAGATTGTAGTACAGAAAATTTTGAGCAAGAAGTTACAAAGTTTGAGGGGATTTCTGGTGAAAGGCCAAATTATTCTTGTATCTGTTGTCGACGTACTCATTATAAAAATCAGACCAGGACTGTTGATCTGTTTTTAAAAAGTGAAAAGGAAAATAATAACGAGTGAAAGGATTTTGCAACTTATTTGTTGGTAGAGAATTCTTTTGATTTGGGTTCTGATCAGCGTATTTGTAAATATTGTTATAATAAATTAGATGAGAATAAAATGCCCGCTAGAGCTGTGCATAATCATCTTGAGTTGGTAAATATTCCTACTGATTTGATGGATTTAAATACCTATGAGTCTCTTCTTGTTCAATGTGTTCATCCATTTCAAGCTATTGTTTCGTATGGAGCCTAAAACAGGGAAATTGCCTCCTTCAGCTTTACACAGAGGGTTAAAGGGAAGAGTTGTATATTTGCCTCTAGATTTAAAGAAAATTATTGAAAGAATTGGTGTAGAAAATGTAGAAGATGAACCTTTAGTTATTTTAGCTAATGGTGTTCCTACTAAGAGTAAGAAAATTTGGCAGAAATTAGTGGATGTTAGGAAAGTTAAAAAGGCAACGTTGTATCTGGTAAAAAATAATCAATATTATGAAAATGTGTTTCTGAGAGAAGAAGAAATAACTGTAGAAGATGACAGTGACTTGCCATCTGTACAAATTGAAAAAGTGGATGTGTCCAGAACAGAAGAAATCTACGAACATTATAGTGTTCATCCACTTCATTCTAAAGAAGTGATGGGGATACTATAGAATTGTTCCGAATGAAAGAAGCAAAGGGAAGTCCCATTAGTGTATGGGAAAAAAGCTTGGAAGCTCGCTGCTTTCCTCAGTTGTTTCCCACAGGAAAAGGTGGACAGTATGATGACCGACCTGTGCAGATTCCTGCATCTGAATACCGGACATCAAGATTGTATGCTGAAGATCCAAGATTTCGACAATGTATTCCATATTTATTTCACCTGTTGTTTGAGAGTAATTTGTCTGGACTTTCTTATGCAGTAAATCATATATATTGAAAACAGGTGTACATCTGCAAAATGTTTCAGCAAAGGAATTTATGGATAAAGTACACTTGAAAGATAATGTGTTGGAATCTCATCTGAATAATCTCATGGCATGTCAGCGTGGTACTAATGAGTACTAGTACCGTTGTCATGGAGAACTTAAATGTATGCTAAGGAACTTACGAACTCCTACATGGTTCCTTACTCAAAGCTGTGCTGAATATGCTTGGGATGATTTACTTCAATTTCTTCGAGAGGCAAATGCAAATATAGAAAATATTGAATACAAGACACCTGGAAAATTGTGTTCTTTGGATCCAGTTAATGTATGCAGGTATTTCAATCATAGATTTGAAGCTATGATGTCTTTTATCACCAATAAAAAAAATCCACCTCTTGGAGAGGTTTTGAATTTCTTTTGGAGAAAGGAGTATCAAGCAAGAGGTGCTCCTCACATACATATGTTAATATGGATTAAAGATGCTTCCAAATTTGGAACAGACTCAGATGACACTGTATTGTCTTTCATTGAAGAATATGCAACATGTGATATACCGAAAAGTACAAAAGATAAGGACTTAAGAGAAAAAGTCTTACGATTTCAAAGCCATAGTTGCTGCAAATACTGTACCAAATGTCGTTTTCGATTCCCACGTCCTGTAATATCGAAAGGAAGAGTGAACAATTTTATGTCATCTCCATGACATAGTATCAGAAGAAAGTCTCCAAAAATACCTACAACTTAAGAAAAAATGAAGAGTCAAAAAATATTAATGATTACAACCCAGTAATTTTGTCCATGTGGAATGCTAACATGGATATTCAATACGTTGCGGATAATTCCATAGCTGTTGCTCGACATGTAACATCTTACATAACCAAATCAGAAAAGACAGAATTGAAGGAAATGTGGGAAGAGATTTCTCACGAGAAGAGTCTAAGTAAGAAATTATATACTTACAGTTTGAAGATGTTATCTCATCAAGAAATTGGAGCGTATGAATGCTCAGTTCGCTTATCATCTGCAAGTCTTTACTCCAAATCTATAAGAATCATTTGGGTGAGTTTAGGTCTTGCTGCAATACGAAACAGAGTACTTAAATCTGTACAAGAAATTGAATATTTAGCTGAAAAGGACCCAGAAAGTACAGATATTGTGAAAACAAATATGTTGGATACATATTATACAAATAGAAGTCATCATCTTGAGAACATTTGTCTGTATGAAGTGCTGCAAAACTATATTTTTAAACAGAATATTACAGAACACATCAATAATGGTATCAATTCCGTGATTCGTTCTGAAGGATGTCTGGTGAAACAAAGAAAAGGACATTTGATTAATCACCGTAAACTGAGTTGTGAAACACCTGACAAAGGGAATTTTACTATTTAGCTCTTTTGCAACTTTTCAAGCCATGGCGTTCCGAATTAGAATTACTTGGAGATTTCGAGAGCTATGAAGATTTCTTCAATGCTACTAAAGATACTATAGCATATCCTGTTTTTGCTAATTATGTGAAGATGTTGAATGATGAAATTGAGCAAGAAGCTGCAATTGCAGCTGAGATTGCTAGAGACAGTTCTCAGGATAGTCAAACTTCTGCTTCATTAAGTCAGGATCCATTAGGAGAACCAATTATTCAAAATGAAGTAGCAACTGCTATGGAAGAGGTGGAAACAGCAATGCATCAAGCTCTAGAAGATGTAAGAAACTTAGGAAACTTGGAATAACAAATAAATGTTGAGCAGAAAGAAATATATGAGCAAGTGAGAGAGCAGATTAACCATGGTTACTTCATGAGAAGAAAGAGTGCTGTTGCTCATCATTTGAACCTATCCGATTGCACATGAGTGGACAAGCTGGAACAGGAATTTTTTTTCTAATGAAAGTAATTTCAACTTATCTACACAAAAGAACTGGGTCGCATTTGTCTTGTTTTGTCACTGCTCCAACTGGGCTGGCGGCCCACAACATTAAAGGAATTACTTTACATTGTTTATTAATGCTACCAGTAGAGCATGAAAACAAATTGGAATACCACAAGCTATCTGGAGAAGCTTGTTTTGAAGTTTCAAGAGTCTTGAAGAAAATGAAACTCTCGTTATTGATGAGGTAAGCATGGTATCAAACTTAATGCTTGCCTTGGTGCATTTAAGAATGCAGCAAGTTCTTAAAACAGAGTATGATGTGTTATTTGGAGGAAAAAATGTCATAGTTTTTGGAGATCTACTACAACTTACTCCGGTAAAAGGACAACCAGTGTTTAAAACCTGACACATGATGATACCAAAAAGTATTTGGGGAGTATTGGAAATGTTAACATTTGGTCATATTTTCAATATAAGGAACTTATTACAAACATGCGTCAGGCAAATGATGCAGATTATGAAAAAATTCTTCAAGATATAAGGATTGGAAAACTGAAAGAACATAGCAAACAAGAATTACTGAAACAATTACTTCCCAATTTGTTTCCAAATGAAAATATTGTTCCTGAGAAAATATATATGAAAATTCCAGAAAAAAACTCTGTGATCTGTTTAATGCCAATACTGCATGAATGTTCTATATTCAATGAAGAAATGTTAAAGTTGGAAAATGAAGAAATTATAAAATTGGAAGCAATTGATAAAATAGAACATGAAAGGATCACTATTATTTTGACTGAAAAGTTGAAGAGGAAATTGGATTCTTTAGAGAAATCGATAAGTAAAACTGCTGGGTTAAAAAAGAATCTATATGCATGTAAAAACTGTAGGATAATTTTACAACGTAATTTGAATGTGGAAAAAGGTTTAGTAAATGGAGCAATGGGTAAAATTGTTGATTTTGTTAATTATGTAAATATTGATGGAATTGAATTTTTGAAAATCAAATTTGATGAAATTGCTGAAGTACAACAGCTTAGTCGTTGTCCAGCCCATTTTTTGCTTGTAAAAGACTTGTATTTACGCAGAAAACAGTTTCCAATGTGTTTGGCATATGCGGTGACCATTCATAAATCTCAAGGTTTAAGTGTAGATAAAGCTTTAGTTAATATTGGAAGTACTGTGTTTAAAGAGGGTATGGCATATGTTGCTTTGTCCAGAGTGAGAACTTTATCTGGATTGTATTTGATTGATTTTGATGAGACAAAGGCTAGTGCAGATGTAAATTGTGTGAAAGAGCATAATAGATTAAGAAGAGAATATACACCCAATTTAGATCAATATCCAGTGTTTGAAAAGCGTGTAGTAGGTACAAAAAGAAGATTTGAGAATATCTGTAATGAAACTGTAGAGAAAGGAAAAAAAACAGATGAAGTTGCACCTGCAAGCAAAAAGAAAAAGGATAGTGTTGAAGAAAATGTTGGATATCGGTTTGAAAATAGTTGTGATGTCAACTGCCATGCTAATGTAGTTGTTAATGTTGTTTTTCTTCTTTAAAGTTTGCAACAGCAAATTGCTGAAAATCGGGAGAAAAGATTCTCTTCATTGTTGTATTCTGTTTATGAGAAATGTAGTAGTGATAGAACTAAAATAAAAAGTATTTCTGATATTCGAAATGTTTTGGACATATGTTCTGGTTCTACTCAATTTACACAAAATATACAGCAAGATTTTCAGGAATTTTTAATGTATATGCTTGGTGTATTGGAAGATGAAGGTACATATATTGAAACCATTTTTGGCCTTTCTTATAAATGGAAACATGAGTGTCAAAATTGTTTGTTTACATGTGCCACTAACATAGTGAAAGATTTATATATTTGACTTTACCAGACTGTGAATCAGTGTCCTTTAATAATTTAGTTAGAGGAGCTACTCAAAACATGAAGTGTAGACAATGTAAGTCAGAAATGTTATCAACATTATTTATACATGGACAGTATGTAATTTTAATGCTGCAACTTTGTAGAGCTGATGGAAGAAATTTGGAAACTTTAATTAAAAATGTTGTAGCTACTCAAGTATCGATATCAGTAAGAATTTTTGTAGCTGTCGCAATTATTTTTCATGATGGACCTTCTACAACATCAGGACACTACACTGTTTATTTAAGATGTCTGAAAGGTTGGATACATTGTAATGATACTCCATTAGTTTTTAAGCAATGTTTGCCTAAAGAGTTACCAAATTCTTACCTAATATTTTTAAAGCCTAAATTTTAAGAGCTAAATGTTGGCCTTTCATGATTACTGCTGTTAAGGTATGTAAAGTAACACACCCAGGCAGACAAACAAAATACTGGCACACATTAAATGGCAAAAACAAACCAGAAATAATAAAAAGTTAACAACTGTTTTAGCACATAAAGTACATTTGAATTTGATAAGAACTGTAGTGTAGTTCCTAGTTTCCCACTAGGCCCTGCGCATTGGAATAACATAAACAGTAGTATCGACGTGGAACTGCGGATATTCCAGGCCTCCACTGACTATGCTAAACTTAATTGGGTGTGTTACCAACTAGCTCAGAGGTCACTGGAAACTTTCTTCTCTGCATGGGAAGTGATCAGCTTCCCTGGCACAGACAAGAAGGGATTCAGCTTTCCAACAACCGTGCAACATGACAACTTTGCTCCTCAGATCAAGAGTCAATCTCTAGGGTCGTGTGAAACAATAGACATGTATTTCACTCAGTCAGTTTAGTGCAGTTTACTTTCACGAGATGTAGAGAATAGAGAGACGGGCGTTTGTCAATAAAGGGTTAACATTTATTGAACAGTCTTTCTTCTCGTACAAGAGAAATGAATTGCCACAATTGCAAGACTTGTTATTATAAAAAGTACGTACAGTAAGATAAGGATTGCGAAATAATACTGTAAAAGCATTGATATGGTTTCTTAGCCATACAATGGTTTAAAAGTAATAAAACATATATACAGTCATATATACATTAGGCTAACATACTCAACTGGTGCTTCTAACTACGCCTACCCCAGTGTGCCTGACCTAAGCCTAACACATGGAAGGGGAGTAAGTAAGTAGCTTTAAGTTAAGTTGGTTTTGCCAAGGTTTGCTTCAAGAATTCTCGTCTAAGGGTTTAGTCAACACCATACCTCTGAATAGAATGATGGAAGTTTGGTATTTCCTTCAGGGGGCACTCAATATCCCAGTCACCCGCGAGGGCAGACCGGAAACGCTGGAGCTGGATTTCTCTGCAGGAGAAAGGCAGCGGGTCTCTTCAGCGCGTCGGGAGGAGGAGGCGGGGGACAGCGTCCACGGCAGCTGGAATCTGCTGGGCTTCTTTGCAGAGGGACGGCTGTTCAGCTCCTAAGCGTACTGCACCATCGTTCGCACTTTAGCAGCGATAATGGTATCAGTAGCTTCACCACCAAGGGACAGCAGCAGCATCAGCGTACTGCATACAGCATACAACAGCAATAGTACACCAGCAATTGCTTAAGGCAACGTTGGTAGTATTTATACCTGACAGGTGCCTGGTTTGACGCAAGTTTGCTGGACATAAGACGTCACTAGGAAGTGATAGCTATCAGTTGCTCATTAGAGTTCCATTACTAATCAAAACACAGCAAGCGGGGATTTCCAGGTTTGCTGAGTTTTTATCTTGTTGAAGAACTCGGAGTGTTATCTAGGAATATCAGATAGTGACTTCTGCTCTGTCATTGCACTAATTGGTTGCAAAGGAAGTGGCAGAGAACTATGCTGGAATGTGGCTCTGTTCGTGTGAGGCCAGAGATGGCTTTTCTGAAAATCGCACTTGAACGGTTATGCCAATATAGGGAATAAATGGATTTATAGCCGAATAGGGGCATAAGGTTGCAGTATCGATCAGGAACCTAGATAAACACGCAACACCCACTCCACGTTTTCATGTCCATCAAATTACTAAAACTAGAGCAATTAGATGTATGTGTAACATTGCCCACCTCAAAATACATAAATGCATTCGAAATAGGCGTATATTGTAATACGTGAAATTTAGATACTGTACGTTTTTGAAGCATAGAAATCATTCAAAAACTATTGCATATGAAATCAATGAACGATTATGCAGAAAAAATTACACATGAAGTATCTCTGACAGAAGAAGGGCGAGATAAATCATCACATAAAAATGCATTGTAATAACATGTGCTAGAGGCTGATGTAATGTAGTTATGTCTCTAGATGTGATTAGAAATAGAAGTGTGAAGCTTCTGTTCTCTAAGAATAGTTTTTACGTTAAGCAAAGAATTGTTCGTGCCAAAAAGGGTCAATATTAAAAAAATGTCCAATTCATAAAGAATTAATGCTTGAACGGGGAAATAGAGTTCCAACAATTTTAGCAGTTTTTGTTGATCAAAACTGAAGGCCGAATTCAGAGTTCATGGGAACGCTGTGTGTCGGAAAGCTTCTCCAAAGTTATTGTTTCTGTACGGGTGAGAACATCGTATCAGACAGGCTCTCAAAGAATTGGTCTACAAAATCAGGTGACAGTTCAACCAAATTCGATAGTGCTGTAACTTGGCAGGTGTGAGAATGATTGCTGTCATCATAGTCTGGAGCAGCAATGCTCACAGATGGTCGTACCTGGGTGATGTTGCTTTTGTCACTCGCTCCACTGTTACCACCTAGTCGTAGTACAGGTGTCTCAACGAATGCCGTCATCAGGATTGGTAGCCGCTGGGGACAACACAATGCGTGAGCCGTTATTGGACTGAGCAAAGTATCGACGTCCATTGGTACTGCTGATGGAAGTGAAAGACAGATGTCCAACACGCATTCATCTCCGCAAAGCATACATCTTAGTACCGGTAAGATACAGTTCTGCCATATAGGTCTGAATGAAAGGAACCAGGTCATGTTTAGATCTCTCAGCCTGGCCAATCCAAGGACGTTAGTTATCCTGTCCCAGTAGCGCATTGCTAGGATTGTCTCTTCCATTCCCATGGGAGCTATGTCTGAGTTTCGGCTTGCCATAACGAAGCAGGAGGGTCAAAAATAAAATCCCTGCGACGAGTCCCAAAAATAATGGTATTCCGCCAAAAACAGAGTGTACAAAATTAGGAACGATTCCCAAAATTGCCTGGAAAGGTGTTAGCAGTCCCGTAAAGACTGTCTTAAATATGCCTGGGATGCTTGTGGCACTAGACATGTTAAGGAGTTGGCTCAACATTTCTACGAAATGCACGGGGCAATTTGTTGATAAAAGGTCATGAACTTCAGTAGCTGTCCTTGCAACTAGAAGATCATACGTCTCTTTTGATGACGTTATAGGCACTGTTGTCTGTAAAAGTACAGATTTAATTTTGCTTAATGTATCAATTCGTATAGAATAGAGATTCAGACGAGGCCAGATGGGAGTCACTGTGTCTGCAGGCCCACTTGGGAACAATGCTTGCATACAGCATTTGACCATGGATGTTACTCTTACTAGATAACTTTTCCCTGGCACAAGGCCACAACATCTGTGATCCGTTCTAAGAATGTAACTCCCGTTTGCGAGTTGCATAAAGAAGGGCTCTATCTGAGTTGCAGGTGTGACAAGCTGGTGGCATGAAAGGTTGTTTGAATTTCCATCACATGCTCCGTGTAAATTAATACCCTGACACAAAAGTATACCGCTTAGTGAATGTTTACAGTTGTCACCACTAAGAAATACATTTTTGTCGCTGTCACTATAGCAAGAATGTGTGTATGGTAATTTCCATTCAGATTTTACATATCCTTTACCCAATTGTTCATACTGGCCAGCAGGTATGTACTCAAGGCATTTTTTAAATCGGAAAGTTGTTATCGGAATTGTGATAATTCCGTGTATTATCCATTCAATGACAGGACTCTCTGACATTGTCAATGGTAATCTCTCGAGTTTTTCGATGCTCAGGATTGTATAGTCTGCTCCTTTCTGTGCCAAACTGATCTGTTTATCAGTAAGGTTAAAAATGGAAAATAATGACGTTGTGTTGATTAAACGCCAAGGCACATAGCCTGAACGAAGATTTTGCAGCGTCCAGCCTAATTCTATAATAGAACGTAATTGAGATTGGCCATGTTGTAACATTAGCAAGTCTCTATCTATCACATCAAAGGCAGAAGATACAATATTGTCCAACGAATATATTCTGCAAGACAGAGTCATTAACCCTTTGTCTACTACAGAAAGTGATTTCTCCAAATTAATACGATCAATTTCTCGTATTTTTTCAGCGGTTTCAATTTGTTTGACTTTCCAAGCCTCGTTGTAAGCAGCATAGATACTGGTCGCTATGAAACGCTTTTGACGCTGTTTGCGTGGTCCAAGAATGAAATCGCGCAAATCAGCACCATCTTTTAGTAAAGACAAGTGTTGCTTAATTTCAGCCAGTGTGGATGATGTTAGCCATTCAAGGCAGAGTTTCCCTACACTGTATGTTGTTATTATCCCTGGATGTTGTCTCTGGGAGTATCTCGAGTCTAATCTGGTCATTTTTCTCAAAACCGTGTTTATTAAGAGTTCAATCAAGATTCAGGACAGCCCTCCACAGTCAGGAGGAGACTGTCAACAACACAGACAGAGAAAGGCATGGTAGTGAACTCAGAGTTTTATGGAAACAAAAGGGGCACGCCCCTAAACCCCCCAGCCCACCCATCCCCAACAGCATCCCCCAACACCCCTTCCGACTACCCACCCCTTATCCCACCCTAACCCAGTGCACGTGATCGCTAGTCAGCAACAGGAGACGGAAGCAATGTCAGAGTTGGCTAATAGCCTAGGGCCCGGGGTCCACATCAAGGGCCAGCACATCATCAATGTCAGCTGGGGGATCGAGGTCCAGACCCCTGTAGTCTGCCCACCGCTTCCAGATCTTATAGTGTTTCCGGGGGCACCCCCTGGCCTCAAACACGGGTAATTCTAAACCCATCAGATAGTCTAAACCTGCCTTCCACGCACTCAGGGGGGGGGCACGTTCGCACTTCCATGCTTGGGCCAGGTCACGCTTAGCCACCACTAGTCCCAACAGCAGTAGGTGGCGCTTGTAAATGTTACCCCCAACATTTTCCAGAATATGAAGGAGACCCAGCCTAGGGGTACGGGGAACATCCCACCCCAGCACTTCCGACAGGCAGTCCCACACACCCGCCCAGAATCGGGTCAGCCTCTCACAGGACCACACGGTATGGAAAAGTGTCCCCCTCTCAGCACCACACCTCAGACATTCAGGGGCAGCTATGAGGCCCGCACGCCACAGCCGCTCCCTAGTATAATAGGCCCTATGGAGGTATTTAAATTGAATGAACCGAAGACGGACGGCTATAGCTGCATTCCGAGGGGATTCGAGGGCCTCCCGCCAATCGTCATCATCCAAGGGGCCAATATCACTCTCCCAGGAGGCCTTCAAAGTCGAAAGGGAGGGGGAGCAGTCGACGACCAGGGAGCGGTATATCTGAGAGACTTTCTTGTCGCCCAGGTCGCCCATAAACAATTTAGCCTCAATAGGACTAAAGTCGGGGAGCTGTTCCAACCCCACTAGGCTGGGGCCAAGGGCATGTCGGAACTGAAGATAGCGATAGAATTGGGACCTGGACAAATTATACTCGGAGCTAAGGTCCTGAAAGGACTTAAGCGTGGTTCCGTTGAGAACATTACCGAGGGACGAAATCCCGATCGCGTCCCAGCCGCCGAACCCGGACAAGGAGGCCAGCTCTGGTAGTAGACCATTATGCCACAGCGGCGTCTCGGCCGTCAGCCTGCCCCACCACCCCATGCGGCGCAGAGCCTGCCGCCAGATCGCGAAGACCACCTGGGTGACCCTTGGCAAGGCCCTCCTCCGCCTGGCCGAGTACAGCAGAGTGTGGAGAGTGGCACCGCCCATCAAGGAGTGTTCCAGTGCATAGGCTGGATCGCTACGATCCCCATACCACCACTCGTTGAGCACTAGAAGGTGGGAGGCCTGGTAATACGATAGCAGGTCCGCGGACGCCAAGCCGCCACAGTAGGCAGAGAGGAAGCAGGTACGCAGCGCCACCCTAGAGGCACCCCCGGCCCACAGAAATCTGCCCAGCACCGAGTTGACACCACGGAACCACTGCGGGTCTATTTTATACGGGTGATTCTGTAGTTGGTAGAGGAGCCGAGGCAGGGCCACCATTTTGAAAATAGCCGACCGGCCATAGATATTGAGGGGCATACGCGTCCAGGTCTTAACGTCAACCTGGACCCTGTCCCACACCGGCTGGATGTTACGATCCCATGCCACAGCAGGCGAGGCCGAGAGGTGAACGCCCAGGTACTTCATGCCGTCGACCGCCACCTGAAGAGACGCAGCCCACTGGCAACTCACCGAGGCACCCCCCAGAATCCACAGGGTTGACTTGCGAGTGTTAAGAAAGAGCCCCGACGTCTGGCCGAACTCCCGCATTATGTCGAGAACACGAGGTCCAGTACGGTGTAAATCGGTCATGAAGAAGAGCACGTCGTCCGCATATAGGGCAATGCGGTCCGAGTGGCCCGACCCCCACACAAAGCCCCGATAGAGCGCGTCCTGGCGCACTCGGGCGGCCATAGGTTCCATGGCCAGCGCGAAGAGGTACGGGGAGAGGGGGCACCCCTGACGAGTGCCCCTGGCCACGGGGAATCGCGCGGAAATCGCCCCAGAGACGCGCACAGAAGCGGTGATATCGGTATAGAGTAGCTTTACATAGGAGACGAAAACCGGACCCAGGTTCAGTAGTGGCAGGAGGGTAAGGAGGTAGGCCCAGCTGACCGAGTCAAAGGCACTATCTATGTCAGCCAACAACAGCGCCGCCTGGTCCCCAGTCGTCCCGATCGCGTCAATCGCCGCCTGCGCCCGCCGAATGTTGTGTCGCGTCGCCCGGTGCGGCATGAATCCCGCCTGATCCGGGTGGACAAGGGCCGATATGTGGGGAAGCAGGCGATTCGCAAGCGCCTTGGCCAGGAGTTTGGCTTCAAAATTAATAAGGGAGATGGGCCGGTAGGACTCGTGGCGCTCGGGGGGTCTGCCCGGCTTTTGAAACACCACAATCTCGGCGTGACGCCAGTCCGGGGGGAGGCTACCCCGCTCCCGAGCCAGTTCCAGTGCCCGCCTGTAATGCGGCCCAAGCTGCAGGTGGAATTTCCGGTAAAATTCACTGGGGAACCCACTAGGCCCAGGTGCTTTACCCGTATTGAGTTGACCCAGCGCGTCACCCAATTCCTCAGCTGTCAGGGGGAGATCCAGGGCATCGCGGACCTCGTCAGGTACCGCTTGCGGGCGAACCGCCGCAAGGTAAGCCTCAATGCCATCGGGGGAGAGGCTCTCACGAGGGGCATACTGACGCTCGTAGTAGCGCGCGAAGCTCGCCGCAAGGATCGAAGGGTCTGTTATTGCCACCCCCGCGCCGTCGACCAGCCCCGGTAAAGTGATCGGCTGAAAAGTCTGCTGACACAGCCGGTGGAGCATGGTGCAGGACTTGTCGCCCCACTGGTACACCCTACTACGCGTAGCCAGCCACGCCTGGCGGGCCTCATCCAACAAGACCGAGGAGTAAGACTGTTGTGCTTGTAACAGCAGCCGCAACGTCATATCATCGGCCGCCTCCCTGTGTCGTGCCTCCCGCCTTTCCACACTCTCCGCCGCAGTGGCAATACTTTCTTGTCGGGTCCGGCGAGCAGAAGCGCACCAGGCAATATCGACAGCCCTCATGGCGGGTTTCATGGCTTCCCACACTGTCACTGCATCGACCTCATCCGTCAGGTTGTCCCGCCAATAGTGGGCGATCGCACTGCGCAGATGCCGAGAATAGCCCGGTTGCTGCAGGTGCCATGTAGACATCCGCCACCTGAATGGTTGGCGCGCCTTGCAAAGGTCAATTTGAACCGCCACAGGGGAGTGGTCGGACAGCCCGCGAGGCCGGATCGCCGCCCCCTTTACTCTATCAAGGAAAGTCCCCGGTACAAATACACAGTCTAAGCGTGAAAGGGAGCCATGCACAGCAGACACATAGGTGTATTCTCGTCTCTCTGCATGAAGGTGTCTCCACACATCCACCCATCCAAGGCCATCAATCATTGCACTCAGCTTCGTAGGCGAGGCCGCAGCCGCGACCCCCTGCCTCCTCTGCCTGTCCAGAGCCACATCCAACACATCGTTCCAGTCGCCACCAATTACCGCCAGAGAACGGGGAAGTTCGGCCCACAGGGTAAACAGTCGCTCCGCAAGGGCCCACTGCAGCGGGGGAGGGGCATACACACTACCAAGGATTACGGGCTCCACACCAATCTTCCCTTGCACAAACACAAACCGGCCCTGCGGATCGAGCCACTGACGCTCATGGGTATAAGCTAGTCGTTTATGAACCAGGATGGCCACCCCCCTCGAGCCCCTGGCAAACCCTGCATGAAACACCTGGTGGAAGCCAAACCTCTGTAGGCTCAGAGCCTTCGTACCCAGCATGTGCGTTTCCTGGAGGAGGAGCACGTCAGCCAGGTCCCTTTTTGCCCAGCGGAGCACAGCCCCCCGTTTGATCTTGTCCAGGAGCCCCCGGACATTCCAACTCAGTACACGCATGAGAGCAGTAGATGGCACAAGTCGTGGGGCGTCAGCCATTGTCCCAATGGGTCCGTGTCCACAATCCCCGCAACCCAACCCAAACTCCCAGCCCACCAGCCGCCGACAGCATACGAAACACGTGCATCCCACAGAACACATTCCCAACCCCCGCTACCCCACTAGTCCCAACCCGACCCCCCAACAACCAAACACCCCAGAACCCCCCTCCCCCACCCCAATACCTCAATAAACAATGAAGCATCTGTCGCGGTATACGGTACTTCAGACCCAAAACACAGTGTCTAAAGCCAGTCATACCAATGGATCCCAACTAGACCCCCCTTAAAACCAACCAGGCACACTCCCAGAACCACCCCCCAACCCCATCCGGAGGAGGCAGCCCATAAAGTGCACCCCGAACCCATTCCAGGGAAACAGCAACATCAGTAGTAAGGCACCACAAACCAAGGGGTGTCGGACCGCAAGCGTCCACACCCCCACCAGGAAAGGAGTCAATACTGCACCAGTCAATGGCTGCTCCATCGGCCAGAGTTCAGCAGCCACGGGGTAGGGACATCGACGAGAGGCCGCCAGTAGGTAGCCCCGGCCTGCGACAATCCTGAGTCTTCGCCAGGCTATTCTGTGTCAGGTTGTGTGTCCCCCAGCAAGGGATCCCGGGACAGGGACCTCCGTCGGGAGCGGGATTTGCGATGGCGTTTCCCCTTGGCAGGCGGGTCGCTCCGGTCCGGCGAGGAGCCACGTGGCGACCCGGAGTGCAACCCCGGCTGGACGTGCGGGCGAATCCTGATAGTTTCATCAGTCCAATTGAAGACGGCCTCTGGTGTATCGAAGAAGAGAGTCTTTGAGTTGAAGACCACCCGGAGGCGAGCCGGGTATAGCAGCGAATACTGGATCTTGAGACCTCGCAACTTGGCCTTTGCCTCCAGAAAGGAATGCCTCTGCTGGTGAACCAGTTTGGTGTAATCAGGGAATATCATAATCTTGTGGTTGTCATAGAGCAGCGTGTCCTTGAGCCGCGCTTCCCGGAGAATAACATCCCTGTCGTGAAAGTTAAGGAGCCTTGCGATGATCGGGCGAGGTCGCTCCCCAACCGGCGGTTTCTGCGTCAAGGTGCGATGCGCGCGCTCCACCACAAAGCAGCTCGACAGGGCGTCCGGGGGCAGCCAGCTCACCAGCCACCGAGACAGGAAGACATCCATGGGCCCTTTCTCACAGTCCTCCGGAAAGCCAACAAAGCGCAGGTTGTTCCGTCGCGCCCGCCCCTCGGCATCTTCCACCCGCAGTGCCAGGCCCCGTTGAGTCTGTTCCATGTCGGCAATCTTCTTCTTAAGGACGCCAACATCACCCTCTACTGTCGTGACCCTGGTGTCCGTCTCCGTTATGCGAGCGACTGCGTTGCGGAGGTCCTGGCGCAGAAGCATCACATCGGCTCCCACCGCTCCAATTTTCGCATCTAACATATCACGGGACTGGTTGATGGCCGTCAGCAGCGCCGCGTTGTCCGGTCCAGCACTCTGGCCCCCACCAGCCGCTCCAGCACTTCCACCGGGGCCGGTAAATTTGTCGATTGGCCCAGTCTTTGTGGCGGCCGTGCCCCTAGTCATGGCGGCGGCGGCAAAGGCGATCCACCAGTAGCACGCACCAGTAGGGGGGTCGCACCGCTCGAGGGTCCCCCACTCAGGCCCCAGCCGGGGCGGCCGAAGCACACCAGTCCACTCAGGAGCTCGCCGTCGCCGAGCCGTCGGTCACAGGGAGGGACTCAGGTCGTGCAGCCCCGCCAGATCCCAGCGCATGGAAGCCTCTCCCCAGGTGTCCGACTCCTTCGATCTATGCCAGTGGAACCAGCGAGCCCCAATGTACGCAGGGGCACAATGTCCTGCACCTGCTCCTGCGCAGCTCGGCGGTCCCCACAGCGGGCCGGCGCCCGGGCCACACCGGTCTCACCGGCCCCCCCGGCTCGTCACCGGCACTGGCCGCCCCCGCCCGACTCGCCTCGGTCCACGAGGGCGGAGGGTGCAGCGCGCACCGACGGCCTGGCACCGCGGGTGGCCGCAGTGAAGAGCGCCGTGCCCGCCGGCAGCAGAATGCGCCAAAGGATGCAGGGCGCTGCAGGCGCCAACAGCGGAGGGTCCCAGGATCAAAGGGTCCACGATGTGCGGGGGCCGCCAAACTCGAGGCCCCGGCTCCGCCGAGGTCAGGAAGGCCGCAGCTCCACCAAGGCTCCCACAGAGGCACGGGCCCCCACCGCTGGCAATGTGGGGAGAGATAAGGCACTCCTCGATGGGCCGCTGGTAGTGGGTAGCCCTGGAGCGCCGTCCGGGAGCGGCGCCGTCTGCCCCGGGTCCGGCCCGGGCACGCCAAAATTGAGGCCCCGGCCTGTCCGACGGGCACCAGGCCGCTCGCTTCACTCACTCGCCTCTTCGCGCCAGATGGTCTCCGTGCTCCGTGTCGGGCACCGGACGGCTCCCAGCGACGTCCGCTCGGGTCTCCCCGGTCGTGGTACACTCCGTAGGGTTCAGGGACCAGGATAATGCCAGGATAAGTGTCGGGCCGGCGGGAGCTCTAGCAAGCCACGTCCGCCATGATCGCCCGCTAAGCCACGCCCCCCCTAATCTGGTCATTTTTAACCCCTGTGTTTTATTCAGGAATCTATCTTGACAGCTGTTTGTGTCTGTAGGCCAGATTAACCACTTTTTCCAATCAGGATGTGATCTGTTAAAATGTAAAATTTGTGACACCTCTAACTCTATATCTGTAGTTGTATTCTCAGGTATTGGCTTTGGTATAGACGGTGTTTTAAGGTCTTTGATCTTAGCTAGGCCAAGACAAGATGTTTGGTGTATTGTGTCATTTAAAAATAACATTTGTTCTGGTATCATGCAGGTTCTAAATAGTGCTTCAATGCCTTGTACCTGCCAATCTTTTGTACCCCAAATTGTTTTCGTTTCAATATTAGTTTTCCAATAATCAAAACCAAATGTCATCATTTTGTCATAAAATGCTTCTGAATATATCAATTTAGAATTTGTCAGCATTGTTTTCATTCCTGTTTTATCTAACAGTTTGTAATAAAACGTTTCTGCATCACTGGTGTTAAACCCTGAAAAGTATTTGAATTTCTCAAAAAATGCTTTAGAACTGCTTTTAGGTGGTGTAGCACAATGTTCCCATTGATTATACATAAAAACATTTCTAGGCTGTGCAGATTTATGCAAGTAATGATCACCATAGTGTGTGTAACAGAATAACTGCTCATAACTAGATGAACCTTGTAAATAATCATGATCTGTGAATCTAGCTGACATTACTAAATCAGACATCATGTCATTAATACTGTTAAAGTCCCAATCATCAGAGAATGTACTAGGTTTTACAAAGTCACTTAAGGAAACCTTTAGTTGATGAGGATACTTCAGGATTTCGACCGGACCATATATTTCATAGTCTGTTTTCTCCCATACTACCCCACCAGGTATTGGAATTGCTGTGACATTTACTGTTGACAGTTCTCTTTTCTTCACGTGTGATGATCTGTGTGGTTTGAGGACTAGGTTGATGTTCTGACTTGCTGTGTCCATTCAATTGTAATAAACTTCCCTAAAATTAAAACTAAAATTAGGCATAGTAGGAGTATGAATACCCCTGAGATAATCCAATGCTCAATCAACGGTGAATCCAGATATAGTTCTTTGATTTGTTGAAGGAGTCCTGTTGTATTTTCGTTAAAAGTCTTTTTTGTTTCTGGCATCACTTCGGGGTCGTTTTGATCTTCAGAGAAGTTGTCGAAGTTGATGAAATAACCAGAGGCAGTTCTGTCAATTTGTCTCTCGGTAGCACTTTCTGATGCCACATCATTGTAGACTGGTGTTTCTTGACGAACTGTTTCAATCTGTGTCTCAAGAGGCACGAGTTCCATGGCATTATTGCATAGTCCTTCATTTTGCACTATAGGCTGATCGAATGTGATTAGTCTTTCAGTTTGAACCTCTTGGATTGTTGCAAGTTTGGGTATTCTGTTGTTTCTTGGGAGTCCACTGGGCCTACTGTTGATTATAGGCCACATGCTTGTGGTTTTACCAGATCGATAGACACAACTCTGTTCTCCTTTTTACCAGCAAGGGGCGGTAGTACAACTGATCTTGTTCCGGTGACTGCCAAGACAGGTACTGCTTTTCTGTAAGAAGGCCCAAATTCCTTCTTCACCGCGATCTTTTCTCTGACTAGATCCCCAATCTTTGGAATCCAGACAGGCCTTGCTTGGGCTGTTGCTGGTGGTGCCTCGTCAGTGGTACTTGGCTGTTGCTTTAACTTTATGTTGCTTAAGGATTTTCTTGTTTCATTCAGTTCCTGTAAAACAGCCAAACGATCTTTGATGTCAAAGTTTGTTGTTTTTTCTTGTACCACTGACATCTGACTATCGAGGTCCTGAATACGCATTCTAATTCCGAACAATAGTTCGTATGGGCTGAAACCTTTTAGAGAATTTCTTGGCATGTTGTTAAGACTAGTTTGGACACTTATTAAATGTTTGACCCACCCAGCGCCTGAACCTAATACCTTCGCTGTTATAGATTGCTTTATGTCACGGTTTTTTCTTTCTACCACACTGTTCCCTTCGGGGTGCGACGGACAAGAATACCGCAACCCAATTCCCATGCTGGCCATGGCCTCCTTATAAGCTCGAGAGCTGAAAGCAGGACCCTGGTCAGAATGGAACGTGGTAATTGCGTATGTGCCGATAAAGACTCGCAAATCTTTTATAACCGTTCTAGCGTCAGCCGAGCGCTGGGGGCCTCATTTTTTAAGTGTGTCTAGCCTTAACTGTGTACAATGGGACGCGCTTCTCTTCTTTGATTGCGCAGATAGACCGCCTTATGCTGTCTAGCAGGGATCCTGAAACTACACTGGCCTGTTCATTACTGCGATCTCTGTTGCAGTTTTCACAATGTTGAGCAAAACATTGAATATCTATGCTCATTCCTGGCCACCAGTACTCTGATTGTAATTCTTTCAGAGAAACCTTGATTGTTTGGTGTCTCAGACCCAACCCCATGTGTGCTTCCAGTAAGAGGAAGCCCCTCCTGCTCCTGTTTGGAATTACTCTGTCCCCCACTCCAGGGATTCGAGCAAAAGGAACGGAGTTTGCATCGATTACGTATGCATAATTGAGTGGATAGTTCACGGGTAGCGCTGCACAGTCGCCTTTTACGGTCGTTTTTACTGCCAGCATGGTTTCCCCGTCTATGTATTTATCTGTACGCTTTTTTGTGGCTACGGAAGCCGGGTTAGTTGCTTCCGCTGTGGCTGTATTAGCCAATGAATTCCCTGCAACGTGAACGCCATCACGTTGAAGACTCTGTGCGTGAATCACGTGAGTCTTTTGTAGTTCTTTGTATAAAAGAGCTACCTGTTCCCAGAGCAATTTATGCTTTATTGTGGCACCTGTGTCATCTTTGTAATCGTTTTCAATCCAACTCTGCAGTTTATTGTTGTAAGAGTTGACGCAAAAATGAGAATCGCACACGATAAGTGTCGGGAATTCACGTTCTGCATTTTCGAGCGCCATCTTTAAAGATCTGATTTCAGTTCTCTGAACCGAACAGTTTCTTACAGATTCAGTTTTTGTTACTTTCGGTCTGAATTTACCGCACAGCCAACAACCTTTAATAATCGCACATGCTGCATCGTAGGATTTTCTCTCTACGTTGAAATGCTGTACAAAGCTATCTGTATAGATTATACAGGCGTATTGTGGGAGAGGCAGAAGTTCGATTGGCAGAGGATATTCTTCTTCATATTCTAAATCATTCAGTTCTTCGAATTGCGGGGCGAAATATTATTTCACATCTTCCGCTCCTAGAGAATCTACACACTGTATCCATTCCGGATCCAGTGACACTGTAGGCAGGTTTACCGGGCTGAATAGCGCCTCGAAGGCGGATTCCGCTGTAAGGATATTAATCCGTTTGCCGTGTGCTAGTTCTCGTTCATTTGCTAATGCAATTTGCACTGCGTTCACAGTTCTTTCTGTGTGACTGAATGTTTTTTCTGCTTGTGTGTACAAGTGAGATTTAATTGAAATTGGTACCTTTTCTCCTTCATTAGAGGTTAGGTACGTGAATCCGCATCTTCCTGGGATGACTCGGATTACAAGATCACGTGTGTTGTCACGTGTATCTAATTTTGTTTTAGCTAACATGTCTGTTTGCAATGATCTCAAAATTTCTGTGTGTTTTTGAGTCCAATTGATTTGTTTAAAATCAGGTTTAATTCGTTCGTAGAGTGGTTTAACCCTCTCTGCGTAATTTAGAATGTAAGTTCTTCCGAAATTCAGAAAACCTAGTATGGATTGTAAATTCTTCAGCGTTTTTGGAGCTTGGAGTACAGAGCACTTCTCTAAGAAGTTGTCCGCTAGGCTTTTCCCTTCACTTGATAATTCGTACCCTAAAAATAGTACCGTCAGATGGGCAATTCGAGACTTTTTAAAGTTGAATTTGTAACCCTCTGCTGCGAACCCAAGTATAATGGTGTTCACTCTTTTCAAGTGAGTATCCAAGTCGTCGTCTGTGAGATAGATATCATCTACGTAAGATAATGCCTCATCATCATATATTTGTAGTAACTCTGTTACCCTAGCTGAGAATAGTCCTGGGCTGTTCTTGAACCCCTGTGGGAGTCGACAGAATTTTTTCTGCGACCCAAATGCAGAGAAAGCGGTCAAATATCTGCTTTCCGGTGCAATGTTTTTACAAAAGAAACCATTAGATATGTCTAATGTCGTTTTATATTTTTTCCTAACTATGTTATTCATTAGGGCTGCACTATGCGATTTTTTGTACTGCAAAAGTTTTGCAACATGTATTAAGGTGTCTGTAGTCCAAAACTAGACGATAGGAATTGTCTGGCTTGGAGACAGGAAACAAAGGATTGTTCATTTGAGAGGTGCATGTTTCAATCACCCCCTGGTATTCAAGTTGATCTAAGATCTCCCTGACTTGTTTTGTAGCTTCTTGCTTTATGGGATACTGCCGTTGGGCAGTTGGTTCACTTTTTAATTGGATTTTGTGAGGAGGAGAGTCCTCATCCCATCCTACATGATTTTTATACAATGCAGGTGCCTGGGCCACTGCCCATTTCCTTGCATATGTATATTTTTTATGAATCGGAATGTGATTCGAGAAGGCAGGCATAATCACTTCTTCGCCACGAGGGCACTCCCTGACAAACTCCGGGGGCCAATCTTTTTCAGCTAACAGAATATCATAGCCTTTTGAGAGCTTATCCCAAAATAGACCTCTTATTTTCCTAGTCTTATCACCCTCTATACGCAATGTTATTTCGTATATTTTATGGGGCTCGCTAAGTCTGGTGTCGGCAGTTTCAACCTGAATGTATTCATTCGTGTCCACTGTCTCCAGATGACTCATCAAGATCTTGCGCGCTATACTGATTTCTGCTGCACTGTCCAACATTGTCAATGCCCACTCCCCGTTTTTCAACTGTGTCCTCAGTATTCTCGGCATGGTTGATTACTCTAATACTGACTACCTTCTTTTTCTGAAATTGAGATTTCTTATTTTGAGCAGGTTCCTTGTCTTTGGACTTGGTGTGCTCTCCTGGGTCTGGCCGTCCTCTTCTTTCCGAATTCTGTGGAAAAGATCGAGAGGGACGTGTATCAATGCTTTGATATCTATCAGGTTTTTTCAAATTATCTCTATTTCTAAGGTTATATCTTTTCTCAGAGGGCTCCCTCTGGGGAGACTGGCGTTCTCGAGTCGGAGTTCTTTCCCTCCATCGAGGAGACCTTCCTCTGGACTGGAAAACTTTTTCCTTGGGAGTGGATTGTTTATTTCCATCCCAGCTCTTTTTAGGAGTGTTTAAATTATTTTTGAATAGTTTTTCAGGATTTTCGAGCAGTTGGGGCTTTACTGGTTTCCCACCCAAGCTGTCTCTACCTAATTCTTCATAGCATTTTTCTATGATTTTTGCAAGCTCAACAGGATCTTCTATAACTGTTTCCTTCAACTTCTGGCGAATCGCCACAGATGCTGCTTCTCCTTTTATATTGGCTAATAATATAGCCGAGACCTGCTTGAAGTCTTTCAGTAATTTCATACCTAGATTTAAAGCGGGCTCTGGACCGTATTCATTTTGAATCTGTTTTAGCACTTCTGGTATTACCGCCATAGACGGAACACCGTGTGTTTTTGTGTAAATGGAAGCAAAGACTGTACCCCAAGTGTCGCAGTCCTCCACGTGTGGTGCGATTCCCATAGGAAGGCAGATGGTCAAGATTCTGTGCTTCTCTATAGGGGTAGTATCAGGAAATACTGCCTCTATTTGAGTGATTTTCTGTGCTAACCAGAAAGGAATTTGTTCCAGTTTTACGGGTGTTTTACCAAGACATGACTGTATGTTCTGTGGTGTAATTTTATTAGTGTTCCCCTGATGAGGGGTCAGCTGTGGTACATTAACAGCTGGCTGGACTGTTGCAGTCCGCATTACATATTGGACTAATTGCCTATGTATTTTTATTAGTGTTTTTAGCTGTACTAACAGCTCTTCGTTAGACATTTTTACAATGTCCGGATGTGGTGTGTAGCTGGCTAGAACCGGCCACGTTGCTCCTGGTCTACCTAGTGGACCGAGCCTGGTAATGTGATCATTGTGTTTTAGGGCGCCATTAAACCAGAGCAGGTGCTCTTGAAATTTAAGTGGAATTTCAATCTCCTCGAAAGGAGCGTACTCTTCCGGAGGTTTCTCTATTTTGTAATAGTGAAACTCTTTTGTTATAGCGTTTACCGCTGGAAAGTTTATCCATGAATAGAATACCTCTGTCTGCCGATACTCGTGAGCCTCTATCACGAAAATTACTGTACCACCTTGAGGTGTCAGTCCGTTTTCTATAAGTTTTAATGTTGTAGATCTTCTTAAGTGGACCGGGATGATAATAGCATCCGGGTCTGTGTGTTCGGGACCCTGCTGAGTCGCATCTGCTGCGGCCCCAGTGGTTCCGTTTTCTCCTGGCATTGTTAAAATGCAAGGTTTGCAGAGTTGGTCTCCAAGGAGACAAAGATTAGGTGCACAATATTTTGGAACACTGTATCCTTCAACGTTGAATAAACCAGAGCTTTACATAGGAATCTCTTCCTACTAAGGTCGGGCGGATTTTAACCTTTCACCCACTCCAGACGTCTATTGGAGTATTTACGGGAGAAAGGGGTGTGAAATATGCACAACTGAGTTACTCTAACGTCTTGCGTTAGTTTATCGCCTTACCAAACGTTTGGGCGCCATGTAGTGTAGTTCCTAGTTTCCCACTAGGCCCTGCTCATTGGAATAACATAAACAGTAGTATCGACGTGGAACTGCGGATATTCCAGGCCTCCACTGACTATGCTAAACTTAATTGGGTGTGTTACCAACTAGCTCAGAGGTCACTGGAAACTTTCTTCTCTGCATGGGAAGTGGTCAGCTTCCCTGGCACAGACAAGAAGGGATTCAGCTTTCCAACAACCGTGATCAGGAACCTAGATAAACACGCAACAGAACAAAGCATATGATAAAATCATTAAATCAGTGATAGAACTCTGTAAAAACCATTCTGCATTATTTCATATATATTCATTGATAAAAGAAATGCGATATATATGAAATAACAGAGTTCTATCACTGATTTAATGATTTTATCATATGCTTTGTTCTTATCAAATTAAAATGTACTTTATGTGCTAAAACAGTTGTTAACTTTTTATTATTTCTGGTTTGTTTTTGCCATTTAATGTGTGCCAGTATTTTGTTTGTCTGCCTGGGTGTGTTACTTTACATACATTATTTACCCTGACCCAGGAGTACGATCCATATCAGGGGGTCCTTGTTGTTTACATATACTGCTGTTAAGGTACATTAATTTGGTGTTGTAGAGCATTTTCTAAGGGAGGGTGAGGAATTTGAAGGATATTCCTCATGTTGATGTTGAAGCAGTGTAGGTGTATGAGGTTGTGGGTGATGTGGCTGCAGCAGGGGATATTGAAGATCAGTCAGTTGGAGGTGTTTTTGATTTGTAATAGTTGTTGTAGGTGTTTGCTTGAAATTCCTGTGTAGAGTGTTTTAAGTGTGTAGTCTGTTGTTAATGAGGGCCTGTGTCACTGTTCTTCTTCTCTTGGTTAGACTCCATTTGTAAATGTTGCAGAGCATGTCTAGGGTGTTATAGCAATATGAGGAGAAGCTGTAGACTTGCTTTCACATGCAGAGCGAGGAGTTAAGGATGAATCATAGGTTGTGTACATGGTTAGTAGGTGTTGGTACTGTTTACAGTGTAGTTGGCCAGCAGAAGTCATCTGAAGGTGAATAGGTGGGTTTGAGGATGAGTATCTTCATGATTTGCAAGTTCAGATTTACAGAGCTGATCCTTATCCACTTGGTGACATATTTAATTATGTTGTGGAAGTTATTTGTTATGGTATGTGGTTCCTTGGTGAGGAACAGGATGAGCTGGGTATCGTCGACGTAAGAGATGATCTTGTGGTTGAGATGGCGAGCCACTTGTGTAAGGGTGGCTATGAAGATGTTGAATAGCGTTGGGTTGACTGATCAGCACTGGTGGACGGTGCAAATTATATCAATGGTTTTGGATCAGAATACTGGAAGGCAAGTGTTCAGAGATACTTTTGATCATCTTTCAAAGTAAGAATTACAGACATTCTATTTGGCCGTGAGGAAAAGTTTGTGAAACCTTTAACAACTTTATTTAAAATTTTATCATGGAATATAATTAATGATGGTGTTTTGTTATTTCTAGATTGTTTGACATACCTCATAGTTACGTAAGAAATTGGTCTTAGAAAAAAACATTTAAGATATATTTTATTTCTATTTTTGAAATATTTATTGAGATTGTTGTTTGGTTTTTTTTAGGATAATCTTCTTGATTGTCTGTTTTTTTGCCCGCTGTTATGTGATGAGTACTATTGAACTCACTGTTTGTAGTGAACTTCAATATATTCTGAGAACAGCAAAAAAAAGGCAAATTAAATGCTTTATAAATGATTTTGTGTTGTATAAGATAAATTGTAACTGAATTTTTTTTGTCTTCTACAGATGGTAAATTTGCATTACTTATTTTTTTTAATTATTATTTTGAAGGTAAGTATAACTAACTATCAAAAATGATCGATGGGATGTACTTCTACAAAGTGGAGTAACACGACATCTATGGTGTACAAACGTTTGTAAAGATGGTTTGTATCTTTGAAACACATTTGAAGAAATTTAAAAAACATATATAGTGAGTGCACTTGTCTTCTTTGTATTTAACTACAGCACATCAACTGCTTTGGAATTGGTAAGCTGAATAGATATTTTTTATTTTTTTTAGTACTGCATTTTATTATAATAGCCTTAGTTTATTTCTAAAATGATAAACAAGGATTGGTTTAAAAATGTAAAGAAATTTTATAAGTACAAATTCTTATAAACAAATTTAATTGATATAATCATATAAAGTACTTGAGAAAGGTTTCTGCATAATAGTTTTTAAAGGGCAAAATAGTTGCTAAAGCTAGTTTTGTATTATCTATTAGGGAAAATGTTAAAATGAAGTGTTTATATTTTACTGCAAGGTACAGCAACATAATAAAATGTATTATGGATTAACTTCAGAAGAACATCGAAGACACTTTTAAAATTTCTAACAGTCTGATAGAGGGCTTAAATTTACCTTTTGAGGACAGTAGCAATGAAGAACAACCTATTGGTGCAGAAGATATAACCTGCGATTTTTTGGATGAAAGTTTGGACAATGACTTCATTGAAGCATTAGATGATATTGACTTTAATGTCACAAGTTTTGAAATTGATGAAGAAGTAAATGAAATTCCTAGATGTTCTATTACATTATGAAATGTTACAAGAATAAATTTATGATTAAAAATTAAAAATGGTTTGAGAGAGTCTTCTTGTACAATTGTAATCTCTGAGCTAGTAGCGAAGTTATTATGGTATAAACTGAGTCTTACAGCATGGAGTGCTTCAAACTTGTGTTTTATAGTTTTTATTTCCAGGTGTATGTCCTTTGACTTCTGGCAAAGTCTCTCTGATTGCTGATTTCGCATTGTACAGAGCTATTCAACAGAATGTCTTTTTGTATGCACTGTGGTAAAAATTAAGCCATTTAAAATTCATTAGGCACTCTCCTTGCAGTACTCTAATTAATCAGTCAGTACCCAAGTACTCATGCAATGACCCAGGCCTTTGCACATGGACTGCTTCAAATCCCTATCCACTATACATGCAGTCCTCTAACCACCTACACAGTTGTCTTTCACGCCTTCAACTCCCCAGTCAGTAGTCATACACGCCAGCAAACACCCTGTGACTCCCGTTGTACTCCTCTAGTGACCAATTCTGCACCATGTACTCTACTAATCCATTCACTGTTCCAAAACCCAACCTCTTATACATTCACCCAGGTACTCTTCTTGCAGTACTCTAATCATTCAGTCAGTACTCAAGTACTCATGCAGTGACCCAGGCCTTAGTACATAGACTGCTTCAAACCCCTATACAATATGCATGCAGTCCTCTAACCACCTACCCACTTGTATTTCACACCTCAATTCCCCAGTTAATATCCATACACTCCAGCAAACACCCTGTCACTCCCTTTGCAATCCTCAAGTGACCCATTCAGCACCATGTACTATTCCATTCACTGCGTCAAAACCCATCCACACTTATAAATTCAACCAGGCACTCTTCTTGCAGTACTCTAATCATTCAGTCAGTACCCAAGTACTCATGCAGAGACCCAGGCCTTAACACAAAGACTGCTACAAACCCCTTTCCAATACGCATGCAGTCCTCTAAGCACCTACACATGTGTCTTTCACGCCTTCAATTCCCAAGTCAGTATCCAAACACGCCAGCAAACAACCTGTCACTCCTCTTGCACTCCTCTAGTGACGCATTAAGCAACATGTACTAATCCATTCACTGCGTCACAACCCAACCACTTATAAATTCACCCAGGCACTCTCCTTGCGGTACTCTAATAATTCAGTCAGTACCCAAGTATTCATGCAGTGACCAAGGCCTTAGAACATTGACTGCTTCCAACCCCTATCCAGTACGCAGACAGTCCTCTAACCACCTACACACTTGTATGTCACACCTTCAATTCCCCAGTCAGCATCCAATCCCGATCCCCTCACGCTCCCAAAGGCTTTGTTTTTTTTGTAAGAACATTCTGTCCTCTAGTGACAGAATGTTCTAATAGCCTTATAGCCCTTGGTAGATGGGTATACCACTATTAAAGTCTCTCTCCCTTGTTAAAGGCCCTCACCTGCAGCTCGTGGCCTATAACGGTTCCTCACCACTGAGGCGCTCACCCTTGTCATCATGGCTCTTGTCACCTCCCGTATTGACTACGCCAACTCCCTCTATGTTGGAATACCGGCTCTCCATCTACACCGGCTGCAGTGGGTGAAAAACCAGGCGGCCAGACTGGTCTTTCGTCAGCCCAAACATCAACACGTCTCGCCCCTGCTGAGGAGACTGCATTGGCTTCCTGTGGCCTAACGCTGTATGTTCACACTAGGCTTTATTGTTTTTAAGGCTCTTGACGATCAGGCTCCAGCCTTCATCACCTCCAGCCTTCAGCGGTACACCCCCTCGAGAGACCTTCGGTCCATCTCCCACAACCTTTTGATGGTCCCAAGGTACAAACGTAAAAAGCATGGTGGCTCGTGTTTTTCTCTACTGGCCCCCACTCTGTGGAATGCCCTCCCCATTTCTCTCAGACTCTGCCCCAGTTATGTCCACTTTCGCAAACTTCTTAAAACCCACTTCTTCCTGTTAGCCTATTGAGTTATTCTGCTGTACTGCTTACCCGCTGTTGTCTTTGAGCGCCATGAAACCATTTTGGTGACTATGCGCGGTATAAATGTTTTTAGCATAACATAACAGAGCCTTTAATAGCCGGTATAGCCCTCTATGGTGGACTATAAGGTTATATTCTAAAAGTGAAGCTGCTATACAGTCAACCAGATAGTTTCCTTGCAGGTTTCTAATCATTGAGGCAGTACCAAAGTACTTATAAGGTAAAGTGGGCATAGGGCATGGACTGTTTCAAAACCTTTTAGACAGTCTCCTTGCTGAATTGTAATCATTCACGGCCTCATTTATGAGATTTCTTGCGCCATTAGAATGTCACTTTTTGTAATGTTCTGTGGCACAGATGTCAGCATAATATTTTTACGGTAGCTCTATGGCACTTTGTTTGGTGTACTGTTGCCTGATAAATATGAGACCCTTTAATACAGTGTTATGCGTTAAAGGGGTGTGCAATGGTTGTTGGTGGGGCTGTTTCTAGCAACAACCATGGCCTTTTGACGCTGTCCTACATTTACAGTACAGAAAATGTTGGGCCCTATACTTATAATGCTGTGTCAAACCTTACACCTGTTTCAAACAGGTGCAGGGTTTTGACGCAGTATAAGCCGAAAAGTGACTGAATAAAATATTAAAAATTTCACTTAATCACTTTTAGGAGACGTTCCTGCACCAGAACATTCCCCATGTATGCAGGAAAGCCTCCTTTTGACGCACGGCTTTACAATATGACGCACCTTCCAAGTACGTCAGATTGTAAATAGCATACATCATGGTGCATCTTTTGCACCACTGCTGCATCACAAATCTGATGCAATGGTTGTGTAAAAGAGACACAAAGGGGTTGTAAAACCGCCCTTAATACATACAAATTCATTCACGCAGTTTCACTAATAGTGCAAATTGAAGCATAGACTTGTAACATATTTATATACATATGTTACATTTCAGTGCTTCAGCGGTAGTACAGTATACTGTAGGTAAACACCCTATAGATTTATGCTGTACCACATCCTTATAGTTTTGCACTTTCATATTCATTCATTCATTTATGAACTAGACATTCACTCTGACATACTTTTACACACAAACATAGAAATATAGTTCTTTTTTGGCCAGTAGAGGTAGTTCTGAAAACAACTGTTTTTTTTTATTTTTTTATTTTTATTTTTTATTTTTTGTTTTGTATTTCTTTTGTAGTTTTTTTTAACACTTTTGTGTTTTTTTTTGCAGCAACAAAAACTAGAAACATAGAACTTTTAACAAAAGAAACAGTAGATCTGGAACACAAGATTTAAAAAAAAACATGTTTTGGGTCATTTGTGCAGCTCCTCCCTCCTAACAATAAGGTCCACTGACTGCTCCCCATAACATAAAAGTTCATTGCAAAACTTGCAGAGGAACATGATGTTGGCAAATTAAGGAACTATCATTTTAGTAGGAGTGCTTCCTGATGGTGGTGGCTGTGCACTTGAGGTGCTCGGAACTGCAGGTGGTGGAAAATCCTGCAGACTGCGAGTCTTCTCTCTTGCGTAGTTGTGAGGATGCACATTTTTTTTGTGTCGATCCATACTGGCTGTCCCAAAAGAATATTTTTTATTTGGGTCCCCGCGAGAGAGAGTTGTACTGCAAATTATGCAGGTCACCACTGGTGCGTTCACTTTTTTTGGGTGTTCAGGAAAAGTAAAACATTTCTAAATAAATGCCTCCTTTTTTTTTTGGGCAGGAGGTTCTGCCAGAAAGGTGTTGTCATCTGAAGAATCTTCAGAAGATTGTGGAGCTTGTGCAACCATAATACTCAAATAAACTTTCAGATTAGTTGAGCTACAAAGAAAGGGTCCTACTCCTCCAAAAGTCAAAGTAGAATGAACAAAATGGGAGGGGTCCTTCAACAATTGCAGTAGGAAGTATTATGAACCAATGAAATCTCTTCTTTTCATGTCACATGACTGTACGGACTTTTACGGTGCGCTTACAGTGCGACGCACGTACGACGCACCGTCGCGAGATTCGTAATTACTTTAAAAAGCAACATACGGTTCTTAAAAGATAAAAAAAACCATTTTCTTCATTATCCCAGATAATGTCTACCTTTTTAAAATTTGCAATAAATGCATAAATATATAGCTTTTAACATTATAAAACTTTCGGGGGTACGCGCACGGAGTGTCGTACGTAGATGACGTCACCCGGTAGCGGTGATGCGCAGTGTAACGTCAAAACATATGCGTAACAGTACAAACAATGGTGTGATTACGGGACGCGTACCGTGCGATTATCCCCCAAAAATATTTTTCAAAAAGGAAGAATATAACATTTTATTTTCTATGTTTGTAAAAAAAACGAATTAATAAAAAAATATAGCTGTATTTAATTTTGTTATTATTTTACAATTAAAAATGAAGTATAAATAAAATAACATGTAAATATTTATTATATAAATGAGGAAAATTAGTAAAAAAAGAAAAAAAATGAATACTTTTAAGAATCATCATTTACAAAAATTTTGAAATTCACTGAAAAAAACATAGGTTTCACACATGTTAAAGTTAAAAATTAGCATTTACAAAACCTTTGAAATTCACTGAAAAAATCATAGGTTTCACCCGTTATAGTTCAAAATTAGCATTTAAAAAAACATTGAAAGTCACTGAAAAACCATAGGTTTAGCCACGTTATAGTTAAAAATGAGCATTTAAAAAACCTTAGAAATTCACTGAAGAAAACTATAGGTTTCACCCGTGTTATAGTTAAAAATTAGCATTTAAAAAACCTTTGAAATTCACTGAAGAAACCATAGGTTTCACACACGTTATAGTTAAAAATTAGCATTCAAAAAACCTTTGAAATTCACTGAAAAAACCATAGATTTCACACACGTTATAGTTAAAAATTAGCATTTAAAAGACCTTTGAAATTCACTGAAAAAACCATAGGTTTCAGCCACGTTGTAGTTTAAAATGAGCATTTAAAAAACCTTTGAAATTCACTGAAAAACCATAGGTTTCACACATGTCATAGTTAGCTGGACATCTCACTCATGCAAAACCATTGAAATTCCCCCGTTATAGTTAACTATAACTCACGCGCCCGCAATGCACTGCTGATGACGTCACATATTACATCACTCATGACATGGTCAGTGACATCACTCATGACATCACTGAGCACATCTCAAATGACATTACTGATGACATCACTGATGACATCATCTAGTGAATGTGTATCTTTCTGATAAATAAATATTTTTATATATGTATATCTAATGGTCGATGGAAGAATAAATGGGTATATAAGTGTCTAAATGGATGATTCTGTTTGGGAAAAATTGATTGGATAACTGATTGATTAAGTGTATCCTACCGAATCCATGTATTAGCGAGTAATGTTTAAATATGTAAATATCTGTATCAGTGTCTCACTTTGTGTATAAGTGGCTGCATGGGTTGGTGACTAGCTACATGAGTGTCAATATGGGTTATTAGTTGGTTGGTTCTATCTATCTGTCTATCTATCTATCTATCTATCTATCTATCTATCTTCTATCTATCTATCTATTTGTCTAGCTATGTAGCAATCGTTTACCTATCTGTCTATCTATATTTTACCTACCCATCTTTTACCTATCTATCTATTTAACATCTATCTATCTATCTATCTATCTATCTATCTATCTATCTATCTATCTATCTATCTATCTATCTATCTATCTATCTATCTTTCTTTCTATCTATCTCTATCTAACTATATAGCTATATATCAATCTCTCTATATATAAATATAAATCTCTATCTATATATCTATCCTTAACCTATCTATCTATTTACATATCTATCTATTTAGCTATCTATAGATCTCACTCTATCTTTTATCTATCTATATCTATCTATCTGTCTTCTATCTCTCTCTATATCTCTCTATATATACATAAATATAAATCTCTATATTGATATTTAACCTATCTATCTATTGTTTACCTTTCTATCGGTCTATCTATCTCTGACCTATCTGTCTTTTATCTATCTATCAATATCTCTCTCTCTATCTCTTTTACCTTCTCTCTATCTCTTTCTCTATCTCTCTATCTCTATCCCTCTATGTCGCTATTTCTTTCTCTCTCTTTTTCTTTCTCTATCTCTCTACATCGCTCTCTTCTTCTTTCTCTATCTCTCTCCATCTCTCTACCTCTCTCTCTATTTCCCTATCTCGCTCTATCTCTCTCCATCTCTCTCTATCTCTCTCTATCTCCCTCTCTATTTCCCTATCTCTCTCTATCTCTCTCCATATCTATCTTTCTCTATATCTATCTATCTTCCTCCCTATCTCTCTCAATCTATTTCTCACTCTCTATCTCTATTTCTCTCTTTCTCTATTTCTATCTCAACTCTCTTTCTCTATCTCCCTATGTCTCTCTCTATCACTCTATCTCTATTTAACTGTAAATAGCTATCTTTACCTATCTATTCTTTATCTATCACCCACCTATCTATTCATCTATCTCTCTGTCTATCTCTCTCTCTCTCTCTCTCTCTCTCTCTCTCTATATATAAATATATATATATATATATATATATATATATATTACCTACTGGCGTCTCACCAGTAGGTATATATAGTTAGGATTTTTTCCCTATGGGATTTTTGAAAATTCTATGTCTAATAACTTTGGCGTTTGTGGACGGAATTTTCAGGAAAATTGCACATTTTGTTTCTGAGCAGCCCTTGAAAATTTGGGGGGGTTTCGTCAAGGGGGGGCCGAGAAAAAAGGGGGGTCCCAAAACGCGTTTTCCCCATGTTAATTTCCATAGGGCGGTTGGCCTCACTTTTAGCTCGAACGGCTGAATGGATTTGCACGAAACTTGGCAAAATTGTAGGGACTGTTAGCCCGATGTGCCTTTGCTAGGTCTCAATATATGTGCTCCAGTGGATTTTGAGAAATTAACGTTCAAAACAAGATATATATCTGTAACAGCGCTCTGGGCTGCGCTCCGGTCCGCTTACTTTTCGCGAAACGGAACTTTGCGATGCGAAGCTGATTGGCTCTCCGGTGTCTGTCAACATTCTAAACAGTCCGGAGCGGCCGCCATCTTATCTCTCGGTAGGATCGAGAGAGAAGAAGAGGTGAAAAACGAAGGGGGAATTTAATGAAAGGGGGCAAGGTAGACCCCTCTTGACCCCCTAGGAATGATGTCGGGGTTATTAAAGGGTCCCGTGGGGAAAATAAAAAAAAAATGATTTTTCACGGTAAAAGCGCTTCTCGGGCCGCGAACTGGGCCGCAAACTGGTAGCGAAACGGGAATTCGCCATTTTGTGTTTCGTTTTAATTAAATTACTAGGTATAAGGGGGTGCGGGAGACGTATCCTGATCCCTTATGTTTATGAGGGTGGCTGAGGAGGCTCATATATGTTGATACATGTCTTCCAGCGGCAGTGCGTGTTTTTTTTTTTTTTTGCTGCGTGACGTCTGTTAACGTTCGATTCGATGGAAATCAGGAAGTGTTGACCGCCAATTTGTCACTGCGATAAAATATTTTGTTATAAATGAGTCCTTATTGATAAACATTGTCTGCGCCATCTTGCCTTTTTTCCAATGCCACAATTTTGTCGTGCACGGCAGCCATTTTAGATGCCTTGACCAGACCCACTCTCTGCACGCCGCCGATCCTCAGCACGGCTCCCCACCCTCGCAAGCATCTCCTCCACGCACTGGTCACCCCCGCTCTCTCTCTCATGCATGGGCCATAAACTTCCCCCCATCTGCGCTGCTCTTCCCTGAGAATCACACCCTGTGCCCGTCCGACACCTCCCTTTCACCCTATTCACTACCGCACCCTCTGACACTCCTCTTCTTCTGTGTCCGATTGTCCAGGCCGGTCCCAGGCTATCACCTAGCCCTGCGGATGTAGTTTATGGCCCCAGCTGCAGAGAATCCAGACATGCCAACCCTCTCGATTCAGGCGTGAGACTACCGATTTCAGTGCTAGTCTCCCGCCTCCCGATTCCTGCAAGCAAAAACCCGATTCCTCGGGGGTTTCAGCTGACAGTGCTTGGTATTGTGTTACGTGCTAATTCTTCCAGGAAACGTCAGAGGGCCGATGCAGGGGCTCTAGAAGGGGTGATAAACCATTTAAGCCTCATTAACAAGCGCATGGTCTTTTAAAGATATGTGAAGTACTCGGGGGGCGGCGGTGTGTGTGTGCCCTCTTTCAGGAGCGGGCGGGGGGGGGGGGGCACTGCCAGCAACTTGCCAGGCCAGGCAGTGTTCAACACTTGCATCACCCTTTCTCTGCCTGCTATTGCGCTCCATGCTTCGGAAAGGTAAGAAAAAGAACGTGCATTTGAGTTTGAAATGTCCGATCCTGTAGCAGCACACTTCCAAAGCCCACACATGACAATAACCCGATTCAAGGCCCCATTCACCCGATTTTTTAAAACTATATAGTACTCCAACAAAGTAGGATTATAAAACTTTATTAACTTTATAAATATATCGAACGCAACAAAAACTGTAAATACATATAAAAATTTTTTGGCAAAAAGAAGCAACAATGGTCAGTAGCTGTCTTTTGTGCGAATAGTCCCAAGGCAGCACAACGTGCTGAGTTCTGGACGGCACCCAGGTGATGTTACCTGGGTGCCGTACTGGTTTTTGGTTTCCTACAATGCAGCTCAGAAAAACAGCGGGGGCGTCCCGGGTGGTGCGGGGGGAGGCCTTGTCAGTAGCGGTCTGTTGTGCGAATAGTCCCAAGGCAGCAGAACGCGCTGAGATGTGGATGGCACCCAGGTGATGTCCAGTAACTTGCCGCACTGGTTTTGGTATCCTACAATGCTGCTCCGAATAACGGCGTGGGGTGCCCCGGGGGGGGGCGTGGGGGAGGCGGCGTGAACGGGTGTCCCCAGGTGGAGGCTCGTCTGCTGTACTGGGGCGCCCCTTTACCGTTTCAGTTGCCATTCCGCCCGCTTTTGCTACACTGTGCCTCATCCTCCATTCAGCTGTTTATCGCCCGCTCTTGCGGCTACAGCGTCTCGCTCACCATGTAGTTGAGTTGCGCCCACTCTTGCGGTGCAGCGATAGGCGGCTGCCATTGGATTCTTAAAATGGCGGCCGGCTCTTCGGATTTGGGCCTGGTCCACTAAAATGGCCCTGGGACACCTTGGAACTCGGACGCTTGCCTGCTCGGGCTTGGGCTCCATCCTCGAAAGCATCCCCTCAGCCGTGAAGATTCTACAAAAGTCTTGGGGGCCCTCGACTCCTGCAGGCTTCCAGTTGGGAGCGGCTGCCATGATTGCTCGCGGAATGACCACGACGGAGCCACGAGATGGTGGTGCTCTCATGCTGACGCCAGCTTCAGTCTGAAACATCCAGAAACAAGGTGGGGCTTTCATCGTTTGGGAAAAAAAAATGTTTTAAACCAATGAAAAGTGTTATTTTTAGGTCATATGACCAAGCCTTCCATCATTAGGAAACCAAAAGTAAAATGAACCAATGAAAAGTTGTATAAACAAGTCACATGGCCTGTTATGCGGCATAGGGCTACAAAAAGCGTAGAAAATCCGTTGGCACGTGAGGCGGCGTCAGTAGCAGACCGATGTGCGAATAGGCCGAAGGCAGCACAACGCGCCGAGATCCGGATGGCACTGAGTTGTTGTCCAGCAAGTTGCTGCACTGGTGTGGCTATCCTACAATGCTGCGCCGAAAGGCGGCATGGGGCGCCCCGTTGGCCTGTAAGGTCGCGTCAGTCAGTGGGGGCTGTGCGTCTCCCCCAAGATGGAGGCTCCTCAGCTGTAGTGCGGCGCCCCTTATCTTTTCACTCGCCGTCCAACTGAGTTGCGTCCGCACTTGCGGCTACAGTAGGCCGAAGGCATCACAGCGCGCCGAGATCTGGATGGCACCGAGGTGGTGTCCAGCAAGTTGCCGCACTGGTGTGGCCATTCTACAATGCTGCGCCGAAAGACGGCGTGTCCAGCTGAGTTCTGGTCACTTGCGGTACAGTGACTCGAACGCGCCGAGATCCGGATGGCACCGAGGTGGTGTCCAGCAAGTTGCCGCACTGGTGTGGCCATCCTACAATGCTGCGCCGAAAGTCGGCGTGGGGTGCCCCGTTGGCTTATGAGGTGATGTCAGTAGTGGACCGATGTGTGAATAGGTCGGAACCAGCACAAGGCGCCAAGATCCGGATGGCAAGTCCTGGATGTTGAGTGCCATAGTTGAGAGTTCTGAGCAGTGCTTGTAAGACTATCTGAAGCTTATTTGCACCTGCTGCAGCTTCACTATTGCCCGAGGTGGTGTCCAGCAAATTGCCGCACTGGTGTGGCCATCCTACAATGCTGCGCCGAAAGACGGCGTGTCCAGCTGAGTTCCGGTCACTCTTGCGGTACAGTGACTCGAACGCGCAGAGATCCGGATGGCACCGAGGTTGTGTCCAGCAAGTTACCGCACTGGTGTGGCCATCCTACAATGCTGCGCCGAAAGTCGGCGTGGGGTGCCCCGTTGGCTTATGAGGTGATGTCAGTAGTGGACCGATGTGTGAATAGGTCGGAACCAGCACAAGGCGCCAAGATCCGGATGGCAAGTCCTGGATGTTGAGTGCCATCGTTGAGAGTTCTGAGCAGTGTTTGTAACACTGTCTGAAGCTTATTTGCACCTGCTGCAGCTTCACTATTGTCCTGGTGTGGCCAAAGATCGTCCATGACATAGGCGGCCGGCTCCCGGGGTCCGGCGGAACTTTTTCCCTTTTCCATTCTGCATCTTGTCCCACAATCCGTTTGACCTGAAGACACGACCAGGTCCCTGAATGTGTGCAGGGGGACGTTATTGATTGAATCAAAATGGCGGCTTCACACAAAGCTGAGTCAAGCGTTGCTGTTGATGCTATACAGACAAAAATTGGTTTTCAGTTTGTACATTCTTCAGGATTTTTTTTTCCATCCAAGGCTGATTGAGAGTTTGTAGAACAATGGCTTCAGATTTTCAACATACTACTCTTCAACATTCTTCCTAAATGTAACAATGTGAGACTCACTAGGAGAACGGCTGTTTATCTTTCCTTTCAAAATGCTGCCAACAATATTTTCTGAATGGAAGACACCATCTTGTAGCATAAAGGGCCGAAAGGGGTTCTGGTCTGGCCGATGGTTGGTGGAGACATTTTGACTATATCTTGGACCTGCCCGGCCTCGCCCAAAATGGCGCCGGTATAAATGGGACTCGTAACTCCTTGTTGTGTACTGGTTGAACAACCTTGATATCACGAGATATGAATGCAGTTTTGATGCTCATGGCGGGCGGGGACGAGAATTGATTGAATATTTCGACATCCCTATTGATATTAAGTTCTGATGTGTTATTGATTACTGTACTATTGAAAGTTCGAATTAACGTCACCCATGGTACTTGCCCGCAAATGTATATCTAGATGATTTTTTTGTAAGTGGCTTTGTCGTATTTTAATTACAAAATGTACGTCCACCGATTCCGCAACTGTTAGACACCTTAGTTCTTGCAACCTAATGGCCCGCTCGTTACGTTCCTCTACAGTGTAAATGTCTCCTCATCATATACGATTTCAGTTTGCTCCGTGGCCGGCCCACGTGGTTATAGGCCCGTATTTGTATACTGACATTTTCACAATAAAGGTTTTTAAAACAAAACATGGTAGTAGTATTTACATTGGTAAAGTTTTTACTTTTAGTCACTGTTTTCGAATCAGTAAAAGGCGAGTGAAATAAAACAGTCCAATTACATGACGGATAAAAGGTATAATACGTAGGAACGCAGTAAAGATAAATGGTCAAGGGCAGTTGTGTTTTCCACTCCTGCAACATAAAGTGATCGATAAGAATCTGATAATCAGGCGTATCGGCGAGTAAGACAGCAGGCCGAGCCTCTTTTACTCAACGGCCCCGTCATGGGACGAAGAAACGCCCTTTTTCTCGAAAAAGGAATATATTTTACTTGCAGGACAGTTGTAAATTTTCCGGGAAAGTACATTAGCCTGGAACATTACAACATATATGTTTAAAAAAAAATAATGTTCGAAACCAATAAAAAGCGTAATTTTTAGGTCATATGACCAAGCTTTTCATCATTAAAATAACAAAAGTAAAATGAACCAATGAAAAGTTTTATTAACAAGTCACATGACCTGTTATGCTTACGTTACGCGCTGGGCGCCGTGCCCCGGATCACTTCCGGGTGCGCTAACGCGGCGTGTCATATAACGCATTACGCGACAACGTAGGTCAAGAATATAGTCAAAATGTCTCCACCAACCAGCGTTCGGAACACAACCCCTTTCAGCAGTCCAAAAAGTTCTGTTAAATGACAACAGAGGGGACAGGCAACAAGAACCATCAGTCAAAGAGGGGAGGGCAAGTTCTTCTCTACCGGGTCATGTTGGGGCGCTACCGGAACTGATCGAATTGGTAGTCTACAGTGTTTCTGGATGTTTCAGACTAAAGCTGGCGTCAGCATGAGAGCACCACCATCTCGTAGCTCCGTCGTGGCCATTCCACGAGCAAACATGGCAGCCGCTCCCCACCAGAAGCCTGCGGGAGTCGGGGGCCCCCAAGACTTTTGTAGAATCTTCACGGCTGAGGGGACGCTTTCGAGAATGGGACCCAAGCCCTATCAGGGAAGCGTCCGAGTTCCAAGGTGTCCCAGGGCCATTTTAGTGGACCACGCCCAAATCTGAAGAGCCGGCCGCCATTTTGAGAGTCCTGTGGCAGCCGCCTATCGTTGCATCGCAAGAGCGGGAGCAACTCAACTACATGGTGAGCGAGACGCTGTAGTCGTAAGAGCGGGCGGTAAACAGCTGAATGGCGGAAGAGGCACAGTGTAGCAAAAGCGGGCGGAATGGCAACTAAAACGGTAAAGGGGCGCCCCACTACAGCGTGTCTTCAGGTCAAACGGATTGTGGGACAAGGTCCAGAATAGAAGAGTCATCAAAAGGCAAAAAGTTCCGCCGGACCCCGGGAGCCGGCCGCCTATGTCGGGGGCGATCTCAGGCTACACCAGTGCTATAAGACTTGGGGAGGGGGTCGGAGCCAAGCGTCTTCTCCGAGTCCGTGCCATCACACCGCCCCTCGGGGGCCTCCGTCAAGCGGTTTAGGGAGGTACCATATCACATTGTTTTCAAATGCAGTCAGGTCCACACACGACCCTCACTTACTTTGAGAATAGTGAAGCTGCAGTAGGTGGAAATAAGCTTCAGATATTGTTACAAGCGCTGCTCAGAACTCTGAACTATGGCACCCAACATCCAGAACTTATGCCATTTGAGAATGGCAGTGACATCGAAGCAACTCAGGGACCAAAACCATTAACGTACTTTCACGTATGAAAATCTTACTTGGGGAGGGGGCAGGAGCGAAGCGCCCCCTCCCAGTCCGCGCCACCACACCGTATGTGGAAAATCTGAAGCCATCGTTCTACAAACTCAACCAACCTCGGATGGAAAAATCTAGAAAAATGTACAAACTGAAAACCAGTTTTGGTCTGCATAGCAACAGTAGCAACGCTTGCTATCAGAGTGCATGAGTTTCATGCTCGATCGATTGAGCTAGCCGGATCGGGCAACAAAAAGTATAAAATAGTTATGTAAATAGTTATTTAATAAAATGTTTTTCCCTGTTACTTTGCTGGTGTGTTGTATATATTTTTAATATTTGCATAGGGTTTGTCGTTATTTTGGGCGGGGTGGGTGACGGAGCCGAGCTGTCTTGCAGCCCTCATGGTGTGGAGCTCAGTTCATCTCACTATTTTCGTATTTCTCATGAAGGGTTGTTCTTAATGTTTCTATTTTAGCGAGGTCAAAAAGAGATCCAATTAGTGGCCTACTGATTTTGCTCGATTACTTTTATTTTTTTACACGATTTTTCACTATCTGCAAAGACTAAACAGAGTATTGCGACTTTGTGCTTGTTTGTAAATAGAGAATGAACCAAAGAGAACCAATTCTAAAACAGTAAATGCTTGGATAACAATCAATCAAATGGAGAGACAAGCAGGCACGACGGATTACAACGGGGGTAAAGGTCTGCGTTAACTACCCTTCACTATCTGCAAAGAGAGAGTACTACTAAGAGTAAAGAGGGGAGGGGGGGGCAGCGTTCAAAGCACATCAGCGTGCATAAACACGAAAACGTTTTTACCTATCACGTACTTGACATTTGACAGCTTTTGATATTTGCTATTAAAAAACAATTGAAATTCACAGAAAAAAACATAGGTTATAGTCCATATATAGTTAGGAATTTGCATTTACAAAACCTTGAAAATTCACTGAAAAAACCATTGGTTATAGACCATATATAGTTAGGGATTAGCCTTTTCAAAACCTTATTTTATTCGCATAAAACCATTGAAATTCCATATATAGTTAGTTGCACTAACTATATATCGCGGACCCGCAATCCACTGCTAATGATGTCACATATTTCCTCATTCATGACATGGTCAGTGACATCACTGATGACATCACTGATGACATCTCAAATGACATCACTGATGACATCACTGATGACATCTCAAATGACATCACTAATGACATCACTGACATCTCATTTGACATTATTGATCACATCACTGATGATATCATTTATGTGATAATACAATGAACGTCTTCAGACTGTAATATAACCTTAGATACACTCAGTGTAAACAGACACTCACAGACTGTCACACATCCATGGAGTTACTCACACACCTAGTCAGTCATGCAAAGAATCAATCACACCTCCATTTCCTCAACTATACAGTTATACACACCTTACTTATTCAAACATATACTAACACATATTTACTCTCTTATACAATCCCTGATACAAGATCACAATGATCCATACAGCCACTCTCACATTAAGTGGCTCTTATGTTCAGTTATTTATATATGTCAATTCTCACATGGACTGTGTTTTACATATGTACTTACTTTGACATGTAGCACTGAGATATCCATTCACTAACCAATACACTCATGCACACAGTCAACTGTCCATACAGCTGTTTCTACATGCACTTTTGAACCCATACACCTAGGGAATTAACTGTTCACACATCTATGCACAGAGGCATACACCTCCCAGCCACCCACACACATACTCAGTCTCCCATACAAATACTTGGGCAACCATTCAATAACCCATATAGTTACTCATATAGCTACTGATTTAAACATGCAGCAGTTTACAGAACAACATATATAATGATTTCCAAATTAAGACACTTTAGTCACTAACCCATGCACTCAGTGAGACACATTTAATCATTCTCTCATACAGTCAGTCATGCACCTACTAAATCCTTCATCCAGACACTTATACAGCCACTCATTCTTCAATATGTAAGACATATTTTAACTTTACAGAAACATACAGTCACTGGGTGTTGTCATCAGTGATGTCATCAGTGATGTCATTTGAGATGTCATCAGTGATGTCATCAGTGATGTCACTGACCATGTCATGAATGATGTAATATATGACATCATTAGCAGTGGATTGCGGGTCCGCGATATATAGTTAGTGCAACTAACTATATATGGAATTTCAATGGTTTTATGCGAGTAAAATAAGGTTTTGAAAAGGCTAATCCCTAACTATATATGGTCTATAACCAATGGTTTTTTCAGTGAATATATATATATATATATATATATATATATATATATATATATATATATATATATATATATATATATATATCCATATATATAAATCTCTATCTATATATCCATCTTTTGCATATCTCTCTATGTATCCATCTTTTACCTATCTATCTATTTATGTATCTCTCTGTGTTTTACCTGTCTATCTATCTCTTGATCTATCTCTGTCTATCTTTCTAAAAAACAATCTCTATCTTTATATATCTATCCCTATCTATCTATACTTCACCATCTATATACCTATCATTTACATACTTGTCACTCAATCTTTCTATCTATCTGTCTATTTATTTTACCTTTATGCCGATCTATTTTATCTTTCTATCTATCTATCTATCTATCTATCTATCTATCTATCTATCTATCTATCTATCTATCTATCTATCTATCTCTATCTTTTATCTAACATAGATCTCAATAAATTCACTGACTTCTTCTCCATCCTCAAAAAACAAGTAAATCTTTCCTCTACGCACCCCCTGGGCCGCCTCCTGATTCCTGTCGCAGCACCGGTTCATTCAGCTCTAATTCCAAGGGTAAGGACCTCCCACTCCCCCTTCCACCCCCTCACTCCCTCCCATAAGTTGGGTTTGCTCGACTCTCCCCAATGTGTTCCCCACTCAGATCAAATCCCGGGACTGTATCTCCCCTAGTGCTGTTAGAGAGCTTCGCTCCACTCCACCCAACTTCCAGCATCTTTCAAAAAGACAACGCCGCCGCCTCTGCTTCCTATCCTCGCTCTTCACCTTTTCGCTTATTAACTAACACACACCTCACCCTAAGCTCACCTAACTTTCACTTCAACAGTCCTGTAACCTCCCACTGAACTTGCCTAGCCCTCCTCTCTCCCCTCCTGCCAGTAACCAAGTCTTAGGGTGGTCGAGCTCCCCGACTGGCTTCCTGCTCATGCCGCCAGAACCTGTCCTGACCCTCAGGTTCCCTGTACGCAAGTGCAACCTTCACCCATGGACTTTGAAACCCTGAACACCAGAGCAACCAACATAGTTCAGACAATACAGAAATCCATATTAGATTTGAAGAACATCCTTCTCCTCACTGAACACTCTATTGCCACCCTCAAACCCTCCAATAACTCAGTCCTTCCCCTGCTCACCATGCCTTCCCTCCAACCTATGCCGCTGGCCAGCAGACACCGTCGCCCTCACAAACATACCAACTACCTCTTGGAGGAGGAACCTCTAGCCCTCCTCTCATCCTACAAGACCTCCCCCAACGCCCCGTCCTCCTGACAAGAAAGTCGATTACTTGATTCCCACTTTCTCAATCAATAGATCATCATCTTTCTGTAACAGAGGATTAAACAGCAGCAACTTAACACAAGTACTCCTATCATCCCCTACTTAAAAAAATTGGCCCGGTGCTCCAATCTCTGGCCTCCTACTTAACTGCCGTTCAGCTGCGAAGCATGCCTCCGACATCGACACCCTCACCCTGAGACATAAAACTGATGTAGCTATCCTAACCGAGTCTTGGCTCAATGAATCCCCATCTCCTTACCTTGATTTTATGGTCCCGCCAAATTACAATATTGTTAGGCTTGATAGAAAAATAAAATAGGGGATGCATTGCATGCATCTACCGCTCAGACCTCCTCGTCACAGAACTCCATGCAGATACGAATATCTTGCTCTCTCCATATGTAATAACACTACTCAGTTATGCAAACTGCACATCTTTTACCACGTCCAGACAAGTACGACACATTCATTGACCTCCTCATGGAAATCATTACTGCTAAGTCTTTCCCCCACTCCAATGGCATTTTCCTCAGTGACTTTATTCTGCACTAGAATGACCCCAATGACTCCCAGGTCAACGTTGTCAAAGTCTTCCTCGCTGACCAATCACTCAAGCCTTCACACTTCCAATCCACACGAAAGGCCCCACGCTGTATTGGATCATCACAAAGGCATCGGCGGACAGGCTTAATTCACTAGATCCATGTGACTTGTCAGACCACCATCCATCACCATTCTTATACCTGACTACAGCATGAAAAGGCAAGGGCATCCTGTGAAACCGTAACGCTGGCTCAGAGACACTAAGAGCCTCGACCTTGACAAGCTGACTGCTCACTGCGAGAACAACCTACACCCCCCCTAAATCTATCTATAAAATAAAATCTATCTCACAGAGCAATACAACTCGACTATGTCCAACATAATTGATAAGCTGGTCCCGTTAAAGCTCAAAAGGTCTCAAATCAAAGACAAACACCCTTGGTTCAGCAGAACCCTCAATAACGAAAAGAGAGCACTCTGGCTTAAAGAAAGAAACTGGAGACAACATCCCTCAGCCTCCCAACTTAAACTTCTCCATCAGTCCAGAAATACTTACAACAGGAACACCCTCAAATCCAAAAAGGAGTTCTTCAGATCAGAATTGGAAAACGCTAAGAACAGACCCGCAAGCTCCTTGAAATAGTCCTACACCAATCAAACAAACTAGCTAAATCATCCAAAGAAACTACTAATTCCCTAATAACCTGTGAGGCATTCCCCTCCTTCTTTACAGACAAAATTAACTATCTTGGAAACAAACTTAATTCAGCCTCTAACTTCCCACCTCCTCTTACTGGGACCCATCTCTCCTCTCTTCCCCCCGAGGCAACACCGAAAAATCAAGGTCACTGGTCCAACTTCAAACTATTTGATGACCACTCAATCTCGAAAATTCTATTGTCCTTAAAACCCAATACCCACTTCAAAGATCCTCTCCCCTCCAACTCTTTGGGAGCGACCTCCCCATTCATCATCCCCATTTGGACTACCGAATATCAATGCCTCCTTTCTTCAAGAGTCCATACCTGACTCCCTGAAAACCGGGCAAGTCATCCCCATCCTCAAAAATAAAAACTCTGAATCCTGCAATTCCAGACAGCTTCAGACCAATTTCCAATATTCCTTTTCTTGCGAAAGTGCTGGAGAAATGTGTGCAGCTTCAACTGAGCCAACATATCGCTTAATTCAACTTGCTTGATGAATTCTAATCTGGTTTCAGGCCTAGGCATAGCAGTGAAACCACTATTCTTCACATTGTAGATGAGGCTCTCCAAGCTCTTGACCAAGGCAAAATCTGTCTCTTGATCCTACTGGATCTATCTTCGGCATTCAACACAGAACCACTCCGAGAGATTCTTAGTCACCAGTAACCTATCTGCTCCTTCCCCGATAATAATTGGTGTCCCTCAAGGCTCTACTCTGTCCTCAACCTTTTCAATCTCTACCTTGAACCGTTAGCTGAAATACTCCGCACTGCCAACATCTCCTTCCATATGCACGCCGAGGATACTCAGATCTACATCAAAATCTCATCTCTAGAGGAGATTACCTTTCTAAATCATGCCATTAAACTAACTGTTCAATGGCTCGCCAACAACCAGCTGAAACTGAATGCCCAAAAAATGGAGTTCCTTCTCCTCGCCCCCCTAAAAACACCAATGACATCCTGGAATGGACTAACTCGATCACAACACTTAACCTCACATCGACCATAGTGAATTATGCCAAATCTCTTGGTATAACCTTAGATTGCAACCTGAATATGCGTGATGGATGGCAAAAACTGCCAGGTTCCACCTTAGCTATTTGAGAGTCCTAAAACCCTTCCTTGAAGCTGAGGACCTAAAAAACGCAGTTCAGGTGTAAGTTATCTCCAGAATTGAATATGGCTGCTCAACCCTATCTGGCCTCTCAAAGACCTCCACACCCCCCCTAAAAGCTTGCCTCAACGCAGCAGCCAGAGTCTTATCAGGCTTAACATATTGACTACATCTCACAACATCTCAAGGCCCTGAACTGGCTTCCTTTTGAAGCCAGAATTTACCTCAAACTGGCCTATATCATGCACAAAGAGCTATAAACAAACTCCCCGGCATATCTCAACCAGAAAATCGTGGTATCTGGGGGAATCAGAAACTCCCAGTCCACCAGGGACCGTGTTCTCCAGCCACCCCGCATCCGTAAGGAAAAAACGTATAACTGCCTTCTCTGGGGCTGCAGCAAGAATCTGGAACTCGCTACCGTCTGTCAAGGACCCAGAATCTTCGCAGGAGCAAATGGACGCTTTTTCCCAAAGCCGACCGCCGGTGACGCCGCGCTTCTGACAGAGCAACGTCACCAACAGAGGGGAACGGGGAATTGGAAGAGAAAAGAAGAGACACTGCAATTGGTGTCACCCTAGGTGGTTTTTGAGGCTTCTGTCTGCTATTCCTTTCCCTCTACCCTGGAGGGTTACCTAATGCACAGAAGGAGAAAACCTTAAACACCACAACTCTGACCAAACATGTTACTGTTATTATACTGACTCTCGTTTACTATACCAGTGATTATTTGGAGCATAGCCTCTCTTCTGTATTATTGAATTTGGACTCTACTGAATTAGAAGAGCGTCTGACTATCTGCAATAGAGAAAATAACTTTAGAACTAAATACTGAATCCTTTCTTCTAGCATGTGACTAACTGGGACTTTTACCTTCTGATTCGGAAGAGAAGTGTATAGTGAGGTATCTTCCTAAATTGAATATGAGTTCTGTCTTTTTCTAGAAATGTCCTGGAAAACTTGCAGATTGAGTATGTGCAAATGTCCTTCGAACTGGCGCGCAAAGGGAACAAGGTAGGATAGAAAGGGAAGGAAAAGCGCAATAGGAAGGACAGGGTCCCAAAAGAATTTAGGACGATGAATAGATGACAAGTTCTGCTCTGTCTCCAATGGAAAGTTCTTATTTGTAAAGTGGCGTCGTTGTGGACTGTTCCAAGCCACTAGAATCCTTACAGCTCTGACTTGTTGCTTCTGCTTCAACGCTGATTTTTCTCCAACGAATGGTAGCAACAAGTAGTCAGTACTTCTCCTCAACTCTCGAAATGCTCAGGAACTCTTTTGACTACTTCTCAAGACTTTGACTCTCTGTGACTGGAATTGAATTTCCGAGAGCAGAGCCGTAACAAACTCTCTCTCGCAAACGTAGTTAACCGCTAACTGAAAAACTAGATACCATTCTCTCGCGCAGTGGAATCTGCACGCGTCATCTATAAAGACTAGACTGTGCAAGTAGTACAAAATGGCGCCGAATTCCTTACCAATGCGGCGGCCATCTTGTAACGGTCAATTGTCATTATATGTCATACCAGGTATTGATCATTTGCGGTTTGATTACCACACTGGCTCTTTTTTTAGGGACACAAGAGGAAGACTTGTTCCAGATGGTAGCAATCATGCCGTTCCTGACATCGTCCTCCATCAGAAGAAAACCTTATCTGTCAATCTTTAAAAAGGAAGCTAATCTCGAGTCGTTACCTGAGTTCCACCCACTGGAAGGGCGCTTATTACTAGGAGAACTGGAAGCCCACAAAATCCTGCATATTTATCAAACTCTCACTACACACTCCAAGACCACCATGCACAGCACCCGGGGGGCTTGGGAGGAGGACCTGCCAGCCCTGACGGACGACGATTGGGCCGAGGCGCTGGCTAGTCCTCGGTACGCCGCCGTCTCTACCAGATACAGGCTAATTCAATTTAAATACCTCCATAGGATATATTACATGCTCTCCGCCTATGGAAGATGGGGGCTATTCAGTCCCCCATCTGCCTCCGCTGTGGTACAGACAAATGGTTATTCCTACACACTGTGTGGAGTTGCGGGCATTGCAGCTCTTCTGGTCTGGGGTGTTGTCCTGCATGGGGCGTGTTTTGGCATGGGATATTCCGACAGACCACAGACTGACACTCTTACACAGCACAGAAGACATCGGGGGAACAGGTATTAAAGACATCTTGTGTTTTTGGATCTCACATTGGCTAAGCGGGATATAGGACCGCACTGGAAGGGTACATCCCTGTATTGCTAACTGGAAAAAGGCCATGGATAGATGCATGTCAGCGAAGGTTGCTGTGTTCAAGGCGAGGGATTGTCCACAAAAGCATGGGAAGATCTGGTCTTGGTGGGCCAAGCACAGGGGTATTGATCCGTGCTTAATGCTGCAGCCAGCCACCTGGGACCCTATTGAACGGCTAGTGGTGAATGATTTACCAATTTAATGTATCGGTGCTACAGGGGCGTAGATGGGAATTCCTTAGTTTTGTATATATAATGTTATAACAGTATGTATGGTGAATGCTCGTGGGGTGGGGGTGGGGTGTTTTCCTTGGTCTGATGTTCCATAGACCGTTGGGGTGGGTGATATACAGTACTTAGAGATTTTACATTTTGCATTTCAAATGTACTTTGCTTGCTGGGCTCTGCCCATCTGGTACACTGAAAATTCAATAAAATCTGTTGTTAAAAAAAGAAAGCTAAAACCTTCCTAACGAGCAAATTCCTGCCATAAATCTCTCTTGTCGCGCATACCGCCTTGTGTCATTGCTTTTGTTCCTATGCAAAATGTCCTGTTCTGCTTGGTTGCCCTTTCCTTATACCGATGTCTTACTCCTTCAAATGTATTGCTGGGTCTCTCTGCCCTTTGCTGTCATATCTCCCCTTATATATAATTACAGGTTTTCTCTATATATTGCTGACATGTCGCTCTGCTGATTAATGTATTGTATTGATTATTGTATATCACCCTGGTTTTTATCCTATTGTAGTCAATTCCCTCTCTCCCTATCCATGTGTGTTGCCCTTGCCAAACCGGTACACAACATGTTATCCCTGTAAAGCACTTTGATACCTGGTCACGTTTGTGCTCTATAAAACCTCAAATAAATGAATAAATAAAATCTCCTGGCACACTGCTGCTTGGGGGATGAAGTTCACTTTAATCCTGAGGCCCCCAGGACACAAGGGGACCTCATCCCCCACCAGCAGTGCGCCAAGAGGCATGTTTGCTGATTGTTGTAAAAAGGGGCATGGCCTTTGACCACCTCTCAGCAATCCCACTGTGTGGGGCTTACTGGAGGTACCTGGTGGGCTAGTTGGCCCCTAAGGACCCTGTGAGAAGGACCAGGATATCAGTCCCCATGCAGCCTGTTTCAAGCCCTTTTGCACGACATCCACCGCATACAGACCAAGGAAAGGGTTAACATCCTTCACCTCCTTTCCCAAACAGAAACCGGAACGCCACTTTGACGGCGGTATCCAATCACGGAGGAGCACGAAGGCACACTCTCCCCTTTAAAACCTGGAAGACGCGAACAGTACGGCATTCACAGGGAATTCTACACATGGAGCCGATGCGGAAGCACCAGGACGAGAATCAGACATGGGCCCCCTAGGACGAGAAGCAGACGTGGGCCCCCTAGGACGAGAAGCAGACGCTGACCCACCAGGACGAGAAGCAGACGTGGGAGCTGTCGGCGACGTCAAGCAGGAGGAGTGGACCGAAGATTGGTGGCCACTCTCGGAGGAAGGCTCTGACTCCGCCGCAGTTCAGGGGAACTGCGGCCACGCCGGGTACGTGATTCGGGAAAAGGGCTCATTGTACATAGAGGGAGGTGGGAGGCAAGTCCAAGGCACTCACGGGGCACTACTGTGTACATCTTAAAGGAATTACCCACACCTGGCACATTTCTTCCAGTTCACGGCCCCTATTATTGACCGGCACAACCCTCCCCATAAAACACTAGTCCAGACGTTTCTCCACCTCAAAAAGAAAGAGCCATATTAGTTAAAAAAAGCACGAAAGGTGCTGCCTGAGACCATTCTTCTTTTCCGTTTAATACTCTTCCCATTTCTTTTTGACCTGCTCTTTTTAATTTATTTACTTATTGAGCACTTTTGGGACGCCCGTGGAGGGATTTCTCTTTCATGTAGAAAGACAGAAACACTGACCGCCTCTTTCCTGTTTCTTCCCCACGGCGACCCCGGGGCGGTGTTCCACAGAAGTCTTTCAAAGAGAAAGAAGCCAATCTACCACCTAGGAAAGAAAGAAAACGACCCAAGAGGACTCCTCACCGGACATTTTGTGTTGCATTGTTTAGTTTTTTTTCTTGCTCAATAAATGAAGCCATCATTCATCCGCACGTAAGACCTCCTCGCTTTACTTTCTGACCCTCCCTCTCACATACCCTCAGCAACAACGGGGACTTCATCCCCAACTAAGAGCACGCCAGGAGCCGCATTTGTAGAGTAGTGGAGAAAGGGGGCAGGGCCTCCGGCAAGTTGCTAGCTTCAGTTTTTTTTGTATTTTAGCAAGGGGGGCTGTGTGCCCTCCTTCCTTTTCATCCTATGGGCCCCAGGGTCCCCATCTCTGGGGCCTGACCCATTTTTTTTTTTACATTGAAAGACTGATATATGCCCTGGGACCCCACCCCAGGGCTGGGACTTTCTATGATTTTTTAAAATAACTAAATGGAAGGGTGGCCATTCAGCCCCCTCCTCAGGGCAATTTTTGCCTCGCTGGCCCATCCCCTGAGGCCTGGCTAATTTTCCTTTTAGGTTTTTTACGGGAGGGGTGCCAAGCAGCCCCCCCCTCCCCAGGCCATTTTTGCCCGGAGCTTAGCCATTACTTGAATTAAAAAAATTGAAGGAGTGGGGCTGCACCGCCCCCCTCCCCAGGCTGATTTCGGCCCCAGGAAACCCATACCCCGGGTCTGGCCATTTAAGAAGAAAAGAAATTAAAGGGCTGAGTGGTTCCCCCCTCCAAGGCCATTTTCAGACCCGGGCACCCCATCCCTCGGAGCTTGGCCTCTCATTGGGGATATAGGGAGGAGCCCCAAGGTCCCCGCGGTCCATGCTGGCTCCCCGCCTCCTCTTGGGCATAGAGAGCTGCTAACATGCCGCTCCCTTTGTCCTAAAGCAATTCTGCTTCGCTTCATGGAAGCAGGAGCATTTTCAATGCTCTTGCTTCCATTAAGCGAAGCAGTGTTTGCTATGGCATGGTGGGAGCTGTGCTCCCACCATGCCATAGTAAACTGCAATGTCATGGGGTGGTTACCCCGGAACTTTGCTGGAGCTGGCCCTGGGGGTGACAGATCCCAATGCAAAAGAGGGCTCCTGGAGGGGGGCTGGTGGCCCCTCCCATCTTTATTGTAGCGCTGGCAAGGTGATGATCCCTGGGGTTGGGTATCCACAATGGACCCCCACATTTAATTAATTTGTGCCCCCGGGAGGTGGCAGTCCCCGAAGCCCCCCATGCCTTTTTTTTAAAAGCCCCAGGAAGGTGCCGGTCCCCGGGGCTGTGGGGGGGGGCCTATGTGGGCCCCTGCACTTTATGAACATAGCCCCAGGGAGGTGGTGGTCCCTGGGGCTGCATTGAGCCATGTGAACCCCCCACTTTTAATGAATATAGCCCCAGGGAGGTGATAATCCCCGGGCAGCATGGGGGGGGATCAGAGCACGCCCCACGCATTATTTTTTTTTAAAAGACCCAGGGAGGTGGCGCTCCCTGGGGGCTGCAGGGAGCCCGCATGACCTCTACATTTAATAAACATACCCCGGGGAAGTGGAGGTCCCCCGGGCTTCGAGCTGCTTCGGCCCCAGCATCTATATACATATTTGCCCCGGGGCCTAGCCCACCAGGGAACATATTAAACAAAGCGCAGTAGACCGTGCTTCATTTTTATTTTCATATTTTCGGCGGCATTATGGACCATACGCAACTCCAGCCGAAAACTACCAGGAGCTACCTGTTTGCCAAACTTAGTGTCATTCCATTCAGCAATTCAGGCTGTAGCCGTGTCTAAAGTTTCCTATGGAAATTCCTTTGGGACCCCCCTTTATTCTCGGCCTGCGCTTGACGAATCACCCCGAAACTTTCAACACAGCAGCTGAAGGGAGTAGGCCATTCATTTTGAAAATTTTGCAAAGATTCATCAAACGGCGTCAAAGATATTGGCTATTGCCAAAAAAAATGCTTTTTGATTAGAAAAAAAGTCTTAACTATAACTACCTACTGGTGACTGCCAGTAGATAATCACTATGTCTCTCTCTCTATCTTTTGCTCTCTCTCTATCCCTATCTCTATCACTCTATCTCTCTCTATATCCCTCTCTGTCTCTCTCTCTAGCTTGCACTCTCTCTATCTCTCTAGCTCTCTCTTTCTCTCTCTCTTCATCTCTCTATCTGTCTCTCCATCTCTCACCCTATCTCTCTGTCTCTTTATCTAGCTATCTATCTATCTCTATATCTCTATCTCTATATCTATCTCTATATCTATCTCTATATCTATCTCTATCTATCTATCTCTATCTATCTATCTCTATCTATCTATCTCTATCTATCTATCTATAACTCTATATCTATCTCTATATATCTATCTATCTCTATCTATCTATCTATTTCTAGCTATCTATCTTTCTGGGCAGGTGTTCATTGCAAACAATAATGTAATTCTTCATATGTTCATATTATCACTAGCCAATACCCCAGGAACACCTTTTTAACCAATTTTCATAAACTAATATATTAGGTTTTAGCACCATTATGCTCACATTAAGCTTGTTTTGTTGTTCACCCCCCCCCCTTTATTAGCATGCCCATATCTGCACATACTTAAACCATACTTATAAGGTACATTTTATTTTTGAAAATTAACCTCTACTCTTTACCTAATATCACCATGTTATAATACCACCAGTAATAGCAACATGTATTGACTTCATCAATAAACAACTCATAACACTTTAATGAACGTTCAGTAACTTATATGGAGCAACTACTCACAAAAGTGCAAATTACAAAAAAAAGTATTGATAAACCCATTGGTGAAACCTAATGCATTTACCAATGCTTGTTTTCTTTTTACTTAAGTGCCCACAAGTGCATGTGTTTTTGGGTTGTCTCCCTTCGGTGCATCTCTCCCACTCCATGTTGCTCTCCCCAATCTGTGTGCTTCTCTCCCCTTGCTCTGCTCTCGCTCATGTGTGGATTTATCTCCCAGTCCCTCCCATCCCTTGCTCCAAGTTACAATTTCTGACCCTTGTGTCTCTGTGGTGTCCTCTCCTTCTTGTGCTTTTCAAACACTGTTTACAGCTCGCCAAAGCAATTGCTCTACCCAATCAATGCATCCCAAAAGCTAGACGATTGGGTTTGCCAATGCTTGTTTCTTTCTCCTCGAGCCCTCTGGTTTCTCCAGTGTTTGACTTTGCCCTGTGGACCGATATCTCTCCCGGTCTCTTTTGCAGGTGCTCCCCGCCCCTCACATCCCCTCCCCCTTTTCTAAAGCAGGCCCGTTTGTCCCCGGGACCATTTGCCTCGCCAGCCGTCCGAGCCGGCTCATTTTACACTTGTGCTTGTGTCGGGCTCGCATCTGCCAGGGATTCCGCAAATATCTGCCTGGGGCAAAAAATAGACCCCGGCAGTCCCTAGCTGCTGGTGCCTCAGAGGCCGCAGGCGGAGCAGCTCCCCGGCGAGAGCTGTGCTTCAATATGATTTCATAGCTGGACTTTTGACACTTTCTTGCTTTTTGAGTAGACGTGTTAGCTTTGAGTAGTCAGCTATGTTTGACTGAAAGCAGGGGAGGGGGTAAAGATGCCCCCATGGACCTGGACCACTTATCATGTCTAACGGGTACCGCACTCTCTCGCAGCACCTGAATGACTTAAAGAAGGAGAACTTCAGCCTCAAACTGCGCATCTATTTCCTGGAGGAGCGCGTAAAGAAGAAGTATGAGGACAGCAGCGAGGACGTCTTCAAGCGGGTGAGTGACATCTCACGCATGTAATGTTCACTGGCAACGGGCAAGAGCTCGCACATTGGCGTGGATCAGTTCACGAGAGACACACGGGTGACCAGTTACAAATGGCTTCTTCCCGGCCCAGTTGCTAACGTGTGTTTGTTGGCATCTACCGACTGTTGTGATGAAAATTCGATTTGACCAGGTGCCTCTGATTTACATTAAATCGAGGTTGCATGGATTTTTGGACACGTACTGAACTGTTAGAGAGAAGATTCCAAGTGACGTGCTACAAGTGGTTCTTACTGTAGGCAATTACTGGCCTTTGGTGACTCATGCGTATTAAAATTGATTATTATCATATACTGGTTTCACTACGTACCTTAATTTAGCAAGTGGAGATTCCGTTATGTTCTGCCAATATAGTATCTAAAAACCCACGCATTGCATGTATATCCAATAGAAACAATTTTTAACTGGTAAATTACTCACAGATTAGGTTCTTGGTGGAAATAAAATGTATACCACAATAAAAAAAGATATAAATAATACTCTTAATATATATTCACAGTGGTTCACTATAATATCCCTCCACTTTTGCCCTCGTGCAAAAATCTTTACATGATAGGTAGTTAAAACAAAATCTGTTTGCTCGATTCCCTATCACTTGAGCAGCAACAACAGTGCAAAACAGTATTTGAGCTATTTTTGAAAACTTCGCGCACTCAAGCCACGAATGTTTTGCAGGAGCCATGCAGACGTGTTTGTAAAAGCGAGTCTGACCTTTCCTGCTAAGCCTTTCATTTAGGGTGTACCTACAGTGGAAGGTACAAATAAGGAAACTATAGTCCCGATTAAATTTAGATCATGCTTTTGTCCGAATTTTTGATTGGAGTATTTAAAATTAAATTAACGCTTTTTTCACCAAAGTTATACATAGATTAAAGGAAAAAACATTGGGCATCCTTGCACACTTGGTATATTTTTAATTGGTATTTTCGCAGCATAATGTTGGCGTATTTGCATGGCTACCCACTTACTCTGCCACGAGAGTTACTTTCCACCACTCTTGGCTTTTCATGAAACTGCCTGTGCTTCCAATTTAAACATTGTTAAGAATGGGCCTACATGCCCCAGAATGCTCAGTGCTGCGGATTGAAACACACGGACTAGCTCAAAGTAACCCTCGTGACATGGGGCCATATATAAAGATGAACATTTTCTAATCTGTTACTCCTTGCACCCCCTAGTGATTATTTGCCACCGTTGTGATACAGCCAGTCCTATTCATTATTGCCTAAAAGTAACCATGTTTTCTCCCTTTTCTAGCTTCTGCATCTGCTCTTACCCCTCACTGTTTATTAATCAACCGCACCCTCGCGTTTTAAATAGCCAAAGTAAACAAAATATCATACCATAGCCAACAGTGATTAAATAGCCAAAGTAAACAAAATATCATACCACAGCCAACAGTGATTAAATAGCCAAAGTAAACAAAACATCATACCATAGCCAACAGTGACTACAATGTCATTTTCTTTAATGCCATTGGCAGTTAAAGGGTGCTGGGTTTCACTTCCACTACCATTTGATTTTGGGGGCTTTCAAGACCACAGAGGTCCCTTCCACTGCTACTTGTTGAAATGTGCATACCGCACAGTTTTTGCCTCTGCCCGTGGCTTGATTTTATGGTGAAAAATCCATCAAATAGGTTGTGGAGGGTGGGAGGAGCGAGAGCTAAGGGGATTGAGTCCCACCTCTTGCTGTGTCGTCATAACATTGTATTGCTAGTCCTACACTTTTATATTATAAGTCATTACCATCAGCTGTGTTTGACTAATTAGTTTAGTGAACACAAACAAATTCCAGAATGCCTGCCAAGTGAAACTTTATTACTGGAAACCTGGTGTCCTATGGAATGGCGAAAGGTGCGAGCCATACTCTGTAGATGATTTTGGGAGTAGAAAAATGCCTCTTCTTGCAGGATTACCCCAATTTTTCTGGACTGATTCTGCTGTTTTTGTGACTCTGTGCACTGGGGCTCTGCTAGCCTGACCCCAGTGCATGTGCTCTGAGTACTAAAGATTGGCTATACTCTTAATTAGTATATTTAACTTACCTTTAAGTCCCTAGTGTAAGGTACAAAGAGCACCCTGGGCCTCTTAGGTAAATGGCCCTGGTGAACAGCAGCACATATCGTGCCACCATTAAAGTAACAATGCAAACATGACTGCAGGCCAGCCATAAGTAACCTGGCTTTACAGGTTTAACAAATTAAACCTGCATAACGAACACCTTTTAGTCATTAATAAGTCACCTCTAACCAAGCCTTAGCGCTCAATAAGGCAGGGTACATGTTATTCAACAGTAGGATATATAAGAGTAACTTCTAATAGCCCTTGAAGAAAGATACGAGGACACCAGGATCAAACTACCTGTCTATCAGAAATGGCGGTTTGGATGTCAGATCACAGTCTGAAATTAAACGCTGATAAGTTAGAGATCTTACTCTTTGGAGGAGCCCACTTAATTTGGGATGCAACCCGATGGCCCAAATCATTAGGAACTGCACCCTCTTAATTTGGGATGCAAGCCGGTGGCCCAAATCATTAGGAACTGCACCCTCTTAATTTGGGATGCAAGCCGGTGGCCCAAATCATTAGGAACTGCACCCTCTTAATTTGGGATGCAAGCCAGTGGCCCAAATTATTAGGAACTGCACCCTCGCCCAAACACGTCACAAAAACCTGGGCATTCTTATCAACAGTGCACTAACCATGCAGGACCGCATCCTTCATTGTGCGGGAGAAGCTTTGCTACATTAAAACTCCTAAAAAGACTCTTATGGATCCCCTAGAATGCAAGAAAACCATAATTCAAGCCTTGCTCATAAGCAAACTGGATTACGAGAATGCGCTCTATGTGAAAATGGCACACTCCCACTTCTCTCTTCTGCAGGTACTCCAGAATGATGCCACCAAGTTGGTGTGCAACAAAAGCTAGTACAGCTCGGCATCAGATTGCATGAGGGGGCTCTATTGGTTGCCTGTGCGCCAAAGGGATTGTTTCAAGCTCCTGGTCCATACACACAAAGCCCTACAGCATCACAACCCCAGAATTCTATAAGATAAAATCGAATGCTATGCTCCTACACAGAATTTAAGGTCGTGCAAAAACAAAACGCACCAAGAAGGCCAGGGCAGGGGAACGCTCTTTCTCCCATCTGGCAGCACCTCACTGGAATGAACTACCTCTAGAACTTCGTCTTACTGATGACCATATGTCATTTAGAAAGAAGCTAAAACCCATCTGTTCCCCAGGGCCTAACTATTTAAAAAGAGGCCTCATACATCACCTCACCCTCACTCAGGTTTTCGCTCTCCTAGCGCCATGATATCCACCTGGATGAATGTTGCGCTTATAAATAAAATAAATTTAAAGCATGTCCTTATGGTAACCCGGCCCCAAAGCTATTTTCAGTGTAGCAGGGCTAGCTGTTCCATAGGAAAGCACCAGGAGTAGGCATGGGCGGAAAATCCGTTCCGCTCGCGGATTTTGCGGATTTTCGGGAAATCCGCAATCCGCGAGATTCGCGAATCTCCCGCAAAATCCGCAAATCCGCGAGCAGTGGATTTTGCTCGCACTGCTCGCACTGTTCGCGTGAGTTCGCGCCCCGCGAATAAGTGCAAAATTGCAGAAATACGATCTTAGCAAAACTGAAAGTAACTACTTACCAGGTTCAAAAGTTCAGGCTCATCATTAGTAGCCATTTCCTGTAGTGCTTCCTGAGGGGCCCCTCCAGAGTTCAGTTGCCAGTTGAAACTATTATGTGACCCTGCTCTGAACCTCAGAATAGTTACACATATGCCACAAAGGTCCTGAATTACAGCTAAGGGAGACAAGCAGGAGCCAGGCTGGAAGTTAAAATTCATTAATCAGCCCCTAATTCATTATTGTCAGTTGGGGCAGGGCAGGTGTTGTAACTAATTTTGCAACAATGAAAGCACTTAGCAAGTGCAAAAGATCACTAATCAGGGCGCACTAAGGAAGCAGGTGCCAGCTAAAAAAATATTCTGTGACACATTAATCAGCCCCAAATTAATTCAGGTCACTTGAGGCAGGGAAGGTGTGCTTTGCTTTGCCGAAAATAATGTACACTGGACAACCAGAGGGTGTGGTGATGAAACAGAGGGTGGCATGGGTGGGCCAGAGGGTGGCATGAGTAGTCAGAGAGTGGCAGTGGTGACAGAGAGTGGCAGTGATGAAGAAGAGTGTCCCAAACAGGCTGGACACGTAGAAACAACAAGTTCGCAAAACTTGCGACCCGACAGGTAAGTTCGCAAATTGCGAAATTGTAAAAACCCTCGCGAACTGGCAGAAACACGGGCGAACACAAAAAAAAAAATCCGCATATTCGCGGGAATTCGCAGATTTTGCGGATTGCGAATCCGCAAATCCGCAAAATTCTCGAACGCGAGATCCGCAAAATTCGCTCATGCTTAACCAGGAGTTATTTAAAACACTGAATACTGTTATCTCCACCTAGGAACCAGCTAAAACATTAATTCTTTGACTTTTAAAAATATTTATTACAAATCCAATGTATTGGTGAATTCAATATTTTACTAAATATTTTACAAAAGGTACTTTTAAAAAGTCACCCTTTGCCTGCCTAGAGCCCCTGGAACCCCATTTGCATGAGCTTCCAAATGTAACCCAGAGGCTGAATAGCTCATTGATGAGGTAAGAACTGCATCTCAGGACAGAGACAGCAGCCTTGGGTGTGGGGACACCTCGACTTCATGCTTCTATCACTTCCACTGTACGAGAAAATAAGCTCGTTCAAGATAGGGGAAAGCACCCAAAGTGACCATCTGCCGCTAGAAACCAATCTTGGACTGACCTGCGTGATCAAAGCAGCTGCAAGAAGATACATCGCTACAGAACACACCACCAACTACAGAAGAATAAGATGCAAGCCCACCGAGCCTGAGAAACTTCTAAATAGCGCTAAAATAATCATACACCAGACATCCAGCTCAAACAATAACCCCCTTGACGCCTGGGTAGACTTTGTAACGAAATTAGGAGCCAAACACGCAACAGAGAAAAAAACTCAAAAAGGCAATAACATCGCCAGGATCACACACGGCAAAATAACAACTGCAGAGACAAAAAACATAAAGCGAGAAATAAAAAAGACTCTCAAAGAATCTCCGCAAGCTAAAAGCACTGCTAAAAAAGAAGACCTGGGAAAGAAAAAGGCAACTAAACGAGGTCCTCTGGGTAAAAATCCTCCACAACTCCAAACAGAAGAATAGTTCCGGTTTCTGGAAGATCATTCACAGTCTCCAACAACCAGGTCACAAAGGCATTAACTCTAACATCTCCGAATCTGACTGGGCTACCTATCTATCAGCTCACTTCAATACAGCGGACCCAGTAACGGTCGAGCCAACAGGGGGAGACAGGTCAGACGCAGTGTGCCAGAGCCCCGACAGCCTTGGCACATTTTCCCATAAAGAGAACCAAGCCCGCAGGTGGAAACCAACCGAGGACCAAACCCCAACTGAGGCTAAATGTCTATTACCAACACTCGACCCACCCGCACTTCGAGAAGAAAATTCATTCCAGGACAAACCAGATAGGTTAAGAAAACTAATCCTAAAAGGCAAACTTGAGGGGGCCCCCGGTCCCAACGGGATACCGCCGATACTATATAAGCAAGACCCTGCCTTCTGGTGCAACACTCTGACACCAGTATTCCACGCAATAAGAGGAATAGCAAACATACCAACATCCTGGAGAGGCTCGATAATAAGCCCTATTTACAAAAAGGGAGCCAGGAACGACCCAAGTAGCTACCGCCTTATAGCCCTAATTGATACAGAGGCAAAATACTACGCAGGCCTCATGTTGGAGGAATTAACATCTTGGGCAACAGAAAATAACATCATCCCAGCAACCCAAACTGGATTCCGCAGCGGCCAGGGCACCTCGACAAATATCATGGCGCTAACTCTTTTGTCCGACGCAGCAAAAGCTTCTAAGAGCTCTCTCTTCACGTGCTTCATTGACTACAGTGCTGCGTTCGATCACGTAGATCGGCAAAAACTCTGGCGGAAGTTGGACAGATGGGGAATCCCAGGCCCACTCTTACAGCAGCTGGTAATGCTATACACCGACACCTGGGTCAGGATCAAACTGAGTTCTGGCTCGCACCTCTCGAGACAAATCAAGACCAGTAAAGGTCTGAAACAGGGCTGCGTCCTAGCCCCCATGATGTTTAACCTCTTTCTCGCAGACCTCCCTGGCGAACTGGAGACAGTTAAATCTCATGCCCCAAGACTAGGTAACATCACGCTTTCAAACCTCCTCTATGCAGACGACCTAGTCCTCATCAGTCGGTCCCCTGTCGGTCTCCAACATCTCCTTGACAAAACCAATGCATTTTCAAAAATCAAGTCATTAACAATTAACTTAAACAAAACAAAAGTAATGACAATAAACTATCACAAAAAACGGAAACCCGCATGGTTCCTGGACGGACAGAGGTTAGACCAGGAAACCTCTTATAAATACCTAGGCGTCACAATAGATGGCAATGGTTCCTTCAAACAACAACTAGAGGCCATTCGTCGAAAGGGCACGACATTCTACCTATCGATAAAGCCTCTGCAGAAAGCACTCCCTGACCGGTCACTGGGCCCTCTCCTACAGGTATTAAGAGCTCACTTAGAGTCCATGCTTACCTATGATAGCGAGTCCATGAGAGGCAAAGATGCAACAACACTAGATAAAACCATCAGTCGAGCATACAGGGCAATATTTCATCTCCCCACCAACTCATCACCAGCACAAATTCGGCTCGAATTCGGCCTGCAGAAACAAGCGGTGGAGAGAAGAGGCGCATATCTAAAAAGCTGGCGGAAAATCAGAGATGCCTACCACGGATCCTTAAACGCCCACCTCTGGACCGAACTAACCATCAGAGACAACTCACCTGCAAGGACCTACTTAATGGAATCACTGAAGGTCTTAGGACTTGCAGACCTATGGGAGTCGGCAACTGACCCTGGCACCTTCAAAAAAGTGGTGTCAAAAGTCACCAAGATGGTTTCATCAATTGAGGACAAAGCCACCCTAGCTAAGAGAGCTCACGGATGGGTCGTGCTGAATGGTTACAGCGCTCTAAAACCACAAGCGTACCTAACGATGGGCCTCACACAGAAGACAAAAAATAAGTTCCTTAACATGCGCATGGGCAGAATTCCTATAGCTCCGCACCTGGCACCATGGGCAAGGGAAAATCCCGCAAACAATGCCGCCTCTGTCTTTCTGCGAAAGAGGACCTTATACACATTATCTGCATTTGCACAAACCTCCGGGACATAAGGCGCTCCTTGTTTCGGGCTTTATGGAACCAGAAGGGCATAACGAGCTGCAGGCAGGCCGTGATGCTCTGTTTTAATCCTGATGAAACTCAGCTAAACTGCAGAACAACAAAATACTTTGATATAGTGGCCACAAGACTAAATGAAAAATCCAGAGGGTCTTCTCAAGCAAAAGACAAACAATAACAAAATAAACACCCCTGGCTATCATGGTCATCGAATTTGGAAGCATCAAGGCCACGAAAACTCCACTGATTCTTATGCAACCTAAGTTGAGACTTTTATACTCTTTAACACTTGAGCTACTGCACCTTACTTTTTTTTTAAAGAAGACACTGACTTTTTAAAATTTGTACGTTTTAAAATTGTGAGTTTTTATTAACTGTACAATAAATAAACCTTAAACCTTATGGTAACCCGGCCCCAAAAGCTACGTTCAGTGTAGCAGGGCTAGCTGTTCCATAGGAAAGCACCAGGAGTTATTTAAAACACTGAATACTGTTATCTCCACCTAGGAACCAGCTAAAACATTAATTCTTTGACTTTTAAAAATATTTATTACAAATCCAATGTATTGGTAAATTCAATATTTTACTAAATATTTTACAAAAGGTACTTTTAAAAAGTCACCCTTTGCCTGCCTAGAGCCCCTGGAACCCCATTTGCATGAGCTTCCAAATGTAACCCAGAGGCTGAATAGCTCATTGATGAGGTAAGAACTGCATCTCAGGACAGAGACAGCAGCCTTGGGTGTGGGGACGATGTTGTTCCTCTGACAGCAGTGCCCAGGAAGTAGTTATCTTGTAAGAGGCCTACCGTGTCATTGGCAGATTTAGCTTACAACTGGGCATGCCCCTCTTTTGTCATGTTAGCCAGCCAGGCACCAAGCCTCTTAGGTTAAGAACTGCTCCTAAAACCAGTTTTGAGTGATCACAGTGAATGTGTTGCTCATTTCTGTGGCCAACCGCTATGGTCCACGCATGAGCTCTGCACATGGGAAGAAAGGCTCTGCAGTCTTGGATTTAGATAGAGAGGGGTGTTGAGGGGCACTGTGGGGTTATTTCAGAAGATAATGCAGGAAGTGCTGCAAAAGTGGGTAGAGTTACCCCTGGTAAAGTTTTCACTATTGATTAGGGAGGGGCCAGGAGTCACCCCCACCAAATGCTACCATCAGGCATAAATGTGGTGCCCTTGGGCATTCTCTTCAGAACACTACTTGACCTGTGAAAGACAAAAGAAGGACTACACTTTCTGTTGAAACCTGTGAGGAGAAACCTAAGGCTGGACTTGCTCCCACTTGTACCCAGGACAAAGAAGTGGATTCCAAAGGTCAGTTGGTTGATTTCCTGTTACGCTTCATGGACACAAATGCTGAACACTTTTCTGAAAGAGCCCAGCAGTCCAGTTTCCATTGGACCTGCCCTGGTCCATGCTGGTGGCTTTTACTGGAGTGAGTCCTATTCCCAAGTGCTGTTCCTGAGTCCTGGTACCCGTGGCTGATGTAAGAGTGTAGTCTCCTCCTGCACTAAATGCTGGGACTTAGAAAGTATTCAAGACTTTTTGTCGGAGAACAGACAGAAGCCCGGAACCAACCTGCCAGAGGATCTATCTAAAGTGCATCACTGGTGGGCCTGATTTTGCCGTAGCTCCCTCTATATTCTCCGCTTGACATTGAAAGCTGTCAACGGTGACGCTGCTTTGACTTCATCCCGCAGCTTTCTCAACTACGCCATCAATGAGGACCCAAATGTTGCCGAAGATATCCAGGGTGCAGAATCCCAAACTTCTCCTCACTTCGCTATGTCTGTACCGGTACTCTGTTCTTCTGCAGCCCATTGCTATTAAACCCGGACCTATCGATGAGCTGGTGATGCTTAGTACTATTTCTAAGAAAATAAGGTATCTATTTGACCTGGACGAACCCAGTCCCTGTATCAGACACTATCAACCGAAGTTGGCCGTAACGTTTGACTTTGCCCCAGTCTAGTGCTACCTGGTTGGTGCTTTGCTTTTTTTGGTGCTTTTTTCATCTTAAAGTTTGAAAATTCATATCTCCAGTCCCCCTTACTGGATTTTTGCCATTTTCTTTATCAAAATAGTCATATTCTTATGAAGTTGGGTGGAACTCTGATTGATTTGCTCCTATTGGTGCATTTTTCATCTTAAAGTTTGAAAATTCATATCTCCAGTCCCCCTTACTGGATTTTTGCCATTTTCTTTATTAAAATAGTCTTATTCTTATAAAGTGGAGTGGGATTCTGATTGCGTTGCGTTATTGGCCTTTTAACTGTTTTGTCTATTCTGTGCCATAGATACTAGGGGTTGAGCTCAGGTAAATTACTTAAACCGTTGGTGCACCAAACAGATATAGTGCCAGTATTACTTGTGATGGAAAATAAATCCAAATTAGAAATCAATACATCAAAAAGCAAAACAATGCTTACCAGTAATTATCCAATAGCCAAACAGAACATAAGGCTCAATGGTAATCCGTTAGAGGAGGTACCCAGTTATAAATACTTGGGGTTCTACGTGGATAACAGGCGAAACCGCTTAGAGCAAATAGCTTAAATGTCACAGAGAACTAGTGCATTAACGTTTGTATTTAGGACCCTGGCAAAAAACTGAAGGGGTCATCATATAAACCTTTGCTTGCAGTGATATCAGCCAACATGCTTCCAACAATGACATATGCCAGTATTGCTTTACAGGGCAAATACTCAGAATGTCTGAATAAACTATTAGTTTCAACATATTAAAACGTTTTTTTAGATTCATCAGTCAGCTTCACCAGCCGACGTGCGTCTTGAATTCGGATTCATAAACGAAACAATAGGGAGGATGTACGCCACAATAAAGCTCTGGTATCAACTGAAACAGAATACATCCAACTCCATACTCAACAGGGTCCTCTGGACAGAACTTGAAAACGATAAAAAAACACCATACAATCAATAACTAACATCTACTTGCACAGGCGACCTATGCAACAACAACTTGCCTTATTCAACCTTTAAGCAAGTAATAAAAAAGATTGCACTCCTTGTTAGTGGACAAAAATATCTTTCGGTTGAGATTGCATGCCTAGATGGTGATCAGAAATTATAAGATCCTTGCACCGGCACCTTTTATCAGCATTACATTTTCGATTTATCATAAAAGACAACTGATCGCTCTTCACTTTGGAAAACTACCATCGACTACAGACCAGCCAACCTGGGACGATAAAGGGCCGACTCTATGCCTATGCCTATGCCTATGCCGACTCTAAGGCACCAACAAAGAGGAATTTATTCATCTAATTTGCACATGCCCAAACTTCACACAACACAAGTCACTTTACTAAGAAATCTCTAAATATCAGAAGTATAAGGACATTTAGAACCTCTAGTAGAACAGGGCTAGACCCTTCAGATCCCCAAATGAACTGCCAATGGATAACATTTCTCAAACTTCCCGATCAGGCACTGAAAAATGAAACACTAACTACAAAGAAGAAAGAGAAAACTACGAACTAGAAACTCTATTGTTCAGGACACACTAGTGGAGAATGCTTGTATCCTCATAATTAGGCCTGGAAAGTGATCTTTCAACTGAGCGGCAGAATGGGGAAATTTTATGATTTAGTAAGGTTTTAATTGCATGCCATGAACCTCATTACGGGCATATGAACATCATTATTTATAACAATTGAGAAGGTAAAGCCTATAAAGTATTTTAAAATCTAAAAATAGAACACATTTTATTGCTTACTTTTACTCATGCAGAAACATTGTTAAGGTTTTAATTACCTAAACAATACATTTGTATTATTATTATTATTGTGATGGACTACCATCCACTCCAATTAATAATCCACTTTCTCACAGTGGGGATATAAAGCTTTAAGAAGTGTGTCAGTGCACCACCATCATAGTAGCAAGGGTAGTTACACCCAGTGCTTAATTTGTGCCTGTGTTTTCCTGTGCTTAGCACCAGCACTTATTTCTCAGGGCGGGTGTACACTGTAGGCCCCGTCCCTCCTTGGCGAATCATGAAGTTTGTGCCCCGAATCAGACAAATGAGTAGTGTTTTTACCGGCGGCCCGCCCAGAATACTGAGCAGCAATCAGCGTGTGGTGCAGCAGGCCTTCTCCCTTGCAGATGGATTGAAACTAAAAAGGCTGTCCCGCAGTGCGAGTAAGTAATACCTTTCACCAGAGTTATATTTGTCTACAATTTTAACATAGAAATGTATGATTATGCTAAACATTTTATAGTGTGGGGCCCATGGCTGCAGCGCTTTCTTTACTGCTGCTGGCTTCTAACTTTTGGAGCAAAATCTTTTTTCTAAAGTTAAAAGCTAGCAGGAGTGGCGGAAGAACTGCAGCCATGGGCCCCACACGATAAACGTTATTTAGCAAAATAATCAATACGATTGTAGACAAATTTAACATTGAAAACTAGTACACAGCTGATGGCAGAAAAATACGACTATGTGAACGTGCCACTCGACGAAAAATTGCCTCAAGTGGCACGTTCAGGTAATCTTGTTTTTCTGTAATCAGCTGTTTGCCAGTGTTCTGTGTTATATTTGTCTATAAAGCATTCAAATGGCTGCTTGTGCTAAATAACATTTTATACTGTGTGGGGGCCACTGCTGCATCTCTTCCTTCAGTGGAGAAGTGTGGCTCAGGGGTTAGAGGCAGCAGACCCAGAAGCTGAGATCGGCCCTGGACCAGGGTTCAATTCCCTGCCTTGGCGGGTCTTGGGCTAAAAATTCCACAGACTCGATAATTCTCGCTCCGGTGCCTTCTCGACTCACGGGTTCACACTCTGCGACTCTGGGCAATAGCTTGCTTAATCTCCACAACGGCCCCTCGCGGCGGGATGCCTGGCTTTCACCTTGTGGATACCCTTCCTGGGGTTATCTCACAGGGGAATACCAGGACGGGTTCCCTAAGCAAGCGCCGGGAAACCCACTGCGGGTAGCTGTGCGCTATATACGCTCAAATACATTTACATTTACTGCTGCTGCCTTAACTTTTGCGGCAAAATAAGACGGAGTGTACCACTCTGTTCTGGGGTTGAATTAGTGCTGGTGGAGAGCATCATTTATTCCCCTCCTCATCTCAAGCAATGGTCTCTCCCTGTCTTTCCATCTTACCATTCTTGATGTGATTATATTTAATCAGACATGTATAGAGCAGCCTTTCGGTGCTTTATGGTAGGTGGACTATTGATTTATTTATTTTCAGTTCTACATAAATTGTGTACCAGACACAAGGGGGGGTTGAAGTGCTTCACAGGCGGAAACAAGTGGAAAGTTGCATGTCAACAGATATAAAACCTGGAAGTATTAAACCTATACAGAGACAGTTCAATAGGAATTAACATCATCCAGGCATTATTTTTAGATTTTGGAGATATTATTTGATTAGTAGGCAGTGGTGAAAATGGAATAAAATGTACTCCGTGATCACATAAATTGGGGGTAAAGGCTTACTTAAATGGTCATAGACAGGTTGCCTTTTAAAACGTGGCGTTAAGTCACCAGCTGCAGATCTCTTTGTGAACCCATCTTCCATACTGCTTGAATAATAGTAGTAAGATGTCTCTGGCGGTTAAAGTGCTTACGGGAGAGATTGTTTGCAGACTAGGCAGGTTGGCTCATCATAAAATACCATAAAAGATTCACCTGTCTGTTGCAAACCACAACCTCTAGCATGCCGGTCACAGGTTTGTGTTTCATGTAGACAGTTCAGGGGGTTACTGCTATTGCTGCAGAGTTCCTTCTGTTGCCTGCTTGTCACCAGTTACAAAACTTCTAATGTAGCTCAGCGAGTTATGAACCAACATCAAGGAGCTGCATGCTAACTGCACGGCATTAAGAGTTGAACCTTGCTCTTTTTCCCCAGTCCTTCATAATTGCTTATAGAATACATAGGACCCGGACCCCCCAGCATTGTCCCCACCTCCCCCTATCTGACATTAACATGCAAGCCCACATTGAAATCACCATGAGATTTACTTGGGTTAAAACGGCCATGTTTATTGACAAACAATGCATAAACATGACAAGCAATTTACATGCATAACTGATATTTCAAAATTACACTTTTAATAACGACTTGATGATATGATGGTTCTTCTTAAGTCCTCCAGCACCAAGGGAGGAGCCCCATCTGGTTCGCATCTCGCAACTGGGTATCCTATGCCAGGTGCCGCGCACCTGCCCCTTAGGGTGGTGGGCCCCAACCTCTGATCCTTGTCCGCCATTACCAGGGCCCACCCCTCGACCACCAGGCTGCCCAGGGACCCAGGAGGCTCGAAATCTGTCGCCCTAGCCTCCCCAGCCGGTGGTAACTTCCTCCCAGCGGAGAGCTTACCATATCCCCCCTCGGTGCTGGCCAATGGAGTACACAAGGCGGACTCCCGTCCAATGTGTTAGTCACTGTTACTGATCGCAGGTCTCTTTACCGCAACACGCCCCTCTAACCACTAAACTAAGGGACGGGTGGGTGGGAGTTCACAAAAGGTCGGGGTTCCAAAGAAGGGGGGGGAGACAGTTTCAGCGCCGACGTGGGGTCTGGGTGACTGGAGTGGTAACAGGGACAGAGACCGAGGCCCCGGGGCTTGGACCCTAAATAGGCCACAGGTCTCCGCCCCCACCACTCCGGAAGTGCGTCACCCATTCATTGACCTGGAAGTGAAAGGCGGCCGGCTGCCCATTGGACTACCCGGCCGCCCAACATAAAGAGGCCGGAGGCGGGGCCCGGGGGGCCGGGTCCTAAGTGCGCGCGTCTCTATTTTCCGCGCTTGGTATAGGACCCGGACCCCCCAGCATTGTCCCCACCTCCCCCTATCTGACATTAACATGCAAGCCCACATTGAAATCACCATGAGATTTACGTGGGTTAAAACGGCCATGTTTATTGACAAACAATGCATAAACATGGCAAGCAATTTACATGCATAACTGATATTTCAAAATTACACTTTTAATAACGTCTTGATGATATGATGGTTCTTCTTAAGTCCTCCAGCACCAAGGGAGGAGCCCCATCTGGTTCGCATCTCGCAACTGGGTATCCTATGCCAGATGCCGCGCACCTGCCCCTTAGGGTGGTGGGCCCCAACCTCTGATCCTTGTCCACCATTACCAGGGCCCACCCCTCAACCACCAGGCTGCCCAGGGACCCAGGAGGCTCGAAATCTGTCGCCCTAGCCTGTCCAGCCGGTGGTAACTTCCTCCCAGGGGAGAGCTTACCATATCCCCCCTCGGTGCTGGCCAATGGAGTACGCAAGGCGGACTCCCGTCCATTGTGTTAGTCACTGTTACTGATCGCAGGTCTCTTTACCGCCACAAGGGTGGCCAAGGCCCTCAGGTCTGACACCCTCCCCCACCTGCGCTCAGAAACACTGACCCAAGTTCCATGATAAACTCTCTGTGCCCGAGTCAGATAAATGTGCACCATCGTGCTGATGCCTTGTGTCCCCTGAGGTTATCCGGTCCTGGCTAACACGCAGGCGGCCCTTCACTGAGCACAACCCTGCCAACTCTTCATAGAGATTTAACATTGATTTCCAATGTATTCTCTGGCAAGATCCTAATCCTCCCGCACAACCGCCTATTAGTTTGCATCTTCTCTGCCGAGCATCCGCGCAAGGTGCAACGCCCTTGCTCCCATGAGGATTGGGCCCCCCGGACGTCCGATCCTTGTCTGCCCTTCCCAGGGGGCCCGCCCTCAGACCACCAGGCTGCCCAGGGACCCAGGAGGCTCGTAACCTGTCGCCCTAGCCTCCCCAGCCGGGGCCATTTTTTCCCTGTAGAGCCTAGGGAGTACGCAAGGCGCACCCCCGTCCACTCCGCTAATCCATTACCGTTCAAATGGTCTTTTCACCTCACTAAAAGGGGTACCCAGGCCCTCCGGTCCGTCGCTGCCTCTGGATGGATGAACCTACCACTCTAGTTCAAGCATTCGTACCAGCGTTCGATCACTGGGTTCCATCCCTGTAATAAATTACCTCACCGGGAATGTGACATGAGCGGCCCTTCGCTGAGCACGACCCGGCCTTATTCCTTTTGAGCCGCCTCGCCGGGACGCTCCAGGCCATGCTCCGGAGCCCTTCGCCCTGCATTGTAGCATGCCCTACCGTGCAATTTCACCAGGGCAAGACCCTCGCCAGCCCGGCCTCTTCCAGTAGCGGCGCCTCTTCGACAGCCAGGGGAAAGTGCCCCCGTACCCCTACCCTCTCGGTAAAGGGCATCCTAATGCATAGGAGAAAAATTGGAAAATTATGCACATCCATGACAAATATACACGCACCATTTAACAGCCACCCAGGCTGAATATGAAGTATTGGCTAAGTGAGTGTCCAAAATATTCATAGTATGCGAAATGTACCAAGTGCTCGCCCAATCTGGGTTTTTCCTTAACCCGCCTTTCTTTATTCTAATACCACTGACCCATGCAAGATTTTGCAGAACCCCCTTCCTAGTTTACCTCTACTTCGACCTCATGATGATGCCGGTTGTTTGCCTTGCAGAGATCACCCTTTCTATCACGGATTTGAGATCTACAGCTACTCCCATTATTCCCTGTGTAGTCCCCAGTTCCCAGTGGTTGACCTCACAGGGGTACTGCCCGCTCCGGTGCCCCCTACTCACTCCCCAGGGTCTTGCCTACCACAAGCCAAGAGGAGGGTTGGAGATCCAACTTTGGTTTTAAGTAATTTATTCGCAATTATGCGCTACCTTCCTGATCCTCTCTCGTACTATGCCATAGCCCATGGGTTATGTGACCAGCAATGTACGCTAATGCGCCGGTGTTTCCGGGGTCTTTCCGAACCCCTACTCTATGTCTATAATACATTCCCGATGATCGGGTCCACCTGGCTCCAGAAGATACGGGGAGAGCACCGCCTTACTGTTACAGACATGGCCCCTACTTGGCCCAGACGTACAGTTTAAATGATCCAATTCATTGCCCCTGGATGGTAACGCAAGAATCCCTTGACTATTTGTCAGTCGTGCATCACCGACTTAACATGTCCCGTGTCATTTTTGTTCCCCCTACGCCCATGGCGGCCCATAGTTCTTGGGTCGCTGCTATACCCCGTTCGCGTGGCTGCAGGGATTAGCCCATGGGTCATGGGTCATGGGGATACTCTAATTATACCATATCTAGCTCTATAATGCTAATCCCAGAATTTAGCTTGATCCTAAATCAGGGTTCGAACCTATACGTTTAAATCTAGACCATTAGTTAAGAGGTTGGAGGCTAGGGTGAAGTGAGGAGTTTGTGGGCAAATTTTTTTAGACATCCGTTTAAACAAAAGACTATCTGGTACTCTCAACTGAAATGCCATGCTTCTTTAGAAAATTGTAACAAGAGCCCCAGGGTCCAACTCGGCGTGCTCAAGGCGACATTTTACAATTTGAGAGGGAACACTGTACATCCCGTTGTTGTACTAGGGCAGATCCAAACAGCGCCTTATATTCCACCTCGAAGCGCTAATGCGCCCAGGAGTGCACGGCGTGTCAGCCAATGACGCGTTCCGCTCACAGCAGCAAATTTCACACATGAACCAGAGGCGTATCGGGCTGCTTTCATTCAGTCAGTACTCATGACGTCATTATGGGTGTGTCCGGTACAATTTGCAGGAGGTTTTTATATAATGCATTTCACAAAACATTCATGCCCAGGAGTGAGGGGGATGAGCGCCCCCTGTGGGTAGTTCATCATGGGCCGCCAAGGCTGCTCCAATAACCTCAGGTGAATGTTGAACCACTACCTCAGATTTTACGAAACGCAGGCTCTTTAGCAGGGTGGAGTCACATAAATGGGAACACAGTCGCACTTGAGCCCCCACTGGTTCAGCTGTTCCGTATTTTTAATCAATGGTGAACATTACCTATCATTGCTTATAATATGCGGCTTTTACATAGTCCAAGCAATTTCTAAACACTTTTTTGTGTTTAAACTGCGATGTGCCAGTATCCTAATAAGGACAGCGTTATTTCACCACAAATGTAATTAATTTTAATCACCTATATTGAGTTGTAACTAAGTGAACGATGGGAGGCACACTGCCTATCTTTTGTGGACGCAGACAGTGCAGACGTAACTACCCCCTCCACCTCCTCTGCAGGTGACATGATGAAGGAGAATGAGTCAGGTGCCAGCAGGAAAGGTAGGACTAAGGGTAGAGGACTTTCGGCTGGTATCAGAGGTGAGAACGTTCTCTTCCTCTTGAAGTTGTGACGTGGTACATGATCCATAATCCCATCATGAGAGCACCATTATTTAATTACCATGAGCCTGTTTGTGCCTCTGACTACTGTGTGTGCTCTGCGGGAAGATGTCTGTAAGAGGTAAGTGCATGGTGTCCTGTGTGACCTTGGAACCACTGCTCCCGGCTCACTCCTTCGGGGGGAGGTCACAAGGCATGTGTGTGCTTGGGATTATTCCTAATTGAAGGAGGCAGATCGGAGCGCCCCTCCTGCTCTGGCGGGCCCAGCGAGAACCTCCTACTTTGTCCGGGGACTCACATCTCTGGAACTACTTTTACTATAACGAAAACCCTTCAAAAGCGCCCCAGAGGCCTGCGTGCACCCTGCGCCTAAAAGCACGCATGTAAATATTGCTGCTATAGTCATTCAACTCGTGGATAGGACGCGCGTCGCCCTGCCGTCACCAAAATTAAAACGTATGTTCATGAACTGGAGCGCCCCATTACTGAATATACTTTGCATAGAAGGAAACGCACACATTCATGCGTGAGAAAGCAGCGTGTCAAGGTTAACATTCTTCTTCAGATAGCGCGACCACCTGTTTCTAGCGTCCCACATGAACAAAACAAGTAAGTGCTCGAGTCAGGGAAACATACTTTGAAGGACACGTGTGAAGCAGTGTACCACAGAGATACGCCCGGCCCTGATAATGACACTGTCTGATTTATCGATATACTTGGTAGTTTTAGGTGGACCCCAGGGAAAGATTGCGGGGTAAGACACAAAACCTAAGCTACAACAACCGCACTAGTCACCCTAGACTTCGTCCTGGAAGTGTTTCAATGCTCTGCATTTATCAAAGGTGCACGTGGACATGACAATTTAGAAAGCACAACAGAAAGTCTGACACCATCTTCAGAGACACAAATATTTGAAAATGTATTGTTGCTTTGGTCCCGCACTCAATCGCTGTGTACACCGTCTTCCCGCCATTTACCCACTATGATGGACAGCTCAATCGAGGGACGACTACGCCCTTCGGGGCGATTGCATAATGCCACACACATGGTCGCTAGGAACAGCTCTTAACACGATCACAATCTAAACAACATGTCGGTGCTACCATACACAACTGCGCACAATGCGATCTCTCTGGGTGGACATCGGTGAAAGATTGCGGGGTTAAGAAACAAAACCTAAGCTACAACAACCGCACTAGTCACCCTGGACTTCGTCCTGGAAGTGTTTCAATGCTCTGCATTTATCAAAGGTGCCCGTGGACATGACAATTTAGACCGCACAACAGAAAGTCCGACACCACCTTCAGAGACACAAATATTATTTGAAAATGTATTGTTGCTTTGGCCCCGCACTACGCGCGCTGCTCTACCTGCGCCTGATGCGCCGCAGCGATTTACGAATAAGAAACCAGGGATCCAATTCACTATTGGGAACGCCCTGTGCTACCTCTCTCCCCCCTGTGCCCATCCCCAGTTGCACCCGACCCCCCTCGATGGGGAGGTGAGTAGCACGCCCCGAGGAGCCCCGTCGGCAGCCGCAACCCCAGCCCTGTATATCAGGGCAGACCCTTAACCTTACAACCCTCACCCCTCGGCTGCCCACAGGCCCCCCGAAGCGCACCCCCCACCTCACCTGCTGGCGACACGGTCCCCTCTTCATGCAGCCGCCACGCTCGCAGTTCACAAAAGGTCGGGGTTCCAAAGAAGGGGGGGGAAGCCAGTTTCAGCGCCGACGTGGGGTCTGGGTGACTGGAGTGGTAACCGGGACAGAGACCGAGGCCCCGGGGCTTGGACCCTAAATAGGCCACAGGTCTCCGCCCCCACCACTCCGGAAGTGCGTCACCCATTCATTGACCTGGTAGTGAAAGGCGGCCGGCTGCCCATTGGACTACCCGGCCGCCCAACATAAAGAGGCCGGAGGCGGGGCCCGGGGGGGCCGGGTCCTAAGTGTGCGCGTCTCTATTTTCCGCGCTTGGCAAAGCCAGACTAAACTATATGCCCGGTGCTTCATTTGAGCCAGTGGTGACCAGTGCGCAGCACCGGCACTTACTTAACTGTCTTCACCGGTACTTATGACAGTCTGCACCATTGTGGCACTGACTTTCTAAATCAGGGATAAGCACAACAACAGATGTTTATTAATTCAAGATACATTAAAAATTACTTTCAACAAGAGCTCAAGCTATAGATCTAGCGTTGAGGGTCTGTAATAGTCTGAATAGTCAAACTTTTAGGAGTGTGATGGTTAATAGTTGTTTTTGTACTGTCAAGGGCAGTGCTGGCTGGAGCAATGTGTGGCACTAGTTGCAATGGCCTCTTGGTGAGTGCCCCAGCACTTATTTTTTCACAAATTAAGCACGGGTTACATCACAAAGTTGCGATCCCAAATAGCATAACAGGAGGTAGCATTGTATGGCTTTGATTCTGGTGTTTCATAAATAATGTAAATTGAATTCTTCAGGCTGCAGCATGCTAGAAAAACGTGGTTGATGGAAAACTAAAGTCACACTCAGTTTAAACTACCAGTCGTTATATTAGTTAAATCACAGCTTTGACTTCAATTTACCAAAATGACAGAGGTAGTGGAAGTGACATCACACAACCTTTGACCTTAAAGACATCACAGGACCTTTGAACCTGAATCTTCTCCGGGAGTGATGTCACATGATCTGAAACCTTATGATAGCACAATAAACAACATTGCTCTAGTTCCATATAATAGCACTGACATGGATATATTTGGCTTATCTATTTAGGGTCAACTATAGATTATTTGATGGTTTTGGTTCCTTTAAAAAAAATTATTGTAATATTCAAAGTAAGTCTCTTAATTTTAGCAATCATGCTGCCATTATTTGTAACCTGGAATGGGAAGGAGTCCATCAAAAGCAGACAACGTATGTCAAACGCATGTTAGCAAGAAATAATGGGATTATCTTTAAATGAGCTACAATAAACAAAGCGAAAATGGTCCTAGTAGTGGTCGGAAATAGGATAAATGACATCATGATCTGCCTAGAACTGGAATCTGATCCCACTCGGGTAACCACCGTCTTCAAACAGATATTACTGAAATTAAAAACAACCTAACTAGGAAAAATCCTACTCCCAACACTTAGATCCACCCCTAGAGATGTGGACCTGGTTAAGCTTCTTCGTCTCCGGTATAAAGAGGCAAGGAGGATTAGAATTAAAACTTTTAAGAAAGAAGCATGGGAACAATTGCATCAAGCCGACACCTCAAATAATGCTAAGGACTTTTGGAGAGTTATTAATGCTCCCTTTCCTCAAGCCATCCACTGGTCCGAGTTTAGACTGCCTTGTGGATGAGGAATCTTGGGTTGCGTTCTTCTCCTCAATATTCGACCCAAAAGCTGAAGGAGCGATTATACAGTTGGCAGCCATCCCCTCCCCTTCTTAACCTTTCCTCATTTTCAACCATCAGAACATCATAGCTCCCTTTATGGAATCCTACAGTAACAGAGCCCCCGATCCAGATGGTACTCCAATAGATTTCTTCTTGAATCAACCTGATTTATGGCGTCTGGTGCTGACAAATATTTTAACGCAGTTGCCATTGTGGGCACACCGGACTCATGGGCAAAATCTATTTTAATTCCAATCCATAAGAAAGGAGATAAATCCGAGGCAAAAAACTACAGACTGATCTCCCTCCTGGACAGCACTGCTAAATTATGGGCTGGGTTCTACTGTACAGATTAGAGGAATGGGCTACCCCCAAAAATGTCCTGATCCCGGTGCAATACGGTTTCAAAAAGGAGAACGATACCGAGGATCAATGCCTCAACTTGAGTCTGTTAATTGCCAAGTCTACCCAAGCCAAGCAAGGCAAGTTATACTTGGCATTTATGGACTTATCCGCAGCTTTTGACTGCACTGCCCATCACCACTTATGGAGGATTATGAAAGAAATGGGCATTGATGAGGCAATTATCCTCTTTATCATGCAGCTCTATTCTTCGGCCTCGGCCCGCATCTGCTACGGGTTGCTGGGAGAATGCACTAGGTCATTCCCAATCAACAAGGGAGTTCGACAGGGTTGCGTACTTGCCCCATTTCTTTTTTCCATCCATACTAACGGGGTAGATACTCCCCTGTCAGACTCAACCCTGGATGTTCCTAATACCAATAATGTGCACTCCCCAATTGTCCTTTACGCAGATGAAGCCGTGTTAGTTGCCCGTACGGGCGTAGCCTTACAGAAATAATTAGAGGTTTACGTGAATAATATGCGCAATCGGGATCTAAAAACAAATGGGGCTAAGTCCTTTATCTTAATTACCGGCCGTAAAAATAAAAATGGTCCCAATTTTTACATTGCAGATCAGAAAGTAATCCAAACCGATACTTTCTCTTATCTAGCGGTAACCTTCGACAGACAAGTAAATTGGTCCAATTGGATTACCACAAGGGCTTAATCGCTAGAAAAAAGTATTATCGGCCTACATTCTTTTTTTTAAAAACTGGGAGCGAAGCTGCTTGATACGGTTAAAAAAGTTTATACTGCTAAATCTGTCTCCGTAGCAACGTGTAGGGCAGTCATCTGGAGATACCCTAGCTCCTCAGCTCTCCAGACTATGGAGGATATTTTCTGGGAAAAAGTAGTAGACCTCCCTGTAAGCTTCTCCAATTTCATCTGTCACTCAGAACTGGATGTTCCATACATTCATTATATAATTAGCCTGGCCCCAATCATTCTAAGACATTCTATCTTGAGAGGAGAATCTGTCAACCTCACTCAGAAACTAATAGAAGAATGTCTCTCTCTAGAATATGTTCATAGGATCCCATGGACCACATATATTAAAAACTGTTTTTCCTCCCATGGCCTAGAGCACCTATTTGTCTCACCAACCAATTGCTCTGTCATCTCTAAAAAAGGAGATCAAGACCCGATTGTTTAAACAAAGGGCATATAATAGATTTAAAACGAGCTGTTTAAAAGCGTCAGTGATATATTAACTGAAGGGACCGATTGACCAGGAAGAGACAGCCTCATTCTTACTCACTGTGATTAACACTCACCACAGATTTATTTGACTAAGGTTCATCTGAATTTTATCCCTTCTATGTTGACTTATCCATTAGGAATTTTCTCCATACATGATCTTCCTCCTTGCCCATGTAACGGGAGTTTCCACCCAATCAAATTTGCATATTGTTTTCTTTTGCTAATTTTACATGAATCACCGTAAGTGATTCATATTGCCACTCATAATATGTAAATATAATTTTACACAATGCCGCCAAGGAATGTATTCTCTACAATAACTCCTGATCACGTTGTTTGTTATTCTGTGGTGTCTTTCTTTTTACTTCTTTCCTGGAAGACCAGGAGATTGCACAATACTCATGGATGAATTGTATGTTTTATTCAGTCTTTAAGAGATGTTTTTTTTGTCTTTTTCAACATTTTGCACAATGATGGATGTTTTTAACTGCTTTTCTTTTTTATAACACAATGGCGATTGTCTCTTTTATTCTATACCTCTGTACTTTTATGATTTTATTACATAATAATCGAATAAAGTGATTTGACTGACTGACTGATAGAGGTAGTGGAAGTGACATCCAACAACCTTTGACCTTAGTCAAGCTATTCTGGCCGAAGACGGCTGATAGTCAGAAACCGGTCCTAGGATGCTTGATTCCGGTCCAGGAAAGACATGGCTTAGCAGTTCAGGCTGGACTGTTCCCATGAGTCACAGGGTCAAGACTGATTTGCATGTGGCCATGTCTGAACTGGGGTGACGTGGTGAGCAAAATAACAATGGATTAAACCCAGATCTGTGACTGGGGGTGAGTGTTTTGCCAATGTGCAACATTCCGTCCATCACCTTGTGTGTTGTAGAATTCTTATTTAAACAGGGTTTAGTAAAAAACCTATGTCTTAATTTCTCAAACCATTTAGCATGGACATCCATTACCAAATCAAATGGCAGCTGAAGATCCGATATAGAAGCAAGATGGAGGCCAAGTCCTGATGTAAATGGGCATATGCATTCTCATTATTCACTACAGACTCCTATCTAACCTTCCATTGATATGTACTAACCCGCAAATCACCTCAAAGGTAATCAAGGGGCCTATTTACCATGTCTGTATTGCCACATAGTGTAAGAAACAGAGAAAAATGATCACTCTCAGTCCTATATAAGACCTCCATATATTTTCCCCAAATCGAAGGTCCACAAGAAAGCAGTCATATGACTCTGGCAAGAATTTCTTTTGAAAGTGGGACCCCTCTCTACATCTGATTTTGTCCTGCCATTGTAGGCCCTCAGATGACAACATATACAGAGATCCAACAACTGCAAGGCTTCTTTTAGGGTTGTCTTTAAGCAGAGACACACAATCTGGGGGATACCCCAGTATTGATCTTCATCACCAGTAGTTTCCCTTTGGAGGGTGGTAGGTTCAAAACATGTATTGGTATCCCCAGCCACAATTTCAACTACCTCCCTTTTGAATTTTAAATTGATATTTTCACTCAGTTAGTCTAGAACAGGAGACTCTACCGATTTAGAATCACTCCTACCGTAGGCATTAAAAAGAAGTGTTTTGCATTTTCCTGTGAAGTTACCTCAAGGCTAAGTAGATCTGGTGAATCAATTGATAGTCGCCTGACGAGGCATCACAGAGAAATATTAACCCATGTGGATAAGCCACCTGGAGGCCTACCTGATTTGTACTTGCAACCAGGCACATGGAATGTCTTATATCCTTGTCTTTGGGTGAGGACAACCTCCTAGTTCTCTTGAAATACAATAATATCGGCCATGTCAATAAAGGCATGCTTACTCCCAGATCTGCAATGTTCCTAGAAACTATGCAAAGATCATTAGAAGTAGAGCTTTTGGGTGGGAATTGCACATCCACATGGTGGAAAAATTGTTCACTGCACAAGGGGTAGACACTAGATAAAAGGACCTGCACTGGGAGCTGCTCTCGTCCAAAACTACAAGTTGGTAAAGAATTCTAGGGGCAATCCAGTCAGTCCACACAGAAAAGGGGAAGAAGTGGTTCGGGGTTGTGCTCGGTAGAGGTTCGTGACTGTAGGGGCAGTAAACCATTCACAACAGCATAATGTGAAAACTGTAGTCAAATGTAATCTAAGTTATCTGTATATAACATTCTGCTAGCTCTAATTATGTTACAATGTACTACACTGCAACACTTCTTCACATCTCTAATCCAGTGCGTTACTTTATCTATCAAGGAAGCTTCATCTTCTTTGGCACACGAGGATAGCTTTAGAACGCTAAATATTGAACAATTATGGATAAAAACATTTGGGTTAGTATTTGTTGATTGGCGATTGGGGGTGAGTGCCTCCACAGCAGAGGTATATTTCGCAGTAACATCCGGAGTAGAGGAGGTGGTATGTGTACATTGGCCGGGTTAGTCAGAATGCCCCTTGTTCCCCGTTCAAGGGTGTGCTGCACGTGGGTAAAAAAATATTTGCCAGGCCGATGCTGAAAATACCTTGGTGCCTGACCACAGGCTGAGCAGGCACAATTCTACGAGCCGAGGCCCCAGGATACATAGATGCCAAGTTTTCAGATTGTTATGTGTGACATTTTCGTAATATCAGTGTATTTATGAGTGATATTTCAACGACTATGAGTGACACTTTCTCACGAGCAAAATCAAGCAATGAAGATGAGGGAATTATATTACATTAATGGTACTGTGCTGAGGGGGGCCCTGGAGCTCGGGGTCATTTGTTACACCCCTGGTTTTATAATAACAGCGCTTGACATTCACAGGCCCTTATATACGTGACTTCTCATTTCAGTGCGGGGATGCGGACCACCTCACTGAAATGTGTTAGTCTAATGCCTGATGTATTATACTTGGCAGGACTGCGGATAAGTACCTTTCCCCGTGTGACCTACTAAGGCTGGATTTCGTAGTCTGGGATGAGGCAATGTAGATGTAAATGGAAGATCAGGGTGATATAATGTCCCCTGCTCATATTAATCTTTGCAACAATATACCCGATAAACTCTCGCGTGGCAGGCCTTTTGGCAAGGATTGAAGCTGTTCCCTTAAGGCCTTTACCTCTGCTCTTAGAGAGTTAATAACTTCCCATAGTTCTGGGCACAGGTGTCCTCCGCTACTTCGTTCTGCTTAGTGGGGGCAACAAGTGCTCAAGGGTCGATTTGGGGCATCTCGTTGGAGGCCAGAATGGAAAACATGATTTGTACATGAGAGATGTGGGGTTTAGATGAGTTACACAACAGGGAACTATCGTTAATATAACCCCCGGCCTTTGTTTTGGGGCTAATTGCTACATGTGAAGATGATTTCAGGGCAGGAGTCGGGGTACCACGCGGGTGGACGGCATCCCACCACTTATTTCCGAGGGTTTTTCAGGGTGGACGCCGTCCACCCTGCTAAATCAAAACCACGTCCATCATACCATTACAAAATGGGAGCGCGGTGGGAGCGCGGCGCGCACAAAGTAAACAAAGCATTTCCGGGTCCAAGCACGCCGGTCACCACGCCCCCTGCACCTACCAGGTGCACCGTTGCCAGGGTACCCAATAGACGCCAAGGATCCGACCTCAACCAATGAATGGGTGGGTCTGCAACTCGGCAGTCCCGCCCACCCGCAACATGCCCTTTATTTTTCGAGCTTTCCTGCAATTAGCTCCTTTGCTTTTTCGGAGCGAGGGACCCCCTTGCCTGCTGCCTGACCTGCCTCCGCTTCCTGCACCAGACTTCCCGGCCTCGCCTGCTGCCCTCTTTAGTCCCGGCCTCGCCTGCTGCCCTCTCCAGTCCCGGCCTCGCCTGCTGCCCTCTCCCGGCCTCGCCTGCTGCCCCCTCCCGGCCTCGCCTGCTGCCCCCTCCCGGCCTCGCCTGCTGCCCTTTCCCGGCCTCTTTCAAACCTTTTTACACGGATTACACGGATTTGAATGTAAGTAGTATGATGGGGTGCGTGTACCCTTGTGTGTTCTTCCGTGTGTTGCTGTTTCCACATTTGTTTGCATTTCACTGATTTTCTGATGGTGTATTTTTGCTGTGTCTCTAATTGTAAGCCTGTGTATGTCTGCTAGTTGCTGAGTGTTTTCATGTGTGTGTGTGTCTGTATGTATATAATCTCTTCCATACTCTCTCTACGAGGCCTAAAGCACCTTCTTGATTATTGAAGAAATAGCTACTCCGTAAGTAATTTTTATAGCGCTTCGTACGCCTGCTGAGGACACACACATAATTCAGGTTTTCATCTGGTTCCTGGGGGTCCTTCGGTGCATGATGGATTGAAAGTGTGTCGGTTGTCCTCCGTGGGAGAAACTTGGATGTTGTGCATGAGGTTTGGAAGCGGCTAGAAGTGTTTCCTGTAGCTTCAAGGCGTAAGCCCGGAGTAGTTGCGGCGAGAGTTTCTCAGCCGCGCACGCCGGCCCTTGGCAGAGGTATATTAGTGTTGTTCTATCTGCGTTGCTGTTCGTTGTGCCTGCATTGCCCACGGCACGGCAACATTTAGTGTAATTTTTATCCGTGGGTGTGCTGGCCTATTTTCAGCGCGCTACGCGCCTTGAAATCTACTCAGCATTTCTTTAGCATGGGAGCCCAGGCTGGTCGAGCTGTAGATGTCCCATTTCACGGTGGCGAAAGCCCTCGCTAGCAGCTGAAATTCGAGAGCAGCTCTTGAAGGTAAACCAGAGGCCCGCAGTCCTATTTTTTTTTCAGGAATATGCACAGAAGCTAATTTTAGCTTTTTGATCAAATTGACACGCTCTTTAACTTTAACCCTGGCAAACGTTACCACACCCCACGTCGTTCAATAGTCTAGAGCTGCATGTCCGTCGGGTCGGATAGGGTCGTCAGACACGGCCATCACGCCACGGTGACCCCCATCACCCACACTGAATCCGCACTGCTCTGAAGGGCCGAGGCGCCCTTCTGTTTATTTACTGCTGTGGGAAGCAACTTCCGAGCTAGTGCACTGAAGTTTGAAAAGCGGCGCTTTTTCGGAAACTTCTCTTTCGATATCCTATCCTGGGCCAGTGCAGCAGCCTGCTGAGTTAATTTTAGCTTAATGATATGGCTTTCCTTGCTCTCATGCGCTCTAATCTGTACTGTTATGTGTGTATTTATCGTGGTGTACGTGCAGTTCAAGTCTTTTATGGAGTTTATACCAATTGAGCAATATTTAGCGAGAAAAACCAATGCAGTAAAAAACGCTGGTGTCTTTTTTTAGTAGTATTTTATTCAGCAAGATATAACCTACGCAGAATTATATCTCTAACATTTTAGAAATTCTGCATATTATGTGGTCCAAAACAAGGACTTTGCGTACGACTTATTTGATGCCCGTTCAGAAGGAATGTCGAAAATACATGTTTTCAACACTTACATCTCTAAGACTATTTGAAATCCTGCCTAATATGTGGTTCAAAACAATGACTTCAAACCATTTGCTGTATTTAATAATTTACAGAGTAAAAGGATGCTGGTAACTTTATTGAGCAATGCCCTCCTCTCAAAAAATTCTCTGCCCCGCCAGCACCCCGTGATGAAGACACCACACAGGGCCACAGGGAAGATGTCCCACAGAATCTCTGACCACACTCACAGAAGTTGTAAATTTACGTTTGAAGTGCATTTCTTTCTGTTATCGAAATTCACTAAGCATTTTATATGTAAACCTGAAAAGCTGCAGCAGTCGCATGTTCCCAGAAGTAGTTTTGGGGATCTTTTTACAAAGGTGTTTTAACATGCTTAAATGTAACAGGCATAGCTTTACTCACGCATAACCCCGACACTATAGTGAAACTGCATTGCAAAACTTTTTTTCTCTAGTTGGAAGACATTTTTTTTCCTATTGCAAAACTTATTCCTCTAAGCATCAGCTGGTTTTGTGTGCATTCACTCCATGCTGGATTAAGATTTAGTCCTGTCCTTTCCAGGAGTAAATCTCCAACCATATCCAGAGTGGGAATGTCTCTTGCTAAGTTTGTGAAAATAAAAAAAAAACTGGGTGTTCACAAAGTTTGTGGGCGTTCCACCTGCTTTCCAAAGCATTCCCTATCATAGAATGCTACGCTGTGACCAGTCTGTATGCAGATGTGCTCACTTATAGGTCTGCATCAGTCTGTAGTCTAACCTCATCTTCTAGATTTCACCAAAAAAGCACAGGAAATGTATTTTATAGCCCCATGTTCCACGTCGCTCATTTGCAGTAACAGTGTAAGATTATGAGCAAATAAATAGCTTTGTGAATGTAAGTTCATTTTTTGGGGAATATAAATCTATATTTTCAACCATAAATACCAATTTTTTCACCAAAGTTTAACATAGCTGTACAAATGTTTTTGTGCAGTAGGATCCCTCTGCGCATAATGAGGTCCAGTCTCTAATAGGACAACTGTAAGGCGACGGCCTGGGATGTAAACCCAGCTTCCCAACTTAACAAATTATTGTGTAAGCTTGAGCATATCACTCTATATCCCATTGTCTGAGTCCCCGTGCCTGCTAACATTGTGAGTGCTTAGAACCCACCTGCATATAAGTAAAATCACTAGAAACTGTCCCATTCTGTTCAGCTTCAGAGTAGTTGTCAGTGCTGTGCTACACAAGACTCCACACTCTCAGAACCCACAATAACATGGTGACCTCACCCTAAGGGACAATCTCCAAAGAGCTTCCAAGAAAAAAGGGATCCGAAAGGATCTCACTCAAGAACCATGCCTCTTAGCACCTTTACAAGCAGTTTCCGAGCAGTGTGGACTCTGCCACACAAAGACCTTGTTGTCATCCTGCCCACCAGCAGCACCCAGACAAACAAGCCACTATGGAAGGGATATGTGATGCAATGGTTACAATGCTGACTTTGGAAGCAGCAAACCTGACGTTTAAACCCCTCTTCCATGCTTGTCCAAACTTATTGTGGCCTTAGGCAAATAAATCTTTATTTCTGGCATTAGTTTCCCTATCTCACATATTGGGAGCCCCTAGAAACACAAACTCGTGCTTTATGAACAACACAGATATTTCTTTTAAGATTGCAAGATCACATATCTGATTCAGTTCTCAGTGTTACACTTTGCATCACCCAGCCTTTTGGCACTGGCAATACTTTTTTACTAATGCTTTTCTGCATCGGCAAAAAGAAAAAATATGATTGTTTGCTGATATGCAACACTAGCAACAAAAACACAAGAGCACTTACGTGTAAAGATGTGGCAGCTATTTTTTCTTTTCTTTTTACATTTCATTTATTGTTCTAAGATGGAAGACGCCAATCTTGGTGGGGTGATTTAAAAAAAAGTCCAGGAGAAAGCATTCTAAAGAAACAAGCATTTGCAATGCAATAGGGCTCGCATTCACGCAAGTTTGAGCTATTGGAATTATAAATGACAATGCCTTTTATTTATGTTTTGGGTTTTAAAACATAAATAAAAGGCATTGTTATTTACAATACTAATAGCTTAAACTCTCGCAAATGCAAGACCTATTGCATTGCAAATGCTTGTTTCTTTAGAATGCTTTCTCCTGGACTTATTAGTAGTGGTGGTATTGGCAGTGGTATTGTTTGGTGGTGGTATTGTTTGGTGGTGGTGGTGGTGGTATTGGTGGTGGTGGTCTAACTTTCCTGTAGCGTATTGAAAATGTGTTCATGTCACCTTCGCTCAATTAAGGCTACACTGCCATCCGGGACCACTCAGGGTTGCTAGCTTGACTCCAGTGGTGTGGAGGCTCTGGGACCCACGTCTGAGCTACCCCAGTACATTTTGTTTAAGGCTTTCAGTCTTGTACACTAGCCATCTTACCATAGTAAGGGTTTGTTTCGGAAAAATAAAAATGTCTCCTACCCACAGGGAGATTTTCCCCTACAAGTGGTGGGCAGTGTTAATTTTTCCTGCCAGGCATGGCAGACACTGAGTGTGGTCTGTCTCAGCAAATCCGCCCCAAGTAGGCAGACCTTTTTAAATGACAATGAATTTTATTTGTGTGTTAATTATCAAAACAGAGAAATAACATTGTCATTTACAATGCCAATAGCTTAAACTCTCGCAAATCTGAGACCTATTGCATTTCAAAGAAGTGGCCGGAATTGTCCCGGGCTGCTTGAAAGTAAAAAGTTGGTGCACACTGCTTTCTCAATGATTTTTCAGATTAACAATGGCTCTATTTTCTTGTGCCCATTTTATCTGTATTTCTCCATTTTTATTTTGTGCTTGTCGTTCGGGCAAGGAAGCATGGATGTTTCTAAGTTTAGGGTTCAAAATGATCACTTTTGAAAGGTCTCCATGCATTCATTAAAGGCAAACTGCTGTGTCGCCAACATCCAAAAGCGCTTTAACCTCTTCAAATATAAAAATGTGGGTGCTCAAGATTGATGGACATCTATGGAATGCCTCAGAATCGTTTCTAAGGAATGACTGGCGGTGACTCACCATTCCTTCAACTATGAACATTTTGACAGTTGCCTAATGTGGAATCTTTTTTACACTACAGCTTACAGTATCTTATTCAAAAGATCTCCCTGCCTTGCATTTGTCCTGCTCACACCTGCAATGGTTCATCCTGCAGCACAACAGGGCCACATTGGGTCCCATGCTCACCCAGGACACAACACAGATCACCAGGAATTCACCCAGCCAGCTGCTGCCAGACCGCAAACTTTACCTTCTACCCCTAACACGGATGCTGCAACAGTGGTAGGCAAGAGAGGTAAAAAGCGCAAATACTCCTTGGCAGAAAATGTTTTGTTCATTTATGACCACAAATCTTTTTAATGTAATGTTCATACATGACATGGGAAACAAAATGAGCAATATCACACCGGTAAAATCGAAGATCATCAATTGCGAATTGAGGGAATTTTTCTTTTTTAAAAGGGCATTTTGTGACTTTCTCTCTTTTTTTTATTATAATACCACCACAAACCGGGATGGGTGGCTCATTGGGCCACAAACATTTAGCTAGGTGCCAAAAGTAATACGGAAAATATTTTTGCCAAGCAATTTTTCAATTTTTTATCCTCGCCAACCATCAGTGAATATGAGTGACAAATGCAAAAAATAAAACTGACCCAATGCTTTCTGCGAATTGAGGGAATTTTTCTTTTTTAAAAGGGCATTTTGTGACTTTCTCTCTTTTTTTTATTATAATACCACCACAAACCGGGATGGGTGGCTCATTGGGCCACAAACATTTAGCTAGGTGCCAAAAGTAATACGGAAAATATTTTTGCCAAGCAATTTTTCAATTTTTTCTCCTCGCCAGCCATCAGTGAATATGAGTGACAAATGCAAAATATAAAACTGACCCAATGCTTTCTGCTTTCTACAGAAATAAGCAAATGCAAATCCAGCATCATGGATTTCTTTGCGAATGCGAATAAGAGATTGCGGTTTGATTCGGAAAGTAGCCTAGTACAGCCCGGTGCATGCTTGAAAGATGTACCTGCACAAGATTCGGAGAAATTGATGTCAAGCCAAGGATCGATTTCACCTTCTCCACTGGAAGACTCTTCAACAAAGATCGATACCACCTTGCCAGAGTGTTGGGACCACAATCAGTGGGCTCAATTTAAAGAAAAGTATACATGGCTAAGTTGTGAAAATGGCCGCCTTGGCTGCAACATATGCAGTGAGGTTAAGCTACTTGGAGCATCACAGGGTGTGGGTTTGTCAAGAGAATGGGTCACTGGGAGCATTGCTGCATCTGGCCCAACAAAATCTAGCCAGTTAGGCTCACTGCGCAAAAAAAATACATAAGCATAAACTTTTTGAAGCACATTGTAATGCATGTGCTATCCAAGATGCATCCAAGAAGGAGGTACTGCCGTCAACGTTCCTGGAGCAGCAGAGGCATTTTCATGCTTCAGCGGTTAAGGTGTTTCGCACTCTTTACTTTTGTGCAAAAAATAATCGCCCCTTTTCAGACTTTCCAGGTCTATTAGTTTTGCAGGTTGCTAGTCAGTCAGATATGGGCTCGATTCTACACAGCAAATTCACTGCAGCACAGATAACTGATTGCATTGCTGAGGAAATGCGGAGAAAGCTTTGCATAGGCATTGTTGAACAGGCTCCAAAAATATCTGTTTATATTGATGAGTCAACAACCCATTCTGCATTGACTGTTTTAATTATTTATGTTCGTGCTGCATTCAATGGAAAAGAGCCCCTAACCTTTTTCCTTGACTTGCTTGAGTTGCCAAGGGGCGATGCAGAGTGCATTGAGTCCTCACTCTTGAAATGTCTGGAAAAACATGGGTTTTGCAACACGTTCCTTGCTGACAATTGGATAGGGGTGTGCAGTGATGGTGCCAGTGTAATGCTTGGGAGAAACTCTGGTGTTTTGGAGAAGCTATGTTGTAAATACCCTCGACTTGTAAAATGGCACTGTCTATGCCACCGGCTTGAGCTCAGTGTAGCGGACACGGTTGATACAGTGCCAGGCCTTAAGCACCTTGCATCATTTTTTGAAAAACTGTATGTTGTGTACCACCAGTCTCCCAAAAATCAGCGGGAACTTTCCTGCATGTGCAAAAGAGCTAGAGATTGCAATTTTGAAAATTGGGCGAGTATTTTCAATCCGGTGGATTGCTTCTAGCAAAAGGGCAATACGAGCAGTGTGGGAGTCATACCCAGCCCTTCACCAGCATTTTGTTCAGGCCAGCTTAAGTACTTCTCGTGATGCCAAACACCGGTCTACTTTCAGCGGGCTGAATAGAATTCTGACATCTTCCGATTTTGTGCTCAATCTAGCTGGTGTTGCAGATGCGGTTCATGAGATTGGAACACTGTCGGAAGCACTTCAAAGGGATGAAGTAACTCTGCCACGAGCTTACCAGCTCATCAATCGTTCAGTAAGGGCGATTGAAAAGCTTAAGGAGTTTTCAGGGACACACAGGAAGGAGGCTGAAAAAGCTATTGAGAGTGACTTATTTAGAGGAGAGGCAATCAGCTGTGAGGACTCACGTGGGCAGGTCAAAATAAACCTTCCCCAGTTTTATCAAAATCTGGCAGATAACTTGCGCTCTAGGTTGTATGCGCAGTCTGCAAGCAATAGGTCGGCCACATCATCTCGGACAGATGAATTTTTAGCTCTTACATCAGAGATAGATGTTCTCAACCCACAGAAGTGGCCATATGACATTGAGAGCCCATGGTTTGAAGGTGAGGAGAAACTACAAAACCTGTGCAGGAGATTCTGTCTTAATTACAAAGGCGTATCTGAAGGCTTCAGAGACTATATTAATAATGGTGGTAATGACATTCCAGAGCAACTGCAACCTGTTTTGAGGGCGATAAGCACACTTCCTGTGAGTTCAAGTGACTGCGAAAGGGGTTTCAGCACAATGAACTTGGTAATGTCACCCATACGAAAATGCCTTGGTATCGGACGCCTTTCATCATTAATGTTCATAAACCTCATGGGTCCTCCTCTTCCTCTTTGGAATCCAGTGCCATATGTGAACAGGTGGTTGATTGCTCATCGTCATGCAGATGATAATCAATCTAGAAAGGTCGATCCTACAGCCCAGCACAATAAAAGATATGCAGACGCATGGTCGTTTTTTAATTGATAGCTTACAATGATATAAGCTGTCTCACATTTTTCCATGGCCAGACATCCTGTGCCAATATAACATGTCCCATAATGTCTGAAATAACAGATGTACAGAGTATCAGGATTTAACTGTAACGGTGCACCTTGCATTTTTTTCTCTCATGGTCACAGTGTATTATACTTGTTAAGAAATGTAAATGTCGTGTTCTAGGTAGCGTAATAAATTTTATAGTTTTGATAATCACTATTGTAGTTTCTAGTATGTGCTTTTCTTCGGCTTTTTTCAACACACTAATTCTACTTTTGTTGCAATATATGCAAATGATAGATCTGCCTTACATGTGATGCCACTTCCTGTTGTGATGTCACTTCCTGTCGTGATGTCACTTCCTGTCGTGATGTCACTTCCTGTGACCACGCCTACCTTGGAGAGTCCCCCCACTTCTGTTTTTAGGACTTGTGCCCTGGATGATTTACACTTCCCAACTTTTTTAAACAGAGGGGCAGCGTGTAGCTTATATGGCTTAGCACCAGAGTTTCCATAAACAACAGGTTGGAGGATTTGCTCCACCTCCTCTATAACATTGTCTATATCTTAAAAGGTACTCCTGTGCGATGGACGATTTGTTGCCTTTTTTCCTAGTTGGTTCACCAGCAAGTTTTTCGAAGCTCTTCCTTTTCCCCATGGCTATAGATGACAGATGTTTTATGGTGAGATAACTAAATATCACTCAGCAGATACATCAACTATGTAGCAACACTGCAGACACAACCTCCCCAGCACAAAAAAAAACAATTGGCCAGACTACAGACTTGCGTAAAAAGACTACAGGGTATTTGCATTATTTAAATATCTTATTTCTCCTCACCTCAGCGGGGGAGACAATGTAATAAAGATTACTGGATCTGGGCGCTGGTAAACAAATCATAATAAGAAAGAACAACCCCACAAGCGCCAGAGAAGTTTATAGTTATATAAGTCCCAAAAAGTTGTTCTAACTTTGTAAGGGAGTTTGCAGTTAGACCACAAGGCCAAGGGGGTGGCCTCCCCCACCTCTTCCTGTGACTGACGGGCACAGGACAGGACTGCTATTGGCCCGGGTGCAGCCTACGCATGCCTAGTGCTGTGGGAGGACTGTCACACTTTTAAGTGATATAGTGGTCGGCCAGGAGAACGCTGGTGCCTCTTCTGGTGCAAGGACTTCTGTACGCGGTAGGCACCTCGATGCGCCCCCCCAGGAACAGCAAGACCATTAGCTTTCCCGCACTGTGGGAGGACTGTTGTGCTTTTAAGTGATATGCGGGTGGGGCAGGACAATACTCGAGCCTCTTCTGGCACAAAGACTTTTGGACGCTGCAGGTACCTCGATGCAACCCCCGGGAAAAGTGGGACCCTTAGCTTTCCTGCTACGCAGGAGGTCTGTTGTGCTTTTAAGCAATATACAGGAGGGGCACAGCAACACTGGTGCCTCTTCTGACACAAGGACCTCTGGACGCTGTAGACAACTCGATGGAGCCACAAGGAACAGCAGACGGTTAGCTGTTTCTGCACCGTGGGTGGACAATGGTGCTTTTAAGTGGTATGTGGGTGGGGCAGGGCAACGCTGGTGCCTCTCCTGGCGCAAGGGCTTTGGATGCTGAAGGCACCTCGATACAGCCCCCAGGATCTGCGGACTGTTAGATTTCTGCATCACAGACTTGCGAGTGCCACACCTGTGGTGGGTGCGACCTTGCTGGTGGGGCTGGGGGACTCCGATGCAGCAGGGGAGCATTGTGCTGCAGCACCTGGGCAGCTCGGCCCCTGAAGCCTTGTTGATACGTTGGTGAGACTCTGGGGGCCAGCACTACTCTAGGCCCCACTAGCTCTGATGCCCACTCTGGAGACAAAAAACACATTACTCTGTCTTTGGTGCCTGGACACCTGCCCTCTCAACTGTTACACATTGGAGGGTGGCCTGAAGAGTTTGCACACCTGTACTTTGCCCCGGGCCCCCGACGATTTCTTGCTTCCGACTTACAGCCTGAGGAGGGGAGCTCATAACCCTGCAGGGGGGCAATGGGCACCTCATCTCCAGCCACAGCTCCTGTTAATCTTACTGGGAACTCACTGCGACACTGCCTGCTTGACCCCATAGCTGCTATGGCAGAGGGTGCGCCTCTCTATGACTACTGAGTATGAAGACAGGTGCTCCCCTTTAGCCCTCTATGTGCCACACACCCTGTGCTGGCCGGATCGGGTCACGGGGGCGGCAGAGATATGAGTGGCCCTCGTCTGGTGTGCAGGGGCGCCTGCGGAGAGAAAGCGGCGGCGGCGTACTGGGGCCTTTTACTGCCACATCGTCCTGCTGTTCACAGTGTGTGGGGTGGCCGCTGATTTCGCGTACCGGAGACTGCGCTAAGGACTGCTGAGATGACGCGGGACCGCACAGGTGTAGGTCAGAATAAGCAAGGGCCTATGGACAAGTTTACTGAGGCCGGACAAGCCGCGGGGACGCAGGGCCAGTCACCTGATAATGCTGCCCTCCTGGCGGTCATCACCCAGTCCAGGGACAAGCTTGATGCTAAAATCGGCGCGATGGGCTCGGACGTGATGTTGCTCCGCCAGGACTTGAGGAACGCAGTTGAACGCATCACTGGTACAGAGACTCGCATTTCGGAGGTGGAAGACGATGTGTCTATCCTGAAGAAGAAGATGGCGGACATGGAACGTGTGCAGAAGGGCCTGGCCCTGCGCGTCGAGGATGCTGAAGGGCGGGCCCGGCGGAACAGCCTCCGCTTTGTGGGTTTTCCGGAGGGCTGCGAGGGAGACAGCGTGGAACGTTTCCAGACCCAGTGGCTGGAGGGCTGGCTTCCCCCAGAGGTGTTGTCTCGCTGCTTTGTGGTGGAGCGGGCCCACAGGCCCCTGACGCAGAAGCCCCCCCAGGGGCGCGCCCGAGGCCCATCATCGCCAAATTCCTCAATTACTCAGACCGGGACACTATCCTGCGTCAGGCGCGGATTAAGGCCTCCCTAACGTGCGACAGCGCGAACATTCTTATCTTTCCGGACTATACACGCCTAGTGCAACAACAGCGACAATCCTTCCTGGCTGCTAAGGCGCGTCTCCGAGGCCTCAAGCTCCAGTACGCCCTGCTGTACCCGGCCCGGCTGAGAGTCATCTTCCAGTCCCGCACGTTGTTCTTCGACTCACCGGAGGAAGTATTCAAATGGACGGATGAAACTGTCAAGCTGCGGGTCAATATGCCTCCGGGGGGGGGAATCTGATTCTTCCTCCAGTGGGATAGCTTGAGACGGCCTTAGGAGTCAGCGGCGACGGAACAGAAGATCACGTTCCAGGCGTTGTTCTCGCTCTGGCTCGGCAGTCCGGCGGGGGCATCCTTCGCCGGAGCAGCAAAGAGCAGTGAAGTGAAGCTGGAGACTCTTGGTTTGACTTGCATTCTGTTTTGGGTAGATGTCTAGGTGGGCCAGTTCCTTCGGGCTGGGTGCCTTGCCTTGCAGGACTGGGCAGGAGGGAGTGATGCCCTAGGGTTATGGGGTACTGTTTGGGGATCTATTGGAAGGGGTGGCCTTTGTTCCCCCGTTGGGGTCCTGGCTACACTCTGGCCGCGACAGGTGCTTCCATATTCGGGAGGTGCAGGGTGGGGGGTGGTGGGAGGGGGTTGCACAGCGGGGTGGGGTTCTGGGGTCTTTTTGTGGTTATCTTGATGCTGCCTATATGCCTTATTTTCTGTGCGCTGAGTCGAGAAACACTGTTTGACTATTTAGAGTTGGTTTGCCATGTCTGATACTGGAGGAACAGGATGGGTAGACCCTGGCTCCTTACGCATCGTTAGCTGGATTGTGTGTGGGGTGCTAGACAAGGTGAAACGGGGAGCAGTGCTTCAGTATGCCAAGAGGGCAGGGGCGGATGTTCTTCTACTCCAGGAGACCCACATTCTAGGCACAAAGGCGCTATGTCTGCAACGGTATGGGTTCCACCAGGTATACCACTCCGGGTTCACCAGGGGGTCGAGAGGGGTAGCGATACTCATTCACCGTAGGGTCTCCTACACACATGACAGACTGTGGGCCGACATTCAGGGGAGATATGTGATTGTCCAGGGTAGAATAGGGGTCGACAGGGTAACCCTGGGCAGCGTTTATGCTCTGCCGCCCCTGCAGTGGTCTATTGTGGAGCGGCTCATGGCTCTTTGGGGGGACATACCCGATGCCTTAGGTGTGACTGGGGGGGACTGGAATGATGTGATGGACCTGAGCTGCGATAGGTTGCGGGGCGATACGACTTATGGGGCGGGGGGCCCTCCCACGAAACTGCGCGCCATGGCGACAGGACTGGACTGAAACGACACATGGAAACACATGCACGGCCTGCGTAGGGAATACACGTATTACTCGACGGTGCATGACTCGCTCTCCAGACTTGACTATCTCTTCGTCCCCAGGGGACTGACACATAGGATAGTGTTGGCTGCAGTGTGTCAGGTGCAGTTCTACCAAGAGTCCTCTCTGACCACTCACCGATTGCCCTCACATTTCGTATAGGTCCCGGCAGACAGCCTTTCAGGTGGCGGATGTTCGGGGGGGGGGCACTTGCTGAAAGAGGAGTACAGGGAGCATTTATCTAAAGAAATAAATGATTACTTTGTCTTTAATGTAGGCTCAGTGGATTCTGCAGCCGCCCTTTGGGAAGCGATGAAGCCCACGATACGGGGGTCTACATTTCTTGGTGCGCAGCGGCGCGTAGGGAGCGGCGAAGTGATCTAGTGCTGCGTGAGGCGGCCATAGAGGCGCTGGAGCGGAGGGGTCGAAAGTTAGGCGGCAGACCGACCAGACTGCAGCTGGTGCTGGCTCAGCAGCAGTACACTGCGGTTTCGATGGAAGACGCTAGGCAGGCTTGGCTGGCCACGCATAGCCGGGTGTACCAGTGGGGAGATAAATCAAGTAAAATGCTACACCGTTTGTGCCAGGGCACGCTGCATGCTCAACCATTTCCCCTGTTGGGTGATTCAGAGGGGTTGCCTGTTACTGAGCCCTTGGTTCTTGCCGAAACCTTCGCCGCATATTATGGGGAGTTGTATGTGCCTAGGGAGTGTCTGGGGGAGGATGTAATCAACGGTTTGTCGACGACTTACCCCCACGGTCGGTTACGGATGACGTGAGAAAGCTGCTGGACAGGCTGCTGTCTGATGATGAGCTGGGCTCAGCCTTGGGGGAATTGAGCTGGGGTAAGGCTCCCGGTCCTAATGGCTTTCCGCCCGAGTTTTTAAAGCGGTTCCACGTACAGCTCGGGCCGCAATTTCACCCGGTAATTGAGGAGGCGTGCGAGGGGGGTTTGCTCCCCCCGGACTGGAGACATGCAGAGGTGGTGGTCCTTTTGAAGCCAGGTTGACCCCCCCGAACATCATGCATCCTACCGCCCTATATCCCCATTTAATACAGAGGCCACATTACTAGTTTAGTCCACCCTGATCAGGCAGGATTTATGCCGCGGAGGGGGACTCGCCACGATATAAGACGCGCACACGTTGCGATCTCTGCCTGCTGGAGACTTGGGGAGCAGGCGGTGCTGTTTTTAGTTGATATGGACATGGCGTTTGATTCCCTGAGTTGGGTATATCTATTCGCCCTCCTGCGGCCCTGAACTTTGGTCCACGATTCATGTCCTATCTACGGTTATTGTACACAGACCTCATGGCATCAGTCTGAGTGGGGGGAGCAAAATTGCGCTAATTCCTGGTCCAGAGGGGCACTCGGCAGGGATGCGCCCTTTCCCCATATCTCTTCGCGCTGGCCATGGAGCCCTTGGCGGCGTGGGTTCGTATAGATGCCCAGCTCAAGGGTTTCCGGTGGGCACCGGGTCTCACTGACAAAATTGAGTTATATGCGGACAATGTCTTATTCTTTATTACTGATCTAGATCGCTCGGGCCACGCTTGCTTCGTATCCTTGAGATCTTCGGTGAAACCTTCGGTTTGTACATGAATCCGGCCAAGTCGACGCTGTGGGTGCTGGATGGGCAGAAACGGGTGGGCACATGGGCCTACGGGCTGCAGTTGGCGACCGGAGGGGTTAAGTATTTGGGGGTCTACCTGTCGGAGGAGGTGGCTGCCTCCCGAGAGCGCAACCTCACTGCAGTGTGGGATCGCACGCGTGAAGACCTGACGGTCTGGTCACACATCCCCTTAACAATCTATGGCAGATCGGCGATCTTCAAAAGGGTGGCGCTTCCCCACCTACTGTACCAGCTACAGAACCATCCCTTTCAGATTCCGCCCCATTGGTGCCGGCAGGTCAACTCTGCGCTGGGTGGATTCCTCTGGGAGGGGGGGATCGCACGGGTGGCTCTACGTACATGTTTTCTGTCTACTTACTCGGGGGGGCTTGCTACGTCCGACATCCTTTCGTATTATCTGGCGGCACATTTGTTGGTACTCAATGAATGGTGGTATGGTGACCAGGGCGACCTGGCTTACGCCGTAGAGCGACATCTGATGGGCACCGCGTCCGTCCACACCCTGTTATACTCTGCACCACTTCGGCCAGGCCTCCCGTCCGCCACACAGGTGGTTTTCTATGTCTGGAGGCGGGCTCTGAGTAGGATGGGGTGGTGGAATGTGCTGACCCGGGAGACTCCCTTGTGGCGCTATGGTTGATTTCCCGATCTGGAGGCCATGTAATGTAATGTAATGTAATTTGACTTATATAGCGCACAAATCACCCGAAGGTCTCAGGGCGCTTGCTTAGGGAACCCGTCCTGGTATTCCCTTGTGAGATACCCTCGGCAGGGTATCCACAAGGTGAAAGCCAGGCATCCCGCCGCGAGGGGCCGTAGTGGAGATTAAGCAAGCTATTGCCCAGAGTCGCAGAGTGTGACCCCGTGAGTTGAGTAGGCACCGGCGCGAGAATTAACGAGTCCGTGGAATTTTTGAGCCCGAGACCCTGCCGCGTCGGGAATCGAACCCTGGTCCACGGCCGCTCTCAGCCTCCAGGTCTGCCGCCTCTAACCACTGAGCCACACTTCTCCAGGGGCTTTGGAGGTTGGGATGCGATAGGGATCTCCTCGCTGAGCTATGTCATGGGGGGCTGTACCCTGAAGTCCTTTCAGAAGCTGCAGGATGAGTACAAAATGCCACGATCCCAATTTTTAAAATATCTCCAGTTCAGACACGCGCTGCTGCCTTACCTGACGGACGTAGGGACCCTTCCCGAATTCAGCCCGATAGAGGCCAAGGTGTTCATGGGTGATCTCCCGGACAAAAAAAAATCTTACGTATATATCAGACGTTGGTACAACACTGTTCCACTGACCAACACAGACTCAGGGCGGCTTGGGGCGGGGACATGGGGGACCTGTAGGAGTAGGACTGGGATGAGGCCCTGGCTAGCCCGAGGGGAGCGGCCATATCCACGCGCTTGCGACAGATTCAATTCAAATACTTGCACCGCACATACTTCACCCGGATGCGCCTCTGGAGGGCGGGCTTGATTAGTTCTCCCGAGTGCCTCGCTGTGGGGCGGGGGAGGGCACTCTTCTCCATACTGTATGGGAATGTTCGGCTCTGCAAAGATTCTGGAGTGGAGTGTTCATTTGTTTGTCCGAGGTTCTGGCATGGGTGCTCCCGCGCATACCGAAAGTGGCCCTTTTGCACGTGATGGAGGGGATAGGGGCAATAGATATAAGCAACACTTGCTGGTACTTGGCCTAACGCTGGCGAAGAGAGACATTGCTAAGGCTTGGAAGGCGCCCCAGGCCCCACCGCTGTCTGCTTGGAAGAGTGGGATGGACTTCTGTATGGGACTTGAGCAGCCTGTATTTGTGGCCAGGGGATGCCCCCGTAAGCATTTTAAGATATGGAAGTGATGGGCGGACTATCGTGGTCTAGACCTGGACCCGCCGCTTGAGCGGACAGACCTACCAGATGTTCGACAAAGTGGCTCCTAGATGGAGAGCAGGGAATGTTTCGATAGGCTTGGCATGCAATGTACAGAATATATGTAACTGGGTGGCAGCATTGGCATATATGGAGGGTGGGGTAGGGGGGAGTGTTGGTTGTTTTGATAAAAAAATGCCTAGGATTGTACTGTTGAGATATTGATGTGGGCAGACTCTCCGGGTTTCGGAGCCCTGCATTATATGTGACCCCTGACAAATAAAATCTGTTTTCAAAAGAAAAAAAATAAGTACGTATCTACTCAAAGCAAAGGCCCTTTTTCCTTCATAACTTATTTGTTTATTGTTCTTTTGAATCTGTCCTTTCATAAGGAAATGGGAATATAGGCGTAGCTCTCCTAGTCGTAGGCTCGGTTTTATTGCCAAGAGCCTTTGTTTAGTTTCTTGTATCATTGTCACAGTGGTCCAAGGACATCCAGAATATGCTAATAGGATTCATGTATTTCCAGCCATGCTAAATGAAACTCATTCACAGTTAGTTGTCATCCAGAAAATCTGGAATGGATCCTGGCCATAGCGGGCACCTGGCGTTTCCCCGGTGGGCCACCTGGTTGGGGGCTGGTTTTAGGCCCCTGGGGGGCCGTTTTTGTTACCGGGGGCCGTCAATATCGGCCCCCTGTAACAAAATCGGCCGAAACTGGCCTTGCAAACAGCTCGGCCTCACCCCCGCCTCCTCCCTAGGGGGTTCGGCCGACCAGTTTCCCAGTCCGGCCCTGAATGGATCTGCCTGCCTGGATCCATGTGAACACCCTTGCCCTGCTTCATTCTGCTTGCTGGCTCTCTATTAGAGGAACAGAAGGGTAATACAGTTATGCATGGGACTTGTTTCAGCTCTGTACATGAATTCTATGCACTGCACAGCACTGAGCTCCCCACAACTCCATGCACAAGGTTTATGGTCTCATGCAGCCTCTGCTTTTCCATTAGACGTCCCACTAAATAGAATGCTGCAGAGAAAAAAATTAAATAGTGATAAAATTATTTATCACCGGTTATATATTTCACTACTCCATCCCGAGCCCACTGGTAGAGAAGGGCCATTGCTGCTGAGTGGCAGCAGCTGGGAGGAGTGGTGGGCACTAAGTTTAAAGTGCGCAAGTCACTTTAGCTGGCTGTTTGCGATGGCCAGCTAGACATGCGATTTTTAGACAGCTGGGTGGTGAGCAAGCACAAGCCTTCAGTGCCTGTGGGAACACCCTCTCCAACTAATCCTGGTTCTTCCCTCATGCTGGTTAACAGCATGTGAGCAGCAGCTGGACTGGTTAGGGGAATTGGGTGTAGCAGCCTGGACAACTGGAGAACAACAGGACCGGAAGACGAGCAGCAAGCTAAGTGCATATTTTTCATTTTACTTTTTTTCAGTGTAAACAAAATCGCCAACATGCATTACATTAAAGTTTTAAAGTTAAACATGTTAACTTTAAAATGATAATGTAATGCATGTCAGCAATTTAATTAGTGTTTATTGCATGCATGCCAAATTTTAATGTTCCCCAAGTCGGCACAGCACCATTTTCACTCATGTGCCTGCCTCACCATTTTTCAGTTGTGGACAGCCGCCACTGGTCTTGTGACTCAATGCAATCATGGGTGAACAGCAATGACAACGCGGGGATCACCCCGGACTGCCATTACAATGGAGGAATTACAACGAAAGTTGTTACAACAACTTTCGCTGGAGGGCGCTCTTGGATAGGGAATAGTTTAATTTTCCATCCAACTCCTTCCCTACTGTCAACGTGGGCTGGAGTTGGAATAGAAAATTAAACTATTCCACTATTCAGCGCCCTCCAGCAAAAGTCGTTGTAACGACTTTCGTTGTAATTCCTGCGTTGTAATGGCATGCGTGGTAATACCACGCGTTGTCATGTCATACAACCCAAACATGCTACCTGATAGGGGTGTAACTAGGGCCCGGGAGGTCCTACGGCATATGGTGTTGGGGAGGCCCATCCCAAGGCTAATACATATCTGTGAGATATGAGAGATTCATGGGTCCCTCATCACAGTCTGCAGGGGAGCTCCATCACTTTGTTACGCTTCTGCAAGTAATTAAAAATACGACAGAGGCTACAACATCGGGTTCAGAAGTTGCTACAAAGGTAGCTCTTTATATGCGCATTTGAGAATAATGAAAAGGTAAACTGGACTTCCAAGACATAACGTATCGTGGGGAAGATCAGATACATTAGAAGTTTAAATTTGACATTTTTCGCATCTTCTAGATGTGGCTTTTTTCATTTTCCACATATTTTGTTGGCACTAATGCATACTGTAGCTGCCACTGTTTAGCATTTTTGGAAATGCTGTAGCCGTTCACGTGATTGTACATCTTCTCTAATTTCAACATTCAAGCAAAAAAATATGTATAACGCAATAGCACAGGGATGTAGCTAACCATGAATTCATTATGAACCGTCCCTCTGAATTAATGTCAAAAATGTTACTACACCAAGGTCACAAGCCTGTGGAGAAGGTGTAGTAAGGTGAAAACCATCAGGCTTTAACAGCCGGAAACATAGTCGTTAGAAAGATATATAGGCGTATACGCATGATTACTGTGTCTGATGATATAGCAAAAGCTACATAATTATTACTTGCAACAAATAGCACTAAACTCAGAAACGTTTGGGATTCTCTCTACGGAACAGCCATAGATATAGTCTTTTGACGTGTTTTTTAAGCATATTAACCTGTAAGGACCAACGAGTAGTTTCTTTCCAGTCAGTATCCTTTAGAAGTAATGGCAGCAACTTTGAGGCTGCCCTTCTATGTTTGAACAACCAAGCAATATTTTAGTGCTTTGCGAAGGCCTTTTTGGGGGAGCGTGGCTGACTGCGCTCCAAAAGCAAGTGGCACATGTGCAAAGCTTTCTTTGGCATGGATCACAGTATCACATGGAGGATAATGGTACATATTTAATCGGTTGGAACAGCACTAATAAAACTGTATATGTGCACAGGCCTTGGACAGAATGCATTTAGGTGTTTGTAAGTTTTTTCAGATTGCATTTACCACGTTTCCTTTTCCCTCACTATTTACTGACCATGATACAGACCACACAGCTGACGAGTGGCGGGGATAAAGAAAAACAAGCATTTGCAATGCAATAGGTCTCGCATTTTTTGAAACTTTGACCTACTGGTATTGTAACTGACAATGCCTTTTATTATTGCAGGTTTTTTAAACAGATAATAAATAAAAGGCATTGTCATTTACAATGCCAATAGCTCAAAGTCTGACAATTGCGAAACCTATTGCATTGCAAATGCTTGTGCTTGCTTGCACCGTGACCAATGACATCCATGCGACACTACTGGTGCCAACTGTTTAAAGGGGCGCCATCAGTGCATGACGAAGTACAAATGGAGCGTATAGAGGTGGATATATACAGTTTGACATTGCACAAGTGCTAGACCAACTACATTTATCCTATATGGCCAGGAAGAGCCACGTACAGTGCACTAGCACATACCACACTTTGCGCCAGGAGGGACAAGCCACAGACCACATTTGGAAAACATCACCAATATGGCAGCTGAGCACACACCAACATCTGTGTAAGGCCCTCAATAGGTCGTGCTGGTAGCGGTAAAACGATTTTGCAATGTAACTATTACCGGAAGCTTATTTATATGAGAAAGAACTTGCATGTTTTTAGCATTTAAAGGTGTTGAGTTAGAACTCGTTTTTAACGTTTGCTGAAAGGCACACAGGACTTGCGCAGAGAGTAGTATTCCCACATTCATTGATGAGGTAATACAGCTTTCTCTGAATATAAACTACAAAATGTGTTTTAGCTTGTCCGTTATATTCTGGATGCGAGCTCAACAGAACAGCTTGCACTGAGGGCCTGTTAAGCAATTCTCTTCTACTCCAAGAAGCACTTGCATTGTGCAAACTGTACCTATCAACCTTCAGTGCACATCCAGAACAGAGATATCTGTCATACAGTTCGTCTCCGAGGGAGCCTCTAGGCCCTTTCAAAAGTTAACGAACACCACCAGGGCTTGTTTCATTGAACTCTCTGCATGTCTATATTTATTTTGAACTAGGCGCTCATTGCGAACTCGACGTCGGTTTTTTACAGTTAGGAAAACACCATCTTTATGCTGTGTTTTTATGATAAAATATTTTTTATTAACATTTATGTGTAAAGAACGTGCGCTCAAATATCCCCTAAATTAGATTGATACAGGTAACTCCAAAAAGACTTTCAATCACAAAATATGCGTAATACATGAATATGATCTGATGTTACTATTTCAGAACCAAAGTAAAGAATTTCATGGCAACCTCAAAACATTACATTGTTAATAATTCTATAAATGGTAACGCACTTTTCGTTGTGTTTTACGAAATGTTGCCGTTTGTGCTGTTTTAAACAGGATATATTTTGAAAAAGATGTTCCTTTATACAATTCAGGCAAGGGAGAAGGAAATTGGGTTTGTGTTATTCAATGCGTATTTGTTTAATGGCGCCTACAATTAGAAATGTGGTTCAACAATGATAAGGTCTGGGGCTTGTTCCGAAGTCAGCGAGGTGGGCTGGCCGGGGCCTCGGCGCTTCTTTTGAATGCAAATCTCTTGGGCAGGCAAAGGCCTGACGTCAGACAGGGCCTGGGTGAACCATTGGCACGCGCAGCAGTGCTTGGTAACACTTCCAGAGGATACTGCACGTTCCAGGCAGCTCCGGGAGGGCACTAGTTCTCTGCCACGGACGGAAGCAGCAGATAAAGTGAGCAGAGAGCACACACCGGCAATTACCCAGGATACCCTAGGAGCAGCAGGACCTCCGAATGAATGACATAAATCTTATAACGCGCTACTAAGCCCAATGGCATCAAGGGGCCTACCATAAAAACAATCAAAATGACCAAATAACCAGCACTACGGGTACGCCTTTGAGAATAGCCACGTTTTAGGAGCTTTCCGGAACTTCAGGACAGACAGTTGGGATTTAATTTCTAGGGGGAGGCTGTTCCACAGCTTGGGGGCTACCGTTGAAAACGCCCTGCCACCCCATTTACTTCTTCGAACACGAGGCACCACCAGCAAGCTCTTAGTTGAGGAGGGAAGGTCTCTGCCCGGTGCGTAAGGAAGCAACAATTTCCTCACACCACCAGCCCCCTTGCCAGAGAGTGCCCCATAAGTCAAACAAAGAGTCTTAAAGGCGATCCTGGACTCAATAGGAAGCCAGTGCAGGCTTTTCCTAGCAGCCGTGGCGAAAGAGAGTCTTGGGGCATCCAGTACAAATTTAGCCGCCGCATTCTGGGCGGTCTGAAGGCGCTGCACCAAGCCTTTATTAATGGCGGCATACAGAGCGTTGCAATAATCAAGTCGCGAAGCGACAAGTGCAACCTCAACCTGCTTACGAGCCTATGGGGACAAATAATGTTTAATTTCCCGAACAGTTTTAATAATGCCCCAACAGGTAGCAACTGTCGTATTAACCTGCTGTGCCATTGAGAGAACAGGATCGATCATCACTCCCAAGTTCCTCGCAGAATCTGTTGGTGTGGGGCAAACTCCCAGCGAGGGGGGCCACCATTCGGCCGACCAGATGTTAGTGTTTCCGCCGAAAACCAGAATCTCGGTCTTCTCCCCATTCAACTTTAGTGAATTGTAAATCATCCACTTAGAAACCGCCTCCATGCAGTTTCTAAAGTTAAGAACGGAAGAGTTCACCGAGTGAGAGAGGGACACCAAGATCTGGGTGTCGTCGCCGTAGGAGACTTCCTCCATCCCAAACGATCTCACAAGTCTGGCAAGTGGGGCCACATAGATGTTGAACAGGGACGGACTTAATAAGAGTTCACCGAGTGAGAGAGGGACACCAAGATTTGGGTGTCGTCGGCGTAGGAGACTACCTCCATCCCAAACGATCTCACAAGCCTGGCAAGTGGGGCCACATAGATGTTGAACAGGGTCGGACTTAATGTCGACCCTTGTGGAACCCCACATTGCACAGGTGTGGGTGGAGATAGATATTCTCCCAGCTTGACCCTCTGCTCCCTCTGATCCAGGAAAGTAGCCAATAGACTCAAGGCCACGCCCTCTACCCCTATCTCCCTCAGACGAGATGTAAGAACCGAGGGAGACAGGGTATCGAAGGCGGCTGTCAGGTCTAATAGGACCAGAAGGGAGGTGTGGCCCTGATCGACCTCAGTGCGGATGTTGTTAAGCACTATCGTAAGGGCCGATCCGTGCTATGGCCTCTCCTGAAACCGTGCTGGGACTGATCTAGAAGACCCGAGGAATCAAGAAACGCCGCCAAATGCTGGTTTAGATGGATCTCCAGCATTTTTGCTGGTGCTGGGAGCAAAGAAATGGGGCGAAAGTTTTTAAGTACCTCAGGGTCTAATGTAGGCTTCTTAAGGAGGGGCTTAACCACAACACTCTTCCACTGGGAGGGGAAAATACCATCCTTCATTGCCCTGTTCATAATATCCAGAAGCGGAGGCAGCAGGGTATCTCTACAGTCCTTGAGAACTTTGAGAGGACAGGGTCTAAAGGAGACCATGACCTCATCTTGCTTAAAAGCAAGTCAAGTCCCTGCAGGGAAAGCGATGGAAACACAGACAGACTCACTGTAGTAGTCGGGGCATCAGCTTCAGGGGGAGAGAAGACCGAACTGGGAGGGTGAGGGGACATTGAGGCCTTTTGTAATTCAAGGGCCAAGTAAATATCCGCTATTTTCGTGTGAAAATATCCTGCGATTTTATCACAGAGGTCTTGTGAACACACTATGGGATCAGGCATCTGTAACATGCACAATGAATCAACTATCTTAAAGAGTTCTCTCTGGGAGGTAAGAGTGGTCAGTAAATGGGCGAAGTATTCTTTCTTCACCTTAATAACCTCCGCCTTATACTCCTTGAGGAGAAATTTGTGCTTTTCCCTCTCTTGAGGGTGCCAGCTCACCCGCCATAGCCTTTCCTGCTTCCTACACCCCTGCCTTAAGAGCCTTAAAGGCTCTGAAAACCACGGGCTGATGGTCTCTTTCTGGCAGTGTATCGAAGAGTTACAGGAGCCAGCACATTTACTGCTGCCGTAATGGCATTCGGTAGCTCGGAAGCGGCTGTATCAACATCTTTGGCTGAATCAATAGCGGCTTTCTGAATTAGAGGGGCAAGGGAAAGGTTAGTAACCCTCCTAAAGTTTCTCCTAGGTTCCATTTTACTGAGACCACTCAGCTTAAGGTTCCTAGGGAGAGCCTGAAGTTCCATCGGAGCGGCCAGATGGTCAGACCAGACCAATGGAATAGGTGGATCCGTTTTTAACCTGGGGTCATTTGAAAACACCCCATTCAAGATGTGACCCACCTGGTGGGTGGGAAATTTAACCAGCTGCTGAAAGCCACAGGCGGACAAAGAGTCAAGAAGGGTAAGGGAGTCTCTGGAAACAAGATTGTCCAAGTGAAAGTTTAAGTCACCCAAAACCGTCAATTGGGCACAACCTAAGTAGGGTTCCAGGATATTGAGCAAGGACTGGCTGAAATCTGTTCTGGGACCCGGGGGTCTATAAATCAATATGCCCGTAAAAGAGGCAGCACAGGGGGAATTTATTGAAAAATGAAGAGCTTGAAAGGAATCGGAAGGGCCAGACAGTGCAGAAGTGCGGCAAATATGGGATGTCTTATAGAGGATCCCTAAACCACCTCCTCTACGTCCTACTCTATCCAGCCTGGCTAGCACATATCCTTCCGAAATAGCTGCCACCAGATCAGGGCCAGAAGAGTCCGAAGCCCAGGTTTCAGTAATGAACACCCAGGCTGGCCTTCTTACCAATACGAAGTCGCTAAAGGCGATGTTGTTTTTTACCAGGGATCTTGCATTAATAAGGAAACCACTTTCATTCGTGGAGCTAGAAATAAGGGGCAAATATATAGGAGGGGAATGCTTAGAGGAACCCCCAGTCGGTGACTTACAATGGCTAGCAAAGCAGCCACTGCCGCGGGAGTCTCGCAACACCTCCGGAGGGCAGGTAAAATGACACATTAACCAGGAAGGTTTATAAGCGCATATATCCTGATAGGAATATTTAAAAGTTACATGGGCAGCCAAACCAGGTCCGCTTACCTTCCCGTGAGTCCCATCCATTAGCCTGTCCTTAGCGCGGACGGGCGCAGACGGGCTGGACTCTGGCGTGACTCCGGCGTTACTACGGCACAAACGCTGCACGCTTGAAGGGCCGCTTTAAATGCAGGTCTAGCCTGTCCTGATGACAGCTAGCCCACAAAAAAAATGGCACCGCCAGGCGTCCACTTGTACCCCCACGATGGCCGCTACAATGAGCGAGTGAAGCTGGGGACCCGCCAAAGGCGGTGAATATGCCAATTATAGTGCGTGAGTGAGGGCAATTTAATTTAAAGCAGGGTAAAAGTGCCAAACAAAGTTTTAACAAAAAGACAAAACAGGTATTTTAAAAAACGCTATCGCGTTTTAGCAAGAGGAAGCCTAAGGCGCACCACCAGCATGCAAGCGTCGCGAGGGTTATCTTGAGGAAATCCCTATCACACGCATCATGTATGTGAGCTACTGTGGGGACAAGGAGAGCAACATGTACCCAGGCTCTATTAACTCCACCAACATCAGTCTGCCCATTCAGAACTTTGCGCCCACCCAACCCTACCCAGAATATGCAGGATACCACCACCATGTGTCGCAGGTGGAGGAGCACAGCCACTCTTCGGGGGGCTGGGGCCCAAACTAAGGACTCCCAAGAGAGGACTGGAGTGCCTACGGGGCAGGAATGCCTAGCCTGGTGTCTGTGCCCATAACATAACATAACATGTGTATTTGTAAAGCGCACGTTTACCCCTAGGTCTCTTGGTGCTGAATAACAGATGTTTATTGTTACCCAACTCAATGGTACTCATTTTATCAACCTCAGATGGATGAAAGGCTGAGTGGCTGATGCCTGGGCACATCCCCTATGGCTCGCACGAGTACAGCCTGTACTGTAAGGAGGGGAGGCGCAATGAAAATAAGCTGCGAGGGGCGAAAGGAAGGAAAGAAAGTAAATAAAAAATATTCATATGAAAAGAAGCGAGACAGGCAAATTACAACAAACTGGTGTCTAGCACCGTAACATTTACATTGGAAATGCTGCGCTTCTGTCAGAGGGTGGTTGGGGGGGCGGAAACAGCAAGGGTCCGGGACCGAAAGCAACATTAAAAAAAAGTTATTTTAAACAACAGATGAAACAAGCGCACAAGCCACAAGCGCACAAGCGCGGCCCGTGGCCGCGTAAGTTAAAGAGTACTCGTGCATGCAGAGCGTTTGCCTTCTGGTAGCGAGCCGTAGCAGGCGCTATATTTGCAAACAGATGGCGCCGCTGCTCGCTCCCTCAAAGCAAACGTTCTGCATGCATGAGTACTCATTGGAAACAGTGCAAAACATGCATGAGTTTCCAAGAAAGTACAGAGCGATTTCAAGAGGTCCCTCCAATGCAGCGCTTGCGTGCTGCATAGGCGAGACCTAATGAGGGAACTGATTCATCAAAGAAGGGGACAGAGAAATAAATGTGCTGCAGCAGGGCAATGGCACTGAAGCGCACAGTCCTAAGTGGCACTGAGGTAAACGCTAATAAAAAGGTTAGTTGCCCCGAAAGGACTAAACAGTCTTGAAATGGCAAGCTCCACAATTACATTATGTGCCTATGTAAACGTAGTAATCTCCTACATTTTTAAATAAATTTAAACATATGCTACAAAGTAATTACTAACTTGTTTCCTTAAGGCAAAGGTACTCACAAACATTTTCCCGAGGGTCGCAAAGTACTGCCTGTGCCATGCTCGCGAGCCATACCAATGCGAGGGTCAGGGTGATGAAAGGTGGATGTAGGGGACGCAAAGCAGATACATGGTGTGGACAACAGGTGTGTTTGGTGCTGGTAAGAGTGGTAGGGCAGTAGGGCGGGAGGAAGTCAACATACAACAGGATAGGGAAAATAAATAAATAATTGAAACCACTTACCTTGCGCTCGCTGCATCATCGACTCGGCTCTTACCTGTACCAGCCGCGCCTGGAGGACAACAAACCAAGCCTTCACATGACATTGTCTGCCACCAATGGTCTATTCTCATGCACCAAGAATGGAAGTCAAAGCATTAACTTCTAATGTTAAACGTGAGAGGGGAGTAGATACTCATGTTATGGCTAAATTGCAAAATGTGAAACCAGAAAACCTGGTATCAGTCCTGACTTCCCCACTTGTCGAAATTGTGTGATCCTAGGCAACTGGTTAATTTCACTTTGCTTGCTATTTGTTCATTACTACGTATGAGAGCCCTTTAAAGTATGGGAGTTCAGGATATGTGCTGTACAAAACATTCTCTTGTGCTTTATTTAATAAACTATAATATTGATCCAATTATGTAAAATCTAAGGCTACACACGAGGTGCACCTGACAAATCACTAATGGCATTGTTGTCAGGATGGGGAGGCATGCAGGAATCTTTCCATGATCATGTTTGAAAACGATCACTGTCAATAAATGCATCTCAGTCCACTAATATAATCTAATTTACTAAGGTAAAACCCTCATGCATGTGAATAAAGTACACTTTTTGTTGTTTACAGAGATCCTATCATGTTTTACTTGTTTATTTCAGGTTGTATTGAAAACTAAGGGTGTTCCTACAGATAAGTTGTCTGTGACACATTCTTTCTTCTTTACCGTTACTTTAGTTAACTAAAGTATGCCTGTTTGTTTCACAACTTTCTGAATGCTCCTGCTCTGTTAAGCAAACAGCAGCCCAATGCTGCTGTTCACCAGGGGGCTTAAAGTATCAATGCCTTAAGGAGACTTAGGGCCTGATTTATATGTTGGCTGAAAAGGAACTCTGTCGCAGTGAAGGAAGTGAGACGAAAAGAGCGACCCGGGTTACTCAGACCACCTATCTGCCTTCCTTACCAAAATGAAGAGTCGGTCAGACAGTAGAGAATACAAACCAATAATCGTTTATTAGTATACACTCAGAGCGGAGCTCAATCTGCCCAGTCGCTAGGATGTTGCAGAGGGACTGAAATCAACAATCATAGAGATACATCTTATGCATTGAATTCTCAGGCTAAAGCATGCCCATAGTGGAATTTACCAGGCTGAAACAAATAGACAGTTATTGATCCTCATATCATGCATTATCTCAGAAGCTAAAGGTTGTTTCCCCCTGCACCCGGCACTGGACAAGTGGGAGAGAACCTTTATCTGTGGTACATGAACAGTGTATTCATTATTGATGAACGTTTAAACATTCTGGGAAATGAAACCTAACAGGGGCCTTGTCTAAGAAAAAAGCAAAGGTCAGTTTCACTCTTGCACCTAAATTGGCGTCAAGACACAAAATGGTGCTGCGAATGCTTACGTAAAGCAATGCGTAAGCATGAATTTTTCCATCCTAACAGACCCTCCTTTTAGCATAAGCTAACCATTTTGGTTGTATAAAAGCAAAAAGGCATATTTTTCAACAAATCATGAATACATTGTTTTAGGAGCATTCCATATTCTCATCTTCTGGAGGGGGAGCAGTAAGGAGGGAAGAAGTCTCGAAAATACCTTCATCTAATTGCATGAGGTCCTCTACGTCCATTTGAATCATAATGGTTGCATTAGTATCCTGAATCAATATCTTCTTAGTAGTGACAATATTGGTACAATAGGAGCAACAAAAGGGAATGCACTGAATAAGAGCACAGCAGAGCACAAAAATAACAATCAGATAAATTACTTTTTCGAGGATCCAGCCCCTGCTACCAAAAATAGACCAATCCCAATTTCCACTTTTCATTCACTTGACGTTCTCAATAATGTCTAGAATATGCTGGGTAATATTCTTTTATATACTCTCGATGCTGTCTATTCACTGGTTGCCTACTACAGCGCACATTCCTCCACTCTTAGCTAAGATGAAGTTAACTGCATATCTAGTCTGCTCAGAAATATATTCGCATACTCTCTAATTTTGTGGTGATATCACGCAAAGCTGCTACTGTAGGGTTAGACAATATTTCCAACTTGCATCCAAAATATTCTCTGGCTTTCTCAGCCCTGACCATAGATGTCATTCCCAAAGACACAAGGAATGACAGAATGTACCCGAAAATGACCTCATTACTTTAATTATTGATCTGTATGTCGGTGACTCCCTCATAGAATTCTTTTGTCAGTGTCCTTTTCACCCAGCGGACATTGTGCTTGGGATTGACATGTTTGCAAAGCACACCTATTGGTAATACCATTCCTAGAGCCACATCATCTGTTCCATTATGGACATTAAAGTATGTACCATTGGACACAAAATAAAATCCAGGGTGTGCCTAAATTGGTCCATCATAATCCACACCGGAGTATCTAGAATTCATGCCAAATGTATCAGGATCTTTATCATTCACTAAAGGGATCTTACTTTTATACAGCACTGTGACTGAGCAGTTCACATACAAATCTGTGTCTGTACGATTCACAATGGGACAGCAAGCAGGAAAAGAACCAGCCTCTCGAGTAACCATCACATCCCTATAATGCCAACCTGCTAAAGTAATATTCTGTTCCTCCATGTAGTGAATATCGCAGTATGTATCATTAGCGCATCCAGGATAACCCATTCCCTGTTGCTTTCTATGATATAAGCAAGGTCCTTGATAAGCAAATCTAAAAACTCCGGAAACTTCTGTAAAATCTGGGGGTTAAGTATAAGTATAAATCACAAGGGACAATGGGTAGGTAGTCCATAAACTAGTGACTGAATTAATAGGATAGCAAGCTGTTCCTTCTCTAAAGAACCTTAAATGTGTGTCTAAAAATACATTATTCAGGACTGAACTTTTATTTCTAGTCAAAGAAATTACTTTTCCTCTTTCTGGCTAAACCACATTTTAATTATTCTCAAAAACCCATGTCACCCCACATTGTATCAAAAGCAATAGAACCACAAAAGTGACACATAATATTTTCTTTTTGAGTGTCCATGCCATAGTGGGCCGAATAACAAGAAATATGGGCTGCTCCTCGTCTACCAAAAGGGATGCATATGAGATGATAAAAGGGCAAAAATATGTGAATGAAATATATAAATATATATATATTCACTGAAAAAACCATAGGTTATAGACCATATATAGTTAGGAATTCGCATTTACAAAACCTTATTTTACTCACACAAAACCATTGAAATTCCATATATAGTTAGTTGCACTAACTATATATCGCGCACCCGCAATCCACTGCTGATGATGTCACATATTACATCATTCATGACATGGTCAGTGACATCACTGATGACATCACTGATGACATCTCAAATGACATCACTGATGACATCTCAAATGACATCACTGATGACATCACTGATGACATCTCATTTGACATTACTGATCCCATCACTGATGATATCATTCATGTGATAATACGATGAACCTCTTCAGACTCTAATATAACCTTAGATACAATCAGTGTAAACAGACACTCACAGACTGTCACTCATCCATGGAGTTACTCACACACCTAGTCAGTCATGCAAAGAATCAATCACACCTCCATTTCCTCAACTATACAGTTATACAAACTTTACTTATTCAAACATATACTAACACATATTTACTCTCTTATACAATCCCTGATACAAGTTCACAATGATCCATACAGCCACTCACACATTCACTGGCTCTTATGCACAGTTATTTATATATGTCAACGCTCACATGTACTGTGTTTTACATATGTACTTACTTTGACATGTAGCACTGAGATATCCATTCACTCACCAATACACTCATGCACACAGTCAACCGCCCATACAGCTGTTTCCACATGCACTTTTGAAACCATACATCTAGTGAATCAACTGCTCACACATCTATGCACAGAGTCATACACCTCCCAGCCACCCACACATACACTCAGTCTCCCATACAAATACTTGGGCAACCAATCAATAACCCATATAGTTACTCATATAGCTACTTATCAACACATGCAACAGTTTACAGAACAACAGACATAATGATGCACAAATTAAGACAGTTTAGTCACTAACCCATGCACTCAGTGAGACACATTTAATCACTCACTCATACAGTCAGTCATGCACCTACTAAATCCTTCATCCAGACACTTATACATCCACTCATTCTTCAATATGTAAGACATATTTTAACTTTACAGAAACATACAGTCACTGGATGTTGTCATCAGTGATGTCATCAGTGATGTCATTTGAGATGTCATCAGTGATGTCATCAGTGATGTCACTGACCATGTCATGAATGATGTAATATGTGACATCATCAGCAGTGGATTGCGGGTGCGCGATATATAGTTAGTGCAACTAACTATATATGGAATTTCAATGGTTTTGTGTGAGTAAAATAAGGTTTTGTAAATGCGAATTCCTAACTATATATGGTCTATAACCTATGGTTTTTTCAGTGAATTTTCAAGGTTTTGTAAATGCTAATTTCTAACTATATATGGTCTATAACCTATGGTTTTTTCAGTGAATTTTCAAGGTTTTGTAAATGCTAATTCCTAACTATATATGGTCTATAGCCTATGGTTTTTTCAGTGAATATATATATATATACATACATATATAAACAGATATCATCTGTATATCTATATAAATACAAACATAAATGCATGCATACATATACTTATATGCATACAGATGCATGTTATTTACATGAAAGTTGAAAAAACACTAATAAAAGCAAAGCTAAAAAGCCACCTCATTACAAACAGAATGGCTTTAACTTAAACGAGGGCGAGAGCTATTGCATTTTCAATGCTTGTTTACTTTGGTTCCATCAAGAAGGCATTCAGATGTGTCACACATTTGCCATAAATTCTGAATGTTAGCACTCTAGTTGCACATTAGATCACTGTAGTAAAGCTACTGCTCACCAGGGACGTCTGCTGCTGGTATTCAAAGTGCATGTTTCAGTCTGCATGTCAGAATTTTTTTAATGAAATAGAAGAGGATTTGAGAAGTCACTCAAAATGATCCCTAATTTTTCTTTCTGAAGCACTAATCATACTTTCTATGGCAAAATTAACCCCCTCATGTTGTTCCTTTTTAAATTGAGTGTTTTCAGACTTACCACTTCATTCCAATCAAGATGGCTTCTGGTGTGCCATACTTTTGTCATAAGTAAGACTGTTAGCGCTCTAGTTGTTCTTTAGAACACTCTGGGACATTCTGTCATTGGGCTATACTTGGGGTACATCTGGGTGATATTTGGGCTACATTTAGGCTCTTTTGTCTCTGGTGGCCATCTTGGGAGACTGTATGTCAGAATTTTTTAATGAAATTGAAGAAGGTTTGAGAAGTCACTCAAAATGTGCCCTAATTTTTCTTTCTGCAGCACTAATCATAATTCATATGGCAAAATATACCCCCTCATTTTGTTCCTTTTTAAATTAAATGTTTTAAGAGTTACCACTTTATTCCAATCAAGATGGCTTCAGGTGTGCCATACCTTTGTAATAAGTAGGACTGTTAGCGCTCTAGTTGTTCTTTAGAACACTCTGGGACATTCTGTCATTGGGCTATACTTGGACTACATCTGGGTGATATTTGGGCTACATTTGGGCTCTTTTGTCTCTGGTGGCCATTTTGGGAGACTGCATGTCAGAATTTTTTAATGAAATAGAAGAGGATTTGAAAAGTCACTCAAAATGTGCCCTAATTTTTCTTTCTGCAGCACTAATAATACCTTCTATTGCATAATATACCCCCTCATTTTGTTCCTTTTTAAATTAAATGTTTTAAGAGTTACCACTTTATTCCCATCACGATGGCTCCAGGTGTGCTATACCTTTGTAATAAGTAGGACTGTTAGCGCTCTAGTTGTTCTTTAGAACACTCTGGGACATTTTGTCATTGGGCTATACTTGGGCTACATCTGGGTGATATTTGGGCTACATTTGGGCTCTTTTGTCTCTGGTGGCCATTTTGGGAGACTGCATGTCAGAATGTTTTAATGAAATAGAAAAGGATTTGAGAAGTCACTCAAAATGTGCCCTAATTTTTCATTCTGCAGCACTAATCATACTTTCTATGGCAAAATATACCCCCTCATGTTGTTTCTTTTTAAATTAAATGTTTTAAGAGTTACCACTTTATTCCAATCAAGATGGCTTCAGGTGTGCCATACCTTTGTAATAAGTAGGACTGTTAGCGCTCTAGTTGTTCTTTAGAACACTCTGGGACATTCTGTCATTGGGCTATACTTGGGCTACATCTGGGTGATATTTGGGCTACATTTGGGCTCTTTTGTCTCTGGTGGCCATTTTGGGAGACTGCATGTCAGAATGTTTTAATGAAATAGAAAAGGATTTGAGAAGTCACTCAAAATGTGCCCTAATTTTTCATTCTGCAGCACTAATCATACTTTCTATGGCAAAATATATCCCCTCATGTTGTTTCTTTTTAAATTAAATGTTTTAAGAGTTGCCACTTTATTCCAATCAAGATGGCTTCAGGTGTGCCATACCTTTGTAAGAAGTAGGACTGTTAGTGCTCTAGTTGTTCTTTAGAACACTCTGGGAGGCTGCAGTAGAACACAAAGGAATCAACTGACAGTCTCTGTCCTTGTTGGATGTACATGTTTTACTGAGAATGTCAGACTTCATTTTCACATGACTGAGAAAGATAATGTGAATTTACAGAAAATATGCTTTCAGTTTAGCTTATAGATCCCCTTCCAAACCACTGTGGGAAAATCATGAGATATTAGTTTTCTTTCAAACAATATTCATGATATCACAGCAGAAGGTTTTTTCACATGGTAAAATCACCTTAGAACCCACCACAATTCCTAAAACGAGTATGGTACCATCAACAAATGATTTGTAATGTAACTAAAGTCCTAAAACCCTCTATTAACTACAATGCTTTTTAATGAGGTGCTATCATGTATATTGGTCCCAAGATGGCTGCCAACACTTCTTGGATGAAGTGCTGACAGCCAATCAGATCAGATGTGTGGTTAGGCTCCGCCCAGATATATATCTTTTTTTGAACCTAAATTACTCAAAATCCACTGGAGCACATATATTGAGACCTAGCAAAGGCACATCGGGCTAACAGTCCCTACAATTTTGCCAAGTTTTGTGCAAATCCATTCAGCCGTTCGAGCTAAAAGTGAGGCCAACCGCCCTATGGAAATTAACATGGGAAAAACGTGTTTTAGGACCCCCCTTTATTCTCGGCCCCCCCTTGATGAAACCCCCCCAAATTGTCAGGGGCTGCTCAGAAACAAAATGTTCCATTTTCCTGAAAATTTCAGCCAATTCTGTGCACAAACGCCAAAGTTATTAGACATAGAATTTTCAAAAATCCCATAGAGAAAAAATCCTAACTATATATACCTACTGGCGACCGCCAGTAGGTAATATATATATATATTAAATGAAAAAACCATTGGTTTTAGGCCATATATAGTTAGGGATTTGCATTTACAAAACCATACATTTGCGTCCAACGTTAACATGTCCTCTTTCAGACCCACCCTGAATGGGTTGAATAGTCGGTTCCTAAGTATGCTATGCCAACGTCTTTTTGTGGTGTACTTTACACGTTTTTCAGCTCAGGCTATGTAGGCCCTGAATTTCTGCCATCGAGCCTCTTTTCTGGCTTCTGACTTCGAAAGCCTCAGCCCAGGCTGCCTCTGTACCCGTGAACTCTGACTTACTTCCAGCGCGGCCCACCGTGCTCAGCTCAGCCTGCTTCCTGCCAAGACTGACTTCAACATTCGAATTATCTGATCTGCTCCTAGTTTAAGTAAACATTCCCCAGCTGCAGAGCCAAAGGGCCCGGCCACACTGTCTTTATGCAAGTAATTCATAGCTCTGTTACCATGCTCCCATGGAAGGCCCATGCCCCCACGCTTCTCATGCAGACACTCAGGCGCTTATACACGCACTCTCAGTCAGTATAGAATAGCTTCTGCCCCAGAGACCTTTCCGCCCAGATAGCTTAGTTCCTAAACACCAGATATCAGATATGATAGAAGCACAAGTTGATCTGACATGCCAGACTTCTGTCTCTTTCCGTCAGTGTAAATGTCAAGTTCAGAGCACCCTCCAGTTTCACGTCAATCACACGTCATGCAGCTGCGCGCGCATCCAAACTTCCGATTTCTGCTGACATTGCAACATTTCTGTTTAGTGCCACCCACATGTGACACCTACCTGTGACGTTCCTAGCACACACCTCCAGTTCACGCCTAGTTCACGCCTCCTGATTACGTACTAGTAACACGTGGATGCTGTTATCTTGTCTTCTCTCAGCTGTTACGCCTACTATATTGCTTTCTATGGTGTAAATTAAGTATATAAGCTATGTATTGTCAATAAAATATTGCTCTATCCCTTCCTGGACCCTTTGTGGTGCCAGGAACCTGATATCCAGTTCCGGAACGATTCCTTTTTAAGGTCTGAAAGAGGACATGTTAACGTTGGACGCAAATGTATTTGCGTCTTCATAGCTGGCACAGGAGGGAAGTTACATGTACTTTAAGCTGGTACATGGAGACGGTGGGGTACACGATAAAACTAAACAGATGAACCACAAAGACCATAAGACACAGCGCGCCAATGGTAGGCGGGGACAAATCTACATTTGAAGCATAAAGCATTGTGGTGTCACAACAACAGAAGTTAAACGGCGTACCTTTGAGAAAGCTCACGACAGAGCGAAACATGTCAGGACTACCGGCGGTTTCAATAATTAAAAATGCAAGCTACGTTGCTGGTGTGCGGCTGATTTCTTCTTCATGGAAGATGGTTTTGGTGATATAACGGTGTGGTTCCGCCGCAGCGACGCACCTCCAGACAGAGCGCCGTTGCCTTCCCGCCGGTGAACCAAGGTGTTGTTTTAGTGGGAGCGAATAAGGGAAGGCTGGTGAGCGCCAAAGACCTTCTTTGGTATGGACCTCGAGTCAGCCTCGAAAATGGGCTGCTTGGGGCGCAACGAACTTTGCATTTGTTATAACCGGGACAACAAACTTCTAAACATTACCCAATGGAGGGTTGCAAAAACTAAACAGATGAACCACAAAGACCATAAGACACAGCGTGCCAATGGAAGGCGGGGACAAATCTACATTTGAAGCATAAAGCATTGTGGTGTCACAACAACAGAAGTTAAACGGCGTACCTTTGAGAAAGCTCACGACAGAGCGAAACATGTCAGGACTACCGCCGGTTTCAATAATTAAAAATGCAAGCTACGTTGCTGGTGTGCGGCTGATTTCTTCTTCATGGAAGATGGTTTTGGTGATATAACGGTGTGGTTCCGCCGCAGCGACGCACCTCCAGACAGAGCGCCGTTGCCTTCCCGCCGGTGAACCAAGGTGTTGTTTTCGTGGGAGCGAATAAGGGAAGGCTGGTGAGCGCCAAAGACCTTCTTTGGTATGGACCTCGAGTCAGCCTCGAAAATGGGCTGCTTGGGGCGCAACGAACTTTGCATTTGTTATAACCGGGACAACAAACTTCTAAACATTACCCAATGGAGGGTTGCAAAAACTAAACAGATGAACCACAAAGACCATAAGACACAGCGCGCCAATGGAAGGCGGGGACAAATCTACATTTGAAGCATAAAGCATTGTGGTGTCACAACAACAGAAGTTAAACGGCGTACCTTTGAGAAAGCTCACGACAGAGCGAAACATGTCAGGACTACCGCCGGTTTCAATAATTAAAAATGCAAGCTATGTTGCTGGTGTGCGGCTGATTTCTTCTTCATGGAAGATGGTTTTGGTGATATAACGGTGTGGTTCCGCCGCAGCGACGCACCTCCAGACAGAGCGCCGTTGCCCTCCCGCCGGTGAACCAAGGTGTTGTTTTTGTGGGAGCGAATAAGGGAAGGCTGGTGAGCGCCAAAGACCTTCTTTGGTATGGACCTCGAGTCAGCCTCGAAAATGGGCTGCTTGGGGCGCAACGAACTTTGCATTTGTTATAACCGGGACAACAAACTTCTAAACATTACCCAATGGAGGGTTGCAAAAACTAAACAGATGAACCACAAAGACCATAAGACACAGCGCGCCAATGGAAGGCGGGGACAAATCTACATTTGAAGCATAAAGCATTGTGGTGTCACAACAACAGAAGTTAAACGGCGTACCTTTGAGAAAGCTCACGACAGAGCGAAACATGTCAGGACTACCGCCGGTTTCAATAATTAAAAATGCAAGCTACGTTGCTGGTGTGCGGCTGATTTCTTCTTCATGGAAGATGGTTTTGGTGATATATATATATATATATATATATATTTTTTTTTTTTATTTATTTATTTTTTTTTTTCGCACTGAAAAAACCATAGGTTTCACACACGTTATAGTTAGGAATTAGCATTTTAAAAACCTTTGAAATTCACTGAAAAAACCTAAGGTTTCACACCAGATATAGTTAGCTGGTCATTTTACTCATACAAAACCTTTGAAATTCCCCTGTTATAGTTAGTTCAGCTAACTATAACTCGCGCGCCCGCAATGCACTGCTGATGATGTCACATATTCACATATTACATCACTCATGACATGGTCAGTGACATCACTCATTTGTTTAAATGGTGTAAATCCCTCCAGTAGTTCCTGAGAAAATTAAAAGGAAAAACATATATATATCTGGGCGGAGCCTAACCACACATAAGATTGTGAGATCTGATTGGCTGTCAGCACTTCATCCAAGAAGTGTTGGCAGCCATCTTGGGACCAATATACATGATAGCACCTCATTAAAAATCAGTGCAGTTAATAGAAGGTTTTAAGACTTTAGTTACATTATAAATCATTTGTTGATGGTACCATACTCATTTTAGGAATTGTGGTGTGTTCTAAGGTGATTTTACCATGTGAAAAATCCTTCTGCTGGGATATAAACATGATTCATGTTTGAAAGAAAACTATTATCTCATGCTTTTCCCACAGTGGTTTGGAAGGGGATCTATAAGCTAAGCTGAAAGCATATTTTTTGTAAATTCACATTATCTTTCTCAGTCATGTGAGAATGAAGTCTGACTTTCTCAGTAAAACATGTACATCCAACAAGGACAGAGACTGTCAGTTGATTCCTTTGTGTTCTACTGCAGCCTCCTAGAGTGTTCTAAAGAACAACTAGAGCACTAACAGTCCTACTTATTACAAAGGTATGGCACAACTGAAGCCATCTTGATTGGAATAAAAGGGTAACTATTAAAACATTTAATTTAAAAAGGAACAAAATGAGGGGGTATATTTTGCCATAGAAAGTGTGATTAGTGCTGCAGAAAGAAAAATTAGGGCACATTTTGAGTGACTTCTCAAATCCTTTTCTATTTCATTAAAAAATTCTGACATGCAGTCTCCCAAGATGGCCACCAGAGACAAAAGAGCCCAAATGTAGCCCAAATATCACCCAGATGTAGCCCAAGTATAGCCCAATGACAGAATGTCTCAGAGTGTTCTAAAGAACAACTAGAGCGCTAACAGTCTTACTTATGACAAAAGTATGGCACACTAGAAGCCATCTTGATTGGAATGAAGTGGTAAGTCTGAAGGAACAAAATGAGGGGGTTCATTTTGCCATAGAAAGTATGATTAGTGCTGCAGAAAGAAAAATTAGGGCACATTTTGAGTGACTTCTCAAATCCTCTTCTATTTCATTAAAAAAGTCTGACATGCAGTCTCCCAAGATGTCCACCAGAGACAAAAGAGCCCAAATGTAGCCCAAATATCACCCAGATGTAGCCCAAGAATAGCCCAATGACAGAATGTCCCAGAGTGTTCCAAAGAACAACTAGAGCACTAACAGTCTTACTTATGTCAAAAGTATGGCACAGCAGAATCCATTTTGATTGGAATGAAGTGGTAAGTCTGAAAACATTTAATTTAAAAAGGAACAAAAGGAGGGGGTTCATTTTGCCATAGAAAGTATGATTAGTGCTTTAGAAAGAAAAATTAGGGCACATTTTGAGTGACTTCTCAAATCCTCTTCTATTTCATTAAAACAATTCTGACATGCAGACTGAAACATGCACTTTGAATACCAGCAGCAGACTTCCCTGGTGAGCAGTAGCTTTACTACAGTGATCCAATGAGCAACTAGAGTTCTAACACTCAGAATTTATGGCAAATGTGTGACACATCTGAATGCCTTCTTGATGGAACCAAAGTAAACAAGCATTGAAAATGTAATAGATCTCGCCCTCGTTTAAGTTAAAGCCATTCTGTTTGTAATGAGGTGGCTTTTTAGCTTTACTTTTATTAGTGTTTTTCAAACTTTCATGTAAATAACATGCATATGTATGCATATATGTATATGTATGCATGCATTTATATTTGTATTTATATAGATATGCAGATAATATATGTTTATATATGTATGTATATATATATATACACATACATATATAAATGCATATGCATATATATATATATGTGTATATGTGTGCATGTAGAGAGAGGTAGAGAGGTAGAGGTAGAGAGGTAGAGACTAGTAGAGAGAGGTAGAGAGTGAGTAATAGAGATTAGAGCGTGAGTAGTAGAGAGTAGTAGAGAGCAGTAGAGAGAGTAGCAGAGAGTGAGTCCTACCTGGCGGCCAAGACATGGAACTCTCTCCTCATCCATCTTCGGCTGACCCAGGACCATCTCGCCTTCAGGAGACAACTCAAAACCTGACTGTTCGAGCAATAGCAGCCCCCCTCCCCCAAGCGCCTTGAGACCCTCCCGGGTGAGTAGCGCGCTATACAAGTGTTATGATTGATGATTGATTGATTGATTGAGTAGTAGAGTGAGTAGTAGAGAGTGAGTAGCAGAGAGAGAGAATAGTAGAGAGTAGTAGAGAGTGAGCAGTAAAGTGATTAGTAGAGAGTAGTAGAGAGAGAGTAGTAGAGAGTGAGTAGTAGAGAGTAGTAGAGAGTGGGTAGTAGGGAGTGAGTAGTAGAGAGAGAGTAGTAGAGAGTGAGTAGTAGAGAGTAGAGAGTGGTAGAGAGTGAGTAGTAGAGAGTAGTGGATAGTGAGTAGTAGGGAGTGAGTAGTAGAGAGAGAGTAGTAGAGGGTAGTAGAGAATGAGTAGTAGAGAGTGAGTATTGGAGAGTAGTGGAGTAGTAGAGAGTGAGTAGTAGAGAGTAGTGGAGAATATTCCAAAGTTTGGCACAGCACCACTTGCACAACAAGTCCAATCAAATCATATCACTTAGAGTCCTTATTGAAGCGCTGAATCTTGGTGTATATTCAAATGCTTTTTATTTTCCTTAAGTTTATGTACCACAGCCAGCCGACGCGTTTCGTTCTGTACAACAGAACTTCTTCAGGGCGTTCTCATTTCCTTCAAGTTATGTCGGTATCCTGTTGTCATATAACTAGATATTTCTTCCAAATGTTAGACAAGACGTAAGTACATTCTTATTCATAGTGACTAGGTATCAATTTTACCCACACAATTCGGGCAGACTTGAGTAATTTATAGCATCCTCAAAGTCAGTCTTTCAAAAATTCCAAAGTATAGGACATGATAATCCAAATCCAAATGTTTCTCAAGAAAAGTCATTTTCAATAGTTCGGAATATCGCGATTTAAATGTCATCTTTGATGTCATTTGAGATGTCATCAGTGATGTCACTGACCATGTCATGAATGATATAATATGTGACATCATAAGCAGTGGATTGCGGGTGCGCGAAATATAGTTAGTACAAATAACTATATAGGAGCAATTTCAATGGTTTTGTATGAGTGAAATGTCCAGCTAACTATAATACCCCTAAAACTTATTGTTTTTTGAGTGAATTTCAAAGGTTTTTTAGTATTAAATCTTTTTATTGTGCTGCACTGAAAAACATAGCATCTCAAACCGCTAATGCATCTGTTGGAGTACGCAGCGGCCATGTACAGTTCAATAGCGTGAATACGGCTAGCAAGTGCTACTACTGCAGGTGTTAATACAGCAAGTCGCCTACAACCCAGCTGGGCCGGCCGCGTCATAAAGGCTGAGATGCATATGCAAGCGACGCTGACAATAGAGTACAAGTCTGCAAAAATAACAGAAGAAGGAAAGAACAAAATCCAACCCCCCCCACCTCCCACAACCACACATCTCCTTGTCCACAGCGCAAAGACTAATACTATAGGGGATCACTACCCTAGTGGGTGCCATCGGGTGCGTGACTCTTCGATGCCTTGCGCTTGTGTGGCTGCGTCTTGGGCTCTGGGAGCGGAGCGTCCGCCAGGCGTAGCAGTCGCAAATAGCGGGGGCAGCTCAGCTCCCGGAACTCCCCCGTCAGCAGGGACAGGAACGGTCGCCAAAGTGCTGCAAACTCCTCCCCCTTCCCTGCCCTGGCCAGCGACAATTCTCCATTCCCAGAATTGCCCACAGCCTATGTAGCCAGCCTATTTGCAGCGGCGGTTGGACGACTCTCCAGTGTGCCACAACATTTTGCACAGCAGCCCCTAGAGCGATCGCAATAAGCCTCCCTCTCCAGGATTTAAGGGGGTACATCAGAGTGTTAGGGAGGCCCAGCAGGACATAGGCCGGAAACCTTGGAAGCTGGGTATCTAGGTGGGAGTCCACCAGATCCAAGATCGAGTTCCAGTATGGCTGAAGGTGGTCGCAGCTCCAAAGCAAGTGTTCCAGCGTTCCCAGTCCCCCACACCCCCTCCAGCAGCGGTCACTGACCCGAGGATCCCATTGATGCAGCTGTTCGGGCGTGTGGTACCAGTAGGTGGCAACTTTGGTCATAGTTTCGGTGAGGCCTGTGTGATGGGCGGAGTGTCTAGCCCTGTAATAGACTCCCTCCCAGTCCCTGCGCGTGAGTTGTCTCCCCAGGTCTCTCTCCCACCTGGCCCTCCCAGCATTGTATGTGTATTTGTTGGTGAGGAGTAAGTGCTGGTACAGATCTGATATTAACTTTTTGTCGGATGTACGTGTCAACAGCCACTTCTCGTATGGGGTAAGGTGTCGCTGCGCGCCGGGCCGGACCGACGGGTGTAGAACCCAGTGACAGACTTGTAGGTAGGGCAGGCGATCCGTTTCAGGTATGCCATAATCTTCCTTCACCTTTTGGAATGGGAGAATGCCCTTCAGATCGAACATGTGTCCGCATCCCTACACGGCGTCCTCCGCCATGTCGCGTAAGCCCGGGGGTCAAGGCCAGACGAGAAATCAGGGTTATCGAAGATCGGCGTCATGGGGTAGGGAAAGGAGGTGAGGTCTCGCTTGACTGCCACTCTGTCCCAGACATCCAGAACGGTACTGGTGATCCGTGAGGCGTAGAGGTTAGGAGGCCTATGGCAGCGCAGCAAAAACGGGTCGCCCTGGAGCGTGCGCCCAGCAACCACTTGGTCTTGAAAGAGCCAATGCTTGGTGGATTCCAGTTGGTGCCACTCCACCAGAGTGCATAGCTGAGTTGCCTGGAAGTAAAGAGTGAGGTCGGGTACGTCCACGCCACCATGGTCAGGGGGGAGTGTAGCGACTGTGTGCTTAAACCGCGGACGGCGGCCGTTCCAGATAAAACTTGTTAGATCTGCTTGGGTCTTCTGAAGCCATCCCGCCGGCGGGCGCAGAGGAAGGGTCTGGAAGATATAAAGAATCTGGGGCAGCAAGGTCATCTTTACGGCAGCGATCCGACCCAGCTAGGACAGGGTCAGGTGTTTCCACCGTCTGAGGGTATCCCGAAGTCGGGAGCTGAGCTTGGCATAATTAGCCTCCGCGGAGGCCTGCACGATCGGGGCCAATCAGACCCCCAGGTAAGGGATGGTTGACTCCGGCCACTGAAGGTCAAATTCAGCCTTGGCTTCCTCTAACACTTCCGTTGACAGGGACAGATTGAGGGCTTCCGACTTTGCCACATTAATCTTAAAGCCTGAAGCCTGCGCTAAGGTGTGAAGCTCGATAAAAAGCGCCCGGAGGGATTGCATTGGGTTGGTCAGGGAAAGTAAGATGTCATCAGCATATAAACTGATCGTGTTTGTATCTCCACCAAACGGTATGCCTGTAATGAGGTTGTGATTTCTCACCCGGCACGCCAACGGCTCCATGTAGAGCACAAAAAGAAGGGGGGAGAGTGGACACCCCTGCCAGGTCCCCCTGCCAATCGCAAATCTCTGGGACTTGTGACCGTTGACCCAGACTGCGGTGTTAGGTTGGCGATAGCAATTGAATATACGGTTTCGGAGGGTTTCTCCGATTCCGAACCACTGCAGCACTAACTCTAGATAGGGCCAATGCACCCTATCGAAGGCCTTCTCCGCATCAATCATGAGGAGCAGGCAGTCCGGTCTCGTCCGGGATCCGGCCTCGATGAGGTGGAGGACTCGCTTAGTGTTGTCGCTTGTCTGCCGTTGTGGAATGAAGCCCGCTTGATCAGGCTCCAATAGCTGTTGCATATAGGGCGCAAGTCGACTGGCCAGAATGCTGGTGTAGAGCTTTAGGTCGATGTTCAGCAGGGAAATCGGTCGGTAGGAGCCGCACCGTGTGGGGTCCTTTCCCTCTTTGGGAATCACCGAGATGGCTGCCTCCAGTAGGTCCGGCGGGATGGCGCCAGGCGTGTCGAAGGTGTTGAAAAGGTCCTTCAGCAGCGGGGCCACTTGCGGGCAGAAGGTCTTATAGAAGGCCGCTGTGTAACCGTCTGGGCCAGGGGATTTCCCCAGTTTCAAGCGAGAGATCGCTGAGATGACCTCCTCCAGGCCTATGGGTTGGTCGAGGAATGCCGTCTGTGCTTCATTGAGCAACGGTAGAGTTGCACCTTGCAGGTAGCTATGGCCATCCCGCAGGTCGAGGCCGTCTGCTGTGTAGAGGTCAGCGTAAAAGTCGCCGAAGGCCGCGGCGATGGCCGCGTCTTCAGTGATGGGGTCGCCGGAGCTGGGCTGGAGGGTCTGGATCTGCTGCCTCTGGCGCTGCGCCCGTAGCCTGCTCGCCAACAGCTTCCTGCAGCGGTCACTCCCAGTATAGTATGCGTGTCGGAGACGCATGGTGGCATATTCCGCTACGTCCTGGTCCAACGCCGCCAGCATCTTCCGTTCCTTGCAGAGTTGCCGCCACGCCCGTGCAGCCCCCGTGCGTTGGTGCATTTGTTCCAATTCCGCCACTCGCTGAGTGTGTTCGGCCCTTTTCTGCGCGCTTTCCCTATTGTTAGCGGTGGCTATAGAAATGAATTTGCCGCGGAGAACTGCCTTACGTGCCGCCCATTGCGTCGCTTTAGAGGTGTCTCCGTTGGCATTATGGGAGAGGAACTGAGCGAGCGCTGCTTTAATCCGCTCCAGCGTGGTCGGGAGCTGTAAAAGGTTATCGCGCAACCGCCAGTGCCACTGTGGGCCGGGCACCGCCGAGACCCGGAAGGACGCCACCACTGGTGAGTGGTCAGACAAAGAGGCTGGGAGTATTTCCACATCGCCTGCTTGATGCGCCAGCTGGGAGGAACACAGAAAGTGATCGAGTCGTGCATATGTTTTGTGGGCAGAGGAGTAATAAGTGTAAGCTGTTGCCCGCGGGTGTGCGTGTCTCCACAGATCAACTAGATCCAGGTCAGCGATATGAGCGTGTCCCGCCTCTGAGAGAGCTCCCACCTGGATGGACCGTTGACCGGAGCGGTCCGCTGTGTTGTGAAACACCAGATTCAGGTCACCCCGAGTAGTATATGTGGATGCGTGTTAGCAGTGGCGGCCTCCAGTGCCGTGTGTAGGAATTTCTCTTGACTTTCGTTGGGTGCATAGATAGTGCCCACCAATAGTGTCTGCCCCGCTACTTGGAAACGATGTACCAGTAACCTACCCTTGATCTCCGCCTCCTTTTGCCGGACCCTACACCCAAATGACTTGGCCACCAATATCGCCACACCGGCCACCTTCTTGTTAGCGGACAAGAAGAACTGCCAGGGGCGGGTTTAAAGCAGCTATCCGAGGTCAGATGATCGCACGCACAGACGCTCAGAGGAAAGAAAGGCGGGACAAGGTCAACAACCTCTACCAGAATGTGGCTAATGCTATGAATAATAGTAATTTGGGAAGGGAAGATGCGACATTACAATTGGCAAGGGCGAAGGCTGCCTTAAAATAATTTTTTGTAATTGAAGAAATAAATAGCTCTAGAACGTACCAACAGAGAGTTTATGAGGAGAGCCAAATGGTGGGAAAGATGTTAGCAGGGCAAACTAAAACCAAACAGGAGAAAGCCACTATAATTGAGCTCATTGATCTAATAACGCAAAATATTGTTAGAGAAAAAAATGACATAGCTCGGGTATTTCTGGACCATTATTCTAAGTTATACTCTACTACGTACGCGGTTGGACCTGATTGTATCTATAAGTATTTTGACGAAGTAAATCTCCCCATTTTATCTGGTCCATCATCCGTACAATTAAAGAGCGAAATTTTAGCTTCGGAAGTTTCAGAGATAGTGAGATTAATTGCTGGGGCAAAAGCGTGTGGCTCAGATGGGCTCCCAATCCAATTTTACAAAACTTTTGTTAAAGAATTGACCCCTTTTCTGGTTAAGTTATTTAATTTTGTTCGATTGGGAGGTGCGGTTCCTTCGAGTTTTAAAGAGTCCATTATTGTTAGTTTTGTTAAAAAGGGAAAAAACGAGAAGGATGTCAATTCATATAGACCGATCAGTCTTCTTAATGCCGATTTTAAGATTCTTATGAAAATATGGGCACAGCGGTTTACACCAATTGCTCAGGCGTTAATTCATTCTGACCAGTCAGGTTTCGTTTCAGGAAGGTTCATGTCAACAAACACCGGGTTTTAATTCAGGCGTTAGATTTTGTTTCGGTTAATAAAATTCCAACTTTAATTTCAATGGTTGATGCAGAAAAAGCTTTCGACCTGGTGAATTGGGAGGCACTCTTTATTGGTTTGCTAAAAGTTGGGTTTCCAGACATGATAATAAGCATGTTAAAAAACATATATCAGAATGCGCAGGCAAAAGTGGTAGTTAACGCCAACTCGATAGGAGTGATTAATATCAACCGTGGCACCAGGCAAGGCTGTCCGATGTCCCCTATCTTGTTTACCTTTTTTATTGAGCCCTTGGCAATAAGAATACGCAGCAACCCAAATATCAAGCCACCTATAGAAGGAATGTCAAAAGTTAAATTATTCGCAGATGATATTATTTTATACCTTCATCCCGATAAATTTAATTTTGATAATGCTCTCCAAGAGTTTAATCAGTTTGAACAAATTGGTGGTTACAAGATCAACCAGAATAAAACCGAGGTGCTAGTACTGAATTCGGACTGCAATTTTTTAACATCCAATTTAAGATTACAAGCACTGAATAACGAACCGATCAGATACCTAGGCATTTATGTCTCCAATCAATTCGATCAACTATATAGCTTGAACTATCTAGCAACTCGGAATAAAATTAGAACTCTACTGGAAAGATGGACTTTACTGCCCTTAACTTTGATTGGCAGGGTCGAACTTATTAAAATGTCGATCCTTCCTTTGTTGGTTTTTCTTTTTTTAAATGTTCCACTAAAAATCAATTTGCGCTATTTTAGGGAAATTGACTCAATGGTCAGGGATTTTGTTTGGAATAAGAAAGTTGCAAGGGTGAAATTAAGCACACTACAGCTGGGAACTACACAAGGGAGCCTAGCGTTACCAAATATACGAACATACTACACGGCCGCAATTTTGGATCTTGCAGCTCGCTTATTGGCACCTAGTAGACAGCCTGACATGTTTTTTTAATGGTCGAAGAGGCAGGCTCGCAAGTTCCGATATTTTTAAAAACAGCAAAGTTACCAAAGAAGACCAGATATAAGACCATTAGAGATATAATAAAAAGATTACAGTCCGTTCTTAATCAGGAAGTGGGGGGTGGTTTGCGCTATTTGAGAATAGAGGAGTGCAAGAGCCTCGGTCTTCAAATCCACTCAAGTAAAATTCAAAAATGGATGGAGACAGGCTTTGGGGATTTGGGGGCCTTCTTTGTTTCAGGGAGTCTCATTACTTGGCAGGAGGTTCTGGCCAGGTCCGATAATAAACTAAAAACGGTGTTTTTGGAATTTTTTCAAATCATAAATATAATGTGCCGGCAGGGGAAATGCCACTGGCTATTGCCCTATACAAAGTAAAATTAACAGGATTAGGGAATTGGTATAAATTCCTTAGGAAGGGGGAAGCTTCTCCTTTAGTCGACGGAATCCTGGCCAAAATATCCCTGGAAACCAACTGTTCCTACTCGTGGCAGGAGTGGGAAAGGATCTCAGAAGTGGGTCGTAAGTCTCGCAGAGCGGCCAATTTTAAAAGAATGTCGTTCCTATCCTGTTGGCTGGCGTACTTCACTCCTAAAGCATTAAGCAAACGCTTTTTGGGAGTAGAAAACAAATGCTTTAGATGTCAGCTTCATGAGGGGGGTGATTGGTTGCACATTTTGTACACATGCCCAAAGCTGTTCGATTTTTGGTGTAAGATCTTTTCTTCAATCAGCAGGGCCATAAATAAAGTAATTGAACCCGAAGCCGAAATAGCCTTGTTTGGCATTTCAACAAAGAGAAGGGATTTGCTTAGTGCAGAAGTAACTTTCACTGCAATCTGTACTTTAGTCGCCCGTTCTCTAATCCTTCAAAACTGGAGGTCAGAGGAGGTACCATCTTATTTTAAATGGGTAAATAAAATGCGATGAACGAAAAGATTTGAAGAGGCGTATGCTAAAAGAGTAGGGTCCACGAGAAAATTTATGAATATTTGGAAATATTTTCCTATTTGTGCATCTACCACCACCTCATAGCATTTCACACGAGAATATACTAAGAACACACAGGGTCTGAGGTATAGAAACGAATACTATTTACCGGAAAAAAAAAATAGCACTTTAATAAAAATTATACGGCACGATTGCACTTTAAAGATTTTTAGCACTTATGCACTTGAGTGCTTTAGCCATTTAGGTAAAAGGTTCAATTGGAGGAGAGTATTCAGTTTTTTGCACTAGCCGTGTGTCAATTATTGAAGCTGCTAAACTGTTTAAGTGTAACTGAAATTGAATGTTCTTGGTTCTTTGGTTTTAGCTGTGTTTCTTCTCATTTGCTTGATTTTATTCTGATGATGTGTATAATAATCCCTGCTGAAGTATGTTTGTTAAATAGGTACTTTTTTGTAGTTCTTGCACTGACCTCTGCTCTGCTCAATAAAAAAAATAAAAAATAAAAAAAGAACTGCCAGGGAAAGGATCGGGATTTGAGCCTGTGGTGATCTTTGGGCAGCAGGTGGGTTTCCTGCAAGAGGCAGATGTCCGCCTTCGAGTGCTCCAGGAGAGACAAGACCGCCCTGCGTTTAATAGGGTTGTTAAGCCCTCTCACGTTGAGTGAGAGAATTGTTAAGTGGTGCGTCATCTCAAGCCACTACGTGCGGCACCAGGCCCGCACCGACCCCTGGCTAAGCTGTTCCCCCAGATGCGCGCGATGGCCTAGGGAGTCCCGGGGAGACACAAGACAATGCGGACAAGGAGATCCATCCCTCCCTCCCCCCACCCCCACATCCCCAAACTCCCGCAGCCCCTTTCCCATCCCACCCCAACTGCACCCCCCCTCTGAATCCCAACACCCCCCCACCCCCACCCCGGGTTCCCCCCTAACCCCAACCACCATTCCCCCCGAACTCCCGAAACCCCCCAATAGTCAAAATACCATTGTGAACCCAATAAAACAACCAAAAGAACAACCCCCCAAAAACAAAGTAGTCCTGGACCAGTCACAAGTTCGTGGAGGCCCATCGGTCAGATCAGTAGTGGGCAACGTGGCCTTAGCAACCAGTAACTTCCGGTGCCTGAAAGGGAATGTGGCGGTGTCAGCCCCCCGGGCCCCCAGCCCTTCCCCCCCTCCCAAGTGAATGTAGTGCATTATGTCTACCCCCAAACTGCAACATGTCAATCAACACTCGACGTGTCTCCCACCACCTCCTGGATGGCTGCTGCTCGCTCATGGGCCACTGTCTCAGGGTCAGGTTTAAGGCCTTTTTTAGGAGGGCGACGTCTTCTCACTCATTGCCAGCCATCGGCCTGCGATGATGCGGGTCCCTCTCGCAGGCGTTGGGTCGCTCGTTCCTCAGGCACGGTCTCCTCCTCCAGCTCAATATCTAGCAGGGTGCAAGTATCTCGCAGGGAGCGCATCTGGTGCAGGGTTCCCTGCCACTTGAAAATAATCCGGAAGGGGTGTCCCCAAGAGTACGGTATCTCCATGGCCTGGAGGAAGGACGTGACCGGGCGGAAGGACCTCCGCTTTTGGAGTGTGATGGCCGAGAGGTCTTGAAATAACGCAACTGCGTGGCCTCGGAATTGTAGCGGCTGTTTCGGGCATGCTTCACGTAAGATGCGTTCCTTTAGGGGAAAGTCCAGGAGAAATGCCAGAATGTCCGGTGGGGGGGCCGCAGTCCGCCATGCTGGTCCCACTCTGTGTGCCCGGTCGATTCGGACCTCGAATTCGGCTGGTTCTCCAAGAATCTCCCGGAAGAGGTCTTGCAGGTAGCAGGCGACGCTGTTTCCCTCGGCGTTTAATGGAACTCCCCGGACGTGGATGTTGTTCCTCCGAGAACGGTTCTCGATGTCCTCCGTGTGCGTCTGAAGGTCCACCTGCTGTTCCCGGAGTTGAAGCACCTCTTGCCTCAGGAATTCAACTTCCTCACTGCGCCCTGCCACCCTCTCTCCCAGGCCATCCACATCTCTGCGTAGTTCGCGTTGCTCCCCGGCTAGCTCTTGCTTCAGGGTCATGAAGTCATCACGCAGAGTGTTGAACAGGGACTCCAGGAATGCCTTTGTAATAGGAGCGCCCCCGTCGTCCTGCATCGGTGCATCCGGCAGGGCGTTGGGCGAGGGAGGCGTGCGTGTCCTGTCCCTCTTCGTTACGGACTCGGCTAGCATGTCGGGGATCGTGCGGCCAGCCCTGCGGTTGGAGTTTGCCGGGCAAGGCGGCGGGCAGGGCCACCCGGCCAGGCGGGGCCTCCGGTCAGCAAGGCAGCGCAGATCTCCAAGGATGTTGGGGGGCCGGCCGGGCTTCCTTACACACGTGGGGGGGGGGGCAGCGCCAGCGAGGACGTGCTTCGTCTATGCGCCAGAGAAGATGGGTATACTGCCCCCCCCTGTAAGGCCCCCACCGATAAGTGGACCGCTCACCGTGTGCTCCGGGCGGTCGCAGCTGAGTCCTGTGCCAGTCCCAGGTCTCCTCGGCGGTCTCCAGCTGTCCGCGTGGTAGACCTCAGGATCCGGTGCCCCTGGGGAGGGGCCCCACTGCGACCCTCAGTAGCGCAGATGGCCTTGGCGTGTGACACCACAGGGCTCCCTTCAGGTCCCGATCTACGGGGAACCCCTCTGCGCCTCAGCCGAGCGCTGCGCCCCCCAGGCCACACATCCGGGGCCTCGATTTGGGCGTTGGGCCCGGCGGAGCCGGGGGACTGCTCCGCCCCGTCCGCAGGGCGCGTCAAACTCCCGGCAGCAGCACACCAGAGGCCAGGGTGGAATGGGTTGCTGGTCTCCTCGCTCCGGACCACTGTCTCTAGTAGGGCGCCGGAGACTCCCTCGTCCCGCCTCGGCTAGGCCTGAGACCAGGGTCTTGATGTCCGCGATGTGCCTCGTCGCGGGTGTCCGGACCCGTCGTCTCTCCCCTCGGGCGCAGCCGCCGGCCAGCAGGTCCCGGCGCGGGCCCCGGGTCAGCGCGGCTCCCAGCCGCCACCACCTGTCCGCACACCCCTGCAGCCGGAGTCCACTAGAGCCCCACCGGCCGATCACTTTCGGTGCCCCTCACCGCACGGCGGGAAAACAGCGCAGCTCCAGGCGGGACTCGGCGTCTTCACCGGCAGGTCAGCCCCGGCGACCGGAGCTCGCCGAGTGTGTTAGCGCTGCTCTCCCCTGTGTTATCGGGAGGACGGGGGTGCTAAGAGGGGTAGAAGGGCAGTATTTGGGGGCTAATAGGGGTTCAGGGCCGGGGAGCCTCTCGTTCTAACGTCTGGTTAGGTCGCCATCTTGGCCACGCCCCTTTCAAAGGTTTTTTAAAAGCTAAATCCTAACTATATAAGGCCTGAAACCTATGGTTTACTCTGTGAATATATATATATATATATATATTACCGGAAGCCCACTGCGGGCAATTCACTGATGCACGCATCTAGCCATCACCCTACGCACTTGATCCATAGCATCCCCTATGGGGAGATGCTTAGAATCAAGCGCATCTGCAGCAGTGAACAGGAATGTAAACTTGCCCAGACTGCATGTAAGAAAAGATTTCTCATGAGAGGCTATGGAGCTTCCATTGTGAATAAGGCCATCAACAAGACTAAAAACCTAAGCAAGGAACAGGTATTAAGTCCGGGGAAGATCAGCCCAATTGGGACTGATTGTCAATCGTCTAAAGTCAGAGTCATCTTGGACTTTAGCAAACAGCATGGTGCTATTAGACGAATCCTGAAGCGGCATTGGGGTTTACTCTTACGGGACCCTATAATTGGGGATGACCTGACTCAACACAACCGATTGCCACAACTTGCTTTCAGAAAGGCTCGGTCAATGACTAATTGCCTCGTCAAAAGCAATGCTGAGATCAAATCACCCTCCAATTGGTTATCAAAGCAAAAGAGTTCCTTAAATGTCTAATATGTAAGGCGTGCAATCATGCTAAAAATGTAAAAACCTACAACACCCCGTTCTTACCTAGACCTGTTAAAATCGCAAAAAGAATTACCTGCAAAATGGAATACGTGGTATATGTTTTGGAATGCCAGTGTGCACTGCGTTATGTGGGCAGCACAAAATTGCCCGTGCACAGGAGGATTCTTCAACATATCCGTGCCATCACAAACAAAGACCAAGCATACCCGGTGGCGAGGCATTTCGAGGTGGTCCACAATAGCAACCCGAACCTATTGAATTATTTTGCCATTGACTGTATACCCTTGTCCCGTAGAGGGGGCAACAGGGAGAGTGCACTCCGTAAGCTAGAGACTAAATACATTCTAGAATTAAACACCAAGTCTCCCTTTGGTTTGAACGCGACTGAAGACTTATACACATGTTTATAAAGTATGATTTATGTGTATGTATGACTTCAGGTCTGATAAACCATGAGCGTGCAGATTAGGGTATCCAATCATGTAAACTTTTAAACTTATGTGCACATCATTATTATGCATTCGGATTTCTCTTTTTATTTTTGTTTTTTTAAATCACTTAGGTGGCACTCATTATATTATTTACAATACATACTTTTCACTAACACACCTTGGAGTATTTCAAGGTATGAGGAATCACTATCTAATAGTTCGGCCATCACCCCCCTTTTTTGCTTAAAATAAGTCTTTTTAGCAAGCTGTGCTTGCCCACTTGGGCAGGACTGAGTAACAACCCTATCATTAGGGTAATACCACGCATAACTATTCCCAGCAGCAAATTTGGAACTTACATATCATTATAACCATGGAATAGAGTGATTATATGGGGACCCATTCCAAGACATTTTTGATTTGGGTTCATGGCTTACATATCCCTTTATTATTTGGGCATGCCAGCTTGGGGTTTTCTAAAAAATCTTGTGAAACCTCAACCATTTTTGCACCATTTTATATCGGTGGCTGAATGTGAATTGTTTATCGATATATTTATATCTTATATTCATTTGCCATGGTTTGGTTTTACAAATATGTAATTAATTGATGAAATGCATTTTTGATTGCTGCTGTTTGTGACATAATGAACTGTTCGGTTGCATTTTACTTCCGTAGTTTCTTATCACATTTGAAAATGTATAGTCTGTCTTTCATTTTTGTATGGACTTTACACAGCTGTAAACAATGACACTAGCACTTAAAAGGGTGGTTAACTTTATGCAACGCGTCATGTGATCAAGGTCCAGGTGGGACCGAAACGCGTCATGGCGGCTTTGGTGCGGGATACTTGAAAAATAAAAATTTGGCACAAAGAACTCTTTGGGTCCGCTTGTTCATCTGCTTACCGAGAAGCTGTTTTGGTATATATATATATATATATATATATATATATATATATATATATATATATATATATATATATATATATATATTACCTACTGGCGATAGCCAGTAGGTATATATAGTTAGGATTTTTTCCCTATGGGATTTCTGAAAATTCTATGTCTAATAACTTTGGCGTTTGTGGACGGAATTGGCTGAAATTTTCAGGAAAATGGCACATTTTGTTTCTGAGCAGCTCCTGTAAATTTGGGGGGGGGTTCGTCAAGGGGGGGCCGAGAAAAAAGGGGGGTCCCAAAACGCGTTTTTCCCATGTTAATTTCCATAGGGCGGTTGGACTCACTTTTAGCCCGAACGGCTGAATGGATTTCCACGAAACTTGGCAAAATTGTAGGGACTGTTAGCCCGATGTGCCTTTGCTAGGTCTCAATATATGTGCTTCAGTGAATTTTGAGAAATTAACGTTTAAATCAAGATATATATCTGTAACAGCGCTCCGGGCAGCGATCCGGTTCGCGTACTTTTCGCTTATCGGAACTTTGCGAAGCGAAGCTGATTGGCTCTCCGGTGTCTGTCAACATTCTAAACAGTCCGGTGCGGCCGCCATCTTGTCTCTCGGTAGGATCGAGAGACAAGAGGAGGCCAAAACAAAGGAGGAAATGAAGGAAAGGGGGCAAGGGGGCAAGGTAGACCCCTTCTGACCCCCTAGGATTGATGAGGGGATATTATAGAGCCACGCTGGGCCCAAAAAAAAAAAAAAAAAAATCTGTTTTTTTCGCCGTAGAGACGCGTCTTGGTACGCGAACCGGGCAGCTAACCGGGAAGCTAACCGGCAGTGTAACGGGAGTCTGACGAGTAGCTGATTGGCTGTCAACATTGTAAACAGTCCGGAGCGGCCGCCATCTTGTCTCTCGGTAGGATCGAGAGACAAGAGGAGGCCAAAACAAAGGGGGAAATGAAGGAAAGAGGGCAGGGTACACCCCTTCTGACCCCCTAGGATTGATGAGGGGGATATTATAAAGCCACGCGGGGCCCAAAAAAAAAAAAAAATCCGATTTTTTCGCCGTAGAGACGCGTCTTGGTACGCGAACCGGGAAGCTAACCGGCAGTGTAACGGGAGTCTGAGGAGAAGCTGATTGGCTGTTATCATTGTAAACAGTCTGGAGCGGCCGCCATTTTGTCTCTCTGTGGGATCGAGAGACAAGTGGTGGAAAAAAAAAAAGGTGTAAATGAATGAAAGGGGTAAGGCAGACCCCTCCTGAACCCCTAGGATTGATGAGGGGGCTATTAAAGTTCCCTGGGGGGTGAAAAAAAAATTGCGATTTTTCGCGGTAAAGGTGCTTCCTGGTACGTTAACCGGGCAGCTAACCGGCAGCGTAACGGGAGTCCGACATATTGTGTTTTTTGAACGTTTGTGATATGTGCACGTGTGGATTTTGTCTAATTAAGGTTAAAAAAATATATATATATCTTTAAGCGTGTTCTGGCGCGCTTACGTTTTGGGTTTGGTTTGCGCTGCAGAGACGATACGTCACGGTTATGCGATGCATCATTAGGCGTCTCACGGGCTACGTGATACGTCACTTAATAAAGAATATATTTTACAGCTATAGATATTAGCTTTTAAAAAACCAATGAAATTCACAGAAAAAACCATAGGTTATAGACCATATATAGTTAGGAATTTGCATTTACAAAACCTTGAAAATTCACTGAAAAAACCATAGGTTATAGACCATATATAGTTAGGGATTAGCATTTAAAAAACCTTATTTTATTTGCACAAAACCATTGAAATTCCATATATAGTTAGTTGCACTAACTATATATCGCGGACCCGCAATCCACTGCTAATGATGTCACATATTACATCATTCATGACATGGTCAGTGACATCACTGATGACATCACTGATGACATCTCAAATGACATCACTGATGACATCACTGATCACATCTCAAATGACATCACTGATGACATCACTGACATCTCATTTGACATTACTGATTACATCACTGATGATATCATTTATGTGATAATACATCTTCAGACTCTAATATAACCTTAGATAAACTCAGTGTAAACAGGCACTCACAGACTGACACACATCCATGGAGTTACCCACACACCTAGTCAGTCATGCAAAGAATCAATCACACCTCCATTTCCTCAACTATACAGTTATACACACCTTACTTATTCAAACATATACTAACACATATATACTCTCTTATACAATCCTTGATACAAGTTCACAATGATTCATACAGCCACTCTCACATTCACTGGCTCTTATGTTCAGTTATTTATATATGTCAACTCTCACATGGAGTGTGTTTTACATATGTACTTACTTTGACATGTAGAACTGAGATATCCATTCACTCACCAATATACTCATGCACACAGTCAACTGTCCATACAGCTGTTTCTACATGCACTTTTGAACCCATACACCTAGGGAATCAACTGCTCACACATCTATGCACAGAGTTATAATCTCACACATCTATGCACAGAGTTATACACCTCCCAGCCACCCACACACATACTCAGTCTCCCATACAAATACTTGGGCAACCATTCAATAACCCATATAGTTACTGATATAGCTACTGATTTAAACATGCAGCAGTTTACAGAAGAACATAAATAATGATTGCCAAATTAAGACACTTTAATCACTAACCCATGCACTCAGTGAGACACATTTAATCATTCTCTCATACAGTCAGTCATGCACCTACTAAATGCTTCATCCAGACACTTATACATCCACTCATTCTTCAATATGTAAGACATATTTTAACTTTACAGAAACATACAGTCACTGGGTGTTGTCATCAGTGATGTCATCAGTGATGTCATTTGAGATGTCATCAGTGATGTCATCAGTGATGTCACTGACCATGTCATGAATGATGTAATATGTGACATCATTAGCAGTGGATTGCGGGTCCGCGATATATAGTTAGTGCAACTAACTATATATGGAATTTCAATGGTTTTGTGCAAATAAAATAAGGTTTTTTAAATGCTAATCCCTAACTATATATGGTCTATAACCTATGGTTTTTTCAGTGAATTTTCAAGGTTTTGTAAATGCAAATTCCTAACTATATATGGTCTATAACCTATGGTTTTTTCTGTGAATATATATATATATATATATATATATATATATATATATATATATATGTGTGTGTGTGTGTGTGTTTTCCTGTGTCTGTCTGAGCCTCACTGCTACAGGCTCCTATTGTTCATCAAACGTTGGCGCTCTTGAGCACCGGCAGTGGAGCTTGCTCTGTCCTAAGCTCGGGTTCCCATGTCGACCAGGATAATGTACCCCAAGGGAATAAGTTTGATCTATCCTGTCCAATGTTCAATCAGTGCACAAATCTCACATAACTCTAAACTAACTCCATTTGTACTATAGCAAAGTACACTTAACTTACATAGTCCAAACCTGACTAATGTGACTTCCCCTTTGGTGCACTTTTCCTCAGCCGAGGGCTCAGATTATACCTGGTGACTCCAGTCACAGAGGGATGTGTGTTAAATCGTGAAGTAACCGTCATGAATGACTACAGGTCTTCAAATGACCATTGCATCAATCCTTGTCCCATGATCTCTCAACTGCAATTAAATCTAAAGTAATTTAATTAACCTGTGGCTAAATATATATTAGGCGATCATATCAAGATTGTGCAGGCATGGGCTGCGTACACTTTTAAACACAGATTAGTTGAACATTCACAGACTAGCATGCTTCTGCTATCCTTAGCAATACGGGAAAGTAAAGCTCTCAGAAATGACGGAGACACCCTAGATTAGAACGCACAGTCAGGCTCTGCTGCGGAATTGAAAACCCTACACCAGCTGTTCCCAGACTTAACTTGATTATTTTATTTTAATGTTTATATTTTTATTGGTGTGAGCTTGGTCCTTTGGAACTAGAGCCTTTACAGAGTAACATCACTCTGTGAAAAGATGTATGGTATCACGTAGATGTTATGTAGTGCATACATAACATCACCATAGTAAAATATAGGAATTGTGAAGTTGCACTAGTGTTATTAAAAGTAATAAAAGCAACGCTTAAGACTAACACAATGTGACAAAGGGGCAAAAGTATGAAAATTACATTATGGGTGTTGGGACGAAAATCTTCTGCATGGCTTTGAGCCCTGTACATGTTTTCCAGTGGTGAGCCTAATAATCCAGTAAGCACACTGAAGTCACTCCCTTTTGCTGTTGTTAGAGCGGGGCTCTGGTATCAAGGGGGACACACAAACTGCACCCCTCTAATCGGTGGAGCCTGTTATTTCCTCTGCCCAGACTATGAGAGGCTGACTGTGTTGGTACTCAGAAGTCAGGGGGGGGGGGGGTGGAGGCCTGTCCCCTCTGACTATAGATAATGTTCCACCCCACGGGGAGAGACAACATACTGGCCTACTCTATGTAAAGTATAATCAGTTTTTCGTAACTGAGGTTTCTTGCCTCCATCATGCTCTGGGCATGCATGAAGTCTACCTGCACATTGTTAGTGAGTGTAGGTTGATGTGGGTTAACATGGGTGCCTGGCTTAGTTAATGTTGAGTCCATTGAACTACATATGCGAACGTGGGTCTGATGGCAATTGTCTGTTTTGTGTGAGCCTGTTAAGGATCAGTCTTTGAGCTGGGAGTCTGAATGCGCAGTCTTGCATCTCGCTTCCTGGAACCATTTGCTGGGTGAAGTACCCCACTAAACCTTTGAAGCTAGACAGAGTTCTCATGTGAGCCCCACCACTCCGTTCCTGTATGATTCTACTTTCTAATGTTTATGGCCTTCATTCTGGAGCCAAGACCCATTCAGCAAGTCTGTTCCAAGCAGTCTTATGAGAGGTTGCAGTGATATAGGACTTAGATATGAGCTGATGGTGCTGAGGTCATACACTTGCAGGACTGGATAAGTCTCCCAAGATTTGAAACGTATAGATAACCTAATTTGCCAGTTCTGGCCATCCGGGAAAGAAAAATTGTGCCCTTGAAATGAGTACATGGTTCAATATTTGATTGCATCCCAAGAAAAGCTGAAAAGAGTGGAAGTTCCAGGAGTGAAACGTCTGCTGGTTGCCAATCTCCCTGACACGGACTAAATCTGGAAATGCTGCTGCTTCTGATCTACATATAGAAGATCTGCCTGTTAGTGTGAGTTGTTGGATTGTAACTGCAGGGACGAATGATCACCCCTAACAAATACTGGAGCCTATATGTCTGAAAGAACCTCTGTGTGACAGTCTGATAGACTGCCAATACCCCAGCAGACAGGAGTCTGCCTACGCCAGCAAGCTGACCACTAAACAAGATCTACAGCACAACATCAACCCCACCTTAAGCAAACCAGGGGTGAGTCTGCTTCACCACTGACACTTCCCTTACTGTACAAAGCCTGTATCCATCTTTCTAGTTGCTCCTCATGGTATTACAAAATTCTTAACTTTGCCACCTACCCTGGGAACCCATTGAAGTTGCGAGGGGAGGTTTGTCTGGCTCCAAAGGGGTCAAAATTGTTATATTAGCCTAAGCGGGTTTAGAGATATTGTCATTGGAAACTTATGTCAGTACCGAACATCCACTTAGCCTCTGTTTGGTTTGGCACTTAATGGCCATAGTGGGTATCCGCAACCTATTAGTGCTCCAACCTCGGAAAAATATTGACCATGACCTGTGACTTTGAGATACAGGCCACTAAAACTAACCATCATCATAAGGGACAATAAGTGTGAACTGATACGCCGACCATCAGTTGCCCCCAACTACTTTTCCAGTGGCTATATGACTGCAGACTCCAATTGATTATATCTCCACATCGAGCATCAAACATCCCAAAACAAGACCTTCTGGAAATTGATGGACTGTGCCTCAGCATTGAGCACGGGAAACAGGGCCATGTCATCGTACCAGACACTACCAAGCAATATCTGTAGGAGGCTATTTTACTGTTAAGCTAGGGGTGGATACTTTGGTCAGTGGGTTTGCAAGTAGGTCAGTGGTTCCATGGAAGACTTAATTGCAGGTGTTTCAAAACATTCCTGCACACATAGTAAAACTTTGCTGAAAATCCATCAGAATCAATTGCTACAAACAAAACCCAAGTATCATAATTGTAACCTTTGAAGTGGATATCTGACAACTTTAAAACTATCCTTTGCAAAGTGAAGAACCAAATAAACATTCACTTCATTGACTGCTACTACTGTGCAAGCTGTATTCTGAAGGGCTTATTTACAAGCCCCTTGCACCACAGGTGCATCACAATTGATGGCGCACCAGCGGCACAGAGTGCAGTCTCATATCATTGCGTGGCTTTTCATGGCCTCACAGATATGGTGTAAGGCAACGCAGCGCAAAATGCTGCATTGACATACACTGCATCATGGAGGCATTCCAATGGCATTACGGTGGGTGTTGCCATGCAGCACACATGGGGTTTGATGCATTCCTATATTTACAAGGATCTGCAAATCTGGGAATGCATCAAAACTGAATGCCTCCAGAGGAAAGGTGTAACTAGGAAAAATATCTTTATTTCTCCTTGTTGTCTCCTCTTTCTGCGTGTGTTGCATTCTGCAGCACACATAGAAAGAGGAAAATGCCTCCATGGATTATTTTTGTAAAGGAAGGTGTCCCTGCCTGCACAAAAACAATCCTGCGAACAACACAGACACCATTACACCATGGTTTAAGGGTGCCCGCGTAGGTGCAAGGCACCATATTGTGCACCGGCATTGGTTGAAAGGGAAGGAATGCACCATATCTAGTAAATACGGTGTATTCCTGCTCTTTCAAATTGGCTTAGGTCGCTGCCCTGCACTAAATCATTATAAATGAGGCCCTAAGTGTCTGATTTCTTGAGTAAGCCTTGACTGCTCGGCCTGCTACCCTCAAAAAGCCAAGTGCTAACAAGGATGGTCATCCAGCTGACAAAAACTAATATTGTGACCGTAAGACACCAGTGGAGAGAAGCCTCAACTGACACAATTGAGTGCCAGTAACCGCTTACGTCCCTGGAACCCAGTACTTTCATCAAGCAGCTAAAATCTGTACTTATATAACTGAGTCCACATATATATGGTCAAAAGAAAGAGCAACGGAAATGGCAAACAAGGAATATGGCAGGCTTTGTGAGATGTAACTCCTGTAAAGCATGTAGATATGGACTCAACTGTAAAAACTATCAAACGTTTGAGGGCCATGAGGTGTTCATTAAGGCCAGAATCACTTGCAACACTGATCATGTTTACTATGTCCTTGAGTGTGGTTGTGAGAAGCTGTATGTGGGCAGCACAGTCAACAACCTGAAATTAGGAATCTTGTAGCACATAAGGGCCATAAAAAATGGTGGTAGAAGTTCCCCATGACTTGTCATTTTGAACAGTTCTACTATCGATCTCTATCAATATTCAGCTATTGTGGCATTAGACATATCAGGGCTCACCCAATTGGAGATGTTAAGGAAAAGGAATTGAGAAAGCAAGAGTTTCGATTAACACTTTCCATAGGAAAGGGAGATTGCTTGGAGGCTAGCAGCGGGACATACTTTCCAGGAGAGCACAAATGTGATGGGAGATGACAAGATATCTGATGAGACAAACAAGACATCCACTTAATTAATGAGGGACTTGGAAAGAGCAAGACAGGCAGAAGCCAAACAGTGGTGGGAGATGACTTCCCTCACTAAGTATCTAGAGTGAAAAAGGATCCTAAGAGCTCTGAGGAGTGTGCTATTGCAGACATATGAGGACATGGATGAAGATCTAATAAATGAATAGTACAGGAACACAGAAGGTTGCTCAGCGAGGCTACTGAAAACTTTAATAGAACATGCCAGGAAAAAAATGGGGCTGCAGTCAGAAAAAAAATCGAAATTATGAATAAGGAGTTGGAGAAATATAAGTAAGATGCAACAGTAAGAGATCAGATCAGCAAGAGGTTAAGAATTATGATGAGGAAATCAAGGAACATAAAGCTGTCAAATTCGCAGGGGATAGATTTGATTATCAATATGGCCACGTCTATACTTTTCCCAAGAAATAAAATAGCTTAAGAATTAAGGAGAAATCTGGACCTCAAGTGAAGAATATATCTAGTGAGAGCAAATTGAGCTCAGACGCAGAGTGCAGTGCAGGAGAAGCACTGACTGATAAGTTGGATTTTCACAAGGAACTGTGGTTTTTGAGGATGACTATGCGACAAGGAGGAAGGGGTAAATCGCAACAGGGTTATGCAAAAGAGGATACAGAACCAGAAGTTGCAAAAGGAAGGGGGTGAGGAAAGAACAAGAATTGCAAGTAAGCCCAAGGGATCTAGGTGGAGTGAAGAAACCCTTGGTAGTAAATATTTCATTAATGACATTAGGTGCAAATCAGAATAAACTACTTGGTCTGGGACTAACATTCTGTCCATCCACAAAATCTGACTTCACAGATTTGAGAATTGAATCACACATCCACTTTAAAATACATTTCAGGGGTGCAGGGGGGGGTCCTTTGGACCCCCCCCCTGCACCCATGGAATGCATTAACATTTTGCGAATTCTAATTTGCGAATTCGCAATTCCCATTGATTCCTATGGGCCTTTTGGCCCATAGGAATCAATGGGAAATGCGAATTCGCAAATTAGAATTCACATAATATTTGCGATTCGGTAAAAATTGCGATTTTCACAGAATCGCAAATATTATGCGAAAATATACATGCATCCCATTTTGCGAATTCCAAATTGCGATTCCCTATTTTTTGCAATTCGGAATTCGCAAACAGCCGGGATGATGCATGTGGCCGTAGGAAATTAAAACTTCACAAGAACTACCAGATGAAACCCTAGAGACCGAACATGTTAACATACTTGGCATTCTCCTCATTTAAATTCTCAGCTATGTCAGAGCTAATCACAATCCATTATCTGGCTGTGGAGCATGTAACAAATATCCTGGATAGTGGGGAGAATACACCAACTAAAAGGGACAATAGACTGGGGGGACATGACCTGGGGAATGAAGCATCTGGAAAAACTTGACGGAATATGGGTTTTGCAACGGACCATCAGGTTGAGAGTGAATTGAAACCACAAAACAGGTTTTGTCCCCAGCTCCCCACTGGGAATCGGATCGCTTCATTTAATGAGTTGGTTGTGGAAGACCTAAATTAACTTTGGAGGAAAAGGTAGAATAACCCCAACAGGTGCAATTTCTCCCAGCAAGACTGGAAAGATATTAATGAATTAAAGAGCAATCCGTCTTTGATTATAAAACCATCTGACAAAGGGGGAGGATTGTTGTAATGGACCAGAAGTCCTATCTGTTAGAGGTTATACAGCAATCAAGCAATACCTCTCATTATACTTGTCTTAAAATCAACCCCATGAACCAACTTGAAAAGGAATATCACCTGAAATTGAGAGTTCTGCACGACTCAGGTCTATTGGACTTGGAAGAATATCAATTTTTCAGAGTAAATAAAAAAAAAGATTGGACACTATTTATCTTTTGCCAAAAATCCATAAAACTGTCTTGAATCCACCAGCAAGATGCATAGTCAGCTCAATTGGATCACTACTTGAGAACAGCTCAAGATATTTTGACTTTTTCCTGCAGGAATATGTGACTGCCCTTCCATCGTATTTGAAGGATAGCACAGAGTTCTTGAAGAAATTGTACCATATCCCATGGAAAGAGTAATACATAATGGTAACCTTAGATGTGGTCTTATTGTATTCGTTCATTGAGCACATAAAAGTAATTGAGGCCTGCAAAAGCTTCTTGACAGATCAACCTGTGGAATGATTTGATCATACTCACATGCTGTTGGAAATGTTGAGATACTGCTTCACCCACAATGTTTCTATGTTTGATGGCAAATTCTATCTGCAAGAGCAGGGTACTGCCATAGGCACCTCCTTCGCCCTCACCTACGCAAAGCTGTTCATGGGGTGGTGGGAGAGGGAGGGGGCCTGGGCCGAAGAGAATGGGAGGTTCACTAAGAAAGCCACATTATGGACCAAATTTCTCAACGATCTATTCATTCAGTGGGAAGGACACAAAGAGGAATTAGTATGTTCTTAAAAGGTCTCAATCATAATGAATGTATTCTACAGTTTACACACACACAGGGCCACCGACTTTTTACTTATTTGGAGGAAGAATTGGAGGTTATTAGGAATAGATTAACAACTAGGATCCATAGAAAACCAACAGCAACAAATTCCCTAGTAAATGCAAGTAGCGGCCACCCTAATCTTTTGGTATAGAGTATATCATATAGTAAAATGCTAAGAGCAAAGAGGATTTGCTCCATGGACGAACTATATCACCAAGAACTATGCGGCATGTTTAGACCCTTTCAAGAATGAGGCTATCCGATCAAAGTACTGGAGGATGCCAAAAAGAGAGCCAAGAGGAAAATGAGAGAACAGTTACTGTATACACAGAATAATAGTCAAAATGGAAAAGATCAGTGAGTGAAAAGATTGTTTTTGGAATATAATATGGCACAATCAAGCATCAAGAAGATCCTATTAAAGAACTGGCATGCCCTGAAGAAAGATGACCATCTGAGGAAGATTGTGGAGAGAGGGTCACAAATAACCTCTAGAAAAGTAAAGCCCTTGAGAGACATCTTAACACCCAGTCACTTTGAGCAAAAGAAAGAGCAAACAAATTGGCTAGCAAGGAATATGGAAGGCTTTGTGAGATGTAACTCCGGTAAAGCATTTAGATATGGACTCAACTGTAAAAGCTACCGAACTTTTGAGGACCATGAGGTGTTCATTAAGGGCAGAATCACTTGCAACACAGATCATATTATCTATTTCCTCAAGCGTGGTTGTTATAACCGGTATGTGGGCAGCACAGTCAATATATTGAAATTAACTATCTTGCAGCACATAAGGGACATAAAAAAAGGTGCTAGAATTTAGCCCATGGCTTGCCATTTTCAACAGTTCCACAATTGATCTCCACCAACATTCAGCTATTGTGGCATTAGACATATCCGTGCTCACCCAAGGAGAGGTGTTCGGGAAAAGGAATTGAGAAAGCAAGAGTCTTGATTAACACTATCCATAGGAATGGAGATACCTTGAGGCCACAATATGGATGCAGAGCTTAATGTCCACTTATGATTATGAAACTGATTATAATTGAACTTTGGAGCATTTTATATGAGACTGTGATACATGAAAACTCTGATTTTCTCCTTGAACTTGCCTTAACTGATAACCTCCTTGTTCTTCTACTCTCTCTTCCCCTCACTTCCCATTTGGATTTTACTTTTCATTCTTTCCACCTCCTTCACAGATAGACCAAGAAAAAGGATTTGAGAACATTTAAGAAATTACATTGTTTTAGTTGGGCACAGGGCACTTTATGCATATTGCACTTTAGGGGCACCTTGCACTTTATGTATGACTAAAATGCATAATGTGATTGGTATTTCATAGGGATATTGTGCTTTGCGTATAAGTGGAATATGTGATACAGCACTATGCACTTTATGGGGGTTCTGCCAGGGAGGTAGTCCCCAATAGAATTAGGAGTGACCATATGCCCTAGAGGATTCACTTAGTACTTTGCACTTTAGAATTCAGGAGTTGCTATGTATTATATGGCATCCTGTGACATTAACCTTTATCGAATATCTTACAACTCAGCACTATGCATTCTGATAAGGGACGTGTTGGCCATCATAATTCCTCCTTTCTACAAAATTAAGAACTACCGCCTGCCTCGGGAAATCCAGGGAAACTTAGACTTGTAGACCTTTTAGATTCACGGACCTTGCACTTTAGGAATTAACAGCTACTATTCCTCTCTGGGATTGATATATTTAGCATAGACATAGGAAGAATGGAATGAATTTCTGAGTAGCTAATTAACTGAATGCATTATGCACTTTAATTTGAATGGAAGGCAGCGAAGATCGTACTCAGGGTGCGGATTGGTATATATGGCCACTTCAAGGATCTAAGCAGCAGAGGATTTTTGAGGGTGGAATAAAAGGTGTCTGGTGCCTTACATGTATGGACCAAAAAAGAGTACAATGTGAAAATAAGGGAATATACGTGAATGTGGAACATCAAGTCGAGATTGGTATCAGAATCACTTCTAAAGGCACTTGGGGATGGAGACATTCTGAGTGAAACAAGCAATAGTTTCACAATAGAAATATTTTGTAACTGTAAGTGGCTATGGTTTGCTACTATTTAAATTGATGGAATTTAGAAAAGAAAAGAAAAAAGTATTTTATATTTATTTTTAAATAATTGAACAATCACTTCTGACACCGAGAGCCCTGCTGCCTGTCAAGACGCCTAATTATCCTGCCGGGGTGCTTACTCTGGAAAGCATTCACAGCCCAGCCTCTACAGCGCCCTGCCCGCCTCCCGTCGTTAGCTGGTGAAGCGCAGCCGGCGAGTGGAGAGCGGGGCAGGAAACCACATATCCCATCAGCCCATGCGGGCTGCGGGCTGCGATGGCTGAAACCGCGCCAGGAGGCGCATAAAATCAGCGTCACCCCCTGAAGAGGGGGGAATCACTTCTGACACGGAGAGCCCTGCTGCCTGTCAAGACACCTAATTATCCTGCCGGGGGGCTTACTCTGGAAAGCATTCACAGCCCAGCCTCTACAGCGCCCTGCCCGCCTCCCGCCGCTCGCTGGTGAAGCGCAGCCGCCGAGTGGAGAGCGGGGCAGGAAACCACATATCCCATCAGCCCATGCGGGCTGCGGGCTGCGACGGCTGAAACCGCGCCAGGAGGCGCATAAAATCAGCGTCACCCCCGCATCACGGGACGCCGGGCGAAGCCCGGGCAAAGGGCGGGTCGTCTGTGGCCGTCCGGGGCCGAAGGCGGCCGGGCTGGGCACTCCCTCTAACGTCTGACCTGCTATCATCTTCAGGTATTTAATCACTGTGCCTGCCATTGAGTAGTGTTTGCATAGCTCGCTCGTCATATACTAAACTAACCCCTTTGGAGTATAGGGGTATTGCGGGCCTGCTGTGCACTTTTCATCACATCAATACATACTTATAGGGTTGGCATTATGTCTGTGGTTGAACTGAACTCCTCGCTACCCTCAACTGTTGGAGTGAGCATACTGGGTCCTCTTGACAAATTCTTTGCACGGGCGAAAAGGGACATAGATAGAGAGATAGAGCTGGCAGAACGGAGAGCAGAGCGCCGCCTCTCTATCGAATTACTAAAACAGAAACCCTTATTACCAGCAACAATTGAGGTAACTTCAACGCCAAAAAATTTCAATATATCAACAGTGGGAGAGTCAGATATAGACCTATTCAACACCAATGACATCCACCTGATTTTTAAAGAAGGCCTACCTGAAACAACTCGCAAGGAGCTCGCAAGCCCCACTAACACCACCCAAATACTACTGGAACCTGCCGAGGTTATTGTGCTGAACTCCCCAATAGTTCCGGATGTAGATGTGCCATGTCACTCCTCCCCTGCAGTCATTTCCCCTATGGAGGAGGGGACACAAGGGGAAACACATATAGCTAACCCACCAGCAGGTAAAATACAGAGTAAGAGAAGCTATGAAGTATGCCATTCTCCACCAAGAAAAAAGAGTAGAAAGGCAGGGGCCAGAAAAAGCTCCATAAGTACAAAAACACCATTGCTAACAAAGAATCCCACAGATAAAATTAATAAGGCCACCGTGAAAGAAGTACCAAGCAAGCCACAAGCGGAGTTGAGTGTGCCCTTAGTAAGTAAGACGCATTGAGGGCTTGTTGAGGACATTGAACGCCTCCTAAGATCCTTTATGCTCCCCATTTCGAGAGGGTTAAAAGGCTGGGAGAAACCATGGATCGTATATTGGAAATACAAACATCCAACGAAGCAGGACGAAGCAAACGGAAGGATAATGGCCAAGTAGAGACACATCCACTACAGAACATCGTGACCCACACTAAGGACCAACCAAAAAAAACCCTCACTCATAATGATAAAAACATGAAACCAATGGACACTCCGGTACCTCAGGAGGAAAAAACTAAGACCATGTCCAAAAAGGTCCCAGCAGCTGCAGATGTGAGGAGAACAAACGTTCCACCACAAAACCCGCACAAAACAAAATATAAAGGAAATGTAGATCTACCCCCAGAGTCATTGAATTATGTCATTATTTTGACTGGGGTTCCTAGGGTACCAGCGGGTAGCATAGAGCCAGACACTAGCTTAAAAAATAAAGTTACTCATTGGCTGCGGATTAACAGACCACTCCCACCACACCTAAATGGGGAGATAGTCTCTGTTAGACGCTGTGACTGGGTGGGTGTGAGACCAAAAGTAATAGAAGGTGATGTGATCATCATAAACTTCAGGGATTATAGGGTGGTTAACCATATCTCTGACTGGTTTTCGGGAAGACAGGAGGGGAGTGTAACCACCCGAAATTTGAGTTATTTTTACCCTGAAGGTATGATGAAGCCCCGTGTCCACCTCCCAAAACGGGGTCACCTCAATTTCCACGCACCTGCTAACTATAGACAGCTCCCCAGCCTAAGTAGGCACAGGTACAACGATCTGCCATTTACCACCTTGCCTCATTATCCCAATAGATTTGATCACTGTCCAGGTAATAACTGTCATCCTACAAACCCAAACCTTTATTGGAATATTCCACTCCACAACCTCTTTGAACCACTCTCAGGTTTAGACCTAAACGATTGACTTGATAAACCAACAATTAAGTCAATCGGCAAACAGGCGAGGGAAAAGGAAGGTGTGTATAAGAGTCTCTCATCTGATCAGAGAGCAGGAAGTAAGAGGAATACAACCACAGTTAGAGAAATAGGGATGATGAATAACACCAAAAAGGTAAACTGTATTATGGGTAAGGGCAATGACTTTTTAACAGAGAGGGCAATAAGGAAGGATGTTGTGGGAAAACCGAATTTGAACACTGTAACTAAAGTTAGAAATACAACTAAAATTAAAGATATAAGACCGAAAGAACGGCAAATAAGTGTAGTAACGTGGAATGTGTGTGGGATTGCTAACAAAGTGACAGAAACTCTTTGGGGAGAGTTCGTGACCAACATTGACATACTTTGTGTCCAGGAAACATGGGCTTTAACCGAAGTGCATATAGATGGTTTTAAAACTTTTCATGTTCCTGCAGTAACCTCCAGCCATGGTAGGCATAAAGGGGGCCTATGTGTTTATGTGTCCAATCGTCTTAATACCAGTACCAGTGTAGGCAGATCAACGTCACCCTACTTTCAATTGGTCACTATCCATCTAAATTGTAGAAATGTGCTGATAGTTGTTAATTTTTATAATAATATTGAAAACGCACATGTCAGGGAAGAACTAATGAAAGTGTCTAAAGAAATGAGGGAGGTAAAACCCCTAAAAGGGAAGGAATTAATCTGGGTTTGGGTTGGGGACTTTAACGTGAACATATGTACTAGTGAAACATGTGGCTTTCAGGACTATGGGGATGGGGAACATGGGGATAGCAGTCACTTTGTACATCACACTAAAGGGGAAATTTTAAACAACATTATGGCCAAGTTTGACCTTGGGTTTGCTAACAGGTTATGCTACCCTAAGGTTAAGTTCACCCCCACCTTTATGGCAAGGGGACTTCACTCAATTATCGATTTTATAATTCTCCCAAATAGGTTTGAGAGCAGGGTGACGAACTTCGAAACCCTTGCTATGGGCCTGAGTGACCACCTACCATTAAAAATTCATCTTAATATACCGGGTATAAAAACAACCTCACTAACTGAGACCTTATCATGGACCCAAAATTTAGAGGTAGCACGCCAAAATGGTATTGCTTTAAAATGGAGCATGACCGACCCCGAAAAAACCTTACAAAAAATCGTGCATGATGCTCTCCCTTCACTACTTGTATGCTTAGAGGATAATCCCACAAGTGGTGAAATATTGGAGGCATTTAATAGCATCACGGGGACTATACAGGGTGTTCTGACCAGGAAGTGTTCAAAAAAGAACAATACTCCCAAGGGATGGTTTGACACCCAATGTACTAAGGCACACAAAGCCCTAAAAAAGGCCCTAAAAGACCCATTAAGGGATTACGATATAATAAGAACACTAAGGAAAGCATATAAAGTAGTAAGAGACCAAAGAAAGAAAGCAATCAAGGAAAAGGCTTGGCAAGACTTACTGGAGGCAGCGGAAAGCAGAGACCCCAAGTTATTTTGGCAGGTCGTCAATTCACCATTCATCAACAACAAGGTGACAGCTAAAATGGAAATTGCTATTGATGAAAAGGCCTGGGTGGAGTTTTTCTCAAAATTATATTGTAACGCCCAAAACGAGTCCCAACCACAGAGCAAGCATCACCCGATCCCAATAGAGTTTGAACTAGAGGAGGTCAAGGCAGCTATTAGGTCCACTCAGAATATCAAAGCCCCGGGACCAGATGGGATCCCAAGTGATCTTTATAAAATGAACACAGATCTTTGGGCACCTGTTTGTCTACGAGTAATGGGGGCCTGTTGTGAAATAGGTTTTGTTAAAACTTGGGCAGAATCATTGATCATCCCAATATATAAAAAGGGGGATAGGGAAAGCCCATCAAATTATAGACCGATATCACTATTAGATTCTTTAGTGAAAATCGCAGGTAGAGTGGTCTTGACTAGGCTCCAGGACTGGGCAGAAGAACAGAATATTTTGACCCCAGTACAATATGGATTTCGGTTAGGGATGGGTACCGTGGAACAAGTGTTAAATTTTGTCCTATTACAGGGGAAATACACTAGTGCCAAAGAGGGTTGCTTCTACGCAATCTTCGTCGACCTTTCGTCGGCGTTTGATTGTGTCATACACAACAAATTATAGACAACATTAGAGGAGATGAAAGTGGACCCTGCGATAGTCCTCTTTTTAAGACAACTATACTCGAATGCCTCTGCCAGAGTAAGGTATGGATTGGGAGGGGAATGCACAGGGTCTTTCCGCATACAGAAGGGGGTGAGGCAAGGATGCGTGCTGGCCCCATTTCTTTTCTCATTACATACTAACAGCTTGGAGAAGGAATTGGGTGCCAGCAATATTGGCTCTCCCAAGGCCGGGAATAGGCAGATCAGCTCCCTTTTGTATGCGGATGACGCTGTGTTGATGGCAAGAACAAAGGTTGGCGCACAAAAAGTATTAAACAAATACATAACTTACATGGAGGAGAGGGGCCTCAAACTAAATGCTAAAAAGTCCTTTGTGATGGCATCTGGCAAAGGTGGAGCCAGGTGTAAACAACTTAACGCGGCAGGCACCCTACTACAAGCCACAAAAACATTCCCATACTTAGGAGTCACAATTGAGGCAACAGGGGGCTGGGGTCCCGAGGTGAAAAATAGAGCGCTAGCATTTAAACGCTCGGTTGTGGCTATAAAGCACTTTGCTAGCAAATTGGGCAGAAAACAACCAGAAATAATGCTCAGCATATATGTGGCCAAGTGTAGAAGTATTGCCCTGTATGGGGCAGGGATATGGGGATACCATGATGTAACGGCGCTCCAGATTATCAAAAATAACTTCTTTCGATACCTCCTGTCCCTCCCAAAAAGTATGTCAACTTATAACTGTCATATGGAACTAGGAATGGATTACCTGACAGACTTGATTAAAATCCAGCCAATTCTACTCTGGAGGAGAATTTGGGCGATGCCAGAATTGGGCCTAAACCGAGAAGTCATCATGGACGTCAAGGCACTAGCCTATGTAAAAAGAATCAAATGGCTTGAGTACGTGAGGAAAGCCTTGCCGGACATCGAAAAGCCTGAATGGTATCATAAACCTGAACTAATTGGGAAAATCCCTAAGAAAGCCCTAAAAAATCTATGTATGGAACATTTTAACACCCTAAGGCTTGGGAACGAAGTCAGCAAAAGATCTGTGCTCGACCATCAGCCGCTGCTGACTACCTATAAAATACAACCCTACTTAACTTTCGTTACCCTGGGATTTGAACGCTTTGTCCTGACTAGATTCAGGTTTAACATTTTCCACCACCTGGTCTCATATCCGGAGAAAAATGACTGGAATAGAACTTTGGCCCCATGTCCATGTGACAATATATCCACTCAGTCTACCTTCCATCTTGTACTATTTTGCAAACTGTATAAAAAGAGCGTGCTAGATGGCTGAAATATTATTTAAGAGGTGGGGCTTGGAGGCAATGTAGGCCGGCTTATCTAAATCTCCAACAACTAGGAAACCCTCTATGTATTAGCTCTATGTCGATGTTTTTAAAAAGTGTTGTGAAATTACGGAATCTATCATGAATTTCTCAACCATCGATTGATCACCCAAACTTGATTTAATACCTTTTTATAACTATTTATTATATGTATTTGTAATGTGAAATTTTTGTATGAACTGCTTTTATGATTTTTAATTAAGGTGAAAATCGAATAAAGTAATTGAAATTGAAATTGAACAATTGTGAACAGTGTATAGTTATAAAAAAAAAATCATACAACAGTGAGACACTTGTAAAGGAAATAGGCTGTGCGGTGATCAGAATACTCACGGATGGGAATATGATGGAAAGAATGTACCAATATGAAATGAGGCAAGTTGCCGCTCCAGATTCAAATGGGTCACTAAAGTAGAGAACAGACTGGCATAAATGCTTACACACCGTGTAGTTCGGTCAGGATAAAAATAATTATTTATGTGCCTTTGCGAGAAAAATTGTAGTTTGGACATAATAGGAAACAGAAATAAAGAAAAATTGGGACAATACCGCTTGGATGCTGATTTTCCATGCAGTGCCGCTGCATTAGGTGTTTTATACATATTTGCTACTGGCAGTCGCCAGTAGGTAGTTGTAGTTGTGACCTAGTTTCCATAGGAAGAGCATTTTTTCATTTGCTAATATCTTTGGCCTCATTTGGGTCTTTGGGACTTTTTCAAAATGAATACGCAACTCACTTCAGCTGCTGTGTTGAACAATTCAGGGTGATCAGTCAAGTGGGCTGTGAAACAGTAGGGGTCCCAAAACACCTTTTCTCCGTGTTAATTTTCATGAGAAACTTAAGACACAGCTACAGTCTGAACTGCTGAACGGAATTACACCAGATTTGGCAAAAAGGTAGCTCTTGGTTCAGAAAGCACTCTATTTGTTAAATGGTATAAATATGTTCAGTAGTCCCCAAGAAATTAAAAGATTTCTTAGATTTACAACTGTGGCCACAGTGGATCTGTAAACCCTCCTGATCTTGTGCCTCAGATCTGATTGGCTGCCAACATTTCAAACCAGGAAGTGCTGGCAGCTATCTTGTGACTTTGTTGAACTGAGTCACAAGCAAAAATGTTAAAAAAAGAAAAGGGGGCAGCGTAGAAACACCCTGACCCCCACACCCCTTGAAGGAATCCCACAGGGACCAGAGGGCCCAAAAAAAACATTTTTAGAAAAACTATTTCAACAAGTGTTGTGGTGAATCAGTAAATCCAGCTGGAAATAAAAGGCGTGGGCTCCTGTACATCGTTTAATTTAGGCCCCTGGTGGGCCAGTTCCCAGGGGGTAATAAAAAATTATGGGGGGCCTTCAGCTGCCCCAGAGACTGCTGTACCCTGGAGCTGATTTACTGAAATGTGCCCCCACAGCCCCAGGGACCGCTAACACCCCAGGGCTAATATATAAAAATGTGGGGTGGCCACATGCCCCACTGCTGCACCGGGGACCACCACCTCCCCAGAGCTATATCAAAATATAATGTGTGGGGCTTCAGTCCCCCACACAGCCCTGGGGACCGCCAACTCCCTGGGGCCCTGCAGAAGATAAGAAGGGGGGCCAAGCGGACCCCCTCCAGGAGCCCTACATGGCCCTGGGGACCGCCACCCCCATGGCCGGCTCTAGTAATGTCCTGGGGTGCCCATGCATCCCATAGCAAATAGTATGTTCTGCTTTGAACAAGTGAGAGCATTATGCTCTTGCTTATTCAAATCGGAACTCAGTTTGCTTTTTACACCCAGGGAGCTGCATGTCAGCAGATCCCTGAGTGTTAAAAGCAATGCTGGCTCCCACAGGAGGCCGGAGCTGGCCGGGCCTGCGGAGACCGTCAGGCTCAGTCGTGGTCCCCAACCAGCTGGGAAAATCCCCGGGGCACCATTGCCATCCCGGAAGGATACAAGATCATCCGTAAGGACCGCACCGAGCAAACAGGAGGAGGCATCGCTATCGTCCATAAGAATTCCATCCGCATCTCAACCAGCTCAGACGCCAATCTCGCCAACACTGAACACCTTCACTTCCAGATCCACATCGACCCCAAGACCACACTCAGAGGCACCCTCTTCTACAGGCCACCAGGACCCCGCGCACAATTTAGTGAAGACATCACGGACTTCATCACTCCACACGCGTTCCCCTCCGAGAATTACATCCTTTTGGGAGACCTCAACTTTCACCTTGAAAAGAGCAACGACCGCAACACCACCTCCCTCTTGGACAACCTCGCCAACCTCGGACTTAAACAACTTGTCACTACCCCCACCCACATCGCAGGTCATACACTCGACCCTATCTTCACCTCTAGCAAACACCTCTCCTTCAGCCACACCACAACTCTCCTCTGGACTGACCACAGCTGCGTTCACTTTATCTACAACAAATCCACATTCAACAACCATCCCCAACCCACTCTTCAAAGAAACTGGAACAAAGTCACCATCGACCAGATCTCCTCATCGCTTCTTCAATACCCCCCCGCCCACTCCGCAAACCCCGACCAAGCAGCCACTAACTTCACCCAATGGCTATCCAACAGTGCCGACATCCTAGCACCACTGAAAAAACGACAAACCAAACTAGGCAGCAAGAAGGCCTCCTGGTTCAACGATGATCTTAAGAAATCCAAGAAACTCTGTCGCTCCCTTGAGAAGATCTGGAAAAAAGACCCAAACACCAACACCAAAGACGCCTTCAAAAACGCCACCCGCATACACCACCAACTGATCCGGAATGCCAAGAAAGCCGCTTTCAAGGACCGATTAGATAGCAACGCCCACAACAGCAAGGAATTATTCAACATCGTCAAAGAATTTACCAACCCCTCAGCCAACTCCAACGACATCACCCCCTCTCAAGCCCTCTGCGACTCCCTAGCCTCATTCTTCCACAACAAAATTGCAGACATCCACAACAGTTTCGACAACCGACCCGAAGACCAACCCACCCAACCCTCTGCAGGACCCCCACCCCCCTTGAACACCCTCAATGACTGGAACCCTATCTCCACTGAAGACACCATCCGTCTGATGAACTCTATCCACTCAGGATCCCCCACAGACCCATGCCCTCACCACATCTTTAACAAAGCAGACTCCATTATAGCACCACACCTCCGAGACGTCATCAATTGCTCCCTCAACACCGCAACCTTCCCGGAAAGTTGGAAACACGCCGAACTCAGCGCCCTTCTGAAGAAACCCACAGCTGACCCCACCAAACTCAAAAACTACCGCCCTATCTCGCTCCTTCCATTCCCGGCCAAAGTCATCGAGAAAGCTGTCAACAACCAGCTCGCCGCCTTCCTCGAAACCAACAAATCCCTAGACTCCTCACAATCCGGTTTCCGAGCCAAACACAGCACTGAAACTGCCCTCATCGCTGCAACAGACGACATTCGAACTCTACTGGACAATGGAGACACAGTCGCCCTCATCCTCCTCGACCTATCCGCAGCCTTCGACACAGTCTGTCATAGCACCCTTCTACAGCGCCTCAGAAACGTCGGAATCCAAGGAAAAGCACTGGAATGGATCACCTCGTTCCTCACTGGAAGAACCCAGAGAGTCCGCCTTCCACCATTCAAGTCAGAGGCCTCTGAAGTCATCTGCGGCGTACCACAAGGATCTTCACTCAGCCCCACCCTCTTCAACGTATACATGAGCCCCCTCGCGACCATCGCACGCCAACACAACCTCAACATCATCTCCTACGCCGATGACACTCAACTGATCCTTTCTCTCACCAGAGACCCTAACACTGCCAAAACCAACCTGCATGAAGGAATGAAAGAAGTTGCCGAATGGATGAAGCTCAGCCGTTTGAAACTGAACTCAGACAAAACAGAAGTCCTCATCCTAGGCACCTCCCCCTCAGCCTGGGATGACTCTTGGTGGCCGGAGGCCCTTGGAAAAGCACCCATCCCTACGGACCACGCACAGAACCTAGGAGTCATCCTAGATTCCTCACTCTCGATGAACAGACAAGTCAACGCCGTTTCTTCATCCTGCTTCAACATTCTTCGTATGCTCAAAAAAAACATTTTGTTGGATCCCCATCGAAACTAGAAAAACAGTCACCCACGCACTGGTCACGAGCCGCCTGGACTACGGAAACACCCGATACGCCGGTACCACCGCAAAACTCCAGAAAAAACTCCAACGCATCCAGAACGCTTCAGCCAGACTCATATTAGACATCCCGCGTAAAGAACACATCACTGGGCACCTGAAAAACCTCCACTGGCTCCCCATCAATAAGAGGATTACTTTCCGTCTTCTAACCCACGCACACAAAGCACTTTACGAAATTGGACCCGAATGCCTCAACACACGACTGTCCTTCTACACCCCCTCCCGCCAGCTACGATCCTCAAACCAAGCCCTTGCCACTGTACCTCGCATCAACAAAACCACCATGGGAGGGAGATCCTTCTCCTACCTGGCAGCTAAAACCTGGAACTCACTTCCCACTCACCTTCGCCTTACTCAGAACCACCTAGCATTCAGAAAGCAACTTAAAACATGGATATTCGAGAAGTAACTCCCCTCCCTTCTGCAAGCGCCTTGAGACCCTCTGGGTATGTAGCGCGCTATATAAATCTCTTGACTTGACTTGACTTGTTACCTCCAGTAAGTTCCACACAGCGGGATTGCTAGCAGGTCTTTGGAGGCCATGCCCCCCTTCTCCACCACTCTGTAAACGCAGCTCTGTTTTTGATTCACTAATGGTTGGGGGATGAAGTCCACTTTACTGCTCAGAGACTTCAGGTGCCAAGAAGCCCTCCTGCTGCCTCCTGTCAGTCCTACACAGCGGGATTCCTGAGAGCTGTTCGGAGGCATAACGCCCTTTCTCCACTACTCTGCATACACGCTCACTAGTTAAACAACCATAGAAATTCACTGAAAAAAACAAAAGTTACAAGTATGTTATAGTTAGCAAATAGAATGAACAAAAACTTAGAAATTCACTGAAAAAACTAAAGGTTATAGGGATGTTATATTTAGCAAATACAATTTAAGAAAAACCTTAGAAATTCACTGAAAAAAACAAATGTTACAGGGTTGTTATAGTTAGGCTGACATTTTACTCATATAAAACCAGAAATATTCAGCTGATTTTAGTTACTTGAGTTAACTATAACTTGCGGCCCTGCAATGCACTGCTTATGTCCTGACATATTACATCACTCATGACATGGTCAGTGACATCACTGATTACATCTAAAATGACATCACTGATGACGTCAGTGATGACATCATCTACAGCATCTCTGATCCACAGCATCTCTAACAATTCACAGGCCCATACCAGTAATTACATACCCACTCACTGATTCATAGATCTACACACACATCCACTTGCTCACCCATACTGCCACTCATACACCCACTCACTTACTAATACAGCAATTGACATATCCACTCATATATCCATACAGGCACTCACACACTGAGTGATTCACCCATAGAACTACTCACACACCTTGACACTCTCCCATACAGTCAATCACACAGTCTCTTACTCACCTATGCAGTTACGCAAACCCACTTACTTACTCATACAAATGGTAACACATACTCACTCATCTACAGTCAGTGACAGAAGCATGCACTCATCTATTTAGCCACTCTCATATTCAGTCACTCATATACCCCATCACTCACATATACTGCCTTTCACATACCCAATTACTCACACATACTGACACATGCACTCAATCACAGCCATACAGACTCTCACTCACTCATACAGCTTCTCAGACACACACACAGTACCCTATATGGCTACTGACTCACCCACTCACTCATCCATACAGGCAGTCACACACCTCCTCACCACACACACAGACACCCAGACAACCATAGAGGTAGTCAGACAACCCATATAGCCATTCATGTACCCACTAACACACTCGTACACCCACTTAGACATCATCTGACAGAACGATACACTCATTTACACAGTCACTGACCTATGCATTCACTGAGACACCTAATCACTCACTTATACAGTCAGTTATGCACCCACTGAGTCATCCATACAGACACTCATACACCCACTGATTCACCAATACACCTTGGTATATATATTTAACACTTTAAAAACAGGTCACTGGATTATGTCATCACTGATGTCATCAGTGATGTAATTTGAGATGTCATCAGTGATGTCACTGACCGTGTCATGAGTGATGTAATATTTGAGGTCATAAGCAGTGCATTTCTGGGGCTTGAGTTATAGTTAACTCAAGTACCCAGGCACAGACTCCAAAATTCTTCAGTGCAAGTTCACAGAAGTCCATGAAGCGTTTCGGCCACCACAAAATGGCCTTGCTCACATTTGCGCTGCTTCATCATCTAGCTCCTTTTAAATTTTCACCATGTGATTACAATACAACGGCAATGGAAATGAACAACAGGCTACTTTCTTAACCAAGCCCTTACTCGTCATATGCATAGAATTATAAACATAGTCAGTATAGTCAGTATTCAATAAATACTTGATATTAGGCAAAACATGGGCTCCGTGATAAAAACCTATGTATATGATTCTTTCTAAATTGAGTTCTTTACAACAGTCTTACAATGTGACAATGGATTTAAGCATAGTTTGTCATTATTGTTCTGTGCAAAATGGGTAATACTGTGCTGTCTAGGAAATCCCATTTATTGTCTGACACACATTGCATAGTGCATACTCTATTTAACAATGGTCAATGCTATGGGTGCGCCCCTGCCTAGATCGCAGTCGGGCTCGAAGGGGGAGAAATGTAATGCTAGGATTCAACATCGTCGTCCTAAGAAACCGAGGGCGTTGCAGAGGCCCACTGTTTCCTAAACGCAGCAAGAACAAGAAGCTGCGCTGGAAGCAGTGTCTCGACTAATGTCGCCTAGAGGCCAAGACCAGAATGGAGGCCCATCTTCCGACCACATGAGTCGCAGTCTAATTCTGAAGACAATTCTGGGAACGACGTGGAACTGCTGAAATTGACCCTACATGTTTCAAGATAGTGGCTTGCGGTTAGCCATACCAACGCTAAAGGGCAAAGCCTGTTATTTGTGGTTGTTACTGTTATTTGAGAGAAGGAAGGGGGATGCCCTTCAGCACTACAAACAGGACATGACAGTGGTTTCGTCATAGTGATTGACCTTCCTTCCAACCCCCATCAGAGGATACCGCCCCGGAAGTTGGAGGCGGCATTCTGACTACAGAGATGTTTCTTTTTCAGGTTTGGGCAGCTGACCGTTGTCAGGCTGCTCATGGGAGGGGGAGTTTACAGTTGGGTTTGTTGTGCTACACTGTGGGGTCCACTGCAGATATTGATGTTGGGGCGCAGGGGTGGTAGGGGAGGGGGGTGGACTGCTCTAAGAGGTGACCAGTGATTTTTATCAAGAGGAGGAGTTTAAGCTCCTGACCTGGAATATCCGAGGTACTGGTCCTCCGGCTAAGCATTATACTATCCTTAATTACATAGAGCGTAGAGGGGAGTATATAGTGATGTTGCAGGAGACCCACCTCACAGATAGGGAGACTGCCTGCTCCTCATATGCGAGGAGGGCTCTTGTGTGGATTAGGCTGGGGGTTCCATTTCAGGCCTCTCTGATGATAATTGACCCAGAAGGATGGTTTGTGCTGGGGAAGGGCAAAGATGTGACACTGGGGAGTGTGTATGCGCAGAACCATGACCAGGTCTCTTTCCTGACACAGTTGTCTAAACTGTCGGGTGATAGCGGGTGACCTGATCCTGGGCAGGGGGAGTTTAATTGTGTTTGTGACTTGGCGTGGGACAGATCTACTTCTCCATTGGGAGGTACAGCTGTGGCCATGACGGTTAAGGGCTTGCGTAAGTGGATTAAGGGATTGGATTTACTCGATGTTTGGTGATTTCATAACACACAACTGAGAGAGTACTACTACTACTCCTCCCTGTATGATCAACATACCCGATTAGACATGTTCCTGTGTTTGGAGAAATTAGCCCCATTGCTAACGAACGCAGAATATTTAGGGAGATCCATCTCAGACCACAGCCCCCTAATATTATGATTTGTGCCCACCCCGGACAGGGCCCACATACCTCTGTGACGCTTAGACAACATTCTCCTGGAGGACGACTATTTTAGACAGCATCTCTATGGGGCGATAACCACTTATTTTGAGAAGAACCAAGGGACTGCTAGTTCTAATCTGATAGGATGGGACACCTTTAAGGTGGTAATTAGGGGGCAATGCATGGAACAAATGATGGGTGCTAGGAAGGAGATCGCCCAGGAACTGGAATCCTTGAAGACCCGGATTCGGTCGTTGGGTGGGGAAATTGGAGGAGGGGCGGACACTCAGAGACGCTTGGCTGAGGTAAAGCATGTTTATAGTGCCACATGGGCGAGAGACTGAAGATGTTAGATTATAGGAAGTATCAAGTGCGGCAACATGTAGAAGGAAGCAGGGCAGGCTAACTATTGGCATGGTTGATTAAACCAGAAGGAAGAGGAATGGCAATTGCTAGTATTAGGTGTCCATCCGGGCAGGTGTTGTACTCCCCGAGGGGCATTCATGGTACGTTCAGGGACTGCTATGCACAGTTATATGGGAAACCGGTGGACAAACAGAGCGACAGGATAGTGGCATATTTTGAAGGGCTGAGGTTACGACATATAGATCAAGCCACACAGGAGACATTGGGACGGCCTGTAAACATATGTAAAATTAGAGCAGCCATTAAGATGGCGGCCGCTGCCACCACTTCATACTTGCTCATAAGAGACAGTAAGGGAGCACTAAAGAGAGACAGAGGTGAACTGCCATAGTGATGATTCGCAAAGGGTCATGATGCAAGCAGCGTGCTACACCAGAAGATGCTGTTTAGACCTATAGTAACTCAGGAAACCTGGGCTGGGCAATCCTGACGAGCAGAGTCAGGAAACCTCTGCAGACTTTGGAACTGTCTTTTCCACCTCTCCTCTCACACTCTTGACCTGGGGTCTAGCTGGAGAACGAGGTGGACGGCTCTTCCCAGTAAAACCGGGACCGGTGCTTGCGATGGAATCTATGACGATGCCCCCTGGGCGGATACCATAACTGTTTGTACTTACTGCGGAGCCCGAGCAACCTTGGCCGATGCCCCATGGAGCTGTCCTATGCAGCTATAGAGGAGTTTGGCTCTGGTTCACCCCTTCGGCCATCACCTACCCAGCCGGACATCTGACATGGTTTTCCTCATCTCCCTGTGGTGTTTCCTTCCCTCCCCCATCTGCCTGACTTGATCTACATTCCTTAGGCCTGTTTACCATTTCCCCTCTACCTTCCATTCCCATAAGACGTGTGTCTGGGCTATGCCACGTGCTTATAACTCATAATATTGTGTAATCGCATGTTTTTCTCTTATGTCTATACTTGGTTCCTGTAACTGTTGGAACTATGTAACCTGTAACTCGCTGCTCCTCATGTAAAGTGCTCTGATACCTCCGGGTCTAGCCAGAACTATATAAAACTTTGCAAATAAATAAATAAATAAATAAAATGAACTAAATGGCGCGGGTGAAGGCCTCGGGACCAGAGGGCCTCCCGGCTGAATTTTACCCTACCTTTATTAATTTGGTGGCCCTTAAACTGCAACAAATGTATGCAGCAGCGTGGAATGAGGAGCAGCTTACTGTATCGGCTAGTGAGGCGCTGGTGATTCACTTGCCTAAGACCAAGAAGGAGGTGGCCGATACAACAGAATTTAGGCCATTGTCGATGTTAAACCTCGACTTTAAAATACTTAGTAAAGTGCTAGCGACCAGGCTCCTGCCTCAGATGGCACAACTACATTGGCTGGCCAGAGGGTTGGATGGACGAGGGTTGAAGACAATGGCACTGCCGGCTTGTACCACCAGAGGCACATTACTGGCCGGGATGCTCAGCCCAAGATTAAAAACAAGGGCGTCTTGCTTTTTGTGGCAATGACATGTTGGAATAGGTGCAGGAAACCGGGCGCCGGACGCGTTGCTTTATACACCGGGTTTACCAATTACGGGAATACCACGGATGGGTACAGGTTCTCCCTTTTCGCAGAGGCAGTTACAAGGCTGGGAAAAAGCAAGTATTCTTTCTGTGGGACTCTATTACCAAGATGGTGAAATGCTCCCTCTTGAGGAGGTTTTGGAATTCCATGACCTGCCGCCAGGGCAATTCTTGAAATATCACAAAATAGGGGGAGTAATGGGAGCCTTATGGGGGAATACCACAAGCAAACAGGCCACGCATGCTGCTCTCCGAGCGATGGTGACACTGGGATCTGCTGGACACTTGGCGAAGAGGCTATACCTGGCAATAACTGAGATGTCTCAGTGACTTCTACCTCGACTTCAGGAGCAGTGGGAGGGCACCCTGGATAGACATTTAACTGAGAAGTAATGAAAGCGGACTTTGGGTAACCCAAAAAAGGTTTCACGGAATGCAGCCTTTAAACTAATACAATTATACATACTGCATAGAACTTACCTTATGCCGCACCAATTGAATATAGTTTATGGGAGGCACAACCAATCTTGTGCCAGATGTACCAGGATAGATGCTGATTTTGATCATATGGTGTGGTCTTGTCTGGAACTACAACAGTATTGGACCACAATAGTTGGAACTCTTAATATGGTTTTGGCCTTTAGTATGGGTTGTTCACCGGAGGTGTACTTACTGGGACTCTTCCTGAGGCTCAACTCCAAATGTATGGGACACAGGTTCGTATATCTAGCCTTGCTCCTGGCTTAACGGAGGATAGCTCCTAGGTGGAGGACAGCGGGACGTCCGCTTATGGTTGATTGGGAAAGCGATGTGTCCTGTTGGGCCAGGGCAGAGAAAAGGGCTTTGCTGCGGGAAGATACGGTCACAAAAAGGCTAAAACTACCTGCCAAACCATGGACTGAAATTTTAGGGGCATGAGATGCACGTAAAGAGACGGACGGGACATGCAGACAGACACTTCAGGACCAGAATAGGGGGTGGACACCAAACTGGTTTAGAAATGGGACTGTTTATTACCAGGCTCAGAGAGCAAGTGGGGATGGCAGCACTCGCCAGGGAGGATCAAGAACAACAGCGAGGCTGAGAACCTATGGGTGATTCCCCCTGTTTATCCCCCCGCCTGGGCATATCAGTGGACTAGGCACACTTGCCCACATCCCCCTGTTTCCTCCTTCCGCCCTCCCCGGGAACCCTCTCGACCCACTAGATGAGATAGTTAATGTGAATCATGATTCAACACCAAAAAGATACATTAAGCAGATGAAGGAACCCCGGTAGATGCAGTAGTTTAATAGGTTTCAGTTTGGTATCAAATATTTCACAGATACCTTAGTAAGTTTTCTTTGTTTTAAACTATCATTTATAAGTAAGACGTACACATGGCATAAATACTAGAGGAATTAGTACAGATTTGAACATGATCTCTCTCCATAAACTGGTTGCAGCAGGAGCATATGGGCAAAGTTTGGATATCAGATGGTTGACATAACACTAGAGTAGATTTTGCGATGGGGAAGACTTGCACCGATGGATATGTATGGGCATTAAGGCTGGAATATAAGTTCTATCATGCTGATTGTTTCCTATTTCTTCTGCTATTACAATAATGGCTCTGCTGTAACGGAAAATGATGTATAGACGGAACCAAATTCAATAATATAAATGAGAATAAAAAAGATATGTAAAAAAATAAAGAAAATAACAATGGTCAATGCTGATGTAAGATAATAATGACAACATAAGGTTAAATTATTAACATAATTTGAGCCCATAGTGGGCTTACCTCATGTTCAATGACCAACTGTAAGCCTATTCAAATCTCATGTGAGAAGATTATTGGATTTTTCCTATTGTCATATGCACCTGTGTCTCTTCAACTTGTGCAAGCACTGCTAAATATTGTATCATTGACACAAATATGAACCATACCTATAAAAATTATTTGTCCAAGTATGACTCAAGGGCTTAATGTATAAACATGCAACAATCTTAATGCTGTTGATTAAAATTCCAAGCCATTGTTATCAACTACCTAAAGTGCTATGTGTTCAAAGTGCATAGATCAAAAGTGCAAATTTAGGGGAAATTAGCCAGCAGCTTATTCTATGTACAAAATTAATTCTAATATATTAGTACCACAAATAGTCCAGCAATGTCATATATTTCATATTTAATACATAATGTCTTCACTGGCGTTGAGGCCTGTAGGCAACTTAGAATCAAGTTCTAGAATGTAGCGGGTCTCAAGTTGACGCAACAGTTTATCACGATTGCCACCTCTTCTCAGAGCAGGGATTGTGTCTATAACAAAATACTTCAAACAATTCACATATATATATCCTTCCACTGGCCCACGTGCAAGCCCACATAACTAGGGGAGAAGCAGACACCCATAGCCACCCCCTAAATTGTTGGAAAACCTTATTACCAAACAGAAAAAAATTGTTATTCAAACACCAGTCGATCATAGCCATATCATTTTGTTATGATTGTACAGTCATATAGGTCTGTTCCTGAGAAAATACTCCACCGCTTTTAGCCCATCCTGATGTTCAATACTGTTGTAAAGAGATGTTATGTCTAATATCATCAAAATATATTCTTCTGACCAAGGTATATCATACACTCTCTTTACAACATCTCCAGTGTCCTTGATATAAGATGGTAAATTGTTGACATGCTCCTGGAGGAAAAAATTGACGTATATATATACACCGAAACATGTCATGCCGTTCGTCTGTCCAGAAATAAAAGAGGAGAAAAAGTCAAGCAAACCTGTGTGTGGGCTCGTCCTTTCGGAAGGGGAAGGACTTTGGTGGTATGTGTTAGGTGTGGCCTTGAGCACCGCTGAGCTCCCTATCCACGAGAGTTCGGCGGAATCTGTGGCAAGAAGTTGTTTGGCCAAAGGCGCTTGGGAAACGCTGAACCACCGCACCCCGCAGCGGATTGTCAGGCCGACAGTTGCTGGGTTGTGCACTGCACGATGGCATCCATACTTACTTAAGGAGTGGATGACGGGACACTTTGTGGGTTAACATGCGGTAGGATGAAGGTTTGAAGATCCCTCCCCCTATCCACCGTACCATCCAGGTACCACAGGTGAATGAACTGCAGGCACCGCCCACTTGGGCTAGTACTTATGAGACCACGCCTGCAGCTCACAAACTCGGCGACCCAGTGTGAAACACCAGCCCTGGGGAAGCGTGATAGAGTGTCTCCACTAATCCTGAATGAGACGCTCTATGTTTTAAGTGGAAAGTGGTGAAGCACAGCGATATGGGGCACTTGAAGAAGGCACCATGCTGAAAAGCGGAGAAAAAGTCAAGCAAACCTGTGTGTGGGCTCGTCCTTTCGGTAGGGGAAGGACTTTGGTGGCATATATATATATATATATATATATATATATATATATATATATATATATATATATTCACTGAAAAAACCATAGGTTTCACACCAGTTATAGTTAGCTGGAAATTTTACTGATATAAAACCATTGAAATTCCCACGTTATAGTTAGTCGGACTCACTATAACTTGCGCGTGCAATGCACTGCTGATGACATCACATATTACATCACTCATGACATGGTCAGTGACATCACTCATGACACCATCCTTGTGACATAGTGACAGACCTCCTTTCACTATAATGTAACCCTTGAGACACATATTCAAAAATAGAAACTGAAATTTTTTAAAAAATGGAGATACCTATATCAGTTACAACAAGCAATTCAGTAATTCCACTATCTATATACACATCCACTCATTCACCAATAGTTCTATATAGTCACTCATACATATACTCACTCATCATATGAAGTGATACACCTATACATCCTGTTACACACCGACATTCATCCAAAAGTTACTCACACACATATTCACACGTGCAAATAAACTATTGGACATCCATTTATTTGAATATAGAGTTATACACACACTTCCACCTTACTTCTATTTAAAATTACACATATTTATTCTCTTAAACAATCACTTATAGAAACACATACTTATTTAAACAGGAACTCTTACAATCTCTTACTCTCACATATACTCACTTATATACATCAATATTCATATATACTAGATTAAAACATATGTAGTTACTGATAAAGACACTAGTGAGACAGTCATTCACTCACTAACAAACACATATAGACACTCATCCACCCATACAGTCCTGTACATATGTTGTCTTCAAAACACATACAAACAAAGAGTCAGTCACTCATGCATCTATGTGCTAAGTAATACCCCCACCAAACCATATAGACACTCATACTGATACTAATAAAAATATCTAATAACCCATATACATACACATGAGTGGATGTGTATTAGATGGTGATATTACTGAATTGGTTGTTGTAACTGGTATGGGTATATCCACTTTTTTGAAAATATTAGTTTCTATTTTTGAATATGTGTTTCATGGGTTACATTACACTGAAAGGAGGTCTGTCACTGTGTCACAAGGATGGTGTCATCAGTGATGTCATGAGTGATGTCACTGACCATGTCATGAGTGATGTAATATGTGATGTCATCAGCAGTGCATTGCACGCGCAAGTTATAGTGAGTCCGACTAACTATAACGTGGGAATTTCAATGGTTTTATATCAGTAAAATTTCCAGCTAACTATAACTGGTGTGAAACCTATGGTTTTTTCAGTGAATTTAATAGGTTTTTTAAATGCTAATTCCTAACTATAACTGGTGTGAAACCTATGGTTTTTTCAGTGAATTTCATAGGTTTTTTAAATGCTAATTCCTAACTATAACTGGTGTGAAACCTATGGTTTTTTCAGTGAATTTCATAGGTTTTTTAAATGCTAATTCCTTTGTATATCGAGTTTCTAACCTTTTTTTTTTTTACAATTTGCTGTTTTTTTTTAAGTATTCATTTTTTCTTATAATTTTTTTCTTTTGCGCTCTGGGTGCGCGCTCCGGGAAGCTTTCAGCTAAGCTCTCCTGTAAGCTTCTCCGAGAGCTCATCTGAAAGCGCACCCAGAGCGCAACTGTCGTTCGTGAAAAAAAAATATGAATGAAAAGTTAATAATAATGCAAAACATTTCGTACCATACAAATAAAATTAGTTTTTTTTAATATGGAAAATGATTATGCATTTCTATAAAAGATTGATGACGTCACTTCGGCGCGCAACGTAAGTGCCCTCGGAAGCGCATACGTGCGCGGCGCATAAACGCACGGAAAAGCGCCTACGATCGCGCCACGTTTGCGCCCCGGAAGCGCCTACGATCGCGCTGCGTAAACGCACCCGGAAGTGCTCCGGAGCGCGCAGCGTAAACGCGTCGGGTCATGTGACCCTCAAATAACACTTTTCATTGGTTGCTAACAGTTTTTTTTTACAATGAATGAAATCCCCACCCATTTCCTTCACTTCTTCTTTCACTTTTGTGACTGAAAGACCTGCCTTTTTTGCTGCTCCATATTCCTGGATTCATCATGGCTGCCAGACCATCCAGCAGTGAAGATGACTTCATTGATGAAGAGCCTCCTACCCCAAAGGTGAAGGAACATTTCATTTGGAAATTTTTTAAGTTTCCAGAAGGCCAGAAGAAGGTGAATGCACCAAAAGTAGAGTGCAGGATCTGCAAACAGGTCCTGTCACGGGGTAACCCCCAAAAAAAATACTCTTTTGGGAACTTTACGATGATCCGACATGTGGAGAGGAGGCACCCCCAGAATTTTGCCCGGGAAAGTGTCAGGGCTCTGGCACAGGAGGTTCCCAGAGATGGGGCCTCTACATCAACAGGAGGAGCAACTTCTTCTGGAAGAGAACAATCTCAGGGGCAGGTAGCAAACATTCAACCTGCATTCAACCATGGGGTCGTCAAATGCAGATACTGCAATCAACTCCTCACCTATGGGGAGCAAAGTGTCCTGCTCATGGTTCGGGCATTGGAGAACCATCACTGCCCTTCCCACCCCTAATTTTTTTCTTTTCTTTTTGCTCCTGTTGAGCAGTTTCTATTCCCTGTTTTTGTTCCTCTTCAGTTAAAAGAAGAAAACCAAAAGTTCTTTTCAGAACTACCTCCAATTCTCATCAAAGAGCTATAATCTTAAAAAATGAAGAGTAAGTGAAATATAGTGCATTGATAATTGAAAGGAGAATGAGTAAGAAAGAACAGAAAGGTATGAGAGGTGAAAGGAAGTGAAGTAGGAGGAATGAAAGAAGGTGAGTGTTAGAAAAGAAAGTTATGACACAGTGAATAAACTGGAGTATTTCTGACATATCTGTAAACACAAAAGTAACGCATTGCAGGAGTGCGTCACAAAAGTGACGCAACTCCAGTAATGTGTCCTTTCACATGGAAAAAGCACCATGTGAAAGGTTTGCTGTGAAGCAGGCGCAAGATTTTGGCGCAACTGCATCCTAAAAGTGACGCACTGCGTCATTATTACCAAGCTTTTTGCAAGGAACACCCCCTCTGCATGCATTATACCTGACACTATTTTTTAAAAAGTGACGCATCTAGGTACATGGGTCACTTTTTAAAACTCTGCGCCATATTGTATCTGCATCAGGTATATTGTATGCAGAGGGGCAATCCCGCGCAAAAAGCTTGGTAATAACAACGTACTGAAATCTATGAGATTTCCCTGCGTCACTTTTAGGATGCTATTGCGTCAAAATTTTGCGCCGGCCTCGCATCACTTTTATGTTTACACATATGTCAGAAATACTGACGTATCTGTAGCTCCTTGCAACATGATTCGTCATACATTAAATATGACACATCTGGAATGTCATAAGGACTGTGGACAGAAAAGTGACGCATCACACCAGCAGTGTAATAAAATGTGCCTCGTTGCACTATATTTAAAGGATGCAACAGCATCCTAAAAGTGACGCAGTGAAATCTCAAACATTTCACTGCGTCGCTATTACAAAGCTTTTAGTGGGAGAACACCCCCTCTGCATGCATTATACCTCACGCAGATATAATGTGGCGCTTGATTTTAAAAAGTGACCCATCTACCTAGATACCTCACTTTTTAAATATAACGCAACGCGGCACATTTTTTTACACTACTGGTGCAATGCGTCACTTTTCTGTGCGCACTCCTTATGACATTCCAAGTAACGCATTGCTGGAGTGCGTCACAAAAGTGACGCAACTCCAGTAATGTGTCCTTTCAAATGGGGAAAGCAGCATATGAAAGGTCTTGCCTCAGTCTAACACCTGCTGTAAAGCAGGCACAAGATTTTGACGCAACAGCATCCTAAAACTGACGCAGTGAAATCTGAAAGATTTCACTGCGTCGCTATTACAAAGCTTTTTGCGGGAGAACACCCCCTCTGCATGCATTATACCTGACGCTATTTTTAAAAAGTGACGCATCTAGGTACATGGGTCACTTTTTAAAACTCTGCGCCATATTGTATCTGCAACATGATTCGTCATACATTAAATATGACACATCTGGAATGTCATAAGGAGTGCGCACAGAAAAGTGACGCATAACACCAGCAGTGTAATAAAATGTACCTCGTTGCACTATATTTAAAAAGTGACGCATCTAGATAGATGCGTCACTTTTTAAATATTGCATAACAATGCGCATTTTTTTACACCGCTGGTGCGTCACAAAAATTGACGCACAGGAAGCGCAAAACTAACAGCGCAAGGCCTTCATAAATATAATCCTGGATTTTCCCCGTGCTTCGCCGGTGCGCGTACCATGCGCTTCCCCCGCGCAAAACGAAAAAAAAATTTTAATGCCCTGCAGGACCCTATTTTAGTCCCTACATCAAACCTAGGGGGTCAGAGGGGGTCTACTCTTCCCCCTTATGGTCATTTGCCCCTTTTTTTTTCAAACCCCTTGTGTCTCGATTTTACCGAGACACAAGATGGCGGCCGCTCCGGACTGTTTAGAATGTTTACAGACAACTGAGAGCCAATCAGCTTCCTGCGCGCAAGTCGCGTGCCGCGCCTGGAGCGCACTCGGGTGCGCGCACGGGAGAGCGCCTATAGATATATATATTTTTTTGAACCTAAATTACTCAAAATCCACTGGAGCACATATCTTGAGACATAGCAAAGGCACATCGGGCTACCAGTCCCTACAATTTTGCCAAGTTTGGTGGAAATCCATTCAGCCGTTCGGGCTAAAAGTGAAATCGACCGCCCTATGGAAATTAACATGGGGAAAACGCGTTTTGGGACCCCCCTTTTATCTCGGCCCCCGCTTGACGAATCCCCCCCAAACTTTCAGGGAAGGACCGGAGCTCGACGAGGCCATTTTCAGGAAATTTTCAGGCAGATTCGTCAACCGGTGCCAAAGTTATTCAAAATAGAATGTTGAGATTTAACATTGAAAATTATCCTAACTATAACTACCTACTGGCGACCGCCAACATCCCAACACCAAGTTTCGGCAAACGAAGAGCCTCAATGGCGGCGGGCAACGCGGCAGGGACGCCACTCCCGAATATCCAAACGACTCCAGTTATTGCAAATAAATCCACACTGGTGACGCGGCCTCTGTTAATAAACGCTTTTTATTTAATTTTGCAGTGGGTGCCCAACGCGTTTCGCTGTTTCAGTCACAGCTTGTTCACGGGTAGAGTTTTGCCGATACAATGTTACATTTAAAGTGAAAGAGACTAGTTCCGCCTTCAATCAATAGAAACAGTGAAAAGACTCCAAAGTTAATTTTAAGCAATCTTAAACAATGAAGTTCCGTGAGTTTTAAACTTAAATGCAATTATGGTGAAACATTTAAACGTTAAGAAATACCAGTGCAAATGATAATAATGAAAAGTGTTTTGCCCCAGTGTGCATCGCTTCACTGTGCATTGTTAAGCCTGCTTCAAGAAAAAATACAAAATAATTTGGTTGAAGTAGTGCCCCAGTGGGCGTCATAGTAAAAAGACATAACTTGCATCATATTACAAATTGTAATACTATTTGCTATCGACTTTCAACATTCAATGTACTTGAAAATAAATTCCCGCTCAAGTGAGCATAAACATAATTCATTTTCCGGATCTTCAGATCTGTCCTATAATTCTTTCTGCAATGGAACCAACATATGATTTCTAATTTAGTGCCGAGGAACTCTCTCTTGGTAAATTAAAAACAATCAGTTAAAAAATCATCAAAGAGCAAATAGACGCAAAGGTTCAGACACAAAAAGATAATGATTAAATAATTAATTTCTCATCTCAGATGAATTGCCAATTCTTCGTCAAAGTTTAACCCTGTAGGCATCATGGTGTTAAACCTTATAATCATCTAAAGATGTAAAGAAAAATTAGGGCACATTTAGAGTGACTTCTCAAATCCTCTTCTATTTCATTAAAAAATTCTGACATGCAGTCTCCCAAGATGGCCACCAGAGACAAAAGAGCCCAAATGTAGCCCAAATATCACCCAGATGAAGCCCAAGTATAGCCCAATGACAGAATGTCCTAGAGTGTTCTAAAGAACAACTAGAGTGCTAACAGTCCTACTTATTACAAAGGTATGGCACACCCGAAGCCATCTTGATTGGAATAAAGTGGTAACTCTTAAAACATTTAATTTGAAAAGGAACAAAATGAGGGGGTATATTTTGCCATAGAAAGTATGATTAGTGCTGCAGAAAGAAAAATGAGGGCACATTTTGAGTGACTTCTCAAATCCTCTTCTATTTCATTAAAAAATCTGACATGCAGTCTCCCAAGATGGCCACCAGAGACAAAATAGCCCAAATGTAGCCCAAATATCACCCAGATGTAGCCCAAGTATAGCCCAATGACAGAATGTCCCAGAGTGTTCTAAAGAACAACTAGAGCGCTAACAGTCCTACTTATTAAAAAGGTATGGCACACCTGAAGCCATCTTGATTGGAATAAAGTGGTAACTCTTAAAACATTTAATTTAAAAAGGAAAGAAATGAGGGGGTATATTTTGCCATAGAAAGTATGATTAGTGCTACAGAAAGAAAAATTAGGGCACATTTTGAGTGACTTCTCAAATCCTCTTCAATTTCATTAAAACATTCTGACATGCAGTCTCCCAAGATGGCCACCAGAGACAAAAGAGCCCAAATGTAGCCCAAATATCAGCCAGATGTAGCCCAACTATAGCCCAGTGACAGAATGTCCCAGAGTGTTCTAAAGAACAACTAGAGCGCTAACAGTCTTACTTATGACAAAAGTATGGCACACCTGAAGTCATCTTGATTGGAATAAAGTGTTAACACTTAAAACATTTAATTTGCAAAGGAACAAAATGAGGGGTTTCATTTTGCCATAGAAATGTTTTATATATATATATATATATATATATATATATATATATATATATATATATATATATATATATATATATATATGTATATATTGCGTTGATCGTCACCAATTCAACAGAAAATCTCTGCAGGATCCAAAAATGACGAGGAGTCGACCCAAAAAGTGCTGGTGCAACAGAGTTTATTTAATTAATTAAAGCCAGTGCTGCCGCCATGACGCGTTTCGCCTTAGAGAAGGCTTGATCACATGACAAACTGCTCGTCAAGGAGCAAAGCTTTTAAAGTGACAGTGCATAGTAGTTGGCGAAGGACATAGAAAACATACTAGAGTGCAAATAAGCAGCGTTATAAAAACGTGAAAATGGCAAAATACCACATGTTTTTAGGACCAAAGAAAAAACAAAGCTATCCTTAAACAAATAACTATTTAAGGAAAATACAACTATAAAATACTGGTAACATGTCATATAGGAACAATATCAACAAAAATTTCAATCTTGTAATGATACACGACAAGTAAATGTGTCTATGTGCTTATCAACGTAAAACATTATTGATTGATATTGTATTACCACGTTATTATACTTTGTGAGATGGCCCAATTTTTTAAAACATACTCAAATAACATGCTGCTAGTACAATTGAAAAATTAATATACATCCTTGTCCTCGGTTAAATGCAATAACAATTATTTTGAATAGAGCCCAAGTGGGCCTGCCACGAAAGCCTGCTGAGTCTTATAAAGTGCATGGTAGGTGAAGAATTTTTTTTTTTCTTTTTAAGATAAAGTGCAAGTGAAAATAGCTCATTATATGTGCAAAAATTTCATGTTGTTAAAAAGATCTAATCAAGTAGAGCACCACATTATCACTACAGTTTAACAAAATTCATTTGACTCAAAGTTAACCCAAACAGTAACAAAAACATACAGGAATATGAGGGCATATTTGAAAATTTATTCAGATACATGTATAAAGATCTTCCCGATCATTTAACCCGTTAGGATTCTTAGTATTTAGCTCCAGTATGTATCCGGTCTCAAGAAGACGGAGTTTGGCCTCACGGTCACCTCCCCTTCTTGAAACCTCAACTGCGTCAATTAAAAAATACCGGAGTTGATCGGGTATGCCATGATGTTTGTCCTGGAAATGTTTAGCCACTGGATAGTTTTGGTCGTGGCCTGAGATTGCACGTATGTGTTGGAGTATCCGTTTGTGGGCAGGCAGTTTAGTACTGCCTACATATTGTAGGCCACACGGACACTCCAACACATAGATGACAAACTCCGATTTGCAGGTTAGCCACTTGGAGATAGCTGTGGGGCATTCACGGAAGGGACTCTTGAAATGGGTCCTGTTGCTGCCAAAATGGCAGGCTTTGCATTGGGGACAGGTCTTAAAGCCCTTTCTGAGTGCCCCCCAAGTGGTGGAGGTTATAGGCTCCAGGGTGTTGCTAACTAATGCTCTTGCCATGGATGGAGATCTGCGAAAGGTGACTTCTGGTTTACTGTTAAGTTTGTGTCCAATAACTGGATCACTTTGGACCAGATTCCAGTTTTTATAAAGGATTTTTCTCAATGCTCCATGTTGACGGTTAAAAGTTAAAATAACTCGTGGGCAACTGTTTACATTTTCTCCTCCTGGCTGGCTATTTGTAGTGATATTTCTCACCCTAGGGACAAGGGCCTCCTGTCTGCTAACAGAATTGGATCGTTGGATGGCTTTGACTAGGCTAATGTTGGAATAGCCTCTATCAAGGAAACGTAATCTGCAAGCTTCCTGTGCAGCCGCACATTCAGCATCAGTACTGCAGATTCTCCTGATTCGGAGCATTTCCCCAAAGGGAATACTCCGAATCAGATGTGCAGGGTGCTGGCTATTAGAGTGTACAATTGTGTTGCCAGCACTCGGTTTCCTATATAGTCTGGTACCTAAGGTGTTATTAGATACAAAGACTTCAACATCCAGAAAACAAATTGAAACAGAACTGATACTTGATGTAAAGTTAAGATGAACTGAGTTGACATTGATTAACTCAACAAAAGCCCTGGCATTTTCAATGTCCCCCCTCCAAATCAAAAAAATATCATCAATGTAAAGCAGGTAAAGAACAATATTGTTGGAAGCAATGTTTTGGTGCTGACAGACAAGGACCTGTTCCTCCCATAGCCCAACGTGTAAACACGCGTAGCTTGGTGAGAAACAGGCCCCCATCGCCACACCTCTACTTGGTGATAGATTGCGCCATTGAAGATAAAAAAGTTCTGTTCGAGGCACATTCTGGTCATATCCACCAGCATCTTATTGTGTGCCACTGAATGGGGGGGGCATCTGTTCAAGTAGTATTCCAGGGCTTTCAATCCGTCATGATGTCGTATTGAAGTATAAAGGGCCGAAACATCCAAAGTCATTAAAAGCATATCCTCCTCCCAAGCAAAACGCTCAATCTTGCTGAGGAAATCAAAAGAGTCTTTGACATACGAGTTGAGAGTTTTCACATGCCCTTGAAGAAAAAAGTCAATGTACTTGGACACGTGTTCCAAGGAACTGTCAATTGCCGAGATAATAGGTCGGCCAGGGGGTTGTGCAGGGTCCTTATGGGTCTTCGGGAGTAAATAAAACGATGGAATAGCTGGATGATCTTTCTTAAGATATCTGAACTCCTCGTGTGAAAGGAGTCCTGTGCTTCTCCAGGCTTGTAGTTTTGTTAATTGATCCACCCATGTAGATTTAACAGTTTGTCTCCTTGATGTACATAACCTTGGGCCACAAGTCCACATTGCCGCCTTTATCGGCCTGTTTCACGATTATATTGTGATCTTTCTGTAGTTTTGTAATAAGTTGTTTATAGCACCAGTTCTGTTTGGATATGTAGAATTTTTTCTTATTGGTGGTATTGTATAGTTCTTTGATGTCTTTAACTACTATTTCTTGGAAGGTATCCAAGTTATCATGCACCATGATAGGCTGGAAGGTGGATTTTGCTTTAAATGGGGTGGTCAATTGTCTGTTAGAAGCAAGGGGAATATCCAATCCATTATCTGAAGTGGCCTCATTTTGTAACTCCCAAATGTTTTCCAATGTACTTTGACTTTCAGTTCCAGGTAAGGCCAAGCTCGTAGTCAGCTCAGAGGAAGTATCCTTTTTAGGATGTAGTTCAAAAAACTTTTTAAGTTTCAGTTTACGGGTAAATCTGTAAATGTCCATGCGAGTATCTGCATAGTTCATATTGCATGGTGGACAGTAGGAAAGTCCCAGATTTAACACCGACGTCTCTGCTGTTGATAATTTGAAATTTGAGAGGTTAATTACTGATTTGGGCCTTTTTCTGATAGCGTTTCCAGTGGCCTTGTTTCGCTGCGGTGTTGCTGCCTGAGGTTCCGGGCGCGGCATTTTCTACGCTGCCAGCGCTTGTAGTTGGCCCGTTGCTTTTTTGTGCATATGTTTTGTGGGACCTTAGGGTTTCTCGACAGTCCTGGCACAAACAATCTACTTCTTGGGCCAGGGTGAGTTTGGTAAACCCCAAGTTGGCATCGCGATTCGGGTCTGATTCTGGTTCGCTTTCAACTGCCGAACTTAGACTGGAAACTGAGGTGGCAGGCAGTAATGTGTCTTCCCTTGTTTGCGGGTTGCCTCTGTTGGTTCGCGCTTTGGCTTTGACTGCCTCATAGCGTCTGGCAAACGTGAAGACCTGACCGTTTAGATAATCAATCCGGTCCCTCTCAAATTTAAAAGCTTTTCGTTTTTTGATAACTTCTTCCTCTTTTGACAAACGTAATAACATGTCAGACCTCATTTTGGTGATATGCTCCGTTATTTCAATCTTGGATATTTCTTCCTCTAGAGCAGGGTTCTTCAAACTGTGGGGCGCGCCCCTCTGGGGGGGCGCCGCACCATCCCAGGGGGGGCGCAGCTCCACTCCGATCTTCCCTTTGTAGAGACTCTGTGAGGGCAGGCGATTTCCGTCCGAGTGGGGCTGCAGGGGTCTAAGAGCTGAACAAAGCTCATTAGCATGCGAATGGCCTCTTAAAGAGGTGTGAAGTGCTCAGGTGCGGCTGCCTGGCAGAGTGTGTGCGCGTGCCCAGAAGCTGTGTCAGCCCGGGCACACACAGGCATGGTGAGATGAGAGGGAGGGAGGAAGGAGGCAGAGACAGACAGACAGAGCTGCAATTAGAAGTTCATTTGGACCCATATCAAAGGATTCTTTATAATAATCACTAACATATGAAATGTTCACTTTGGCGGCTTTAAAAACGATGGTAGAATGGCGGAGTATATGTATATAACTCTAGAGTTAGCTTGTGCGTGTTACCAGTTGAACACTGGTTTCATTACAAGTGGCTGCTTTATAAGTCCATGATATTTTTTATTTTCACGCCTTCACTCTCCTGGATATGTATTTGTCTTTAGATGCACCTTAACATGAATGGCCACAATCATGCTTCGATTTGTATTTCCAAAATAATTTAGTAAAAAAAACATACAAAATTGCTATGTAACATGATTTTGTTCTCAACAAAGAATTACAACACAAAAAAATGTGCTAAGTATTGGCAATAGAGTATGATACATTGCATGTGAAGCAGGTTGGAATGGAAGAGCACTACATATCCTATAAGTGTTGGCCATTGGCTGCTGAGGAGGGAGACAGGCAGACAGAGGGAGAGCGGGGGAGGCAGAGTGAGGGGGAGCGAGGGAGGGAGACAGAGGCTGACAGAGCGAGAGCGAGGGAGGCAGCGCGAGGGAGGGAGAGGGAGACTGAGGCTGACAGGGAGAGCGAGGGAGAGTGAGGGAGGGAGACATGCAGACAGAGGGAGAGCGAGGGAGGGAGACAGGCAGACAGAGGGAGAGCGAGTGAGGCAGAGTGAGGGAGAGCGAGGGAGAGCGAGGGAGACAGAGGGAGAGCGAGGGAGACAGAGGGAGAGCGATGGAGACAGAGGGAGAGCGAGGGAGACAGAGGGAGAGCGAGGGAGGGAGACAGACAGAGGGAGAGCGAGGGAGGCAGAGAGGGAGAGCGAGGGAGACAGAGTGAGAGAGAGCGAGGGAGACAGAGGGAGAGCGAGGGAGACAGAGGGAGAGCGAGGGAGACAGAGGGAGAGCGAGGGAGACAAGAGGGAGAGCGAGGGAGGCATTGCGATGGAGACATAGGGAGATCGAGGGAGACAGAGGCAGTTAGAGGGAGAGCGAGGGAGGGAGACAGGCAGACAGAGGGAGAGCGAGGGAGGGAGACAGAGGCAGACAGAGGGAGACCAAGGGAGACAGAGGCAGAAAGGGAGAGCGAGGGAGAGTGAGGGAGGGAGACATGCAGACAGAGGGAGAGCGAGGGAGGGAGACAGGCAGACAGAGGGAGAGTGAGGGAGGGAGACAGGCAGACAGAGGGAGAGCGAGGGAGGCAGAGTGAGGGAGAGCGAGGTAGACAGAGCGAGAGCGAGGGAGGCAGAGTGAGAGAGAGCGAGGGAGACAGAGGGAGAGCGAGGGAAACAGAGGGAGAGCGAGGGAGGCATAGCGAGGGAGACATAAGGAGAGCGAGGGAGACAGAGGCAGCTAGAGGGAGAGCGAGGGATGTCGGGTGGAGCCGGCCACCAGACGTCCGTTATGTTGCCATGTGGGTGAATAGATGTATGGGTGGAGTGGTGGATGTATGGGTGGAGTGATGGGTGGAATGGTGGATGTGTGGGTGACATGGTGGATGTATGGGTGGGGGGTGGATGGATGAGTGAGGGGATGGATGGATAGGTGAAGGGGTGGATGGATGGTGGGAGAGAGGATGGATGCATGAGTGGAGGGATGGATGGGAATGGATGGATGTGTGTATGGTTGGAAGGGTAGATGGATGGGTGGAGGGATGGATGGATCAGTGAAATGGTGGATGGATCGATGGGGGGTGGATGGTGGACGAGTCGGTGGATGGATGAAAGAGGTGATGGATGGATGTATTGATGTATTGATGGGTGAAGGGGTGAATGAATGGATGGATGGATGAGTGAAGGGGTGGATGTGGGAATGGATGGGTGATTGAGGAGGGTGGATGGACGGGGAGATGGATGGAGGAGTGAAGGGGTGAGTGAGAGGTCAATGGATGGATTCATGAGTGGATGAGTGGATGGATGAGTGGGTGGATGGGTGAAGGGTGGATGGAGGGATGGGTGGCTGGGTGAGGGGGGAATGGAGAGAAAGGGGGAGGATGGATGAATGGATGAGTCAGGACATGGATGAATGATTGGCAGAGTGGATGGGCAGGTGTGTGCATAGATAGGTGAGGAGAGGAGCATGGAGATGGATGGGTCAGAGAGTGCATGCATGAGTGGGGGGAGGGTGGAGAGCGGGAGGGATGGATGGGTGGGTGGATGGATGAGTGGGGGGTTGAGTGGGTGGACGGATGAGTGACTGGGTGGATGGATGAGTGGGTGGGGGGATGGCTGGATGGGTGAGAGGGTGGGTGGTTGGATGGATGAGTGAGTGAGTGGATGGGTGGAAGAGTGGATGGATGAATAGAGGAGTGGATGGATGGATGAATGAGGAGTGGATGGATGAATGAATGGAGGAGTGGATGGATGAGTGGGAGGATAGCTTGGGTGAAGGGGTGAGTGGTTGGATCGATGAGTGGGTGGATGGATGGGTGGAAGAGTGGATGGATTGGTGAGGGGATGGATGGGGTGACGGGATGGATGGGTGAGGGGGTGGATGGAGGGATGGATGGGTGAGATGATGGATGGAGGGATGGATGGTGGATGGATTTGCAAGTGGTTGAAGGGGTTTGAATGTGGATGGGGCACAGATGGAGGGAAGGTATGAATGGTGGGGGAGTTGGTGGATGACAAGGTGTACATGATGGATGGGGAGGGTTGTGATGACTTCCTTTGCCATGGAGGATTGTGTTTAGAGCTGTGTGGTATGCCTCTGTTGTTTCGCCACACCCACTCACAGGCCTGCAGTTTGCTAGGCACTCTTGTTGTGTTGAGCATTGTTTGCCGGATATGGCCCGTGGTGTGCGCGTTGCAGTCGATCATGTGGTGTGCCAGATTCCCGAGGTTTCGGTTGGGTGGTGGGGGGGCCCAACATCTAGGGGAATTCAGCTGGGGGGGCTCAACCTGGAAAAGTTTGAATACCTCTGCTCTAGAGTATCTATCTCCATTTGTAGTTTGTTACGATCTATATATATATATATATATTACCTACTGGCGGTCGCCAGTAGGTATATATAGTTAGGATTTTTTTGAATAGGGATTTCTGAAAATTCTATGTTGAATAACTTTGGCGTTGATGGACGGAATTGGCTGAAATTATCAGGAAAATGGCACATTTTGTTTCTGAGCGTCCCCTGAAAGTTTGGGGGGGTTTCGTCAAGCGGGGGCCGAGAAAAAAGGGGAGTCCCAAAACATGTTTTTAACATTGAGTTTTCCATAGGGCGGTTGGACTCACTTTTAGCTCGAACGGCTGAATGGATTTCTATGAAACTTGGCAAAATTGTAGAGACTGTTTGCCCGATGTGCCTTTGCTAGGTCTCAAGATATGTGCTCCAGTGGATTTTGAGAAATTAACGTTCAAAAAAATATATATATCTGTGACAGCGTCCGGGTTAGCGCCCCGGTTCGCGTACCAGACGCGTAACGGAACTTCGCGAGGAGAAGCGGATTGGCTCTCCGGTGACTCTCAACATTCTAAACAGTCCGGAGCGGCCGCCATCTTGTCTCTCGGTAGGATCGAGAGACAAGAGGTGGAAATAAACGAAGGGGGAAATGAATGAAAGGGGCAAGGTAGACCCCTCCTGACCCCCTAGGATTGATGTGGGGGCTATTAAAGGGCCCCGCGGGGCAAAAAACATAAAATATATATTTATTTTTTTTTCGCGGTGGAAGCGCTACCCGGTACGCGAACCGGGTAGCTCACCGGTAGCGTAACGGGAGTCCGCCATCTTGTGTTTCGGACGAATTTAGTCACAAGATGGAGGATAAAGAATGTTGGGAATGGGTATAAGGGGGCACGGGAGACATATCCTGACCCCCTAGGTTTTCTGAGGGTGGCTGAGGAGGCCCATATATGTAAAAAAAAAAAGGGGAAAACCAAGGGAAATAGTAAAATAATATTTTAGAGTGCTTTGAGGTAGGGTAGCTCTGAATAGAGCTGTTGTGTTGTGTGGGTGATGTAAGTACCAACATGTAGGTACCAATGAAGAGTCTAAAATTCAATGTACACCGTCTCCTCTGTAGATATTTTGTATGTTCTAATATGGGTTATTTAAATGTAAATGTGTGGAAAAGCACTTCATGCTTTAAAGCAATTATATTTTTGAACTGATTGTTCTTTCCTCTTAGTCCTCCTCTTAGTTTTTTTTCCCCACACTCTTCTTCAGCATGATAGTTGATAAATTCGTTCCCTCAAAAAGTTTATATACATAAAAAAATTATATTAAATACATATAAAATATATGTTTCCTTTAAAAGAAGAATACATTTTACAGCTTTTGATATTTGCTATTAAAAAACCATTGAAATTCACTGAAAAAACCATAGGTTATAGACCATATATAGTTAGGAATTAGCATTTACAAAACCTTGAAAATTCACTGAAAAAACCATAGGTTATAGACCATATATAGTTAGGAATTAGCATTTACAAAACCTTATTTTACTCACACAAAACCATTGAAATTCGCATATATAGTTAGTTGCACTAACTATATATCGCGCACCCGCAATCCACTGCTGATCATGTCATATATTACATCATTCATGACATGGTCAGTGACATCACTGATGACATCACTGATGGCATCTCAAAAGACATCACTGATGACATCACTGATGACAACATCCAGGGACTGTATGTTTCTGTAAAGTTAAAATATGTCTTACATATTGAAGAATGAGTGGATGTATAAGTGTATGGATGAAGGATTTAGTAGGTGCATGACTGACTGTATGAGTGAGTGATTAAATGTGTCTCACTGAGTGCATGGGTTAGTGACTAAACTGTCTTAATTTGTGCATCATTATGTCTGTTGTTCTGTAAACTGCTGCATGTGTTGATCAGTAGCTATATGAGTAACTATATGGGTTATTGATTGGTTGCCCAAGTATTTGTATGGGAGACTGAGTGTGTGTGTCGGTGGCTGGGAGGTGTATGACTCTGTGCATAGATGTGTGAGCAGTTGATTCACTAGATGTATGGGTTCAAAAGTGCATGTGGAAACAGCTGTATGGGCGGTTGACTGTGTGCATGAGTGTATTGGTGAGTGAATGGATATCTCAGTGCTACATGTCAAAGTAAGTACATATGTAAAACACAGTACATGTGAGAGTTGACATATATAAATAACTGTGCATAAGAGCCAGTGAATGTGTGAGTGGCTGTATGGATCATTGTGAACTTGTATCAGTATTTGTATAGGAGAGTAAATATGTGTTAGTATATGTTTGAATAAGTAAGGTGTGTATAACTGTATAGTTGAGGAAATGGAGGTGTGATTGATTCTTTGCATGACTGACTAGGTGTGTGAGTAACTCCATGGATGAGTGACAGTCTGTGAGTGTCTGTTTACACTGAGTGTATCTAAGGTTATATTAGAGTCTGAAGAGGTTCATCGTATTATCACATGAATGATGTCATCAGTGATGTGATCAGTAATGTCAAATGAGATGTCATCAGTGATGTCATCAGTGATGTCATTTGAGATGTCATCAGTGATGTCATCAGTGATGTCATTTGAGATGTCATCAGTGATGTCATTTGAGATGTCATCAGTGATGTCATCAGTGATGTCATTTGAGATGTCATCAGTGATGTCATCAGTGATGTCATTTGAGATGTCATCAGTGATGTCATCAGTGATGTCACTGACCATGTCATGAATGATGTAATATGTGACATGATCAGCAGTGGATTGCGGGTGCGCGATATATAGTTAGTGCAACTAACTATATATGCGAATTTCAATGGTTTTGTGTGAGTAAAATAAGGTTTTGTAAATGCTAATTCCTAACTATATATATTCTATAACCTATGGTTTTTTCAGTGAATATAAATATATACAGGTAGGATTCTCTCGACATAGTGCCTTTGTAATCCCTATTTTACACATGTTTATATAGGTATAGACTGTACACATATATATATATATATATATATATATATATATATATATATATATATATATATATATATATATATCTGTATTCTACTTAGTGTTATAGATCCTATGGGATGTATTCAATGGGTACATTACCTATATACAAAATACACAATCTATATATAAGAGGCCGTCATATTACATTAACAAAACCTACGGGACCAAGCCTGTGTCAATAAAGAGAAGACAAAGTGAAAAGAAACCTAAACCAAAATCATATAGGTGCAAATTCTTATCTGATTAGACAGGACCCTTGGAGAGAAGGGGGTAGATGGTCACGAATAATTACAACAGTCCAATATTCGTACACCATTTCCCTTCTTCCTATAAGTGAAAAAGTGAATTATATTTACCATGAAATTCAATCATAACACAAAAGCATGATTCAGAAAAAATGCAGTTGTTATGGCAATATACAGTTATATACAGTTCAGAAAATGAAATAACAGTGACCAGATCCAGACATTATTCTTTTAGATGATAGGCCAGTTCTTTATCCAGATTGTGCCCTTTAGGATGTCTGGTTTCGAGATTAATAATCCACTTCGATTCACGTTTACGAAGGGCAAGAGCTCTATTACCACCTCTGGGGCCCAGATGGACTTGTTCCCAGGCAAAGAAACGTAAAAGATTGCTGTTGGAACCATGACATGTTTCAAAATGTCTTGCTATGGGGTAATGGGGGTCTTTGTTGTTAATGGCCCGCATATGTTCAAGAACTCTTTTTTTGGTCATTAGGGTGGTACTACCCACGTATTTCATTTTACATGGGCACATCAATACATACACACAGTAGGTTGAACTGCATGTCAGGAATTGTTCGATGTTTTTGGGGGTATTTAGACCGGGGATGGAGACACTTTTTATTATACAGCTGGTACGGCAGGCTTTGCAGTGCCCACAGGGGTAGAAGCCTTTAAGTTGGTGATCGTTTATTGTCTTTTTTGCTGTGATGTCATTACGGACAATAATGTCTTTTATGCTTCTGCCTTTTCTATAAGTAATTTGGGGCCTGCGTTGTATATTTGGACCGATGATGGGGTCACTAAGCAGTACATCCCATTTGTCATTCAGTATCTTGGATATCTCTTTGGAATTACTGTTAAAGGTCAGTATTGTCCTTAGTGTACCTTCAGAGTCTTGGTTCGTTGTTTGTGAGTGGGTGTCATTATTTGGATTCAACAAGGAATCACGGTCTACATTTAAAACTCCCTCTCTTGCTCACTTGCTTTTTTCAATACCCATTCAGGGTACCCCCTATGGACTTTTAAATTTTTTTTCAGAAATTCATTGAAAAACCAAAGGTTACAGGGACGTTATAGTAAGGCTCAGGTTTCACTCATACAAAACCAGTAAAATTCAGCAGTGATAGATGCGCTAACTATAACTTGCACCACCCACAATGCACTGCTTATGACCTCACATATTAAATCACTCATGACTTGGTCAGTGACATCATTGATGACATCTTAAATGACTTCACTGATGACATCATCCGGTGGCTGTTTTGAAATGGGAAACATCCTTAACCACGATGTATTAACAACGACTTACCGGAACAACGAAGAGTGAACAACGAAGAGGGCTGAACCACAAAGGACCTCTCACTAGTGGAGAAGTTACGTCATTATGTCATGCCCGGTGAGCTCTGTAGGGGAAGGGAAATCCTTTAAAGAGAGTCATTTTCCCTCTGAATTTCCCTTCTCTATTTGGAACTCAGGAGCAGCAACATTGTTGTGGTGTCACCAGGGCTTTAAATGGAAGCTTTTTCACTATTGTATACAAGCCATAGTTGCTGCTTATTTATCTTATGCAAATGACAACCATTGACAAAGGCAATAGTCCTGACTTGTAGGTATGATGTTACTTGTTGTATCGTATGTCTGGATGCCAGAAACAGCAAAATACAAGTCAGCGGCACACTATGCTAAGCACAGACTTTTTGCTTATGTGTTTTTAAGCCATGCCCTTAATTACATTGGCCACGCCCCTTTGAGACACCCCCCAGTTTTTTCGCCCCCCTTAAAGCCCTGACTGGCAGTGTATGTAACATTTTCAACACTGGTCTTAGTGGTCTTCAAAAATGTATTGCTTTTTACCTGCTTACCTTCCTTAAGCAGGGCAGTTGCCTGCGAAGTGAACCTGCCAGGGACCCGGGGAACTAAATTCTCCCTGCTCTCAGCAGGTTTAGCGCTGGCGGGCGAGCTTGGGGAGGGGCACAAATCATTGGTCAGACGCGCGTCACACCCCTGCCTACATTACGGTGGGTCAGGTCAGGTGTCTCAGTGCCTGGTCATGAGTGGTGGTAGCTGTGTGGGCCGTGTCACCGAAAGTGTAAGCCCAGCAGCCTCCACGAACCCTGCACACAGTGTAGTAGTTAGGTAACTTGAGTGCAACACACACGCACTACTAAATTCAACCCAACTACTGCACTCTGATCTCTATCTGTGCAGGTAAAAAGCACCACTTCCATTCGTGAGATGAGGTCACCTCACCAATGGCAGTTGTGCTTTTTTATCCGCACAGACGCAGAGATCAGAGTGCACTGACTGTGCAGAGCAGAGAGACTGAGTCTGTCATGGACGTCAGACTCGGACACGAGTTGGATAGCCGTCTGATTTTTTTGCCGGGTTTCAATTTTTAAAAAATTGCCCCCCTGTAACAAGATTGGCTCCCTTTGGAAACACCGCCCCCACCATTTTCGGCCTCCCGGGGGTTTGCCCGGTGCCCGGCAACACCAGACTGGCCCTGGTGCCAGGGGATGGCTTTGATGCAGACTCTTATGCAATAGATGCTCCTTCTGATTTACCTGAAGCTGCACTATCGCCATGAGTCTCTTGCTCTGACTTTATATATACTATTTCTGTTATTATGAGAAAAATTACTTTGATGGTTTGTAATGTAAGGTGTGAATAAAACGTGTGAATTCTCTTGCACATATGTCTAAGACTACTGTGTTTCTCTATAAACATCATAATATATGACAATATATTATATGAACTGTTGGACTTGACCCTTTTTGCAGGGTCATCCGTGAACTTTTTGCCTTCCTCCTATATTTTTTCTGACCTGTTGCTGGCTGTTTTATGACTCTGGGCTCTTTACCACTGCTGATCAGTGCTAAAGTGCATATGCTCTCTCTATTATAAATGAATGTCTTAATTCATGATTCCATGATTGGCTGATTTGGTTTACCTGTCAGACCCTAGTACAGTGCGCCAGGAGTGCCCGGGGCTTGTAAATGAAATGATGCTGGTGGGCTTGCATCACTGGTTGTGCCACCCACAGAAGCAGCCTTGTAAAATGTGTCTAAGGCCTGCCATTGCAGAGCCTGTGTGCAGTCTGGTACTGCCATGCTGACTGGGCAAGTGAACCCACTTGCCAGTACCTAAACCTTCCCTTTTCTTCATATCAGACACCCCTATGGTAGGCCCAAGAACAGGGTGTATTGCAAGTATAAGGTAGGACATGCCCTGGTGTTTGTGGCATGTCCTATTAGTGAATTACAGCCATTTTCATTTTTTCACTATTGCAAGGCTACCTGTTCTCCATAGGCCAGAATGGGCAGTTAGATTATTACATCTTATAATCCTAACTGACTCAGAGAACATGGTAGAAATTTGAGTTTAGTGTGCCTGAAATCAGTATGATAAAATACATTTTTTAGTGAAGTTGGTTGTAACATTCTGTGTTTGAAAAAACAACTTTAGAAAGTAGGTATTTTCTTGTCTAACCTTTCAAGCCTGCCTCTGCTAGGTAGTGTATTCCTTGTCTGGGATTTGTGAGTGACAGGGCTGGGGATTCCAGGAGACAGAATGAGTCAGTCCAGTGATGAATAGAGAGATCTGCATCTAGATGGGAGGGAGGAGTTGCACCTGGGACCTGAATAGGACTGTGCCTGCCCCCCACCGTGCTGCCTCCACCCCCTGTGGTGCGTCTGATGTCTCTGCTCTGCTCTGTGAAAGGAGAGAAGGATTCATGTTAACAAAGGGCTCCAGGGCTGTGCTTTCCCTCCACAATGCTGGCTCCGCCTCCTGTGGGGCGTCTGATGTTTCTGCTCTGCACTGTGAAAGGAAAGAAGGAGTCATGTAAACAGAGTTCTCCAGAACTGGTTTGGACTGGGCAAAGGCCCCTCTGCCCTCAGAGGACAAAGGATTTTGGGGTATAAATATTGGGACCATGATCCCAAGAAATTAGATCACTTTTGAACTACAAGAAGACCTCTGCTGAGGAAAGGAACCTGAAGAAACCGAGGAGAAACTATTCCTAAGCTGAAGTGCTGCTTAGGGGATTGGCCTGCAGTGGTTGCCTGACTGCCAAAGAGAGGAGAAAGAACTTTGTGTGCTTTACTTTCAACTTGTGAAGGATCTCCAAGGGCTTGAAAAAGAGCTTGCCTCCTGCTAAAGTCTCAGGGACAACAGACTTCAACCCCCAGCTCCCCAGAGTTCTTTTGGAAGTGCCTGCTGCTGTTTTGGGGCTTCTGAGGGACTGCGTGTCGCAAGGAGCTGGAAGAGCGACTCAACAAAGCCGAAGTGTGTCGCCGTTGCTGCTGCTGCCGTCGAACTTCTGAACAAGGGTGTCGCCGCTGGAGTTGTCGCACTGCACCGCATCGATAGAAGCGTCTCGCAATGAAGAGGAAGCGTGTCGTCGTCGCTGCTGCCTGCCATCGCACTTCTGAACAAGAGTGTCGCTGCTGGAGTTGTCGCACTGCACCGCATCGAGAGAAGGGTCTCACAACGAGGAAGAAGAATGTCATCGTCGCGGTTGCTGCCGTCGCATTTCTGAACAAGGGTGTCGCAGCTGGAACTGTTGCATTGCACTGCATCAAAGAAAGTGCCTCGCATCCCTGAGAAGCGCGCCGCCGTCGGAGCTGCTGCAGTAGCATTTCTGAACAAGGATGTCGCCGCTGTAGTTGTCGCATTGTGCGGAACCTTCACACAATCGTGGGAGAAGAGTGTTGCAGCTGAAGCTGTTGCCGTCGCACTTCTGAACAAGGGTGTCACCGCTGCAGCCCACACATCGAATTGAGAACTTCTCGCATCCCCGGAGAAGCGTGACGCATCTGGAAGATCTTCAAGTCTTTATTTATTGCACCTGAACTTTGTCGCATTCCCATTGCTGCAACATTGCTTGTCGTGGAAGCGCAACGCATCGTAAGGTACATTGACGCAAAGTGTTGCATCTTGAGAACTGAACTGAACTAAGCTAAAACTACCATCTTAAAGTAACAGTATTGTGTATTTTTGTCGTTTATGGTCTTTTGATAAATCTATATAAAGTATACTTATTTTTTATAATAAAATCTTGTGTGGTATCCATCTGTAGTGCTGTCCCTGGGTTACTGTATGCGGTCACAAATGCTTTACACACTGCCTCTGAGATAAGCCTGTCTGCTCGTGCCAAGCTACCAAGGGGGTGAGCAGGGGTTATTTTAGGAGTGTACCCCCTTACCCTGACTAGCGGCAAGGGTCCCTATTTGTCACAAGTACCTACCTGTGCCAACTAGAGACCCCCAAATCTAACATGAACGTATTGATACTCAACCTATAAGAAAATATTGTTACACTGTTATACATGTAAATAAAATGATGAACAAAATCTTGTATTGTAAAATATGTTTACATGAGATTAAGAACACAAACAAATGAATGATTTTAGGGGGCTCCAATGCAGAAATAAGACATGGCACATGACACCTCTTTAAGGCCCACCTCTTTAGGCACCACAAGGAGTAATATACACATTGTTCCAGCCCTTTTTAGGGCTTATGGGACAGGGGCGGTCTTCAGCGAAGGATAAACTCACCGGGGGAATCGAGGACCTGGGTGTGCAGGGCGCAGCCGGCGCAAGCATCTCTACTGGCAGCTGGTCCACCCCGCCGCTGCAACCGGAACTACAAGCGGCCGCCGAGCGGGGGGACCACAACCCCCACAAACCTCTGCTCACTTTGCCCCGCCGCATCCCGCCCACAGACGGGCCCGGAAGGCGCTGAAATAGACAGAGCCCCATCTGGGGAGCGGGCAGTCTTCAGCAAAGGATAAACTCACCGGGGGAATCGAGGACCTGGGTGTGCAGGGCGCAGCCGGCGCAAGCATCTCTACTGGCAGCTGGTCCCCCCCGCCACGACCGAAACTACACGCGGCCGCCGAGCGGGGGGGCCACAACCCCCACAAACCTCCGCTCACTTTGCCCTGCCCCCTCCCGCCCACAGACGCGCCCGGAAGGCGCTGAAATAGACAGAGCCCCATCTGGGGAGCGGGTGGTCTTCAGCGAAGGATAAACTCACCGGGGGAATCGAGGACCTGGGTGTGCAGGGCGCAGCCGGCGCAAGCATCTCTACTGGCAGCTGGTCCCCCCCACTGCCACGACCGGAACTACACGCGGCCGCCGAGCGGGGGGACCACAACCAACACAAACCTCTTCTCACTTTGCCCCGCCCCCTCCCACCCACAGACGCGCCCGGAAGGCGCTGAAATAGACAGAGCCCCATCTGGGGAGCGGGCGGTCTTCAGCGAAGGATAAACTCACCGGGGGAATCGAGGACCTGGGTGTGCAGGGCGCAGCCGGCGCAAGCATCTCTACTGGCAGCTGGTCCCCCCCGCCGCCGCGACCAGAACTACATGCGGCCGCCGAGCGGGGGGACCACAATCCCACAAACCTCTGCTCACTTTGCCCCGCCTCCTCCCGCCCACAGACGCGGCCGGAAGGCGCTGAAATAGACAGAGCCCCTTCTGCGTCGCGGGATGCGCGCAGGAGAAGCCCGGGACAAGGGCGGGACCATCTAAGGCCATCAAAGGCCAGAGGAGGCCGGGTCGGGCCCCCCCTTGGCCCTGAACCAAGTATTGAAGATCACTGACCAAAGGTACTGATACCCACTGCCTATTTCCGGTTCATTCTACACGTCCTTCCTAAGGGTCTTTACAGTTCGGTCGCCGATACTGACTTACTTTTTATTGTTATAAGCTGTCATACTATGTCTTGCAAGGGGGGCATCAGAAAACTTTCCTCCCAGGGTGACTTCCTTAGGGGAACAATGGACTATTATATCAAGAGTGCAATACTGTTAGCGAATGAGAGAGAATAGAACGATCCCCAGCCATGGACAGTTCTCTCAGTCTGGGTTCTCCTCTACAGACTGCTGACACAGCCCCAGCTATATCATTACTGGAAGAACTAAATCAAATGTGTAAATCCTTGTATGCCCCTCTGGAATTAGAACATGTGCAAACTACCGCTCCTATTTCCCCTATAGCTACGACTAGTCCTGGGTCCAGTTGTTCTTCCCAACTAACTCAAATTCCAGAGGCTACACCCCTCATAATACGACCAATAGCAAATTCTTTACCCGTAGTCTCTACCCAGGTGCTCTCTGCCAAAAGGAAGAGAGATGAGGTGAAACAAACGGGCAGTCAGGCCAAGCAACAAGCAACAAAAATTAAACTCAAATCTGCCATTACCCAATACCCCTAGCACTGCTACATCGAAAGCATCTACACAGGCTTCCCTACTGTCCGCGTTCAAAAATATGATGAAGTCAATTATTTCTCTGTTGATCGACAAAATGACTACCTTAGGGGACAGGCTCACGGGTGTCGAGGAAGCAATAAATGCTAACTCGCTATTTACAAAATCAATTGGAGGACAGCGTTTAGCCCCCATGGAAACGCCTAATTCCTTTATACAAAGCAAGACCACCCGTAACAAATTAGCTGCCCCACATATGAAAACCTTAAATATCCCGAAACGTGCCGCAACATCACGGAGTTCTTACCCTGGGGCTGACCAGAATAAAGAAACGTAATCTAAAAAAAGAATAGCGGCTAGTTATGACACTATACCACACAAAACTTACCATCTACATTTGCCACCAGAGGCAGCTCCTATCGTGTGTGTCCTCTCAGGAATACCAGAACTCCCAAAGGGAAAACACGAGAGACCGCAGGACCTAAGGAACAAGGTAGTGTTCTGGCTTACCAAAAATAGACCTTTGCCCCCAATATAGATAGCACTATATTAAGCGTTAGAAGGGTGGGCTGGCTAGGACCTCTCCCAAAAAATACTGTGGGCGATTTGGTACTTGTTAAATTTAGTAATAAATATGTCGTCCCATACCTCCAATCTTGGCAGCCACAAATAGGAGGTGGACCTATATCTATTTTTAGTCTAAGTGCATTCTACCCTAGAACATTATATGCCCCGCCGCAACGCCAAGCAACACAGAGCAATTTCCGGACAGCTAGAAGTGGTCTTGTATTGAGTGGCCATCTCACCTCCGCATTTTAACTAATCTGTTCACTCCTCCTGCCACTCATTGATTAGCTGATTTATTCTATTGATTTAATCTTCTCTTAATAGATGTTAATTTTTCTGAAATGAAATGTATTGATGTATTGGTCAATTTTTATGTACTGCTGTTGCTTTCATGATTTTTATACCGAAATCGAATAAAGCTAATCAGACAGACAGACAGTTCCTTACCCCAAGGCAAGGCCTCCCCAAAAACCTTTTATGCAGCTGCGTGGGCCCAAGGTTTCTTTTTTTTCTTTTACCAATTTTGAGACGTCCACTTGGTGGGTCTCATTGAAGGTGCCCCTGGTGGGGCAACACTCGTACATGGGAGATCTTCTCCTGCCACCCTGTCCACTTCTTCAGGGTCTAATGGTGGAGCTGGTCGATCCTCCCTCCCAACTCTCTGCTAGTTCTGGAGATGATACCAGAATATCAGGTTTCAAATATTGTGCTACAAAAATACCATAGGAAAAATATTGACAACCAAAATATTATGTAGGCGTGTGCACAAAGCTCACAATAAATTTACTATACTTCACTCCACATTTATAATCTTGAAATGATGAGTTTTGTCAATGTAGGTAAATGTGGAGTTAAGAACAGTAAATCTGTACTTACTAATACATACTTACTGCCACTATATTCTGGTTGTTTACATTTGTGTTATGATTTTCGTGTTGCATAATACTTCTACATCTACATTCTGATATACAACCTTGGAAACAGAGCCACAAATGTCTGAGGAGTACACGTCCTCAGTGAGTGGGTACTCCAGACAAGGGTTCATACGCCACGCAGGTGCATCCTCCTACTTCAGTTGTTCTCTTCTCAAACCTTTTTCCCTGTGCAGGGGTTTACCAATGGTGGTGGAGAGGTGTACAACTTGGGAGCCGTACCTCGTTCTCTCATGCCACATCATCCATCCACCCTTAACTGGTAATCCCAGGGACCAGCCCACTGGCTGCTCAACCCCTTGCACATAATTCTGAGAAGAAAGTAAGAGAGCATCTGAGAGTGAATTTGTAACCTCTAAGGTCCACAATTCTTCCCTCCAAACTTAAAGAAACCCTCCCGACCCCATAGTGTTCACAGAGGCCAGAGGTTTGCCTGTCTTCCCTTTGTGTTATGTGGAAAAACCTTCAAGTGCTTGTCTTGAAGGTGCTGCTTATCAGCTTATGGATATTTTCCCCATCCCCTTCCTTATCCAGGAAAATTCTAATCTAACAGAACCGGCCAATTGTTCCGAAAGGACCTTTGAACTACCGGCAGGCAAGCAGAATACCTATATTGCCCTGTAGGGAAGCTGAAATCCTCATTAATGCTAGTTGAGGGAAACAGACTCAAAATCATAAGTGCCTGGCCAAACTCATGTACAGTAAATCTGACTCTTAATATGAGTTCCTGACACGTGAATTGATAGGAAAATACATGTCAACGACCTTCATACCTTGTGCCAATCAAAACGTACATTTTAAGCACATTTTATCCAAAGTCTAGAAATCAAGTTTAAACAGTAGTTTGTACACCAGCCAAAAGAATGGGATTTTTTGGATCTCCGATATTCTTATAAGGCCTTAGCAGATCATAATTAATGTAATCTTCATCCCATGTTTGATAGTGGACAACAGAGAAACAGTCTTCCTCACTTAGCTACAGATGTGTGCACACGCAAGTGAACATGTATTCATGGATAACCTGCACAGCCCTTCTAACTCCGTTGTGCAGCATTAGACCTTATAAAGAAAATGATCGAGGTTGTTCTCAGCTGTATTAACTAGTGCAACGACATTCAGGTGTTTGGCAAATCCCTGGACAAACACGATGATGCACTTGTGAATGGTTGTCAGGCAGATGTAACTCTCAGTAAAGATAAATAGGAATTTCTAAAATGCCATTGGTGGTGTCAAATTATTGCAAAAGATGAAGAAAATTGCATTTTTAAGTATACAGTGAGTACTCCTGCTTACAAATTCCTATTTTACGTGGCACACTGAAATCTTCCTCGCACCGTTCTTGTATCAGTGTGGCACTTTGACCATTGGTACATGTTGATAGCTTGTAAACTGGAAGTGGCAGTGCAAATACTTGCTGTGACTCTTTGCATTAGTCAAAGTTTCACTAACTGACACTTCTGTACATCACCCCCAAGGTGGCCTATATAGGCGGTCTGAGTGGTCTGGTGGCTTTTTCTCCTCAACAGGATCAGCCTATGAAGGAAAAGAACAAGGAGCAATGGCAAATAATGGACAAAAAGAAAACTGGTTATCATTTATTACCATGAAACATATCATACATACACTAAGTCAGAGAAGCATTGTTTACTATCACATTAGCTGTACAGGTAACAATGAAAGGTTTGATTAGCAACCTGTTTAACCATGTCCTCATCATCTTTTCAGAACATTGAGTTGAAGGTAGAAGTAGAGAACCTTAAGCGAGACCTACGAGACAAACAACAATCTCTTGAGAAGTCCTGGTAAGAAACATTTTGAGTCACTGATCTTGTATGCTGGAGGCTGTGTTATCTACTGTATGGATTTTGCTTTGCTAGGTATCCTTGATATGCCTCAGTTGTAATCAGATAGTTCATGAGATCAATGATTGTTAGGAAAAAAGTAAGGGGTGGAGTAGCCCAGGCCTGAATACAGCCACCACCATGTTAAAAGTTGTCTAACTGCATTTGCAGCTGATATTTGTACTCCCTTCTCTTTCCAATTTTCTGATTTATTGGAAGGAACCAATGTCTCTCAAGTGGTTAAGTTGACTGTAAATCCAATCGGGTGAGCCAGGGCAGGGCTGTGATTCCCTTTACAGTTTAGGAACATATATTACTTACAGCTTCCACACAAAATCAGCCAAACCTCTTCAATGGTCCATGCATTGCTGAGTTACAAGTGGTGTTTATTCTTTTCCTCAAATCATCTTGCAGTCCTGGTTTTCCCTATGGGAGACTCCCACCCACAGACAGAGGTGGTGTTTCAGTTTGAAACTAATCTTTGCAGGATCACGTACACTTAATCATTTACACTACATGGACAAGTGTTTACAGATTGCCCATGTGTACTCATGGTTGGGATACACATACCCCCATATGTAATTACTTGTTATATATCTAGCACCTTCACCTGGTTATTTGTGTCCAGGAATCCAACGTATGAATTTGAAACTCCAATAAAGTGGGACACATGGCTAGCCAGGTACCATAATCTGGTCTTTATTCACAAATAAATAGTTCCCTGATGAAAAGCGCATTTGTAAGCTGTCTCAAAACTGCAAGGATCATATGATCCAACCATATATTCAATCACCTCGGCCCTCCAGAAAGCCAGTTCATAAATAAGAGATCACCTTCTTCAGAAAAAAAACCATAATTCAATTCACGTTAATTGTATGATTACTTAAAACCATTACAAAATACATAAAACAGATTATATAAAATGCAACAAGGGCGCAATAGTGGGGGAAGAAACGCCTTAAAGGTACTGTTCCTCTCCAAATGCGAATATGACTGACAGTATATACAATTGTGTGCATGAATAAAACAAAGTATCTTGCCATAAAAGGCACAATGTCCGTTTTTTTAAACTGTAAAAATACTAAAGGGTGTGTCAATGTGTGAAATATGTTGGCCATACAGTACAAAGTAGTTTCTAAGGTGCAACAAATTATGCTGCTGTAAACAGATACCATCCCAAAAATGTACTTATACCATGAAATGATTTGTTGAAGGATAAACACAACGAATAGCAGGGCAGAGCTGGATCAGGTTTTGCATGGTTCGCGCTCAAGCAGATTATACATTTAATGAGCGAATTAACAGGCCTTTGTAATAAAGGGCATAGATCACAGACTATATGTGCGATTTACAATGCATCGGGTTGAGCGCATCGCTGAGACCTGCTCATATATGGCTTTTAAAGTGCAAGTAAGTTGGTGTACAGGGTCTCTATCTCCGGGCTTTGCTGCATTGGAGGCTGGTCACTTTACGTACCAGCATTATACACTTTCCAAATGTTGCCATTTCAGTTACTGTTTCCAGGCAGTATAGAAAGGAGAGGGCCTCCTTGGCAGAGTGTATTCCATGCCCTAAGAAGATGGGCCTCAGTAGGCATGCACTAAAGCTGGGCAGCAAACCAGTATATGTGCTAAAGAATTCCCTTCTATAATAACACAATCGAGACCCAAAAAAGCTTTCAAGAGATTTCCACAATGGATTCAATTAGCTGAATGGAAGCGGAACCAATCTTGCACATAAATTCTGTTTAGGACCAAATTTTCCCACTACCTGTTGAAGATGTGGTTTGGCTGTGTAATTCAGTTGCAAAGCTGTTACAGACTTATGCAGGGCTTTTGCTTGTACGCCTTCCATTTTCAACCCCTTTGACCGGTTATACAGCTTTTTTCTTATTGCAGATTTGGTACAATGCAGTGTCCTCAGTGGCATCAGTACCAGAAACGTGGAGAGGAGTTGCAATTGTAACAATCAATAAAAATGCAACCAGCAAAAGCCTGTCAACAACAGACCCATTAATTCAACTGATACCTTGCAAAAAGTCTACACCAAACAAGTTCTAAATAAACTTACCAATTGGATAGTTGAAAATAACATTCTTTCACCGTATCAACCTGGATTTAGAACAAGAACCAGCTCTATGGACCAGGTCTTTAGGCTTTTGTGCATAGCATGGATAAATACCAAGCTGACAGGAAGTCATCTGTACGTAGCATTCATTAATTCATCTGTTTTTGACCTTGTCCCAAGGGGTCACCTGTGTGGACTCGTTGAAAAGTCAAGGTGTACCTGATGAGCTCTTGGTGCAGATAGCTAGATTACAGCAAGACAACTATGCTAGGGTTAGATTGGGCCCTGAAGGCGATCTTACGGATGCCATACCTATTAAAAGCAAAGTGAGATGGGGATGCATGTTGGTACTAACTCTTTTTTCATTATATGTTAACAATTTTGTGCAAATTTGGTGCGGTCCTGATACCTGCATTAGTATTCGCAGACAATACCATCCTTCTTTCACAGACTCCAAACAGGCTGTTAAGGCTATTGAATAGCTTTAGTAACTATTGTACTATAAAGGACCTTGAAATCCATTCTAGTAAATCAAAGTATATGGGTATAAGATTGCACAAGTCCTTTAGAAAAACATCACTGTCCATTACCAACTTCTGGAGTATGTGACAAACTTTAGTTATATTGGCATCACAATAGACCAAAACTGTCCTGGAAATCGCAAAAACAGAAATCCAAAGTTGTTTTGCTGTAGAATTAAATGGGGATTGCAAACAAAACCTCAAGTCACCAAATTCAAGGCACTAACGCCAGCCCTGGAGGTCTACAAATTCAGGACCCAAACAGCAGTCCTCTATGGGGTGGAACAATGGGAATAGGGGGAGCAACTTGGGTACACTTTTTTTTAGAAGAAAATCAATTTGTAAGGATGTTTGTTTGTCTGCCCAAATGTACGGCAATGACACCGGTGTATCATGACATTGGCATCAAAAGAATAGAACATCTAGCTGTATTGGGACCCTTCCTATTTTTGGTTCACTTATGGGTCACACAGGAACTCATTTGTTATAAAGAAGGACTAAGAGTAATTGTGGATCTTGCTGGTCATATTACCTCCCCTTGATTTCGCCACATCAAGACCTGGGTTAATAAAGTAGGGTTGAGTTGTTTTTGATATGCTCCCAACTTACTAACAATCAATTCAAGGCAAGTCTTTAAGCAAACCTATTGAGAATATGTAATATATAGCGTTCAGTGTAACGTCAGTTTGGATAGGCTTACTGCACATTTCCTGAGTGTTAAACCATTGTCTTGTTGTGTAACTATATCTGGATATTGTACAACCTCAACTTGAAAAATCATTATATATGAAGTTCCGCATTGGATTAAATCGAATACGACTAGATTGTTACCTGGTCCCATTGTTGAGGGGTAGGCTTACTGTACACTTTGCACTTTAAATGCCGAAGAAAACCTTGTACATGTGCTATTTTTTGTCCAGCCCATGCCTACCAGAGAAGGAAGTGGATTAGACTAATGTGTTGCAATATGGGGACTAGGAAATATCTAGAAACATTAAGAATTTTAAAATCAGACACGTTGCAACTAATAGTCTTTGGTCTTAGCAGATATCTTTTTACGGTAAATCTGGTGCACAAGGTAAAAGTTTTGAAATTTGAATTTGCAGACTATAAGTGATATATTTTATCCTTACACATTTTATATTTTAATTGTAAAAGTGTTGGATTAAAATTGAGAATTGTGTTGTATTTTATTGCATGAATTGTTGTATATAGGCCTTTTATGGTTTTTAAACAAAATAAAAGCGAATTGAATTGAATTTTATACTGGTGTAATTGCTTTTGTTTGTATCCCAGTTCACTGCTACAAGTTGTAGATGTTCTTTGGCTAGCGCAAGATTTGTAGGCCAGGGGTTGTTGGAACTTGTCAGCATTCTTTTTTATGACCTTCATGGTGTTAGGAGGAGCAGCCATTACCTGATAGCAGAATTTTGCAAGTGCTGCCAAAATATCCACGTTTTGTTGTACCAGTCCAAATTCTAATCTGATCAGGGTGTTACTCATGTGAGCTAGAAGATGAAATAGCTTCTTGTAAGCTGAAACCTGAATATTTTCAAATGGGGTGCAGGGCATTCCTGGAAATGCCTGCTGTGCATAATTGACTGCATAAAGTTACTTGGTAAAAAGTACCCTGCGAATGACAATGTCGTTGGATTGTCAAGCGTGTCTTTTAACTTTCATAAGGCATATGTGACCATTTTTGCTTTATTTTATATTTTATGTGTGTGCAGAGTTGGACTGCCAGATTTGCATATCCAGGCAACCAGGTAATTGTAATGTTGAACACAGTCCAGCATCTGTGAGCCCAATCCCCATCTGGTCAACCTTTTCTTAGGGTATCTCCCACAGAAAATAACTTAAGTTTTATTCCCATAGGCCACAATCTTATTCCTGAAATTGTACCTATTCAGGGCGTTGGGGGTTTTTGCAGACTGATGTTTGTGTAGTCTAGCAGCACTAGATCATCCGCATAATGCACATGTGGAATCCTCTTGTCGCTAATTCTTGTGGTGACTATGGCAGCTCCAGCTAGCCCCAGGCTCAGGTCTGCCGTGTAAAGGTTGAATAACATTGGGGCCAGCACACAGGCCTGTTTTAGTCCATTATCCGTGTGAATCTTAGCAATTGCTGTCTCCGCTGTGAGTTTTACACATACCCAGGTCTTGGTATACAAGGACATCATTGCTTGCGGCAGTTTAGGTCAGATGTTCCACCTCTCAAGCTTCTGCCAGAAGATGTTCTGGGCAATTTCATCAGAGGCAGCTGAGTACAAAACAGACAAACTGTGTGAGTGAGTTATGAGCAGCTGCTTGCTGGGATAAGTCTGAGAGGACTGTCAGGATTGCACTGCACAGGATCCGTATGCCGAAACAATGATCCACCTCCGGACCTTCCGAACACCCCGAATATATATATCACAGGGTGTTCAGACGATACGGTGAGGGAAAAACCCCAAAAGGGGAAAAAACCCAAAAGAATAAAGAGAAGAAGGAAGGGACAGCAGGGGATAAGAAGCTGCAAGAAAGAACATACAATGGTTAATACAATTCTTAACCCTACTCTCATTACAATCTCACTAGCCAAAAAACGCTTTGATTCACCTGCAGGAAACCTTGTGCATACATCTTCATACCGCTGTCTCTTCTGCCATCCTTCTATCCTGCACAAACATATAAACCTTATGAATATCTGTGGTGAACTACCTCTGCCTATATCACTAGTTCTCACTATAAACATACCCCATAGCCTTTATGCTGAAAGCTCTGAAGAGTGGTTCCAATGAAATGTACAAAACAAAAGTTCAGTACAAGAAATGAAATGCACAATGTACGTGCAACAAACCCCCATGCATAGAGAAGAAAATAAAGAGTCCCAGCTACTGCCAGCTTAATCCTCCAGTACTATAGAAGCGCAAAGTTTATCTCCAATTTACTAGCAGTAATCAAAAGCAAACCAAACACGGCATGGCGTAGTTCCTTCACTACTGCCATCCTCTTTGGCATTTATATTCCACAGGGTAAAAGTACTTTCCACGTCATGTATTCATGACGGCAATGCGGAGGTCCTCTCCCCCCTGCACTCCGCAACTAGAAGGAAATGAAAAAGCCCAAAATACCAAGCAACCTTTGCGAGGCTTAAAACACAGAGCGCAATACCAGCGGAATGTTCGTGTCTTTGTGTCCTCACCGCCGCGAGGCACAGAATAAGTTCAGAAAATCGTTCTGAACTGAAATGAGCAAAGTAACCAAAACGCGCTAGCCAGCACGTTATCAAATACCGGAAAAAGCTACCTTCACTCCGAAGGACGGAAACAGGTTTCAGATTCTTCTGAAAATGGACAGAAATACCGGAGCTCTAGGAAACAGCCGTTCCCGCTGCAACTTGGAATAACGAGCCCCGTTCACCCGGCTCCGCCCTGTGATATCCTGTAGTACCGCCGGGAACTGTGGGAACTGTAGTTCAAGCCCTAAGAATCATGGGAACTATAGTTCTGGCAGGCGCGCGATGTCCCAAAACCTGACAGTACGCCCTCCTCCATAGCGCCTCCTAGACCCGGGCTTGGCAGGAAACCTTGCATGGAATGAACGGACCGCCCTAGGAGCATGTATGTGATGCCATGGCTCCCAAAAGTCCTCCTCGGTCCCGTTCCCCTTCCATGAGACCAGACACCAAAGCACCCCCCTGCGGAGCTTGGAGTCACGGATAGACCTCACCTCGTACTCCAGATTCCCGTCGCAAGCAACAGGGGGGGGGCGCTGTTCTGCGCGATGTAAGGGCTTTCTTCAACAAGTGCACGTGAAAAACCGGATGGATTCTCAATGTGTTGGGCAACTTCAGTTTGTACGCCACAGGGTTGATTCGTTTCACGATAGGATAGAGTCCAATGAAATGCGGATGGAAAATGCTCCTCAACTTGAAACGTATGTACTTTGTTGAGAGCCACACCTTGTACCTCGCCTTGAACTGAGGACCAGGATCACAGTGTCTGTCCTCCAGCGTTTGTACGCTTCTTTTGCCTTTAGCAGGTGTTTTTGTACCCCTTTGTGCACCTTCCTTAAGGTCTGGACACGTTCCCTCACTGAGGGCTGATTATCCAAATCAGTGGGGATGTTAATCGGCAAAGTGTTAACATCATAACCAAAATTAGCCTTGAATGGCGACATGCCTGTTGAACTGTGCCATGAATTGTTGTACGCCAACTCAGCCATCCACAACAACTCCACCCAAGATTCTTGTGCTTCCTTGGAGTAGCAGCGCAAATACTTCTTTAAAGTCTGATTCAGACGTTCAGTTTGTCCATCTGTTTGAGGATGGAAGCTGGTAGAGAGAGCTGATTCAATACCCAACGCCTTGCACCACATGCGCCAAAAACGAGCGATGAACTGATGTCCCCTGTCAGACACTATTACTCTTGGGATGCCATGTAATCTTATGACCTGGGAGGCATCCAACGCATTTGCCTTTGCGTTAGATGCCTCGCTGAGGACATATATTGTGTGAGTGACTGCTACGCTGGCCCTACGGAGCACGCGGAGTTGCGGAGTGGTCTGTCGCTGAAGAACTATCGGTGGCTGCTACACTTTGCGATTGCTTTGCATAGCCGGAGTGGCCTTGGTGTACCACCCTTTGTTCAGTTCCCCGGCTCCATCATGGCGGGCAGGGGCGAGCCAGACAGGATGGCGAATCGAGTTAGTAGGAAGACTACTCATTCCCAGTCGAATAAGATTGATCGCTATGCCCAGCAAAGGAGTTCACCGGGTGCGGCTACCCGGCCAAAAGACTCTCATCGGGAGGGATCGCCAGACACGTCGGACCCGACACTTCGGGATGTTATGAGCGCCATAGCTGGCATCAAGACGGAGATGCACAAACAGCATGAGGTCCTGACACATAAAGTTGACACTCTGGCGATCGAAATTAACCTGATTAGAGCTGATCTGGGCAAGACCAACGACAGGGTCAAATCGCTGGACATTAAAACTACGGGACACTCTACCACGTACCTTGCTGCCGAGGGAGGAGCGTGCTGCATCGGCTGCCCAGCGGACCTGCTGTTGCCCCTACGACTCACCGGACCCGCTTCGCGGGTCCCGCAGCGCGTCGATTGCCGAAGGATTGCCTTGAGGAGCCAGTGAGGAGGAGCGCGGGGGTAGGCAAGAGAACCAGCGGGGCTGCGAGCTAAGCAGGGGACTCCAGCGACCAGGAGCCCCTGCGCGCCCAACTAGCAACACCTGGGCTGCTCTCCCCGCTGGCCACGCCCCCCCGCCAACGGACCAAAAAGCTGCTGCTGTCCCTCTGTTTGTGGGACACTCTACCACGTACCTTGCTGCCGAGGGAGGAGCGTGCTGCATCGGCTGCCCAGCGGACCTGCTGTTGCCCCTACGACTCGCCGGACCCGCTTCGCGGGTCCCGCAGCGCGTCGGTTGCCGAAGGATTGCCTTGAGGAGCCAGTGAGGAGGAGCGCGGGGGTAGGCAAGAGAACCAGCGGGGCTGCGAGCTAAGCAGGGGACTCCAGCGACCAGGAGCCCCTGCGCGCCCAACTAGCAACACCTGGGCTGCTCTCCCCGCTGGCCACGCCCTCCCGCCTATCACATAGCTGCAGTATCAAAAGGAGTGCCGGACCCCCGCTGCGCGGGAGCGCGCGGGAGCGACCGGGAGAAGCCCGGGACAAGGGCGGGACCGTCTTAGGCCGTCAGTGGCCGAAGGAGGCCGGGCCGGGCCCCCCCTCTTGATCCCCTCCAGCGCCACAACCCAGGATATGCCTACGCCCCCCCCCACGGGAAACTCCCTCCAGGGAGGGTGCCTCCTGTTCCGGGACACTGGACAATTATTTCAAATCCAACAAAGGTGAAACGGACTCGGAAGGTTCACTTGAGAAACGCAGGGCGGAGCGTAGGCGCTCCATTGAATGTATGAAAACCAGGCCTCTGCTAGATATTATCCCCCACCCCATTACCCAAGAGGTAGGTGCGCTATCCACTAGCCTAGACACCTCAACAATAGAGGACTTCCCTGCGTTACTAAGGGAAGCTTCTTCGACTCAAGGGTCACCATCTGACAAAATCACAGAGTCAGCCCCCCTAGAGATCTCCCACACCCCTGCCGACCTGGTAACTCAAACCCAACCAGTACTAATGGCCAATAAGAACAAGCCTAAATTAAAAGTCATGGCAGAGATACATAGGCCCCCACCCAGTAAACGGGCTCGGAAATCAGCGGGGGGACGGGGTAAATCTAAAATATCGCACTTGGATTTTGGTAAGAGTAATACTAACACTATCATATCGAAGAAGAACACGGAGATAGCCCCACCACCTAAGCTCTTAAATCCTAGCATAATTACAACTTCTAAAGAGTCAGAGGCTGACACACCGAATCTTAATCATCCATTCTTTGCTAAGGGGAGCATCGAATTCTTACTCCGCTCCCTCCTGCAGCCCATCACTGACAGTCTAAAAAAAGTTGAGATTAGGCTTACCTTACTAGAGACTTCTCTTACCACTCTGAATTCTCTAGTAAGCAAACAGACAAAGTTAGGGGAAACTCACTCCTTGGGCGGGTAACCCTCTAAAACAGAAACCGCAGCTAACGCTAGCAAAGCCCCCCCAAAAAGCAAGTCACCGGCTGCCCCTCTGCAACCTCTTATGTCTGTCCAACTCCAAGCACGGCACAATAACTCAAGCAACAGACCTACTGATCCAGTGGCTTTAGCCCCACATAGTTCACAAACAGAGTCCACCGGAACAAACCAAGATCGGGTTAATGACCTCCCACTCACGCCAGCTTGCCCAACTCCTAGACCACGGAGGCCAGATCTTCCACCCGAGGCCAATAGACTAATGGTGGTCTTAGCCGGTGCCCCCCATCTAAGATCAGGAGAACACGAGGACTATCAATCCCTCAAGAAAAAGGTAATCAAATGGTTAAACTGGAACCGACCCCTGCCATCTCACTTTAATAACGAAATTATTATGGTGAGGAGGGTTCCATGGCTGGGGAAGACCAGGAAAACCATAGTGGGGGACTGCATCATGGTAACCTTTAAAGACCCAGGCACGGTTCGACACATTTGTGAAGGAATGAACCGATCCCTTGATTCCACGATACAAACCCTCCCAGTATCCTTTTTCTTTCCTCCAATTCCTAGGCACCAGGTTCAAACATATGATAAATGGACAAGGGTGGATTACAGACGCAACCATAAAGGCCTTGCCCAACGCCCATATTACCAACCACCGGACACACCTTTTTGCGATTTTAATCGCTTTAACTGTCTGAATGGGCTGGACGGGGTCGACTGACTCACCGCCCAAAAGTCTGCGCTAGGGGTATCGGGCTCTTGTGGCCCCCCGGACCCCCAGATGATGTGCCCTGTTGCAATTCCTGGCCCACTGAACGATCTATCCACCCCAGAACACGGCCAAATTGAATTCCTCAACCCTAACACTGATGGAGTAGTTACTGCAGAGCGAGCAACTGTGGTTCCCTTCCCTGAGGGCAAGGGGGAGTTGGGATCCATGGAGTCACATGCTCTTTTTGCTGCCCCAGCGACAGGCCCTGCAACACAAGTGGGATATGGTCTTATTCCCTCCATCCCCCTTGCCATGAAACCCCCAACCACTGAACATTTGAGGATAATCTCCTGGAACATCGCGGGACTAACAAACAAACTGGAAGACCCTGCCTGGGGAAATTACATAGAAACTGGTGACATATGTATGTTCCAGGAAACCTGGGCCAGAGAGGACTATGAGTATCCAGGTTATGCATCCTTTTTTATTCCAGCCAGGTGGGAAGGCAAAGGCCGACCCTCAGGGGGTCTTGCGACATGGATTGCTGTTCACCTGGGTTGTGTGGCAACACGGCTCCCATGCAGCTCTGACGACATCCTCGCGGTTTCACTGACATGGCCAAACAAAGTTAGCCTTCTGCTGGTCAATATCTATTCCAGGCCAATGGGAAAGGCAAAAGAATCACCGGCTTTTAATGAACTGTCGAACTTTTTATCTGAACTGTCGACTGATTCTTACTATGTGGTGGGTGGAGACTTTAACTCCCACTATGAGCCACTTCCCGGCCTCCAGGAAGGATTCCTATCAGAAGAAGAGGATAGGTGGGCTGTACCAGGGGCTGATGTGACCCCGCCAAAAGCTTGGACCCCGCTAGCATTACAAATTACGGCTCTCACGTTAAGGTATGGTCTTAGAGCGTGCAATGGGCGAACCATATCGGACACACCAGGCAAAATCACTTATAATCGCCAAGGAAGGGAGTCACACTTAGACTATATTCTGGTCCAACTACCGAGGTGGCCATTAATACAGGATTTTAGGGTTATCGACAGGATGGACAGTGACCACAATGCACTCGAGTTAGACCTCGCCCACCCAGCACCGCAGGGTCTAGTGACCCATGAGGTAGGGAACCATCCCCCGCTCCTTATAGATAACACCAGGAGAAGAATTAGGTGGGAGCATATGGTCACAAACAAGGACAAAATCCCTCTGCTTTATGCAGAGATTACTCCCATCCTGGAAACTGTTGGGGCCCTCGATAGCGTGGCAAACCAAACAGACACAAGGAGTAAACTGTCTGACGCCCATAAAGAACTCATAAAAGCAGTGGCACCCCATCTGACACGTAAAATACAAAAGCCAAGAGCGAGGCCCCTAGGCAAAACACAATGGTACAACACAGCCTGTAGACGAGCTAAAACAGAACTCCTTGGAGTCATTAAGGAGGGCACAGGAGGGGAACGTCTTAAGCAATGCAGACAAGCCTATAAGAAGCTTCTCACACAAGCCAAAATAGAATGGGAGGAAAATCAGTGGGAAGAGCTCACAAAGGCCCTAGCAGTACAAGATCAACGATTGTTCTGGAGAATGGTGAATGGGGGATCAGGGAGTCTTCGCTCGGCAGTGGAGCCTAACATAGCGCCGGGAGTGTGGCAGGCCCACTTCGAGTCGCTATATAGCGCTGAGCCTGGAGAAATTCCTGTGATAATTGAACCAGTGAGACAGGGCTTGCAGGCGGACCAAATAACACTGAGTGAGGTAACAGCTGCCATTTCAGGCCTGGCTCCGGGGAAGGCGCCTGGGCTGGACGGTCTGCCGGGAGACCTGTACAAGCAGGAGCCCACCGTCTGGGCGCCCTACCTCGCAGCCCTTTTTAATGGTGTCCTTAGTGGGATGGAAATCCCCAGTACTTGGCTGGGGGCCGAGGTGGTCCCGATTTTCAAAAAAGGATCCCCCCTGCTCCCAGCCAACTACAGACCAATCAGCCTGATAGATGTAGCACAGAAGCTGTTCGGCAGGGTCCTCCTGAACAGGCTCCAGGAATGGATTGAGGAGGTGGGCGCCCTCAGTCCATACCAGGCAGGCTTTAGGAAAGGGGTATCAACCGTGGACCAGGTCTTCAGACTAAATCTGATTTACTGGAGGACAGTAAGGTTTGAAGGCGGTAGTCTGTACACGATTTTCGTGGACCTGAAAGCCGCCTTCGACCTTGTGCCTAGGGGTAAACTATGGGTCATCTTAGCAGGGATGGGCGTTCCACCAGATATCCTATTGACCCTGCAGAGGCTGCATCATAATAATTATGCCCAGGTGAGGTGTGGGAGGTCGGGGGAGCTGACTGATAGATTCCCCGTGGGCAGAGGGGTGAGACAGGGATGTGTGCTGGCGCCGACCCTGTTTTGCCTCTTTGTTAACGGGGTAATCGCCCATCTAAACGCCACCGACTACACAGATGCCCCCAAACTGAATGGCAACAGTGTACCCGCAATAATGTTCGCGGACGATACACTGTTGGTATCCAAAACATCCATGGGCATTCAAAAGATACTTGATGCTTTTGTGACCTTCTGCCAGGATAGAGGGTTGGAAATCAATGCCTCAAAAACTAAATACATGGTATTGAACCCAAACACTAAACAGCGCCCAAACCCCCTGCTGGGAGTAGTACGACTGGAAAGAGTAGCCACGTTCGAATATCTTGGCGTGACACTAAATGAAAATATGACCTGGGAGAGCCATCAAACTAGGGCTAACCTTAAGTTAGTACAAACCACCGGGGGTATTTCCCGGATGATGACCGGTTCGACTTACCGCCCTCTGGGGGCCCTAATTCAGATATATAAGGCACAGGCAAGGGGGGCTATTTTGTATGGGGCTGAATTGTGGGGGCACATCCCATGTCGGAATTTGTCACATACAGAAAACAGGTTTTTAAGGCAAATTACCGCACTCCCCCCCAGCACACCCCTTCTCCCCCTGAGGCTTGACTTAGGGCTACGACCACTTGCCGACGAGATAAGCCTAAGACCCATTGCCTTCTGGCACAGGCTATGGAGCAGCGACAATCTCGCCGACTATAGGGCGGAACTGGTCGAATTATTAAGACATCCTAAGGTGCTCAGCATCCCCTGGGTCCAAAATATCCAGTCAGTTTGCATTGATATGGGGCTCCCTGAATTGTGGACTGTACCAGCAGATACAGCACCAAGAATCTCCAAGAGAGCATTGGCGAAGCTGTACCACGAGCACAAGAGGGTAAGGGCTATAGCTACTCAGACGGAGGGGTCCCTATCCTCTATATTCCTGCAAACCAAGGATCTTTATGCATTTGAGAAAGCTTTGGACCCTGTTTACCCCATACTCTCTAGAAAGTTATTCCTCCAGTGGAGATACAGCACACTCCCATTACGGTCCTTTTGCAGTACCTGGTCAAAAGTCCCTTCCACCAAGTTCTGTCCTCTTTGTGTTGACAAAGAGGAGAACGATTTGCACGTGATCTTTTTCTGCCCAGCATACAAGGCAGCAAGAAAATACTGGCTACTGCCCTTGATCAAGAATCTGGGTGGCAGGGAATACGGACCGATGTACAGGATTTTGAAAAGTGATGCTTCCGGCCCAATTGTCTTTGCACTTTCCAAATTCTTTACGAATGTTTGGCACACGCGTAGTCGTCTTTTAAAAATTGCTGGGTAGATTGTAGAATTGCTATTTTTTAATAATTATTTGCATTGTCTGGCTATGATTTTAAATGTATGCATTGATGTTTTTTATGACTGTGTCGGAATCTATGTGACTGTATTGTACATGTTTCTTTTATGACCAAACGGTCGAAATAAAGATTTCTAAAGTAAAGTAAAACTACGAGCCTCACAACTGATGTCTCGGACCTGCAGACGGAGGTCCGGGACTTGAGGTCGGCCAACGAACTCTTCTCGAGGCGACTGGAAGATTTTGAGGGACATGCCAGGTGGCAGAACGTTCGAATCATCGGTGTACCGGAAGGGGCAGAGGAATCGGCCACTGATCTCTTCGTAGAAGACTTGGTGCAAACTCATCTGGCCCCTGTGGGTCTCAGCAGTTTCTTCTCAGTGGAGCGGGCCCAGAGAATGCCGGGGGGACGCCCCAAACTGGGTGCCACGCCGAGACCCATTATAGCACGGCTGTTCAATTTCAGAGATCGGGACGTTATCCTGCAAGCCTCGAGGCGGAACGGGCCCCTCAAGTTTCAGAATGCGGACATCAACTTTTACCCGGACTTCACTCGGGCGGTTCAGCGGCAGCGTCAAAGTTTCGCGGGAGTGAAGAGGCGTCTTAGAGACCTTGGGATGAAGTACTCAATGATGTTCCCTGCGAAACTACGCATCGAACATGACGGCCGTGCTATATTTTTTGACCTGCCTGAAGTGGTGAGCGAATGGTTGGACACTTTGCCGCACAGACACGAAGAACAAGAGGAACACTCGGAGGGCGCCTCAGGAGGCCCTGAGCAACAAGAGTAGAACTCACTTTCATAACTTTGTCGGACGGTGGCCCTGTTGGCAACGACCAATGTCATACTGCTGCACTTTATGATGTATATCCTTCTTTTCGTTATGGAGGGTGGCGGGGGGGCCTGTGTGATCTCCTTTCTCCTCTAGGGTCTTTTTGTAGCGTAGTTAATGGGGCGACAGGCACACTGCTGGTTGGGGGGCTTCTTAGTCTGATGCAGGGGTGCAGGGTGGGGGGAGGTTTGATTGTTGGTTCTGTGTTTTTTCCTTCTTTCTCTTTCCCTTTTTCAAGGCAATGCAAAGACTGTGATATTTCTGTTTGTGTAACTATGAGGCCTGCCGGGAGCGGCAGGGGCCCACGTTTTGATGATGGGGGGTAGGAAACTAAAAGTGCTGTGTTGGAATGTTAATGGTTTGGGTGATCGCATTAAGAGAGGGGTGGTTCTACAACTGTTTAAGAGATGTATGCCTGACGTTATTCTGCTACAAGAGACACACTTGGTGGGAAATACGTGCCAAGCGCTCAACAGGAAGGGATTCAAGATGGTGGCACATTCAGGGTTCTCCTCGGGATCCCGGGGGGCAGGGATCATGGTGCGCGCGTCTCTCCCTCTTGAGATTAACTCTAGCGTTGTTGACGAGAGGGGGCGGTACGTTGCTGTCTCGGGGAGATGGGAGGGACGGTCTCTGGTTCTGGTTTCGGTTTACGTCCCCCCTGGGTTGCAAAACAACATGTTTCAGGATCTTGTGGGCGCCATCTTGGGTCTACCCGAGGGGCTGCTTATTGTGGGGGCGATTTCAACTCGGTCTGCTCGGGGACCTTAGATAGACATCCACCCAGAGATCTCCGAAGTTCGCAATCCTGGCTACCCGATTTCCTGGACACTATGGGACTGATTGACTGCTGGAGGCTTATGAATCCTACCCAGAGTCTTTACTCATTCCATTCGGGGGCACATGGTAGTCTTTCCAGAATTGACTATGTACTGGCTCTAGCGGCCCACGCGTCGGCAGTTTCTGAGGCCCGATTGCTGGCGAGGGGCATTTCAGACCATTCCCCGGTCTGGGTGTCCTTCGACTTCGACATTGTCGTAACCGAACGGGTGGTCGCGGTCAATGCATGGTACTTCCGCAGCCCAAAGACGCATGGACTCATGGCCAAGACTATTGAGCTTTATTTTTCTGAGAACGCGGGGTCGGTTGCATCGGCCGTCACCCTGTGGGAGGCATTTAAGACGGTCTTGAGCGGGGAGGCGTTCTCCCTTATTGCTGACGTTCGGAGACGTAGAGATGCGGATGTGGTGCGTATCGAAGCTGAGATTAAAGATCTGGACTCCCTACTGGAAGTCGGCCCGACACCGGAACTACTCCATGTTCTCTCACTTAAACAGTCAGAATATCGAGCTACTGTCACTGACGCTGCCAAGGTCATGGGTAGAGAGCAACAGGGTAGGATCTACAATGTCGGGGATAAGGCGGGCAAGCTCATCGCTTGGCTGGACAAAAAGGAAAGAGCTAACCGGGTGGTTTCAGAAGTGTTGGGGGAGGACGGCTTGACTGTCACCGATCCGAGTGCCATAGTCGAGACGTTCGCAGACTACTTTGAGGCCATTTACACCTCGGTGTCTGACCAGTCTGAGACCGATTCCGGGGAGCTTTTGGCGGAGGTGGACCTCCCGTGTCTGTCGGAGACGGACCGGGATGACTTGGATAGGGAAATTTCCGCAGACAAGATAGCCCTCGCCATTCGCTCCCTTAGGTCCGGCAAGGCACCCGGCCCCAATGGTATACCAGTGGAACTTTATAAGATCAAACCCGATGTCATCTCTCCGCCCCTGCGGAACATGTTTCTGGAGGCGCGGGAGAAGGGCATGCTTCCCCACGACCAGAGACTGGCCACCATTGTGGTCATTCATAAGGAAGGGAAACCCAGAGACCTGTGCCGATCGTATCGTCCCATTTCTCTGTAGAATGCTGAGCCTAAGATTCTGGCTAAATTGCTGGCCAACCGTTTGATTGGCACGATTGGCGACTTAGTGCACCCGGACCAGTCGGGCTTTATTCCACACCGCAACACTGCCCTTAACCTTCGAAGACTCCATGGAGCCCTTGCTAGGGCCCACACGCTCAGGGAACCAGCCATCCTGGCATCATTGGATGCCACAATGGCGTTTGACTCCCTTGAATGGAACTACCTGTGGGCAGTGTTAGCGAAGTTCGGATTTGGTTCGGAATTCGTAGCGTGGGTCAAGCTTCTGTACGCCAGCCCGATGGCCACGTAACGGTCAATGGTCGTGTTTCCGCGTCCTTTGCTCTCCACAGAGGCACCAGGCAGGGTTGCCCCCTGTCGCCCCTGTTGTTTGCATTGGTACTTGAACCGTTGGCCGCGTGGCTACGGCACCACCCAGATATAAACGGAATACGTTGGTCCCCTGGATTCGAGGACCGAGTGTCGCTATATGCTGATGACATCTTGCTGTATCTCACCTCTCCTTGTAAGTCGCTTATTGTGGTGTGTGATGTGCTTCGTCTCTTTGGCCGGCATTCTGGCCTGGTTATTAATTGGTCGAAGTCGCACCTGTACGTGCTGACAGGGGGGACGCCTCGACTTCCAAGGGACTGTGGCATACAGGTCGCGAGGCAGGGTTTTAAATACTTGGGGATCTACATCTCAACGGACCCCAAGATACGCTACATGAATAACTTGCTTCCCCCCCTCGTCCGTCTCCGACGTGACGTAGAGGGCTGGCGTAGACTCCCGCTCGCCCTTCCTGGGCGAGCGGCATTATTTAAAATGATGTCCCTGCCCAGGTTCCTGTATGCTCTACAAAATACCCAAGATCCGGTTCCAGCCAGTTACTTTAGGGAGATCGAGGGCTTGCAACGTTCCCTGCTCTGGGATGGCAGGCCACGCATAGCTATTACGAAGCTTACGCTCCCATGGTATGATGGGGGTATAGCACTGCCTGACATCCGGAGATATTATTGGGCCTCCCAGTTGGCAGCCCTTAATCACGGCCTCTACGGTCCAGCAGAGAGCCCAGGCTATGCCATGGATCGGTGGCTCCTGGACGACGGGAAGTACCAAAGGGCGTTGTACTCGAGATCTCTGGATGGTCGAATGTCGGGGCCAACGAAGACAGCGGTGCACATATGGAGGGCGATCACAAAGTCACAGGGGTGGAAGGATAGGCTCACGATGGCAACCCCTCTCTACAATTCTGAAATACTGGGTAAACTGTGGCACACTAAGGGATTCGACAAGTGGGACATGATAGGCATATCCAAGGTGGAAGACATGATAGTGAGAGGGGAGATAAAATCTTTTGCTCTACTACAGACGGAGTTCCTGCTGGGCGGAATGGAATATTTCAGGTACGCCCAGCTGCGTCATGCACTTCTGGCAGTTATGCCGGAGGGCGAGAGAATCCCTGAATATTCCCCCTTGGAAGATAGGGTGCTAGACGGCCATATGCCTGATAGCGCTATTTCCCTAATCTATAAAAAACTGATTAATGTCCGCACTGACCTCCTCCTGGGGGTGAGAGACCAGTGGGTGCGAGATGGGATAGAGCTCGACGACGAAGACTGGCAATGTGCGGTGTCCTCCCCCAAGGAAGTTGCTATCCCTGCCAGGCTGCGGCTGGTACAATTAAAAATTCTTCACAGAGTTTATGTTACGGGTCCCAGTTTAATACACATGGGTCATTCAGTGGATGGCCTCTGTAGGCGTGGCTGTGGCACTCTAGCCACCTTTATGCACATTATCTGGGAGTGTAGTGCAATAGCCTCCTACTGGAGGCGGATACACATAATTCTGAGTGAGGTGACCGGGGTGGATGTTCAGGCGGAGGCCCGGCGCTGCCTCCTGAATGTCTGGGGCCCAACTGATTATAACAATGCACAAACCCAATGGGTTACCCTGGGAAATATGGTCGCGAAATGGGACATTGCACAGATGTGGGGTGCTGCAACAGCCCCAAAGGTGGTACAGTGGAAGACCAGCATGGATTAGTGTATGTTCCGAGAGAAGACGGTGTATGTGGCCAGGGGTAAACCCAAAAAATGGCAGAAGATATGGGGGGCCTGGAATGAGTATAGGGGTGACATTTGCATATCGCCTGACATCGCCCCACTGGAGGAACGTTTGACCCCATAATCTATAACTCCAACACGCGTTCTGGTTGCATAGCCATCCTGTGTTCCCCCTCCCCCTATGGTTCTACACATGAGTACTGTTTTTGACTGTCATTGTGGTTATTGGGCCTAGCCGACTCCAAGATCGGGCTCTGTTGCACAACTGTTTCAATTGCCTTACTTCTTAGCACTAGTTCTGGTGCTTTCCTTTCTTGTACTTGTTACTCGTTATAAAAAACAGAAAATTACAACCGTGATACGTTCTGGTAACTTGCTCCTTGTACACTGGCCTTCTGGTTAATGATATGCTGCCTAGCCTCCGGGATGTATGGCTAAATAGCTGTGTGCACTGATTTGAAAATAAAGGTTTTAAATTTTTTTTTTTTTTTTTTAAAAGATGTCATCTATATACATCACCACAAAACGGTCCACATACTCTTTTAACACATCATTTATAAAAAATTGAAACGCTGCAGGAGCATTACAAAGCCCAAAGGGCATAACCAGATATTCATAAAGACCATATTGTGTCTTGAACGCCGTTTTCCACTCATCCCCCTCTCTTACCCTGACCAGGTGATAAGCCCCACGTAGGTCCAAACGGGTATAGATCTGGGCCTCTCTCACCTGGTCGAGCAAGACTGAGATGGGGGGAAGTGGGTAACGGTTACGTATGGTATTCTTGTTCAAGACGCAATAGTCTACACACACTCTCAAGTCACCGTTGGCTTTAGCTATGAAAAACAGAGGGGAGGCAGCTGAAGAGCGGGAGGGCCGGATGAACCCCAAACGGGAAAAAAATGCTCGATGTATTCTTTCAAATGGGTGGTTTCAGGCACAGACAAGGCGTATACTCTGCAAGACGGTATCGTGGCCCCTTCCACCAAGTCTATGCGGCAGTCGTACTCCCTGTGAGGAGGTAGGGTTTCTGCCTTAGTCTCACTGAACACATCCCTATAAGACACATATTCAACGGGCAATTGAACATCCTTTTCCCACAGCGGTTGCTGCCTAAAAAGGGGTGGCTAACACCAGATTCACCATATCAATATAGGAAGTAGGCTGAGGATCAACCTGTGCCACGACATCTTTCAATTCGTCTTTTAACCCCTGATAAAAAAGGGACATTCTTTTCTCCTCTGGCCATTCTGCTTCAGCCACTAACCTGTTGAAGGCAGTCAGGTAAGTAACTAGTTCTCCCCTGCCCTGCCTTAATTCCAAAAGCTCTCGATCAGCACTAAATGACGTTGCCCTTCGGTCAAAAACCCTCTCGAATTCTGCCTTAAACTCTGTCCAATCCGACAGAATAGTATCATCGCGTTTTACTAAAGGTACCGCCAAATCAGCCGCATCCCCCCCCAAATATGAGATCACAAAAGCCACCCTCGAATGGTTTGTGGGGAAAGATGATGGCTTACAAGAAAAATGCATGAGCACCTGAGTCATGAACACATGCACCTTGCGGGGATCGCCTGAAAACCTTTCAGGAGTAGCCAGCGGAATGGGATGGGGCACAGTAACTTGTACACTAGAGGATGGGGCGGAAGCATTAAAAGGATTACCACTCAAGCGTTCCACTTTTTCACGCAAAGCAGCGGTCTCAGCTTTAGAGGAGGCCAACTCCTGCTGTACCAAGACCAGAGCATGCAACACATCCTCCATGGAGGCCATTGTCCCTACGCACGGACTGGGCAGAGTGAAATTTGTGGGCTCGTTATTCTGTCAGGATTGCACTCCACAGGATCCGTATGCCGAAACAATGCTCCACCTCCGGACCTTCCGAACACCCCGAATATATATATCACAGGGTGTTCAGACGATACGGTGAGGGAAAAACCCCAAAAGGGGAAAAAACCCAAAAGAATAAAGAGAAGAAGGAAGGGGGAGCAGGGGATAAGAAGCTGCAAGAAAGAACATACAATGGTTAATACAATTCTTAACCCTACTCTTATTACAATCTCACTAGCCAAAAAACGCTTTGATTCACCTGCAGGAAACCTTGTGCATACATCTTCATACCGCTGTCTCTTCTGCCATCCTTCTATCCTGCACAAACATATAAACCTTATGAATATCTGTGGTGAACTACCTCTGCCTATATCAATAGTTCTCACTATAAACATACCCCATAGCCTTTATGCTGAAAGCTCTGAAGAGTGGTTCCAATGAAATGTACAAAACAAAAGTTCAGTCCAAGAAATGAAATGCACAATGTACGTGCAACAAACCCCCGTGCATAGAGAAGAAAATAAAGAGTCCCAGCTACTGCCAGCTGAATCCTCCAGTACTATAGAAGCGCAAAGTTTATCTCCAATGTACTAGCAGTAATCAAAAGCAAACCAAACACGGCATGGCGTAGTTCCTTCACTACTGCCATCCGCTTTGGCATTTATATTCCACATGGTAAAAGTACTTTCCACGTCATGTATTCATGACGGCAATGCGGAGATCCTCTTCCCCCTGCACTCCGCCACTAGAAGGAAATGAAAAAGCCCAAAATACCAAGCAACCTCTGCGAGGCTTAAAACACAGAGCGCAATACCAGCGGAATGTTCGTGTCTTTGTGTCCTCACCGCCGCGAGGCACAGAATGAGTTCAGAAAATCGTTCTGAACTGAAATGAGCAAAGTAACCAAAACGCGCTAGCCAGCGCGTTATCAAATACCGGAAAACGCTACCTTCACTCCGAAGGACGGAAACAGGTTTTAGATTCTTCTGAAACAGGACAGAAATACCGGAGCTCTAGGGAACAGCTGTTCCCGCTGCAACTTGGAATAACGAGCCCCGATCACCCGGCTCCGCCCTGTGATATCCTGTAGTACCGCCGGGAACTGTGGGAACTGTAGTTCAAGCCCTAAGAATCATGGGAACTATAGTTCTGGCAGGCGTGCGATGTCCCAAAACCTGACAAGGACGATGATATCCACTGTTGACGCTCCTGCATGGAACCCTGTTTGATAAAAGGTCAGGAGGACTGCCTCACAAGCCCATTGTGCTAATTCCTGAAGTCATATGCTGGTGTATGCTTTGCCATAAATGTCCGATAGTGCAATTAAGCAAAAGTTTCTTGGATCAGTATTGGGGCCCTTCTTGAAGATGGGTTGCAGGATGGATCACTGCCATGACTATGGGACATCTTTTTGGAGCCAGCATTCAGCAAATAGTGGCGCCAATTCTGTGCTGAGTCCCAAAACTGTGTGTCTTCCCAAATAATTAGCCTAGGAGCCAGTTAGGATCGGGGGCACCATCCTTTCTGGTTTGTTTTAGGACTTTATGGATTGCAGGTTCCCATATGGGAGATTTTACTTTCCTCTTTGTGGACCATCATCTTGAGGAATGCCCAATTTGACGCTTTTATTTATCCCCACTCTGTCAATGAACAGATTAAAGTGCGATGAAGGACATGGCTTTTGTAGTTCGGACTGGACTGTTCCCATGGGGCAACAGGGTCAGAGCTGATTTGCATATCGCCATTGTCTAACCCAGGGTGGTGTGGAGTGCAAAAAAACGATGGATTTGGGCCCAGATCTTTTGACTGGGGGAGTGTGTGACATTGATCCACATTCAGTCCATCACTTGTTGTTTTTGCAATGAATCATAGGCAACATTTTTAAGCCATTACGCTAGCGGGAACAATATACAACTTGCACTCTGATGGCAAGCATACACTGCACACAGATTAACGTTTACTCTGCAATATTGAAACACAACTCAAAGCAGAGCTTATGTGACTTCATACAAAATTGCTTAGCAGTGGAAATTCCTCGTATCAGCCTGAGCTCAGTTAAAAAGTTGCATCTCACCAGATACGAATTGAGTATCAGTGGAAAGACCTTCCAATTCTGTGGTCTATCAACTACATGTCATAAATAGATGAGTAAATTAGAGGACAATGGTCATCTTCCAGCGTGTTCAGAAAAGGGTAGCACAAAGTGAACAAAGTATATCAGCTGACTAAAACAAACTTAGTAGCAAATAAGCTTTTTTTGTGAAGGGGAGCTGTATTTGAGTTGAACGACATTTGTAGGCCGTGAAATGAATGTGCTTTTAGTTCACTCTATGATACATGTCCTAAAACCAATATCTCACAGTCTGTTTCTTTTAGTCAACAGTGTTGATCAAGGAGCGTTGGTCCAGCGACTCGCTGTAAAGTACTTTAACATGGGTAATCCATTCCCTTTCTTTCATGGAGTTCCGCCCACTTTTGCCCCTATAGCATATGGTGTTGATGTACTGCCAAAATTGCTTATGTTTGTTTTTACTGAAATCAAGTCAAAATGTATAATCTATTTAGCCGCCTGGGCCTTCCTCCTTTGTTCTCATACCAGATGTTGGTGTTCTCAGGCCACAGTATGTAGCTGCTTCTTTGAGCGACTGGTGTTTAATTTCCTGTAAGCTCTTTGTCTGGCCATTAAGTGCTGGGCACTTTTCTTAATTTTGTTACCGGTCCTAGTGTGTAAGTGTTTTTCCATGTCGCTGCGTTCAGGGGTGGGTGGTTCCCGCTGAAGTAATGTATGTAAATCAGAGGACCGATTGGACAAGCCTGTAATTATCCCTGAATTCCGGGGCAAGGGTGTTAACCCCGCCAAGCTTGTTTTCCAAGTTTTGAACTTTCCTGTGGTCCTAGCACTTCATTTGATCTTCTGCAAGAATATATAGTGTTCTCCACCGTTAGTGATCCATAGGTGGGTTGCACAATATTGAGTTCTGGCTGATATGTCTAGACCTACCTGTAGGGCGGCGTGATCACTCTTGCTTTGTTATAGCCCCTCGTAGGATGTGTGGCACTTGCTTGGAGCCTGCGACAGGAAAACATAGTCAATAGTGGATTGATTGTTAAAATTGATTATTGAAGGAGGGGGCATGTGTTATACGTGGATTATTTGCTGTGGCTATTGCCTCCTTGGAGTTGAGATTGAACTTTTGCAGGAAGGTGTTGAACCTGATTGTCTAGCTGTTTGGCCTCTATTCTGCCGCATCCTCCATCTGGCGTTGTATATTAAAATCACCCAGTAGCAGAAATTCTGAGGCTCGATACTGTATTATTATGTTTTCCAGGTGCCGCAACATCTAGTCCAGTTTGCCAAAAGTGCCTGTGCCAAGAGAATTAAAATAAATGTTGATTATTATTAACATCAAACGGCCAGCTGGACCCAATAAACCATTTCAAATGCCTGCTTGAATCACTTCGGAGTGGCTATTTATTTCTGTAAAAGTCAGGTTTGTTGAATGTCTAATGTAAGTTGAGATGCATACTGATGGTCTCCCTAATAGATGTAGTTTGTTTGCAGGCCAGTGACATTCTGCCTAACCTGTTAGCAGCGTAGGTATTAGTGTCCATTTCTCCTGTATGCAAATGATTTGCACTGTATCAAGAAGTGCAACTGCACCCTTACTGTGTAAGATCTAGCCAGGTTCCATATTGATATATTGATGCTGTTAAATTGACTTGACATTTTGGTTCTCTTTTTGCTAGGAATAGGTTGTATTTGTTTGTGCCAGACCTGTGGCAACCCAGTCCCAGTAGGCAGTGTCCAATGTCTGCTGGGTTGTTCTGCTATGAATAGAGATGACCTGGCGAGCCAATTCCTGCTGTTTAGCCTGCACCGGATTCGAAAGTTCTCATACCTACTTGGGGCCTTATGTCTTTTTGTTCCCTTTAACAGGCCCTTCTTCAGGCTGATCTTGAGCGGCGCCCTAAGGATGAGTGAATATTTTTCTTCTTCCATTGCCCTGTCCAGTATTCCCTATTCTGCGAACTTGCTTTTTACTTCTGGACCTTTGTGGAGGAGATGGCATCTCGCCAGTTTACGGTTGTGGATTCTCTTCACGAGTCCATAGTAATACCAGCTAAATGAACCCGAAATATATAGTTGGTAGTGTTTGAAGCCAAATATGGATATGTTGTAGCAAGATGAGAATAATTGTTCTGTTGAGAATGTCCATATTGCCTCTAGATTTGTACGGCAGGTTGAAGGCCGATTCCCCAGGCCTGTTCCACCTGCATCACGGCTGGCACCCCCTGGTTCATCGTGCCACCTTGTTTGATCTCATGTGGAGTTTGCTTCTCCTTAAATTACCATTAGGGCAAAGGTCCCCAGGCCTGCGTTATTCGAAGGTGGGCCCAGGAGCAACCCAAGATGGCTGCTTGAAGTTGTCCTGTTAGCAAAGTCCATTGCTTATGATGAATTGCCTGCTAGTGAGTGGCTCTGCTTTGAGGAGCAGATTCGAGGCCCTGTACGGTGCCCAATCTGGGAGCCCAGAGGGACCCAGGAGGGCTCCTTGCTGTCCCTGGGAGTCGCTCGGCTGCGGGGGCCATGCACAGCCTGAAAGTTAATAGGCTGTTGTATAATTGTGGAAAGGCGTCTGTATCCTGTTCCCTGGATGTGGAATGGGAGCCATTCTGTTCCTTGGCGGCTACTGCATTGAGTAGCCGAGTGACTATTTTATGAGCTGTGTTCCCTTCATTTGAGGAAGTCTGAGCTTCTTTATAGAATATTGGATACAATCTTGGAGTCAGCCCAGAAAGTTTTGGTAGTCGATCTTCTTTCTGCTTGTTATTACTGTGAACCCCTTCCTGAATTGTTAATGCAACCAATCTCATAGTTTGCTTTTTCCTGCTTCTGTTGTTTCTTCAAGCATTTCTTTGCTCTGCAAGTGATGGATTCATGGCAGCAGGAGGGGGTTCCACCGCCTCATGATTCCCTGTTGTACTGTCTATACTGAGGACTCCCATCACTGCCAGTTGCAGCTATGTTAACGTCAGGCCTGCAGTTGACTTGGTGACCAAGTAGAGCTGAGGTGTTTGATCTTGGACTAAATCCTCTCTGCCCACTTGTGTGGATATATGGGCCTTTAGGAAAGGTTCCGAGACTAGCCTCCCTAAGAGGTGCCTCCCAGGTGAGCTCCTGGGCTGTGCAAGCAGCTCCCCCTTCAATAGCAGCTTCAAGATCGATGACTAAAGTGGTTAAAACAAATGGAAGTGACCCACATTTGTTCACAGTGTCAGGGCATGTACAGTCTGTGGAGGACTTCGCACTTTTATTCGATTCATAGAATGTGTTGACTTTTCTTGCCATGTCTGCCATGGCCAGGGCCATTACTTGAAGCATTTCCATCTGGATTTTCTGCTTTTGTGATTGCCACTCAAGGGCGTTGGTGGCAGTTAAGGGGGCGTTTAAGGACCTAAGAAGGTTATCCTGCACATCGGAAAGCTCAAAAGATGGGAGAACTGGGGATGTTTGTAAAGATTCATTTAATTGTGACTGGGGAGGGGATTTATGTCCAAATCGGGAGTCAGGGGAAACGGCTTTCCTGCTTGAATAATGCCTTTTGGTGTCATTTACTGAATTGGCTCAACAGTACAACTTAGCTAAACCTGATTTTTTAAATTTTTTACAAATTTGTGACTATCTAATTAAGCATCAAAGGCATCTAAGTATAACATAGCATGTACAATTAGAGGCTGTTAAAAAAAGGGCTAGGATTGGGACTATATATGATATCTTGATTGAGACTCAGTCTGATGATACAGGGCGACATGACGCGAAGTGGAGTGAAAGATTTGGAACAACAAGAACATATGTGCAACTGTCTATTGATATGGCTGAGAGAAGTGATGTTGACAGGAGTGTTGGAAGATATACAAGCCCCACAGGCATGTTATTCATTTAGATACCTTATATTCATGGCAGTTGCGGTTGCGCGATTATGTATCGCTACTGTGTGGCTCCAGCCAGAAGCACCTTCGTTCGAAATGTGGCATGCAACATCTTATAATGTATTTAATTTGGAATACAGGCTCTACAGTATCAAATCTATGAGGAAAAAAGTATTGGGGGTCAAAACATGGGGCCTATGTTACATCATATGGATAAATCGCTGTGAATAATATTTAACCTCTGGGATATCAGGCTGCTCTTTCTTCTTTGTGATTATATGAAATATGTCTGCATCATGATTTAACTATTGATTTCTATGTATTAATGTTTTTTGAACTGAACAATAAAGATTAAAAAAAATGAATAACGCCTTTTACTTCAGTTTCTAAAGATGCGTCAATGTCTTAGAGTGCTGGGTGCTTCATGCCCTCTGCGTCTATGTGACCTGAGGGCATATGATGGACTTGTGCAACATAAAGCTCCCTGCACTGCCCTGTATTTTGTAGCATACACTCTGAGTGGTGTATAAGTGAGCTAAGACCGTCCCTCCGTGATGGCAAGTGGGGATCAATTAGAGTTGAAAATAGTTTAATAATTGAATGTATCCCATTTAAGCAGATCCATAGTCTGCAAGGACAATTCTCTCAACAGGGCATGCAATGCTTCTGTAGCGAATTCGTCTAGTTATCTGAAAGGTTCTCCAGCTGCGGTGACTTATCCGGTGTTCAAGACTCTCATGGATGGGACCTATTTGATGCTAAATGATTTCCTGTCATTGATAAAAGATGTAAAATTGTCAATAAGACGTTGGAGGCCAATAGGGGTACGTAAAATATTAAAACTGCACCATCTGCATATAATAAAATTGGGACGGCCTGGCCCTCAATTGAAGGGGCATCCGCTGGGATTTGTTTTAATGTTAAGTCCACTTGGTTAATGAATAATGAAAACAAAAGTGGAGCAAGTACGCATCCCTGTCGGATGCCCCTTTTCACCTTAAACAGAGGAGTACATTTGCCTGCTGGGCCGTAGTGCACTTTACTAGACAACTTCTCACACACCCTTGCCAGGAAATATACAATTTCTTTCGGGGCGCCGATGTCCAGTAATATTTGCCACAGTATGGAGTGGTCCACAAGATCAAAGGCGCTACTAAGGTCCGCAAAACATAAAAATAATTTACCCCCTTTAGCCATTGTGTATTTACTAATAAGGAGGTCCAAATTAACACACTGTTCCAGTGTGCCTAGGCCCTTCCTAAACCCATATTGAGCTGGTGAAAGAATTTTATTGTCTTCGGCCCACTCTTCAAGTCTTTTCAGCATGACCCTACTCATTACTTTAAGTGACGTGTCCAGCAGCAATATGGGTTGGTAAGTACAGGCCTCAGATTTTGAACCTTTTTTGAAAAGGAGGATAATTAATGATTGGCTCCATGTTGGCGGAAACTGGCCTTCAACTGCTGCATTAAAAATCTTTACTAAAATCGGTGCCCATAGATCCATTTTGCTCTTGTATAGGTCAATGGGCACCCCATCAGGCCCTGGGGCCTTACCCCCTTTACTATCTGCTAGCCCTTCGTAGAATTCTTCTATATTTATTCTTAGGGGTAGTGTGGGCCAGATGGAGTCAAATAATTGATTAATATCAATCCTGTCTGGGTTAAAAATTGATGTATAATGTTTGATCCAGGTGTCACTATTTACATATGAAGTAAGTTCTAGTCGACTGTCGTCCTTTAAAATTGGACAATTGACCGTCTCCCAGAAAAATTTGCTGTTATTAGTAGTTGCCGCTTGGCTAAATTTGCCCCATGCTTCATCTTGCAATTCTTTTTTGCGGGCCCCTATAATTTGTTTATAGTTGAGACGTAAATCTCTGATGTGCTCCTTATTGTGAGGTTTTGTTCCTAATGCAATCTTCAGATTGTGTAGGGCCTGGGTACAACTCTTGTTAAACCATCCTGTGTGTGTCTGCTTCCTGGCATTGTGCTTTTTAATAAGAAGCCTTTCTATAAATACATTAATCTTAAGGAAATTGATAATCAGGGAATTTAAATCAGCCTCTTCTCTTAAACAGTGATCTATTTCCTGTTTACAATTAGTGATAACTACTTTTTGTATTTTGTTTGGATCAAAGGCTGCCCACTTTAACCTCATGCCATTTGATCTTATGGGGACAATATCAGTAATGCAATTTACGGTGTTAGGTGGTCTATTTCCCCAGCATAATAGGGCTAATGAAATACTAGTGTGGTCGCTGACCACCTGTTCCGTAATCCAAAGATTAGTGTATTCGCAATTACATGATAACAAAACGTGATCTATAATTGTAGACGCACCCCTGCCAGTGAAAGTTGGACATTTAATGTTATTCTTATTCCTGGTGCAGCATAAAAGTTCCAGGTCATATTTAGATAACAGAATTTAATGCTGTACCATATTCACCATGGGGGAAATGCAAAGAATCTACGTCTTCGTCTAAGATAGGGCCCTTTGTAAATCCACAGGTTTTGGTGTGGGCGAGTGGACACAATTGGACGTTGAACTCTCCCATCCAAAGAATAGTCGCTTGTCTATTTGGCACTACCAATGCCCTATCTATTTCCTTTTCTATGTTGTAAATAGCGCAGCCTCTATTATCACTAAAAGTATTATTGTAAAAATTGATAAGGAGCAGATCTTTACCCTTGTTAAATCTGAGTCTCATTAACTGACAGTTGAGATCTATAGTTATGCAGCTGATGATTTTACATTCGACTAATTTTTTGGAAACAAGTATCAAGAGACCACCCTTTGCCCTGCCTGAAGTGGAAACAACTGCTTCAATCCAGTTTGTGGTGTAGCCCTCTATAAAGATTGGGTCTCTATGCCAGGTCTCCTGTAGACAAATTACATCATAATTTGATGCAATAAGATCTTTCCAAAATGGTGTGTTTAATTTACTATTAAGACCTGCTATGTTCCATGACATAAATGTATAGCCTTCGTAGTCGTTAACTGCATGACCTTCATGGCGGTTAACTGTGTTAGACATATCAGTTGGGTATACATTATCGGGGCTCTCGTTATATGTAGGTGCAGATATTACAGCCCTAGATGATATCTCTTTTTCTGGTGACCCCCCTACATTTAGTGATGGTATGATATTTCCAGAGGTTGCAACGAAATTAAACTTAAGTTTGTTGCAATCCTGGTAACCACAAGACAAAATTGGTAGCAGGCTGTCCTTTCGCGCTCCTTTATAACCTATAATAAGCCTAGTCCCTGTTAGATCTAGTGTTGGTGGTGTTCCCTCCTCTGACGTAAGTCAGTCATTATCCTCCATTGTGAGAAGTTGGCCTGGTATATGATGACCACTAATTCTAGTGAGCACCTTGTAACAGTCCAAACGACCCTTATGGTGATTGGTTGTAAGTCAACCTTACCGATCAGCTATCCTAATGGTAGCGTGGACAAAGCAGTCTTAGGCTAAACTCAAAAGGGCAAGTGAAGCCAGCTGTTTTACCATATGCAATCCTTTTAATACCAAATGAAAGGACACCACACAAGTTATATATTATAAAAATATATGTATTTATTACTAGAATAATCCCCTATACTCTTTATGAGCACAGAAGCACAAGCGTTAAACAAAGAACACAGTATAACATACAATAAGCTGCACAATTATGGATAGGCCGGGTGGCCATTCAAACCATATATTAAGAAAGTGGTATAAGAACCACGTCACGAACATTGAACAGGCCTAGAGCCTTGGGAATCACTGTGCCTACACTGGACTAACGAAGGTTAGGTCGGAAGAGGCCCACAGGATACGTGTGCAGAGTCTATAGGCAACCGCGTTTACCATACAAGTCAAAGGTGCGTAAAAATCAGAAAGTTATAGGTTTAGGAGTCTTCCGACTGGACTAGAACTTAGCCACTTAAAACTAAGACACGAGAGGTGTAATCCACTATAGGAGCACCGGAGTTAACTCGTTACCTCACCCACAGGAAGCGGGTGCATAGGTGCCAAAGTATGGTTTCGTCGTTAAGTTCTATGGAGCCTGGAGATGAAGATGCTGCAGGCGGCCAGAAGAGAAGAGTCCGGTTGGATCCAAGGGTGGATCAAAGATGTAGAGTACCTGAAAGCAGAGGGGACAGAGTTCAGGTCACTAGCCACTGACCAGCGAGGAACCAGGAAGGAACCAGGCGAGGTCGGGTTGCGATCAGGTGATATTGAGGTATTTGTCTCCGCTGCCACATGAACCAGGAAGGATCGGGGACGTCCAGGAGGTAGTCACAGGCTGTCCCATGAAGGCTCTCACTGTCGACGGTGTCGGTACTCGATTCCGAGTCACCAAGCCTTGGCAAATGCAACCCACGCAGGAATCAAAGATGTCTTCTGGATCGGACCGGGAAGGTCAGATCGGAGGCTCCTTTTCAGGGGAGCTGGGGCCAGTCAGGAGCAACCAGACCAGCAGTGTAGTTTTGATGATTCGCCGTCACAGAGGCCACGAGCCAACAGGCAAGTGACTGGACAATGTGTTGAGCAGGAAAAGTGCAAAAGGGCCCCACACAGCACTCTGAGAGTGTGGAGAGGTAATCTTTGGAGCACAGGCCGCTCGGGGCTGGGGCTTCTCAAACCCCAAAGCACAGCATCGAAGGTGCCTCTGGAGTTGCACAGGAAGCACTTCGTCGACTTTTCAAGATGGCCGGTCTCACGTCTCATGTCGCCTCCACGGGTCTAAGCTTTGCTAGGACGGTGGATCGGGCTGTTGGAAGTCTGGGAGTCTAGGTCTTGTCAGCCTCTGTCATTCGAGCTCCGGCAGGAGCAACGGCAAAGGAAGTCTTGATGCGCTGATGGTGCCTGCTTGCACAGGGTGGCCACTCCTTGACCACAAGGGAGATTCTTCAGTCTTCCACGTTGAGTAGGATGTTTCAAAGTTTCAGTCAGGATGATCTGGTTTACATTGGCAAAGCTCCTACCTTTATTCCAAATCAAGGGGCTGGATCACCTGCTAGGTCCCTCCTATGGGTGGGACCCAGGAAGGGGGTGGTTACACCCCTTTCCCTTTGTCCAGTTTCGCGCCAGAGCTGGGGCTGGAGTGCCCCAGCACCGGTTTGAACTGGACTTTGCATGGGACACCTTGTGAGCCCCAGGCAGTGTCTAGTTTCATTCAACCCTCCCTGCTACAATCCACTATCTCCTGTCTGGGGTGGTGTAACACCTCCCTGTGACAGGATACCATTTGTCCAGGCCTCCCATGCCGGAGTTTCGGTCAGCAGCAGGAGGCCAGACTTGTGTCTGTGGCAGCAGCATCCATTTTGTGATGCTGGGGCTCTGGTTAGATTTAACCGCGTTTAAGCAAAGTAACATGTCTTCTCCCTCTAGAAGGGTGGAATGCTACCCCCGTCACCAGAACTGGCGAGGGGGTAGTATTCCAAAGCGTATGACACCTTACACGACATGTTTTGATAAAGCCAAACCAAAGTTAGCAAGTAATTTAGGATTATAATGCACTTAAGAGTATATGGTATGGCCATATCCCAGAACAGTTAAGGGAGTTGGTCCCGAAACCTGCAGACAGGCTCAGCTCATGCTAGAGCACCATCTCACATAAAACCAAGCACTCTGCCTCCAGGATTGTTAAGGCCTGCCATAGGAGTGACTTATAGGTGTATATGTGTCCAGATATAGGTTTAGATATAGGTATACTATATCTAAGCAAGGGGTGATTACACGACCTTGCCCCAGCTGAGTGATCAGCCAGTTGTGTCAGTTTGGATAGCCAGCCTGGGGTGGCAAAATATATGCTGCAGCCCCTGGTAGGCCTTGGATACACCTATGCCCTGGGTACCTATAGTACACTGTACAGAGACTGATAAGGTAACCCAATGTCCAATTGGTAATGTACCTAAAGTACATGGATGTGAGTTTAGAGAGAGAAAAGCAAGCTGTGGGTCTGATTAGCAGGCCCAGAGCCACATTAAGTCGAAAACCAGTGAAGCAAAAAGCAAAAATTGGGGCGACCATAGGAAAGCAGACCCTACTCTCCTACATCCATAGAACTCAATAGCTGAAATCTGTTAAATAAGGGGATGCTTGGGCGTAAAAGTGGCGGTGCTGGAAAGGGTGTCTGGTACTTAGGATTGGGGTTGCATGTGGTACCCCCCTGGTCAGGGTTCATCATAAGGTGTTTATAAAAATATCCTAGTGGCAGGAGGGTCATGTTATATTCCCATTGAGATGGTGGAGGGGCATTTACTAAGGCGTTACTCGCCCAGACCGGGGATTTAAAATTAATGATAATACAGTCTCCCTCAAATTTTTTCTTGAGGGGACCAATCCATCCCACCCGTTGCGTTAGCAATATCTGATTTGCACCCGACAACGGGAAGCCACATTTCTCTGCCAACCAGTGTAGTGTTTTATTTTTGAGTGCTGCGTGGTTTTCCCATTGCTCTTTCCCTAGTTTTGGTACGTTCACCAGGACCGCCACATAAGCCCCACACTCAGGAGGTAGATTAATGAATGGGGGTACTGTATTTATATTCACAGTAGTGGGATTTATATTACCAGATTTGTGTATAACTGATGCAGGGGGGTTTCCATTCTCTACGTCTATTACTTCCCTTTGATCCTTCCCACCTTGAATTGTAACAGCGTGCTTATCTTTTATCTGTTCGGGGTTTTCTTTGGGTTCTTTCTTATGGGTGTGATTCCCTTTAGGTATTCTCCCGTTATGCTGGTTGTTTGTACTAGTTGCAGGTGTGTTACCATCACTAACGAAGTTCAATTTGGGACCCTCTCCATTTACACCTACCCCCACGTTGCCTCCCTCAATTCTGGCATAAATTTTCTCAAGACACCGACTAATTTTGTGTACCTCTTTGGCTATATTATCTATTCTATCATGCAGCGGCCTGAGCAATACTACTAATTTATCAAAAATAGCTTCTATATTCATTGTTTTGGAAACAACATTAAGATCAGGGTCTTTGTTTGTATTTGCTACGCTGCCTCGGGTAGGGTATTTCTTGTCTCTCTTTACCTTGGTAATTCCCTGCCCAGTTAATTTTTTCCTAGTACCTATAACATTTGGAGTCGGAGTGGGGGATACATTGGGTGAGGTAACCGGTATAGATAGAGTGGGTGTATTCGAAATACGAGAGGGATCTCCTATAATATCATTTACATCATCAACATGACTGATTACGTCTTCCACAATAAGGGGTGACCCTGTATTAGTATCATCAGTATTCACCACATTAAAATCTTCCCTAGATTTATTGCCAAACACTGCATTTGAACCCATTGATAAACGTTTCCTTGTGCGATCGATTTCCTCTGGCAAAACACTTACTGCTTTAACTAAATATGTGTCCAAAGTGTTACATGTATTATCCAGCAGGTTTTCGTTCCCCCCGTTTTCTTGCCGTTTTTAGATTTCACCAGTAAATAAATCTCAGCTCGAGCCGGAAGTTACAGGCAAGTATTTCATACAAAATAATTGTCAAATATTAGGGGAATACGTAACTTCGAGTAGCGAAAGACAGTACCTTCCAGCAGTTGTATGAGCTTGTTAGAAACATAAAAGGGGGTGGCCCAGCCCGGCCTCTTTCGGCCTCTGAAGGCCACAGACGGCCACAGACGGCCCGCCCGTTGCCCGGGCTTAGCTTTGCGCAACCCGCGCACGTCCCGCGACGCCGGAGCTCTGGCGGTCACTTGTGCGCCACTAGGATTGAAATGGGCGTTTGCGGCGTCCGGCCGCCAGGACTCCTGGGGGATGTAGTCCACCCCCTCGGCAGCCGTGCACAGGGATCGAGAAAGGCAGCAGCAGCGGGGGAGACCAGCGTCAAGTGTCCCCACGTCCCAAGAGCAACACCAGCAATGGCCCAACAGCAGCAAGCAGCCCAGGTAAGGTTGTCCTCCCGCACTGCTCAGAGCCCCCGCTCCACCGGAGCTCTGACGGTCTTTTGTGCGCCACCGGGCGCGAAATGGGCATTTGCGGCATCCGGCCGCAAGGACTTCTGGGGTATGTAGCCCCCCCCTCTCGGCGGCCGCACACAGGGATCGAGAAAGGCAGCGGCAGCGGGGGAGACCAGCATCAAGTGTCCCCACGTCCCAAGAGCAACACCAGCAATAGCCCAACAGCAACAAGCAGCCCAGGTAAGGTTGTCCGCCCACACTGCTCAGAGCCCCCGCTCCACCGGAGCTCTGGTGGTCTTTTGTGTGCCACTGGGCACGAAATGGGTGTTTGCGGCGTCTGGCCGCAAGGACCCCTGGGGGATGTAGCCCCCCCCCCTCGGCGGCCGCGCACAGGGATCAAGAAAGGCAGCGGCAGCGGGGGAGACCAGCGTCATGTGTCCCCACATTCTAAGAGCAACACCAGCAATGGCCCAACAGCAACAAGAAGCCCAGGTAAGGTTGTCCGCCCGCACTGCTCAGAGCCCCAGCTCCACCGGAGCTCTGGCGGTCTTTTGTGCGCCACCGGGTGCAAAATGAGCGTTTGCGGTATCCGGCTGCAAGGACTCCTGGGGGATGTAGTCCCCCCATCGGCGGCCATGCACAGGGATCGAGAAAGGCAGCAGCAGTGGGGGAGACCAGCGTCAAGTGTCCCCACATCCCAAGAGCAACACCAGCAATGGCCCAACATCAACCAGCAGCCCAGGTAAGGTTGTCCGCCCACACTGCTCAGAGCCCCCCGAGCCCAATGATTGGGAACTCAATTTCAGCAAAGTTTTTGAAGACCGTCTTGGCAGAATTACTAATTTTCAACACTTTATAAAAGTTAAAGAAAATGCTAATCCTGTCAAACACAGGTTACACAATGTTCCCTTAAGCATTAGAGATGATCTTTCCAAACATTTACAAACATTATGTGACCAAGGTATAATTGAAAAAGTTGAGTCCACCCTCTTGCTTTCACCTATTTCTTTGGCCAAGAAAAGGTCTGGGGACTTGAGGATGTGTGTCGACTTGAGAAGCCTCAAGCCATCTGGGTTGATGGTTTTCTCCTCCCACGTATTGAGGATCTCATTGCAAAAGTAGGGTTTTCTTCATGGTTTACCAAAGTGGACCTCAAAGCGGCATATCATCAAGTCGAACTTCACCCTCAGTCCCAACACCTTACTTTTGTTACCATTTGTTAACCCTGATGGTGTTTTTCAGTTCTACCGACTTCCTTTTGGTCTGACCTCTGCAGCTGCTGTTTTTTAGAGACTTATGAAATGTTTTATCACAATCTGCATGTTGTAGTCTTCCAAGACGATTTTCTTATCTTCACTAAAACTGAAGCAGAACATGATTTAGTTATTGATCAAGTTTTTAGTGTGTTAGAGAGCAGAGGGGTGACTTCACTGAAAAGCAAATGCTCTTTCAAAGTAAAAGAAATTTAATTCCTAGGTCATATCATCTCGGAACAAGGCATAAAACCTAGACCTGGTTTAATCAAAAGTATTATAGAATCACCAGCCTCCCAGAACAAGGAACAACTTATGTCTTTCCTTGGCCTTTGTGAGTTTTATGCAAAATGTATGAAGGATTTTGCTAAAACTATATAATGTTTCAGAGCACTTAAAAAAGGGGCAACCTTTACATGGTCAGAGGAATGCGAGAAAGGTTTTCAATCCATTAACAAACACATTTTTAAAGCTCCAGCTCTGCAAGCCTTTGTTGAAGGTCCGCAAACTGTTGTCACAGTTGATGCCGCGAGTACGGTCTGGGTGCTGTTCTGTCGCAATATGCTGAGGGAAGAGAGTACACGGTGGAGTTTGCCTCCTGGACTCTTCGTGCTGTTGAACGGAAGTACTCCGTAATTGAAAAAGAGTTGCTGGCTTGTGTCTGGAGTGTCAAGAAATTAATGTCCTACTTTTGGGGCAGTTCTTTTGTTCTCCAAACCGATCATCAACCTTTGGTCGATATCCTGTCTGGGAGGAATGTCTAACGCACTACTGCTCGGTTGGCCAGGTTGTCAACAAAATTACTTACTAGAGTACACACTCAATGTAGAATACATCCCTGGAGGAAAGAATAGCAAGGCAGACTGCTTATCTAGGCTCCCCATTCCTGACACAGACGAACAAGATTGGGAATCTGAAGTAGAGGAATGCTTCGTAGCATGTATTAATCACAACATACTTTTCTTTGCAGAAGAAGATTGGGTGACTGAAGTTGATAAAGATTTTGTGCTCAGGGAAGTTGTGTTGCTGATCGAAAAAAGGTTGACCTAAAGAGAAATGTCTTTCTCCAGATCTTCAAATGTTCTGGAAAATCAACAATGAGCTTTTGCTTGAAGGTGGAAAAGTTGTCAGAGGTGACAAACTTGTGCCTCTTATTTGTTACAGAGAGAAAATTATTTCAGCTGATCATTCAGGTCATCTGGATGCAACCATCACTAAGAGAAAGGTCAGAACTGATTTTTGGTGGCCTAGGATGGACATCGAGGTTGATGATTTGTTCAAACAATGTGTACAGTGTAACACCAGTGACAAAGTTCTTGTATTAGAGGGTACTGTTGAATCTCCTGTACTTCCTCCTAGGAGATTCTGGCAGAAGATAGGTACGGATTTTCTTGGGCCTTTTCATGTTCTTCCTACCAATTCAAGATATTTTTTGGTTCTTGTTGACCATCTATCCAGGTGGGTTGAAGTTGAACCCATCAGTATTCCTAATTCTAGAAGTGTCATCAACTGTTTGAATAAGATTTTTCTCAGGGAAGGTTATCCTAAAGAAATACTTACAGACAATGGTGTCCAATTTGTCTCACCAATAATAACAATAATCTTTATTTAGATATAACACAGATATCTTTACAAAAAAGTTACAAAGTTCACATTATATAAAAGCTATTAAAATTTGGGAGAAAGCAAGCGAACGCTTCGGTGGCTGTGATAAAAATGGAAATCTTCCTCGTCCTGAACCTCCTAATTCTGTAACATTTTAAAAAGGAACAAGCAAGAATTTAAAAAGTTATATAAAAAGCTGTTCACCCCTTTTTAGTTACACTGGCTGTCAAAATACAGCATGTATATCAAAGACAACAGGGATTCCTAGAGAAACACTCGATGTATTAGACTGTCAGGTTGCAAAACATAATATAATTTCGTGTCTCTTCCCTTAAGTTTTATTAGCGGGCCTCTTTTGAGTAAGGGAACGGTATGCTTGTAGGATAAAAGTTGTTAATCCTAAATTTAAAACTGTGTTTTCAGGGTTCAGAGCCACGATAATGGCTTGCCTACATGTCCGCACACCCAACCTATTCCATTCTGCTTTGAGTTTAAGCTTACGCTGGGAATTAAAGGCTGGGCAGAGGCAAACCACATGTAACAAAGTTTCAGCTACCTTACTACACCCTCTACAGGTTAAGTCATCCGCCGATCGTCGCCAAGAAGGCTCAAGATTTGTCTCACCAGAGATTATTTTTTTTTGCGTTCTTGTGGCATCAAACACACCAGGACACCTCTTTATCACCCACAAAGCAATGGCAAGACTGAGAGATGCAATAGAGTTGTTGTAGAGCGTGTTCAAGCAGCTTTGGATCCAAGTCTTGTATTTTTCAAGCTGTGAAAGATCTGGTTTGGTCATACCACACATCACCTCATGTTGCCACCAATTTCAGTATGTTCGAATTTATGAGAGGGAGAAAAGCTTCCTCACAGGTTTATCCCTTTTGGATGGTGAAGTCTTTTCACCATGGTTTTGATATGAAGAGCATGTGGGAATCTGCCAACAAGAAATCTTCTGAAATTAGTTTGAACATTTTTTAACCTACTGTCAAGAAAGAAATTCCCAAGACTCGTGTTGGAGACTGGGTTAGAGTTATAAATCCTGTCTCTGTGAGAAAAGGTCTCTCAAAATTTTTACATACTCAGCAGGTTATAGAAGTTCGTAAGAATGCTGTGAAATTGGCCAATGGAAATTGGTGGAGCACCTCATGTGTGGCTAAAGACCCTTGTTTTGTGAAGATTGACAAAAATGTTTTTTGGGGGTGGGGGTGTTAGGAAGGGTTCCAGGGTCCATGCCAAGCAGATTATGAGATTATGTGTACATTTATGTTTGTTATTTACATTGATCATTTGTTTTTCTTCCCCTTTTCCTTTTTGTAAAGGGGGGAGGTGTGGTGATGTAATGCTTGCTGAGATTAGCATGAACACTGTGATGTCATTTGGAGTGTTTACTAGCATCCTGCTCTGAGTGTTCTGTGAGTGGCAGTTTCCTCTTGTACCTGAGCTGTGCCAGCAGGGACGGCTCTATGTACCCTACAATAAATACTTCTTGTGGAAACCTACTGCTGCGTCAGCCATACCTCATTTCAGTGTGGTTTCCAAAGATCGACAAGCTCATGGAAGCCATTATTGCATCTTGCCGTCTTTGTCAACCCACAGGCATACATCTTGTGCCTCATCATCAAGGAAGAAAAAGACACACCATTGATGGACGGAATGCAGAACAAATCAAAATATTCACTCCTAGTCAAGAGATATGGGTTAAAGCCATCATTCTTTTGCTCACCAGCTATCACCAGCTCATTATTCTTTTGCTCACCAGCTATCAGCTATCCTGGCTGAAGAGGGGTGAAACCGGTCCTAGAATGCTTGTTTCCGGTCCAGGGAGGACCTGGCTTGGCAGTTCAGGCTAGACTGTTCCCATGAGGCACAGGGTCAAGACTGATTTGCATATGGCCAGGTTTAAACTGGGGTGGCATGGTGAATTCTGTCCATCAATTGTGTGTCTTTTGCTCATCATAAAGGAAGGCACCTGCACAGAGGCCTGGGTTAAAGTCATCACCGACCTATGCAGCTTACTGGAACGGCACAACTCATTGTCCTTATTCACACCTGCTTCAAGTACCTGCCCTATAAAACCGTGGAGTTGTTTGGGTTTGACAAATTCAAACCAAAGCTTGAAAGAATATTTGCAGTGTATTATCTACCAGTAGGCCTCAAGACAGATAGTGGTCATCTTTGATTGAACTAGCAAGACTTTAAGGAATGCATGCAAGAGCTGCACATTCGACAACGTATTACATGCCAGCCAAAATACTCCAGACTGTATGGGCAAGTGCTTGCCGGCAACAGTGTTATTCAAGAGAGCTTCGAGGAACACGAGTCCAACAGCCCCAAGGTAGCTTCCAGGCCCGGACTGGCAATGCCGGCCACCGGGCAATCCCCCGGTCAGCTAGATGGGGTGGGGGCTGTTTTTTTGGCAAGGGGCCGGTTTTGGTGCTGCGGCCGATTTTTAGTCCGACCGGCGTTAGAAAAATAAATTAATAAATCAACGAAGTTTGCATGATCTCCCACAGACGGCATGCGTCTCTCTCCGTCGCGCTCCGTGCAGGGAAAAAAAAGCAGGCACAACTCTCAATCTCTGACTCTCTCTGAGTCATTCATGCATAAATAATGGTGGCATGCATTTGTATATTTGGAGCACTGTGAGTGTGGGTGGGGGAGTGTCGCGCTAGCGCGCAGCGTGCAGATGTCTCCACGGCCGCCGTCGCGTCTGCGCAGTCCCTTCAGTTAACCCATTTTAGAGTGGGGCGGCCGGTGGTGATCATGCGCAATAAATGGTGTGTGTATCCGGTGGTGAGGCCAGGTCGAGGTCTCGAGGAGCATTCCAGAAGTAAGAGGCCCAGCAGAGACTGCAACGACGTCAACACTCGACACCTGGTGAGAGAGCTGCCCATTATTTAATTATTTCTAGCCCCTGCCTCAGGAGCAATATAGAAGTATCCAAAGCAGGGGGCGCAGGGCGCACCACATTCTGGAAGGGGATGGGGGAGCAGCACTCTGCATTACGCCTCTCTACGCCTAAATATCAGAAATGCAATTGTGGTGGGCACAAAAACCTCTGCAAGGGGCTTACGTGTGTGATTTAAATGTTCGTGGACGTGGCGAACCGCAGAACTCACAGGGAGGCGGCAGAAATACACAATCCGCTATCTGGGCCTAAACACAGACAGGGTGTGGCCAGGCCGCTCAATTGACAATCCGCAGCCAGTTGTATATGCATATTTATACGGCTTACACTTTTGCACACTTGTGCCCCGGCCACTTTCTTCAAAGGCGGTGTCTGTGACGCAGCCTCGGGGAAATAAAAGGCAGTAAGGTACACTCTGAAAGCAGGTGTCTGGAAATGTGTAACTTTAATCAGGGCCCGGTGAACAGAGCGCAGTGTCTGCTCTGGCATCTAGCTACAAAAGGGAGATTTACAGAGACATCGATCACTGTATTAAAGAAATGTCACTGATCCGACCAGGGGTGTTGAATGTGTACCAGCAGTAGTGGTGTGGTGGGACCAGGACGAGTCTTCAGGCTTTAGTCCTGAGCAAGAGAGAGAAAGTCAGAAAAAAAGGAAAAACAGAAAAGAGGGAAATATAGTGTAAGAAAAAGTAATGAAAACTGATAAAAAGAGAAATAAAAGCAGGACCAAAACAGCAGATAAAGATAAAGAGACATAAGTGTCCGGTGGTGGAATAAAGACGCATGAGACGGCATGACATGGAATAAAGGCCAGGCAGCCGTGGTATTCAGCAAACCTGGCATACACAGCTGGTGGGCTCCAAATAAAAACGTTGGGCTCCTGTACTTGCACTATTTTTTTTTTTACTAATTAAGCACAGGATTTGACATCTTCCTGCGACCAGGAGAAGGCCACACAGGGAAGGAAAGGAGAAAAGGTCAAAGGGACTCCCCATCAAAATCGGATATTTCCCATAATTGAATGGTACAATGCAAGAAGAAACACATGTAGTAAAACACTGTTTTACTCAATATTAGATAATAATGTACAGTACATTTGCTCCCCAATCCTCCAGAATTTCAAAGCTAAAACAATTCCAGCAGGCCTTTCCAGGTAGGTATTCTCACACACTGGTATGACAGCAGGTTGTGTCAAAGGCATAGCTACCATTGGAGCAGCAGGTGCCCTGAGGGCCCCATCGAACCCTGATAACCCTAACAGAGTCAGGTGGGCCCTTTTCCATGGTTGCACCAGAGCCCATGTCATCCTTGCTGCACCGCAAGGCTAATTCACATATTTTGCTTACATCTGTTAAATAATTAACAGAGCAAAGACTTCTGTTGGGCGTATATCTTCTCCACCACAAGTAAATTAATCACGAGAGAAAGGCCTCAGCATTAAGAAAAGACATTAAAACCTGAACCATTACTACACACCTGCAAATTCATATGAAAGGACAGATTTGACAGGAAGCCGTGGAAAGGCGCCGCAAATACTGCAATCCTCGGCTGTACATAACACCGTCACTTGTCCACTCTGCTTTCTAGTCAAACACTACAAAATATGAACTACATTTTGAAATATTAAATTGTACAGGAGTTTTTTTATGTTATCTATGCTTTTTGTATAGTGTTCAGACTTCTTTAAACCTTTCCCGAAGGGTTTTGCGTATTGACCTGAAGAGTTTGTCATAACTCTAGGCACACTGCCCAAGATTCGCTTCATAGCGCTACTGAGAAGGAAGTGTGGCCCATAAGGGCTCCCACTTATTCTGTGGTACACACGGAGTGGGCTGGTTGGCTTAGGGAGCAAGTGCCTCTGCCTGTTTTACTCCCTGCTGCCGACTACTGTACGGTGACTCACTCACTACTAGTGCCTGTCTGTCTGTCCGTGTTCGGCGTCCAGTCGTTTGTGGGCCGGGACGGGATTAAACAAAGGTAAAGGCCCTCTGACCCCCCACCCACCTGCCCAGGGCCATGTTTAAGCAGCGCACTAGCGCCTGAACCAATGGCCCCCAGGGCCTCTGAGTGTGGATTTAAAATTGTGACTCTGTGAGCAGGGCAGGCCTGATGTTGGTGAGCAGGGGCCAGAGCGGACGACTAAGGTCATCATCCACTATTTACTGTGCTTTGAAAGTTAATACAATTGAATATGTAATGAAAAATGTGCTGAAAAATTCAACATTTTGGTCTGTCTTTTTCCAAAAAAACCCTTGTAGCGGTCGGGCTCGCTCGCTACGCTCGCTCGCTTGGTGCCGGATGGGGCTGCTTTGGCAAAAGTTGCCAGGGCTGCTTTCAGTTCCCAGTCCGGCCCTGGTAGCTTCCACCTGAAACGGACTACACAGGCACAGCCAAGAAAGCCAGCAATGACCGTGCAAGCAAAAGGGGCTGTGGGGTAGATGCAGATATATTATACCAACTATCGATAATGTACTGGCCAGAGACCGACTACCCGGTTTCAAAGTTCGATTGGCATTTTTAACAAACTCTGCGTAGTCACATTCACAAACACAGATGGAACAATAGTCTCGCCCACGATAGGCAGTGTGGCTAGCACTCATAATGTATCCTATTTTTAAAATAAATACCGATTGAGATAATGGTCGGCCAACATATGAAGAGGGAAGGAAGCGGCGGCATGCAATGGGTTAGTGACGAATTCGGAGCAGGGGAATAGGAGTGAGATGGTGGTGACAAAAGGGGAGCAACTTTCCAGGAACAAACCACAGCTCTGGAAATGGACTCTCGACTCTGCTGACCTCTGCAGAGATTCACAGACCTCCCCATAAACGTTATATGTCATTACCGACGCACACTCATATACTTGTTCCATTGAAAGTCTTTTTAAGAGGCCTGACGTCACCGAACAAATAAAAGAGCCGGGCTTGGTGTGTTTGCTTATCAGTGGCCTATTGCTGGGGAGTGCGGGGCAAGAATGCATTTTTCCTTTACCGATAATAATCTTTCCACTGTTTCTGAATATATTTGTGCACTACTTAAATTATGATTTCAAATATCTTTGAAAGATTTTCCCCACCAAATCATGTTGTAGATTACATTTTAAATATGGAAAACATTGATTTTCAAAAAATATTTTAGCGGACATCCTAATGACTCTCCATTTTCGACCCAATCATAATCTATCACAGCCTAGTCAGTTTACGCCTGCTGCTGCTTTTGCTGTTCCTGTTGTGTGTGTGAAGTCCACATGCAATGCTGCAGTAGGTATTGTACGTCATCCAAGTGTGGTGTACATTTCTACTGTTGCTAACCCGGTTGCATTGGATTTGCATGAGGGAAACTGGGACCGTGCTGTAGCTGGCCTGTGTGCAAGGGAAGAGTGCACTTCTGCTGCCTACTCTGAACCTGTTTGTTCTCTGACAGACTCTTTCACTTCTGCCATCATTTTGGGGCCTGACCTCTTTGCGAACGATGCTTGCACTTCTGCTGCCAACGGTGGACTTGGCAATTGTGTGCGAAGTGAGCCCTGTCCCTATCAATAACTAACTGGCCAATGTGTGAGGGATGGGAGGTTTTCCCTCTTTCTATCTGTGATGCATCTGTTCTTTGTGTGAGGCGGACTTTCGCTTCTATTGTCGTCAAAATACCTCATCCATATGCACTGCTCAGCTTGACTTGTTCATTGTGTGAGGGAGGGAAGCATGCACTGCTGTTGACACTGGTCAGTGTGTGAGGGAAGCCTGCAGGGCCGGACTGGCTGTAGCGGGCACCGGGCAATCCCCCGGTGCGTAGCATGGATCGGGGGCCGGTTTGGGGACCCTGGTGGCCGTTTTTATTACAGGGCCGTTTTTGCAGCATCGGTCGTGTAACAAAAACGGCCAAAAACCGGCCCTGGCAAAGAGCTCGGCGGTACCCCCCAACCCCCTCAGAGGGGGGGGGGGGGGGGGGCGGCCGAGCACTTTGCCAGGGCCGGTTTTGGTTCCCAGTCCAGCCCTGGAAGCCTGCACTACTGTTGACACTGGTCAGTGTGTGAGGGTAGCCTTCACTACTGTTGACACTATCTGGTTGGGGTGTGAGAGAAGCCTGCACTACTATTGACACTGGTCAGTGTGTGAGGGAAGCATGCACTACTGTTGATGCTGGTCAGAGTGTGAGGGTAGCCTGCACTACCGTTGACACTATTTGGTTGGGGTGTGAGAGAAGCCTGCCTTACTGTTGACACTGTCTCGTCGGTGTGTGAGGGAAGCCTGCACTGCTAATGATACAGTCTGGTTTGTGTGTGAGGAAAGCCTGCACTACTGTTGACATTATCTGGTCGGTGTGTGAGGGAAGCATGCTGACACTGTCTGGTCAGTGTATGAGGGAAGCCTGCACTACTGTTGACACAGGTCAGTGTGTGAGGAAAGCCTGTAGTGCTGTTGATACTGTCTGGTCAGTGTGTGAGGGAAGCATGCTCTGCTGTTGACACTGTCTGGTCAGTGTGTGAGGGAAGCCTGCACTACTATTGACACTGGTCAGTGTGTGAGGAAAGCCTGTAGTGCTGTTGATGCTGTCTGGTCAGTGTGTGAGGGAAGCATGCTCTGCTGTTGACACTGTCTGGTCACTGTGTGAGGGAAGCCTGCACTACTATTGACACTGGTCAGTGTGTGAGGGAAGCATGCACTACTGTTAACGCTGGTCAGTTTGTGAGGGAAGCCTGCACTACTGTTGACTCTGTCTGGTCGGTGTGCGAGGGAAGCCTGCACTACTGTTGACACTGGTAGGTGTGTGAGGGAAGCCTGCACTGCTGTTGACACTGTCTGGTCTGTGTGCGAGGGAAGCCTGCACTACTGTTGACACTGGTAGGTGTGTGAGGGAAGCATGCACTACTGTTAACGCTGGTCAGTTTGTGAGGGAAGCCTGCACTACTGTTGACTCTGTCTGGTCGGTGTGCGAGGGAAGCCTGCACTACTGTTGACACTGGTAGGTGTGTGAGGGAAGCCTGCACTGCTGTTGACACTGTCTGGTCTGTGTGTGGGGGAAGCCTGCACTACTGTTGACACTGGTAGGTGTGTGAGGGAAGCATGCACTACTGTTAACGCTGGTCAGTTTGTGAGGGAAGCCTGCACTACTGTTGACTCTGTCTGGTCGGTGTGCGAGGGAAGGCTGCACTACTGTTGACACTGGTAGGTGTGTGAGGGAAGCCTGCACTGCTGTTGACACTGTCTGGTCTGTGTGCGAGGGAAGCCTGCACTACTGTTGACACTGGTAGGTGTGTGAGGGAAGCATGCACTACTGTTAACGCTGGTCAGTTTGTGAGGGAAGCCTGCACTACTGTTGACTCTGTCTGGTCGGTGTGCGAGGGAAGCCTGCACTACTGTTGACACTGGTAGGTGTGTGAGGGAAGCCTGCACTGCTGTTGACACTGTCTGGTCTGTGTGCGAGGGAAGCCTGCACTACTGTTGACACTGGTAGGTGTGTGAGGGAAGCATGCACTACTGTTAACGCTGGTCAGTTTGTGAGGGAAGCCTGCACTACTGTTGACTCTGTCTGGTCGGTGTGCGAGGGAAGCCTGCACTACTGTTGACACTGGTAGGTGTGTGAGGGAAGCCTGCACTGCTGTTGACACTGTCTGGTCTGTGTGCGAGGGAAGCCTGCACTACTGTTGACACTGGTAGGTGTGTGAGGGAAGCATGCACTACTGTTAACGCTGGTCAGTTTGTGAGGGAAGCCTGCACTACTGTTGACTCTGTCTGGTCGGTGTGCGAGGGAAGCCTGCACTACTGTTAACACTGGTAGGTGTGTGAGGGAAGCCTGCACTGCTGTTGACACTGTCTGGTCTGTGTGCGAGGGAAGCCTGCACTACTGTTGACACTGGTAGGTGTGTGAGGGAAGCATGCACTACTGTTAACGCTGGTCAGTTTGTGAGGGAAGCCTGCACTACTGTTGACTCTGTCTGGTCGGTGTGCGAGGGAAGCCTGCACTACTGTTGACACTGGTAGGTGTGTGAGGGAAGCCTGCACTGCTGTTGACACTGTCTGGTCTGTGTGTGGGGGAAGCCTGCACTACTGTTGACACTGGTAGGTGTGTGAGGGAAGCATGCACTACTGTTAACGCTGGTCAGTTTGTGAGGGAAGCCTGCACTACTGTTGACTCTGTCTGGTCGGTGTGCGAGGGAAGCCTGCACTACTGTTGACTCTGTCTGGTCGGTGTGCGAGGGAAGCCTGCACTACTGTTGACACTGGTAGGTGTGTGAGGGAAGCCTGCACTGCTGTTGACACTGTCTGGTCTGTGTGTGGGGGAAGCCTTCAGTGCTGTTGACACTGGTAGGTGTGTGAGGGAAGCATGCACTACTGTTAACGCTGGTCAGTTTGTGAGGGAAGCCTGCACTACTGTTGACTCTGTCTGGTCGGTGTGCGAGGGAAGCCTGCACTACTGTTGACTCTGTCTGGTCGGTGTGCGAGGGAAGCCTGCACTACTGTTGACACTGGTAGGTGTGTGAGGGAAGCCTGCACTGCTGTTGACACTGTCTGGTCTGTGTGTGGGGGAAGCCTTCAGTGCTGCAGCTGCCTACTGTGTATAACTTCTTTATGTGAGAGAAGCATGTGTGAGAGAAACGTGAAACGAAGCTGTCTGTCTTTTGTCTGTACTATAGGTGCTGGTGGCGCTTGAAAACAACTTTGTACTAATAAAAGAGGCAAAACGGTGTCAATGCATGCCTCTTTGCTGATGGCCACATAGAACGAGCGTTATTCCTCCCCCACAGACAGTAATTTCATAGGGAAATTCTTGCTCTGTCTTTACCTCGAATGCACTCGTAAATGGTACAAATCTAACCCTTGTCGTTGAAAGAGTAGGAATGAGCAAAGAAAACTCAAGATCATCGAAACGCTAATGAAATATTAACGAAGGACGTTGGCCCCTTTAAGTGTGAAACATGCCTTCAAATCCACCACTTAAGGAGCAGCTGTTACCTACCTAAAAATAACCCGCTGTTAGCTTAGTCAGGAGGCCAGCTGTCTTTCTAAGTGCAGTGGGTTTCATGCAATATTCCTGGCTGCCTGGGGCTGTGAACAGATTGAATGAAGTTTGCTGCTCTATTTCTTTGTCGTGAAGGCCAGTTTTGTCTGAAGCCATTCTCGTTCAAAGTGCACCATCCCTAAGGCGAGCGGTGTTTAAACGATACCTGGGAAGCCAGGAAGGAAATGCCTGCGTGTTTGAGGTCCCCGGAGTAAAGTTTCTACCTGAAAACATTTCAGCTTTGGTTCACTCGCCTGCCAATGAAACTGAGCGCACGTACTGGATTTTTCAATCGATCAGTGACATCTTAAGGGTTTTTAGGGCCCCGGGCAAGATATATTTTAGGGCCCCTGTTTGTAACAACTTTGAATTTATCACCCATGTTCAGCCAGTGAAAGTCCTCTTGATGCCAGGCTATCCATGGGCACACAAAAAATATCCAAAAGCTCAAGCTATCTGTGTGTCTGCCGCAAAACAGCTCTAAAAGAAATATTCAGTAAACCTGATGAAGTCAATGTTTTTCACTTAGATCTATATATTTTTTTACTTTGAGCAAATTAAAAACAACTTTGTGGGAAGTTTCCTTTTTGGAAGTTCCGCCATTCACCCTACGCTTTTGTTAAGCATGCCCAGCTTAAAAATTGTTTTTTTGAAGGAACTTGGTTTTCACGTGGGACTTCTGAATATTCCATTTATTGTTGCATTTTTTTATTGCGCGAACTCGTTCAGAGGTATTGGAGCGCAGTTGCATTACAGACGGACACATTCAGGCACAGAAAGATGAGCTGCTTTGCCAGAATCACAGGATGTTGAGACTCGAACCCTGTTCCTTAGCTTCAAAGACGACCTATCTAGCCAAAAGCCATCTCCTCTCTCCAGTCACATTACCGGGGGCTCCTTGGAAGGGGGGGGAGGGGCCTTGTGCAATGGCTTATGCCCTAAAACGTCTCTGCCTGCATTGAGTGATTCAAATGCCAACATCAGAAATGGAGCTTGCAGTGCCCCCTCTTGTAGTGTCTAGCCCAAGAACTCAGGCAGACACAGTGTGGTATGATCAGGGACCTTCTTTATTGTATGTCTTCCTTCTTCAAATCCCAACAGCTCACTGCCCTTCCTGCCCACTTGGTCTCCCCAGCTCCTCCCTTTCCGCCCGCCCTCGTCCCTCACTCGGGCCGGTCCTAGTGCCTGACCAGTTTGGTCACTGGGCACTCTCACTTTGTGTAATGTATAGGCATTTATATAGCGCACTACTTACCCGTAGGGTCCCAAGGCGCTTCGACCGCTGGGAAACCCTTCCTGGCTTCCCTGAGAGATGGTCCCTTAATGGGTATCTCCAGGGTGAGACCAGGCATCCCCGGCGGTCTGGTGGGGCCGTTAGTGAAGATGAGGCAAGCTAGTGCCCAGAGTTGCCGAGTGTGATCGCTGATCAGAGTGGGCACCGAGGCGAGAGAATTATCGAGTCCGCTGACCCTGGTCCAGAAACCTGCCGCGCCGGGAATCGAACCCTGGTCCCGGGCCGTCCTCTGCTCTCGGGTCTGCCGCCTCTAACCAGTGAGCCACACTACTTCACTTCACTTTTACATCAACGTCATTACATCTCCCCCCTCTGTGAATAAAAGAAAACAAAACAATATACACCACAGCAAACAGCAAATTATTTTTCTTTAGAATTCTTCGATAAAGCGAAACGGTTTCGTGATCACACGTCTGGGGCGTGACTGGAAGTTGGGACTGTCACGCTCATTCTCATCGGCAGTCTCCATCAATAACTGACTGTGAGTTGGCAGTGTCTCTGGGTCTCCCGGCTCTAGTTTCGGTTCGGTCAGTAGCTCTTTGACCTTCGGTCCGCACTTTTTGAAGTACGCCACATTCCTAGTAAGTCTTTTCCCGTCGGTTTCTGCAGTGATCATGGTTCCTTTTTGTTGTATCACTTTGAGTGGAACATCATGGTATTGGCAATCAGTCTTTCTGTGCTGCTCTTGTCGTGCCAGCACCCAGTCTCCCTCTTGTATTTGAGGGGTAGTAGCATGACGCCGCTCATCGGCATAGTTCTTCATTCTTTCCTTCTTTATCTTGTCTCTGGCTGCGATCTCCTCATGATCAGAGTCGGAATACAGTTTGTGTGCTGCCATATTCATCATTGGTATTCTGGTGCGCACTGGGCGTCCTAGCATGAGAGTGGCAGGACATTTGCCTGTGGTGGAATGAGGCGTATTTCGGTATGCCCGCAATACCTCGTTGAGTGCTGTCTGAAGGCTCTTTCCGGTGAGTTCTGCTTGCTGGATGGTCTTCTTGATCGTGGCCATGAAGCGTTCGATCATTCCGTTGGCCTGTGGCCATAGTGGTGTGATCTTGCGGTGTGTGAAGTTGAGGTGCTGGGCAAAATCAGCAAAGACATGGCTGTTGAATGGAGGCCCATTGTCTGACTTCACCACTAGGGGAATGCCCCATGCGGCAAAGACCTCCTCTAGGATCGGTATGACACACGATGCTCTCGTGGATGGGCACAGTTGTGCGATGGGGAATCTGGAGTACTCGTCCATGATGGCCAGGACGTATTGGCCCGATTTGATTGGCCCAAAGAAGTCAATGGCAATGTGTTGCCAGACGCCCTCCGGTAGTGGAGACATTTGTAGTGGTGCGGGGGGATCTGGACGACTTACCAGTTGACATTGCGGACAGTCCTTCAAGGTCGTCTCCACCATCAGGTCTAGTGTTGGGAACCAGACTCTTTCACGGAGTGCTCTTTTTGTGGCTACTATGCCCCGGTGGCCGTCATGTGCTAGGTTGATGACCCCTTGTCTGAGTTGTCGTGGGATCACTATTCTGGTGTCTCGTAAGATGAGACCATTTGCTGCTATTGACAGTTCTTCGTGGACATGTTTAAATGCCGCCATCTCTTGGTTGTTTTGTCCATTGCTTGGCGTGTGTCTCCAGCTGTTAGTTTGGATCAGCCGTTTCACCTCTTGCAGTGTGGCATCCATTTGCGTCGCTTCGCAAATGGCCTCTAGTGGAACAGCCGGAGGCCTCGCTTGGTTCACTACAAAGTGAATGTATTCATCCGCGATTGATTGTTCTGATTTGTTGGATCTGATGGGGTGTCGGGACATGTAGTCTGCAGGGTTTGCATCTTTTCCTGGCTTGTGGATTATGGTATAGGTGTACTCTTGGAGCCGTAGGCCCCATCGCTCTATTCTCGGTGGCAGTTTTGCTCGCTGGTTTCCAAATATTGTGATCCAAGCTTGATGGTCAGTTATCAGTGTGAAGTGTTTTCCAAAAATGAAAATGTAGAAGTGTTCACACGCCCAGACAACAGCCAGGCTTTCTTTTTCTGGCTGTGAATATGCTCTCTTTGTGTCCGTCAGACTTCCGCTGGCATATGCTACTATGTGCCGTTAGTCTCCTTCTCTATCATATTGCGCAAGGAGGGCTCCTAATCCTACAGGACTGGCATCTACTGTTATCTCCGTCTTCTTTTTTGGATTGAAGTATGCTAGGTTCTTTGCTGATTCTACAGTTCTCTTGATCTCTCGAAATGCCCCTTCACACTGAGTGGACCACTGAAAGGGTTGTCCTTGTTTCGTGAGCATCCTTAGCGGGTAGCTTAGCGTGGCGTAGTCAGGTATATATCTGGAGCAGTAGCTGGCCATGCCTAGGAATGATCGTACATCGCCTACGTCCTCCGGGCTTGGTGTATCGTTTAGCACTGCTACTTTTTCGGGGTCTGGTTTCATGCCACTTCCAGAGAATAATTGTCCAAAAAATTTTAGCGTTGGTTTATGAAGTTCGCACTTATCTTTGTTGAGTGTCAGGTTTGCGTCCATCAGTGCTTGACAGACTTGATCTAGTGCTTTGTTGTGTTCCTCAGTCATTGCTCCATAGACAAGGATGTCATCGCTGTAGTTTAAGACCTGTGGGATGTGGTGTATTGTTCTCCTGATGGCCTCTTGGAATATCTCAGCTGCTGATGACACCCCGAAACTTAGTCTTTTATATCTGAATAGTCCAAGGTGTGTCGAGAATGTTGTGATGTATCTCGACCTTTCGTGCAGTTCTAGTTGGTGGTATCCTTTGTTGAGGTCCAGTTTTGAAAAGATCTTGGCTCCATTGAGGGAAGTGATCATGTCACTGATGTGAGGGCCTGGATGTCTCCTTGATCTGGAGGAACGAGTTTGTGGTGGAGACCTTCTGTGCTCTTGTCGCGACTGCATCCTGAAAACTTGTTCCTGTCTCTCACTTTTCCCGGTTTCCATTTTCTTCCCGTGTTCGTCAGCTTGTTCATCCACTTTCGTCATCTCTACGACCTCTTCCAACGTGTAGCTTCTCTTGAGTAACTTGCGTCTCAGTGGCTCGGAGAGACAACCTTCTATCACTCTTAGTTGCAGGGCGTCCTAAGTTCAGAATTTGTCGAAGTTGCAGTCTTTCGCCAAACGTCTCAGACGTGTTACGAATGCCCCCATTTGTTCACCTCTCTCTTGCGCGGCCAAGTTGAAAGTGTACCGCTCAAAGTTGACGTTCCTTTTGTGTAGGAACTTGCTGTCTACTTCTTCACGCACTTTGGTGTAAGACTCAGAGGAGTCTTCTGGCAGTTCTTTTATGAGTCGTCCGCCTTCTCTGCCAATCAGGTTCTTGAGAAAAAGCAGCTTCTCTCCAAGGTCTGACACCTTGGATGCTTTCATGAAGTCCTCAAAATCCTCTATCCATTCTTGACATCGCGGGCCCATGCTCCTGCCGGATTCAAGGACAAGGGGCTCGGGGCGGCGTAGGAGAGATACTCTCATTATGCTTTCGGGGCCTGAGTCAGGCATTGTACGCTTGTGGTTCCTGGCGGCTTTTGCAGTCCTAATTCACTCTTTGTTTGCTGTTTTTGTTGCACTCGCCAGTGCTTGTTTGCTGTTTTTGTTGTACTCGCCAGTGCTTGTTTGTTATTTGTTGCACTCGCCAGTGCTTGTTTGCTGTTTCTGTTGCACTCGCCAGTGCTTGTTTGCTGTTTCTGTTGCACTCTGCAATGCTTTTTTGTTGTTTCAGGCTCTTTGCCTGACTTCAAAGTGGCCGTCGACGATCCCTCACAGGGGATTGGTCAATGCTGCCTGACTCCAAAATGGCCGCCCGGGAATCTCGTTTCTAGCGAGATTTCAGCCGTTTCTCCTCGTTTCTTCACCGGGGGGGCCAGTTAGTCGGCGATTTCACTCACCGCAGCCGTGGTCCACCGCTTGAGTCACAATCAGGTAGGGCAGTGTTTCTTTTGCTTCTGCCGCCGAGGTGGGCACTCGGTAGGCGTTCCTGATTTCGGGTATCTGCCGCCGAGGTGGGCACTCGGTAGGTGCTTTCGTTGGCGCTCTTCCGCCACCGAGGTGGGCACTCGGTGGGCGTTTTACAGCGACGCGCTTCCGCCGACGAGGTGGGCACTCGGTAGGCGTTTTCTTCAACGCGCTTCCGCCGCCGAGGTGGGCACTCGGTAGGCGCTGTTATTATCACTCGTCCGCCGCCGAGGGGGGCACTCGGTGGGCGCTGTTATTATCACTCGTCCGCCGCCGAGGTGGGCACTCGGTGGGCGTTTTCTCGCAGCGCGCTCGAGCCTCCAGACGTGCGGCGAGCTCCGGACCAGTCGGTGGCCGGTTGCTGCTGTGGCTGTCCACACGCTCAGGGTTTCCTTTACCTTCGTCACCAGTTGTAGTGTCTAGCCCCAAGAACTCAGGCAGACACAGTGTGGTATGATCAGGGACCTTCTTTATTGTATGTCCTCCTTCTTCAAATCCCAACAGCTCACTGCCCTTCCTGCCCACTTGGTCTCCCCAGTTCCTCCCTTTCCGCCCGCCCTCGTCCCTCACTCGGGCCGGTCCTAGTGCCTGAACAGTTTGGTCACTGGGCACTCTCACTTTTACATCAACGTCATTACACCTCTATGAAGCAATTGTAGTCTCCTTTTGTGGGTTCACTGTTAATACCTCCAGCTATCTAAGGCATGTGTGCTCCCCGAATTCAGTAGCTAAGTAGTCTAAGCAAGGAGGATGACCCACAGCCCCTTTCTTCATGGTAATCAATTCAATCTTATTGTTTCGTTAATTAAAACCATAACAACAGTAACAAATGTTCAATGCCCAATAATGAAACTGTATAATAAAAAAAGTCGCTAAATACAAGCAGGGAGAGTTCAGCTGAACCATTAAAATAACAGGTTAGGATGCATTTGTGACACGTAACTAGGCAGGCTTTGTATATAAGGGTTAGACAGTGTGCAAAGAAACGCAAAACACAATCCAGTTGTAAAAAAAGACAGATCTGCAGAATACAAACAGAAGGAATTCAGCGAAGCATCATATTAAGGAGTTAAGTGGGCAACAGCTAACATTTTTGTTACCGACAGTTATAAACATCATGCAAAGTACCCAAAACACTGACCAGTTGTGAATCAACAGATCTATAACAGCAGGGCTTTAAGTGGGGGGGAACTGTGGGGGCCTAAGCCCCCCCAGTTATTTTTGAGGGGCCTCGAAAGGGGGCTCTAGATGGTTCTATTTTCGGGCCTCAAAGGTCAAAGGTAGGGTGAACAGACGTCCCGGTTTTTGTTTGGTGTTACTAATGTGGGTAATATGTCGGGATAGTGAAATACTGCTAATTTCGTTTTTCACTATTGAAAGGCTATCTTGCCCATAGGATAAGACGGGGAATGCTGTGTGACATGTTTACCTACAGTTGCTGTGATTGCAACCAAACTTACTCCTTTATTCAACCACTCATTCGCAACCGCAATCTTGCCAATTTCCTGGAAAGGCTCAATCCTATTTCCTATTCATAAAAAAGGCGATCAATCGAACCTGGCTAATTACAGACTCATAGCCCTTCTTGACATTGAAGCTAAGGTATATGCCTGCCTTCTATTAAAGGACCTGGAGACCTGGGTGGATAAGAACGGCATTCTTCCGTCCTCACAGACTGGCTTCAGGACTAACAGTTCCACGCTGGACAATATCCTAGCGCTTACGTACCTCGCTAAGAAGGCTAACACGAGGAATAAGCTGCCCCTGTTCTGTTGCTTTATAGACTATTCAACGGCCTTTGACCGAGTGAACAGAAGCCGGCTCTGGGCAAAACTAGAGACCTGGGGGATCCCCAAAGATCTGCTAAAAGCCATAAAAGCACTTTATGAGGGGACCTGGGTCCAGGTGAAACTAAGCTCTATATTACAACCACAAGAATTGCCACCAACTCTGGTTTAAAGCAGGGGTGTGTTTTGCCCCCCCTACTTTTTAATCTGTACACAGCGGACATGGGTCATGCCCTGAAAGATGCCAACCTAGCACCCCCTAGATTGGGGAAGCTGGTCCTGGGAACACTCCAGTATGCAGATGATACAGTAATCATGGACCACACCAGGGTAGGCCTTCAAAGAGCCTTAAATAGTCTTGCCACGTACAACAAGGAGAATGAGTTATGTATCAATGTGAGCAAGACCAAGATAGTAATCTTTGGCAAATACCATCACAAAACAAAAGCTTCATGGTCCCTGGGGGAGCACTGAATCATCACGGCCCCATCCTACAACTATCTGGGTACATGGGTATCAGAGAGGGCCACTGTAGTTAAACACCTGAAGGAGCTTAAACCAAAAATAGACAAAATAATATCGTCTCTAAGACGTTTAAGCCATGGCTTGGCCAGTCCCTCTGCAGATCCGATGTTGACAGTACTCAAGGCTAAACTGATACCCGCCATCACGTACGGCCATATAGCCTACCCAGGGGCTTTTGAGAAAGTGGTCCAAGCGGCCCAGGTGAAAGCATACAAGATGGTGCTACGGGCCCCTAGACAGGCACGGAACAACAGGCTCAGACTAGAAATAGTATTTTTATACACAAAGACCTGGTCCTACTATACTACAGGCAATTATATTCACAATACCTCCTGTTGGCTCGCTGGTGCGGCTATTTTAACCTCACACCCATTCAAGGAGTCTGCAAAAGGGTGTGCCTGTCTTTAAAATGTCCTCATAAAATCTCTGCATGTCATTCACTATATGTCTGCAATCCCTCTATTCAAGCTATGCTTGTGCAGCCCCATGTGTGGATGCAGAAAGGGAAAAGTCCAGTTAAATCAAATCAAGGTCAGGAAAAAATGTGTGGTAGATGGGAAGGTACCTCACGGGAGCAACTACCAGGGAACTACTGACAGGTTCTCGTCAGTGTGTTCCACTTCTCATCATTGGCTCCTTCCCATCATAAATAAACAAAATGAAAAGTAGGAAAAAAGGAAATTCAGTTAGCTCAACAGGGTGTTTCCATACCATAACCATGTGCCTCTACCCCCATAGACATCAACACCGCTACTCAGTGTGAACCTGCTTTAAAAATGGAGTTAGAAATCCCTAGCTTTTTGAACACCTTTATTCTGCGCTGAGTTTCTACTCCCACTAAAACCAACACTCTACCGTTGTGCTTCGTTTTGTATTATATGAAGCCAACATGTTTCATTGCCTGTGTAATATCATCGGCAATTTCATCAGGGCTGGGGGTGTTTTCTCCACACACCGCCGGTCACCGCCGGCGACTAGATCTGTAGACATATATGACATCACCAGAGAGACAAAGTAACACACAACATGTAGCAAACAAAGAGTGACACACATTAGTTAAATGCCCACATCATCTAGATGTATATATTCCAACTGTCACAGGGACATGTCCAAACTCATTACCTTTATCTATTACATGGCTCAGGTACCTGGGGTTTCAAGTTTTCCCCTTTTTTTGGTGTGTGGTACTAGTCCACCTGTAAAGGTTTTTTTGGGTCGCTTCTCGTCGACCTGCAAGTATAAATGTGCTCAGTAAATGTCTCATATCTATGTAATACCTCATTCTCGCCCTATATTTCCATTAGAATGGTTTGTGGTTGATTATACAGACGAATGTGCCCATTATCAGTAATGCATGTGACAATATTAGCACTTAGTTACCGGTCCCACATTATCCCCGTCTGCTCCTTCGTGTGTTATCAGAATGGGAGGGGTGTGGGTGAGTCCCTATCATATGTCTTCATTTGCGCCCGTTTATCCCGTGTCTCAGGGATCCAGTTCCCACTCCTTACCGTCTTACTCCGAAGACACTTCCTCTACTCGGGGCTCCCGTTCCCGCTGGCTCGCGATTCGATCTTGCCGGGGAGTTTACATTGTCGGCGTGTGACGTACCGTGTCACATGACCTATTGCTGCGTGGCGGCCATCTTAGAGTAGGGAACTTCAACGAGTTATCTTTACCCATCCTGTGCCGTCTTCTGTGGTGATTTTAATCATGGTGTTTGATTCTTTTTACACCTACGTTTATAGCGGCCCTGAATTAACGAATTTTGATAATAACGGGAAAGAGGCAGCTAGTCACTTCGTTATTTTTATATTTATTGTCAATGCATATGGGGAGCACGACATCTTGAAAAACATCAATATCATCATTTTAGGCTCTAGAACATTTTGTCACAGTCGGGTTTGACAATTTCTATTGTATATGTTCCCCTGTTCCGTAAAGGCCTTTATACTTGCAGGTCGACGAGAAGCGACCCAAAAAAAACCTTTACAGGTGGACTAGTACCACACACCAAAAAAAGGGGGAAACTTGAAACCCCAGGTACCTGAGCCACGTAATAGATAAAGGTAATGAGTTTGGACATGTCCCTGTGACAGTTGGAATATATACATCTAGATGATGTGGGCATTTAACTAATGCGTGTCACTCTTTGTTTTCTATATGTTGTGTGTTACTTTGTCTCTCTGGTGATGTCATATATGTCTACAGATTTAGTCGCCGGCGGTGACCGGCGGTGTGTGGAGAAAACACCCCCAGCCCTGATGAAATTGCCAATGATATTACACAGGCAATGAAACATGTTGGCTTCATATAATACAAAACGAAGCACAATGGTAGAGTGTTGGTTTTAGTGGGAGTAGAAACTCAGCGCAGAATAATGGTGTTCAAAAAGCTAGGGATTTCTAACTCCATTTTTAAAGCAGGTTCACACTGAGTAGCGGTGTTGATGTCTATGGGGGTAGAGGCACATGGTTATGGTAGGGAAACACACTGTTGAGCTAACTGAATTTCCTTTTTCCCTACTTTTCATTTTGTTTATTTATGATGGGAAGGAGCCAATGATGAGAAGTGGAACACACTGACGAGAACCTGTCAGTAGTTCCCTGGTGGTTGCTCCCGTGAGGTACCTTCCCATCTACCACACATTTTTTCCTGACCTTGATTTGATTTAACTGGACTTTTCCCTTTCTGCATCCACACATGGGGCTGCACAAGCATAGCTTGAATAGAGGGATTGTAGACATATAGTGAATGACACGCAGAGATTTTATGAGGACATTTTAAAGACAGGCACACCCTGTTGCAGACTCCTTGAATGGGTGTGAGGTTAAAAATAGCCGCACCAGCGAGCCAACAGGAGGTATTGTGAATATAATTGCCTGTAGTATAGTAGGACCAGGTCTTTGTGTATAAAAATGATGTGAGTGGAGGGTACCTGAGTCTGAATATTTCCCTCTGTGCTCCTTTTGTGTATGGTCAGACTAGAAATAGGCCTGAAACGACCTGAGCTGGCACTACTGGGGGATTTGCTAAAATATTACATTAGAGTTCTGAAATCGCCCGAAAACACCTTAAAGCACTCGCTAAAAACCATCTTTGACGACGCAGGCTCCCCATGGCACTCCAAGGTGGAACTAGCCATTGAAGTTCTGAAAATCGAGGGAAGGAGCCTGCATCTTCACGAAATTCCATATTCCGCCTGGGCCCAAGCAGTTAAGCGCCAAGTCCAGTCTATTTCCTTTGAGCTTGACCTTTCCTCGCTCCGGCATAATCCACTAACGCTGGCCCTGGACAAGTCCTATATCCCCGGTAAACCCCAACCATACCTGCAAGATTAATTAACAACCGAGGCAAGACAGAAAATTCTGTTTATGCGCCTTTTGGCCCTCAGGATTGCGGACTTCAACCCAATTTGGGCACGCACGGACGGAGCCATTGCCTGCCGACTTTGCAACTATCACAGAGAATCCTGGCTACATCTGCTATATTGCTGCACAAAGTTGGCCAGTGACCGACAGCGATTGTTGCGTCCGGCATTATGGATTCTGGGCCATAGAACATGCAGAGAGGCCTTGGACTGGTGTCTCTTAGCCAGGGCAGGCAAGTTCATCCATCAAGTTAAAATGGCACTCGATTCCCAACTAAAGGCTATTATTCCGATGGACCCCGGCAGTGGGCTTAGCGCTTTCTTCGTCGCCCCAAAGTTGTCAGCCTACAGTTAATCCAGGGAGACGCCGAAAAGTAATTGGAACCATCGGACTGAGGTATTTAACCTGGGTCGACTAAGGGACTGATGAAGTCCGCAGTGTGACTGATGATGTCGAACTTTTATACGTCTCTCAGACTCTAGTAAGCGTGTACTCATGGTGAATTCAAAACCCTATTTTTTGTTTTTTTTGGTTTTTAATAATGGACAATAGTAGTGAACACAGTTAGTCTTGTGACTATATAGTTGCACCAATGGTTTTACTTGGTTTTGGCCGAGAAAAGGGGGGGTATTGTATTGTATTTTATTTTATTGTATTTTACCGAAGTTCATTGTATCTTATACTGTAATGATTTTAAGTAATCGCACAGTTTACTAATAAATGCTGAGGGTGGGACTGTCTGCTGTGTGCTGTGTCCCCCTAACTTGAAGAAGAGCTGTGCTGTATGCTTTGCCCTCTGAAGCCTGCCTGTCTCCAAGGGACTAAGAAGAGCTGGGAAGTCAGGGATACAAAAGTTCTCCAGCACCCACCCTTCCAGCTGCTGTGTGGGTCTCTGCGCTGTGCCTTTGTGAAGCTGCCCCCCTGTGAAATCTGTCTCGGTGTGCTCATCGGCACACAGCTGGGGCGTAAGGTCATGAGTAAATCAATCAAAGAGGGATGTAAGGGGGAAGAAAAGGCTATAATGGGCAGCCCCCCACTCAACGAATTTGAAACAGAAAGCCCTATTCAGCCTGCATGGTTTGGATCTCAAACTCTGTAACCAATGGGGCCACACCTAGTATTGGCTCACCAAGAATAAGTTAAATTTAACCAGTGCTGTGTTACAGGTCCGGACATGCCTTAAGATATAGCAATATAGATGTGTACAGGATCACCCACATAAAGAAAAAAATGTGAGAAAGCAAGGAAAGTGCCTCACGGACGTAACACCCGAGGGGGTTCCCGGTTTGTTTAATCACCGGTATACCCACTTCTCATCATCGGTTACTTTCCTTGCTGGGAGGATGAAACAAGTGCAAAAAGAATATGCACAGGAAAGAATAGAGAAAGAAACAGACAAGGAGTGTACAAATACACTGCCTGGTAGGACAGATAAAGGTGCTCAAAAGAATAGCATATACCTACACCCAACAACCAACAGATATAAAAATGTGAGGTTTGGCTGGCTGAATCGATTTTATTCTGGTGCTGCCAAACATCACCATTAAAAAATGGTTAACTTATTACCATTTATTTCGTGACTGGACCGACATGTTTCATTGCCTTGTCATTGGCAATTTCGTCAGGGCAAATAGTTGGGTCTCTATTCATAATCCTCCATTTTTCATATGAGGACCTTATGCTCGAGAATGGTAATCGTACCGTCGAGCATCAGAAGACGGCGTGTCAAAGATCACGAGCTGTCACGGAAACTCCTAGGTGTGAGTAACCGCTGCCGAGTCCCTCCGGCGCTTCCGACGTCTCGCGTAAGGTCATGAGGCCTGCTCTGCCTCCTTAATACGTTTTTCCCCACTACTGGTTATCCTGACAGCGCATGCGCTGTCTAGGCTCGACCTAAAAAAGACAGAAAAAAAGGCGGAACATGGCATGGCAAACTGAGGCCGGGCAACCAGAACGGTGGACTGAAGCGATCGCATCGACTCGCAAGCCGCACAGGCCTCACGCTAGCTGCCTCCGCAAGATCGGGCGGAACGGCAGCTCTAGCCTACGATGTTGCTGCCTACCTGCCCGCGCCTCACCTCGCCGTCTGCCTAGTCCACGGAGAAGCAGTGTGGATGCTGTACTGGTGGGGAAGGCTGCAGCCTGCAGGCTACAGGTTCCAGGTGGTGTTGGAGCTGATTTCGGATTTTGGAGCCTCCAGAAACATCGCTTGTCGCTCACTCCCCTGCCTGCTTCCGTGTGCCCTGTGGTGTTTGGGCCTCAGGCCCACATGGTAGCAAAAGGATGGACACAGACACTCCGTAGTGTGGTGGGATAACTGTCCCAATGCACGAGCGCCCGGCCCCTTTTATTGACAGGGTCATCTGACTGGTGACTCCTGTGGTGGGTGGGTGTAGAGTGTAGTGGAACACTAGAATGTATCCAGCCGGATACTACACGCCCCATGCTCCGCACACCTTGTCACTTTCGGCAACCTTTCTATATGTAGAGTGTGCTTTGAATGCAAAATGTTCGCCATGAATGTGGCAAGCACCGTTGCAGATCAAATCTAAAAATCAGAGCAAGCTATATTGCCTAGTGATTTTTGCACTGCGTGTATTCTCCGCTGCCCCACCCCCGTTTTCTCTCCTATTATATGTTGGCTATGGGTAAGGTACTTTTTACTGATGCAATATTTATTTAATTCTACTTATTTATCATATAGCTATTCTCTATAAGACTGTTACATTACATGATTGTTAGGACACTTCGGCCTGTGTCTATCATTACACCTAATCTCTATTGACATGCTTGATTTGTTCTAGTGTGGCAGCAGATCACTCCAGCCGTCACAACGATGCTGAACTGCGTTGCCATTTTGAGACGAGGCAGCAGCAGACGGAGCACTCCCAGGAGTTCCTGGAAGATAAAATCCAGCGTTTGCAAGAGGTGAGATGGTGTAAAAGTGTATTGAGCACTCTGTGCTAGATAACATGTGTATTTGTAGAGCACAACGCTCCCACCCCATGGGGTCTTTTGCCACTATTGAGAGAGATAACACATATTTAATATTACCCAACTCAATCCTATTCAACAGGGTCGGATTGGGATCACAATTTGGCCCGGGCACTGATGAAAAAAGTGGCCCACATTTGCAGGGCGTGGCCCACATTCGCAGGGCGTGGCCCACATTCGCAGGTGTGCCCTTTTATGAAACACACAAGGAATGTAAGTGGGAGGATATTGTTCTTGGGAAGGACACAGGGCCAAGGTGACAATGTCCTACAAGCTGAGCACCTGAAAAACAGACAGACCCCTTTCTATTACCAAATTATTCCCAGCCCTCCAGCGCAGGAGCATCTAAAAACAGCTAGGCCCCTTTCTCTTAAAAACGTATCCCCCTGCCCTCCAGCGCAGGAGCATCTGAAAACAGCGAGGCCCCTTTCTATTACAAAATTATTTCTCAACCCTCCAGCGCAGGAGCACCTGAAAAACAGCGAGGCCCATTTCTCTTAAAAAAATATTCCCCAGTCCTCCAGCGCAGGAGCACCTGAAAACAGCGAGGCCCCATTCTCTTAAAAATTATTCCCCAGCTCTCCAGCGCAGGAGCAACTGAAAAACAGCGAGGCCCCAGCTATTTGTAAATTACTCACCCCTCCCCAGCCCTTCACTGCCTCAGTGCAATGGCGTGGCAAGAGGGGCTAAAGCAAAAACACAGCTTCTGGGCCATCCATAGGGGTGGGGGGAGGCTAAGGTGAAGATGGTGTGAGTTCCCCATGTCACCTGGCCCCCATAGTGAGACCCATTCTTCTTCTCCAAGTATGCCCTGAATTAGAAGAGCTGTGGGCGAGGACTAATGCAGGCACTGTTTCAGGACTGCGTGGGCCCCAGGGGGCCGAGGTGAAAATGGCTCATAGGCCTAAGCAACACCTGGCCCCCTGGGAGGACGATTCTGGCACAGTATCACCCCTCCCCAGCCCACCATCAGCATGATTGCTTGGCAAGGCAGGGGGTTAAGGAGAGGCCACAGCTGATCATCGCCGAACGGCCAGCTGCACAGCGAAGCTGCTTTCCTCTCCCTGTCAGTGCTCTCTGTAGACTGGTTAAAGGGGAAAAAACGTCCCACAGAGTTCACTGAGACACCGCCCCTTCGGCCCATGACAGAGTGCCCGCAGTGCCAATCAGCCCCTGCTATTCAATCAGATGGATAACCGGCTGAATGGACACATTCTAACCTGTCACCATGGACCAAACACTGATCCCTGAAGCAGATTGAACCACAGGACCTCCTCTCATTTGAGAGTTTCAAACATACTGACAAACATAAATTACATTTGCCGTGATCGAACAACATTACATGATTTATGCATTGCTGCTTGGGGCAATTGACATTTATGCACTGATCGGTGGATACAAATGTATTTTAAGAGCTGATTCCTCAATGCAAATGCTGGCGCAAAATAACTCCCGCTGATGCAATTCACCCAAATACACCTTTAGTCCACTGCTTACAGGAATTTTTGAGATATCATCATTCGATTTCCAGTTTCTCTTTTCTATACGACATCTGTAAGTAAGGGACTTTTTCTAAAGCAGAGTCTGTGAATTAAAATGCAATCCCGCCTCCTTTTCCCTTCATGTAGGCCTTTGTTAGGCCATCCCATGTAAGGCTCACCTCTGAATCAGCAGCTCCCGTACTTCATGCTAACATTATTTGAGCTACAGGCAATAGCACTAGGTCAACACAACCTGTCATCCTCCCAAGGAGAATACTTCTAGTCCCTATACAATTAATACTAGTCAAACTGTTATTTATAGCACTAGAAAAGCTTCAAAAACTGTTACGCCAAGCATTTTTTATTTATTAGTTAAAAATAGTGTCTGTGAATCTAAATTCATTTTAACACGAAGATGTGCAGGGGCACTGGAATTTGGGTCGGATTGGGACAGTAAAGAGGCCCAAGCACTAGCACAAAAGGGCCCCCGTTAGTGAATTAGAAAGGGAAATAAGTGGCCATGTTTGCAAACTGAGGTTAATTCCGGAGAAGTGCTGTATAATTATTTTGCAAGGTATGGAAGACTGCATAGATGTGAGTTTGCTGCAGGCAATGTTCGTTTTATTACCAGGTACACCAACAATAAAATTGGCCCAGCAGACCATAAAACAGCCCCACAAACAGCCAAAACATCGGCTCACACTGAGACCTCTCAGACCAGCCCACCAGGCACCGTCTGATTGGAATATATGATGTTATTCTGCGGGTGAATACCCTGCATACCATTATTCCGCATTTTTCATAACGCAAGTGCGTTTACTCCGACATACCATGACCCCGCAAATATTTACTCCGCATGCCATTACAACACAAAGGCATGCGTGGTGAAGGCATATACTTTGTAAAAGTACTTTATAAAAAAATATATATATATATATCCGAATAAAGGAAATACTAAGCAGCAACAAGAGTATTATGCTTTAATCAGAAAATTGGCAGAGTGTAATAATTGCATAGTGCGCAATGCAGACATGGGGGGCAATGCAGTCCTTTGGGATAGGACAAAATACTTATCTGAAGCATACCAGCAACTCAATAACAAAAAATGTTACATACGCATTGAAGAAAGAATAATGACAGAGAGTCATGAGCAATTCAATGTAGAGCTAAAGCAATGGTATGATTCTTCACTTTTGACACATGATGAATACATGTATCTTAAAATTGATTTTCCAACTACTCCAGTATTCTATTTAATCCCAAAGGTACACAAAGATCTATTGAACCCCCCGGGTCGTCCAATAATTTCAGCAATAGGCAGCGCATTAGAACACACCTCCAAATTTGTTGACTCCATTTTAAATCCATTGGCAAAAACACTTCCTTCGTTTTTGTTAGATACTGGTGATTTTCTGAAAAAAATTTACGATACACCCTGGGAAGATGACTATCTATTGATCACTATTGATGTGGCCACTTTGTACACAAGTATCAGGGACGCGGATGGAATTCGTGCTGTTAAACATTTCTTGGGTACAAGAGCAATTAGCTTGTGGTCACACACACAAATGCTCCTGAGAATGGTGGACAAGTGTCTAACTAGCAATTTCTTTCTATTCTATGGCCAACTATTTCATCAAACCTCCTATGGTACTGCCATGGGCACCTGCTTCGCCCCCAGCTATGCTAATTTGCATATGGGCTGGTGGGAGGAGCAGGTGGTCCGGACGCAGTACCAGAAAGAGTGGGAAGTAAATATTGTTCACTGGAGTCGTTTTATCGATGATCTATTTTTGGTCTGGAAAGGTACTGCGTTTGAGGCTAACAAATTCATATCAAATCTCCAGAAGAATGATCTCAATCTATCCTTTACCAGTACCATTAGCAAAGATAGTGTCAACTTCTTAGATCTAACAGTGTATGTTGATAATGGTAAAATACAAACCAAACTTTACAGAAAACCTACCAGTGGCAACACTTTGTTGCATGCAAAAAGTTTTCACCCCAAGGCCCTCAAGAGCAGTATACCCTATGGGGAAAGCCTAAGAGTCATGCGGAACTGTAGTACTCCCAGGGAAACTGAAAAAGAACTAGGGATACTCAGTACTAGAATGGGGCTATCCTGACACCTGGATAGCAGAGGGAGTAAATAAAGCCTCCAAACTGAAGAGAGAGCAAATTCTCTTCAGTGATAAAAAGGAAATTGATGATGGAAACCAATGCAGATTCATAACAGGTTTCTGCAACCAACATGTTGAGGTGAGAAGAATACTCAACAAGCATTGGCACATCATTAAAAATGACCCCGTGCTAGGGAAAGAAGTCCCCAAGAGACCTCAAATCACTTTTAGGAAAGCGAAATCCTTCAAAGACTGTTTAGTAAGCAACACCTTGAAGAAACCCCTACCCAAAAAGACTTGGCTTGACAAAAATGGTTTCGTTAAGTGCACAAAATGCAAGGCGTGTAATCATGGCGTAAACTGTAGTAAGTACAGATTGGGCCTTTCCAACAGAATGGAAAAGATAAAGAACAAATATACATGCAAGACTGATTATGCTATCTACGTCCTCGAGTGCCCGTGCGGGCTTCGATACGTGGGCAGCACAATCAACGAAGCCTATAAAAGGATATTACAACACCTGCGAGCGATAAAAAATGCGGACAGGGCTTATCCTGTAGCCAGGCACTTTGAAATAATGCACAATAAGGACACAAAAGGACTGACATATTGTGTAATTGACTCTATTCCAGCTAGTCAAAGAGGGGGCAATAGACTTAACAAGTTGAGGAGGCTTGAATCACGTTATATATTCAAGCTAAATACTAAGCAACCTAACGGTCTGAATATTGAAGAAGATTTGCATAGACATTTATGATTTCAGTTAGTCGGTAACGACAAGTAGCACCTGCTGTAAATAATGCTGATATTTATTTTGATCAGGCACAATTTTGTGGACAGTACTTCTTATAATGTGAATTGCACTTGGCAGTCAACAACTGTTTGAAAATGATCGCAGTGCCAGTTTGTTTATAAATTTTTAATCTATATGTTTGCTCACTTGAGCACTATTAGAGTCACTTATACGGTGCAATTGGTGTATGTGCATGTAAAACTCAAAACTGCGCAATAATGAAAAAGCTTCTTTTTAAATATGCCGATAAGGTTGATTGTTAATGGGGAGTATAATATCCCAATTGTTTGCACGATTATGGTTTATTCTATGATGGGACAACCACTTTAACATGATTCGGCAGGCCCACGTGGGCGGGATTGTTTGGTATTTGATATGTGCAGGAAGCGAGCGCAGTATGTCAATGCTCAGAGTGCATTTTCAGAGTCGCTTGTTAGTGTCGATAAAGTTTTGTTGACATTGAGTTGGATTTTAGTATCACATGCACCGTATAATTTAACAAACATATAGCTATGCTCAAAATAACAAATTGATACACACGATGCAAAAAAAAAAAATTTAAATGTATTTATTTAAGTTGAGGCAAATGTGTAATACGACATTTGCGATCAAAGCAAATTGAAAGTCTGTCTTTCCTGTCGATTGACAGGTAGTCCCGATGACGTTGTATGAATGTTTTTTCTTTAAATAGTGGCCGCGCGCTTTTCAAAACTGTAACCAGTGATCAAGGCTACTGTGTAATCGAAACGGGTATGGCAGCGGCTAAATAAAGAAATCCTTTGAAAATCTCACACGGCGTGGTCGTTTAATGGAGGTGTAAGCGAGACTCAGTTCAAGGAGTCTCTTGGTGACGACGCAACTCTCGATACGGTGGAAGCAGTGAATGCTTGGGCATTTGGAACATATATATATATATATATATATGCTCCTCCAACCGGTTATCGTGCCATGGAACGCCTCAAGCACTTTCCCCAGTGCGCAGACACACAAATCAAAGTCGAAGCCAGTCTTCACGTTGTTTTTAGTTTATTCCATATATTTCATGTGCAGGGGGTAAAGAAAAGGAACGTCAAACAGTATATATATATATTTTTTTTTTTTCTTCATATGAGGGCTATCGTGAATAATGATAAGACCTATCCGATAGCCCGTCATTTTGCTGAACAACATCAAAGCAATAGAGATTTACTCATTTACTACTGCATAGATCAGGTTCCCAAATCAGAACGAGGGGGGAATAGGGAAAAAGCCCTCTGTGTCTTGGAATCGAGATACATCATGGACCTCAAGACCATGACACCGTGGGGTCTCAATAATGATGCAGAAATGTGGATACACCTTTAAAATTTCCGGTTCTGGAATACTAACATTAAGATTCAGTTAGTCTATCATGATAAAACTCCTTGATCAGATGAGAATATGAATATACTGTAGCCTTGTAAATATGTCTTTCACTCCCTGTAACGCCATGTAAATAGGATAACAATAACATTATAGATACCGGTAGATTATGACATCAAACTGTGGTAGTGAATCAGCCCATACAGGGCCCAACAAATAGTAGAATGCCGAGAAACAACTGGCATAGCTCTGTGTATGTAAAAATTGTAGATATGTAAATAGGATGCATTGGGTTTGATAACATACCATTTGTACAGAGCAGATTCACACACATGAATGCAATAGCAAATTTGGGGATACACCCCTCCATAACACAAAAAATAACTGTAATTTTGGAAATGTAAATACTGGGTATCGAAAATGAAAAAAAGTGTAAATATGTGCTAGTCATGATAAATTTTGTTACTGTCAAACGTTGTTTTAAATTTCTGCACTAAGCACTTTATTTGTCGCCATTTTAGAACAGTATGAAATGCCTTGTATGAACATACTACAAGATGGCCGCCACTAAATGAATTTTGTACCATCATCTATGTCGATGAACTAGAAGAGCGGATATTTTAAAATGGCGAATTGGTTTGCACACTAATGACACTGACGAAGCCTTTTGCGAAACGCGTCTGTCGGGGGTGTTGGGGGTTTGGAAATAAATTCATCTAATGATCACGACATCGGAGTGCTTGCCGTTTTTTCCGAACACAACAGTTTGGGAGTGTGTGGCGGTACTTAAGCGCCTCACCAGCGCTGGCTTAAAGCACCCGGGACGCTGTGGAGTGGCGGCGGTGAAGGAGCTGTGAAGGAATTAATTTTGGCCGCTCGCCCCGAGGATATTGATGAACAACGATAGCGGAGAGACGAATGGGGACCTCCGCGTGATTAAGAAAGAAAAGGCAACTGGAAAACCTCCGTTACCCGCGGACCTAGTGAGGACGACCGAAGGACGCTGATGCTACGTGGGTGCCCGACGGACGTCGCCAAGGTCTGCGGTGAGTGGCGGCTGGTAACTCTAGCAAGTACTGAGCAAAGACATTTTTTCATATCCTCTCAAACCGATTTTCCAAACCCCCTGAAAAAACGTGTGGTATGCCACCGCCCCTCGAACTGCTAATCTAAAAAGACTGCACATTACATTAGCATGGCGACAATGGGAGAACTCACAAGGGAGAGAGAGGCTGCCGCCAATGTTATGTTTATGTCGGTAAGAGATAAACCATCAAATGTTAACAGTACTGCCCTACCGACTAATGAAACCACCAACCTGAAAAGCCTTTTTCAAAAACTGGAGAGGCTGCAAGAACGGGAAGTAAGGATATGGTGGGAGGCCACCTCCCTGGAGAGATACATAGACTGTAACAGAGTTCCCCGAGGTCTCCGCATTTATACAATCCCCTCTTATGAGAACCCGGACCCGGCCCTCTTAAAAGACTGGGCAGAATACACAGCGGAGTCCTCCAAGGGGATGGTCAGACTGCTCATAAAATATGCATGGAGAGACCGTGATAAATGCCTAAAAGTCATAGCAGACCTCTAAGTGGAGATTGCTAAAGATAAAGATATTAAAGCCTGTGAGGAATTACGCACAGCGATGGGCAAGAGACTCAAGGATTATGAGATGGGAATACGTAAAAGGAAACAAACTAAATTCCAGAGAGATGAGCAAGACTATCTATCTGGTAGGATTCTAACGTTCGCACGGAAATTTGACGCCACACGTAAAAGATTGGCCCAAGGTACCTCACAAGCAACAGCTATAGACACTGAGGAATCCGAAGTGGAAACTTCAGACGGGGAACAAAATGCAGCCCCGGGGGCAAAGGAGAATGAGACAGGGAAACCTTTTTTCGACGAGTACCAGGTAATGAAGGAAACCCGCCAGAGACCGCAATTAAGGAGCCATCCGCCCCAACAAAATCAAAGAGGAGGACGAGGCGGGGGAGGAGGCACAAGGGGAGGTTCGCAAAACACGACCACCCCGATGGTCACACGGAGTGCTTCCAATCGAAGGAGAAAATAATTACCAAAGAAGATAACAACGTCATTAACCTGTCCAAAAGGATTTTGACCATGGATGAGACCAATGTACTGAAAAAAGGTTTAAGCTTTTGCCCAACAAGCGAATTCAATCTAGTGGACGCCAAAATTGACTTGTTCAAATATATAAGGAAATTAAAGTTCAAAAAAATCTTCCTTCAAAACCCTGAAAGAGCGAGGGAAACAATAAGCTCAGACATGTCAGAAACAACGACAACAGTTGATGCAAATGAAGATAATCTCTTGGAGGTTTTGTTGACAGCAACACAAGACTTACAAAACCAAGAACAGGAGGTAATGACACAAACTGAACTACTTCCTGAACAAGCCAGAGAATCGAGCAACTTAAAAAACAAGTCAAGAAAACTACCTAACACACCCCATGATGCAATCGATGTGTTCAATGAAGCGGTAACGGCAGATCTGGAGAAAATGGCAAACAAGAAAATGGACATAAAATCATCTAACATCACAAGGAGGGAATGGGCAGCAATCAAATCCTTACGAGATGACAAGACAATTGAGATTAAGCCCTCAGATAAGGGCGGGAACATCGTCATTTTTAGTAAGGAACATTACGAGCAGGAGGCACATAGACAATTAAGGGATAAGGAATGCTATGTCACAGTAAAAAGAGAGGAATATGTAAGAAGCACGATTGCTTATGAAAAACTCTTAAATCAATGGAAGGATGAGGGCATGATCAGCCCTGAAGAATTTGCTTTCCTACACTGTGATTCCCCGATGCTGCCCACATTTTACCATCTGCCTAAAATCCATAAAAATGCCAAAAGACCACCAGGGAGGCCGATTGTCTCGGCAATTGGCAGCCTTTTAGAGAACACTTCACGCTTCATAGACACTTTTTTAGCACCTATCGTTAAGGACTTGCCCTCTTATGTAAGAGACACGCAAGACTTCCTGCGCATCATGGACAATGTCTCCTGGGAAAAAGATATGCTGCTAATATCACTTGATGTTGTTAACTTGTACACCTGCATAGACCATGAGAAAGGACTGTGTGCTACTAAGTGGTTTTTGGAGAAAAAACATGCGAAATACCGAGCACACAGTAACATGCTATTGTGTATGATGAGATTTTGTTTGTTTAACAACTATTTCCTGTTTGCAGGCCAACTGTACAAGCAGATCAGGGGAACTTCAATGGGCTCGTGCTTCTCCCCCAGCTACGCTAATCTATTCGTGGGCTGGTGGGAGAAGCACGAGGCATGGGGAGGCAGTAATGAAAAGTGGAGTGAAAGGATATTGATGTGTACCAGATACATTGATGATCTGTTTATTGTTTGGCGGGGAGACAGGGCCTCGGCTGAGGAGTACGTCTCATCTCTGAACAATAATGACCTGAATCTGAAGTTCACCTGCACAATAAGTGACAAAAGTGTATGTTACCTTGACCTAGAGGTATTTGTGGAAAATGATCATCTCCACACCAGACTCTATAGGAAGCCGACGGCTGGTAATGCCGTACTACATGCGGCCAGTCATCATCCTAGGAGTCTGGTCAGGAATGTACCTTACGGTGAATACCTTCGACTCAAAAGAAACTGCTCAGGGACAAATGATTTCAAAATGGCTCAGGAAGAAGCCAGCAATAGGTTCCAAGCGAGGGGATATTCCCGTAACATCTTAGAACAAGCAAACGCTAAAGCAGATACCATTGACAGGAGGGATCTCCTGGTGGTAAAGGAGTCGAGGAAAGATAATGATCAGGTCAGAATGATAACCACATTCAACAGTAAATCTGGGGAACTGGTCCAGACCTTTAAGAAAAACTGGCACATATTACACACTGATAATGTCCTGAAGAGATTTTTACCTGATAGACCTATGGTAACATACAGGAGATGCCAGTCACTTTCGGACCATCTAGTCCACAGCCATTGCTCCCCTGAAAAAGTAAACCAGACTACCAATAAAATTGTTGCCTTTTTTCCTTGCCTACGCAGTAAGGCATGTAAATACAGTAAAAAAAATCAAGGAGTATCCAGGTAGAACGGGTGAGGACAGACCCAACAGAATGATCACTAAACATTTCAATTGTAATTCAGAATATACAGTTTACTGTTTGGTCTGCCCGTGTCAAAAACGATACATAGGAAGTACCATCAAACCAACGAAAATGAGAATCCTAGAACATATGAGGGCTATCGTGAATAATGATAAGACCTGTCCGATAGCCCGTCATTTTGCTGAACAACATCAAGGCAATAGAGATTTACTCATTTACTACTGCATAGATCAGGTTCCCAAATCAGAACGAGGGGGGAATAGGGAAAAAGCCCTCCGTGTCTTGGAATCGAGATACATCATGGACCTCAAGACCATGACACCGTGGGGTCTCAATAATGATGCAGAAATGTGGGTACACCTTTAAAATTTCCGGTTCTGGAATACTAACATTAAGATTCAGTTAGTCTATCATGATAAAACTCCTTGATCAGATGAGAATATGAATATACTGTAGCCTTGTAAATATGTATTTCACTCCCTGTAACGCCATGTAAATAGGATAACAATAACATTATAGATACCGGTAGATTATGACATCAAACTGTGGTAGTGAATCAGCCCATACAGGGCCCAACAAATAGTAGAATGCCGAGAAACAACTGGCATAGCTCTGTGTATGTAAAAATTGTAGATATGTAAATAGGATGCATTGGGTTTGATAACATACCATTTGTACAGAGCAGATTCACACACATGAATGCAATAGCAAATTTGGGGATACACCCCTCCATAACACAAAAAATAACTGTCATTTTGGAAATGTAAATACTGGGTATCGAAAATGAAAAAAAGTGTAAATATGTGCTAGTCATGATAAATTTTGTTACTGTCAAACGTTGTTTTAAATTTCTGCACTAAGCACTTTATTTGTCGCCATTTTAGAACAGTATGAAATGCCTTGTATGAACATACTACAAGATGGCCGCCACTAAATGAATTTTGTACCATCATCTATGTCGATGAACTAGAAGAGCGGATATTTTAAAATGGCGAATTGGTTTGCACACTAATGACACTGACGAAGCCTTGAGCGAAACGCGTCTGTCAGGGGTGTTGGGGGTTTGGAAATAAATTCATCTAATGATCAAGGCATCGGAGTGCTTGCCGTTTTTTCCGAACACAACAGTTTGGGAGTGTGTGGCGATATATATATATATATATACATTTTTTTTATTAAACATTTTTTTTCTTTTACATTGTATTAGTTATATATATATTTATACATATGAGAGCACAAAGTTCCCCCTCTTCCAGATCTGCGTTCGTGGTCAAAGCCTCCACGCCATCCACAAAAAGAAATACGGACCACCAAGTCGGCAAAGTTCTTGTTTTATTAATCCACAGAAGCCAAACCAGCGACGCGTTTCGAGCACAAGTGCCCTTGTTCACGCTGCAGTAAAAATGAAACAATCACAAGCCTTTTTTAAATGATATGCTAATACTGTGTTACCACCCCCTAGTGGTAACCTCCTGTGTCACGTGGGTAACAACAATGAAAAAAGACTTTTGCTGCAAGAATTACACGTAAACAGCACATTTTGAATAACAGTCACAGGTTAAATCCAAAAGTCACAGAGTGATGGCATTTGAGCGCACATAGAATTGCAAATGACTGGTTAAATCCAGAATGACTCTATAAGGTGCAGCTATTCCTAATAACATGAAAACATGAAAATCTTCTTAACCAATATCATAAATTGCCATCAACAATATATCGAAGGTAGATATTACCTAACTAGTTTAAGTTAAAAAATCTGAAATTTTATAACATGTAAACGACTGACTGTCATGTGCAAAATAGCAAGATCAATTAGCAGCAAAAGGACATTATAAAGTGCATAAGTAAATAAAGTGCAAAAGAAGTGATTCTGGCGAAAAAAGTGTCACAGTGCAATATAGGCCGCATCATAACCAGACCAGAAATGCCATATATGATATAAATGAACACAGAAATTCAGAATCCTGAATATAAATGGTCAACAAATATAATAAATAATGGCAATCACAGTCAAAAATGGTAAAAGATAGTATCAAAAAAATAGAGTATCAAAACTGCTAAAAACGGGTATATATATAAAAAACACTATATCCCATATATTTAAAAGTTAGATAGACAAGTCACAAACTCAACACTAAATTCATAGAAAACAAGCACAGATGTACAATATTAGATGAATAAAGTGCAATGAAGTGCAGAGACAATGTAATCAATCTACATAGTGAATAATACTCCATGAGGCACTACATAAATGTAAACGAGATGGCAAATAAACATGTATATCACAAATAGGGAACCTAACTTGTGATATGTATATTCCTGCTGCGATAGGCGCCAACGGAACGGGAAACAGAGAGCAAATCAAAAAAGGAACACATCAACAGAAAGTGGAAAATTATTCTAGAAAATGGTGCATTTCTTCGATGTTGTTGAGCCCATTGGGCCAACGACTATCGAGCTCTAGGATGAATCGGGATTCCAACTTTCTCAATAAGAGTTCTCTGTTACCACCCTTCCTTGGCAAAGGAACAGATCCGATCACAAAGTAAGTGAGGCAAGACAGATCCCTATTATGGACCTGATTAAAATGCCTAGCGACCGGATATGCAGGGTCATTGTGTAGGATTGCTCGTAAATGCTGCAATATCCGCATATGTACCTGGAGCTTGGTACTGCCAACGTACCTAAGTCCACAGGTACAAGCAAGAACATAAACAGCGTGATCGGTTTTGCAGGAGTAATTGCCCAGAATAGGTTTGGCTACAGTGCTAAAGGGAGTCATATAATGTGCAGTGGTAATGCCAAATTTGCATGCCCGGCAGCTAGAGCATTTGAAGAAACCCCTAGTTGGTCGTAACCAGGCTGCTTTCGTTTTCAATTCAGGAGCAGCGGTATCTAAATGGTTACCCATAGTTTTTGCTCTTCTGAAGGTGACAAGAGGAGCTGAAGGTAATAAGGTGTTGAGGACCTGATCACTGAGTACTATCGGCTAATTCTTATTGAGAATGGCCTTGATTTTCCTTTCTTCCCTACTAAAGGTTGTGATCATGCGAGGACCAGAAACTGGGGACTCACTAGCTGCAGGGATTTCTGTTTCAGAGGTGCTAACCGGAAACAGGCTCTCTCTTGTCCGAGATAGAGATTTGTCATAGGCATTTTTCAATATTGACTCAGAGTACCCTCTGGCTCTTAAACGAGTTGTTAAATCTTTAAGGCATAGCTCATAATCAGATGGAGAACTGCAAATTCTTTTGAGCCTTAACATTTCGCCATAGGGGATACCAGTAATTGTATGCCTAGGGTGCATGCTGGTGGCATGCAATGTGGCATTTCCAGCAGTCTTTTTCCTGTGTAAAGTAATATTGACTCTATTGTCTTTTATATACACTTCCACATCGAGAAATTGGATTCTCTCTTTCTCGACGTGAGCAGTGAAGTTGAGGTTGAGGTCGTTGTTATTAATATCATCAATGAATTCAAATGCCTCTGCCTTGGTGCCACACCAGGCTATAAAAATGTCATCAATATAACGCAAAAAACTAATAACATGGTTGTTCTTCCATGCTTTGTGGCGTGTCATGAGTACCTGCTCCTCCCACCAGCCAACGTGTAAACACGCGTAGCTGGGAGAGAAGCAGGCCCCCATTGCCACACCCCTGAGCTGTCGAAAAATCTCTTTGCCAAATGAAAAGAAATTATCGTGGAGACACCACTCCATAAGGCTGATAATGACCTTGTTGTGTTCATAAAATGTGATGGAGCGCTTAGATAGAAAATGCTTAACTGCAAAAAGTCCTTGTTCATGATCTATACTAGTGTAAAGTGCTTCAACATCAAGAGAAATAAGCCACATATCAGAATTCCATGTAATGTTTTCAATTTTGCTAATAAAATCACTAGTGTCTCTCACAAAACTAGGCAATTCTTTGACAAAATCTTGGAGAAAAAATTCAATGTATTCTCCTACTTTTTCTCCCACACTTCCGATGGCAGATGCGATAGGCCTGCCGGGTGTGGGTACAACAGCTTTATGAATCTTTGGTATTAAGTACAAAGAAGGTAACACAGGGAAATTAATGCACATAAATTTGAATTCTTCAAAAGAAATGAGGCCCTCCCGCTTCCATTGGCCTAACATTTTGTGCAATTTGTTTTTGGCAATTTCATAGTCTTTATGCAAGCTTTTCAGCTAGGGTCGTCAAGTTGTCGCTTGGCCTCAGTGATGTAATCCGCTTTTGGCCAAATCACCAAGTTACCCCCTTTGTCCAATTTTTTTATGACAATTTCATGATTGTTACTCAACTTCTTCATTAGTTCATCAAAGGCTTCTTTCCTCTCCCTGTCAGTGCTCTCTGTAGACTGGTTAAAGGGGAAAAAACGTCCCACAGAGTTCACTGAGACACCGCCCCTATGGCCCATGACAGAGTGCCCGCAGTGCCAATCTGCCCCTGCTATTCAATCAGATGGATAACCGGCTGAATGGACACATTCTAACCTGTCACCATGGACCAAACACTGATCCCTGAAGCAGATTGAACCACAAGACCTCCTCTCATTAGAGAGTTTCAAACATACTGACAAACAAAAATTACATTTGCCGTGATCGAACAACATTACATGATTTATGCATTGCTCGCTTGGGGCAATTGACATTTATGCACTGATCGGTGGATACAAATGTATTTTAAGAGCTGATTCCTCAATGCAAATGCTGGTGCAAAATAACTCCCGCTGATGCAATTCACCCAAATACACCCTTAGTCCACTGCTTACAGGAATTTTTGAGATATCATCATTCGATTTCCAGTTTCTCTTTTCTATACGACATCTGTAAGTAAGGGACTTTTTCTAAAGCAGAGTCTGTGAATTAAAATGCAATCCCGCCTCCTTTTCCCTTCATGTAGGCCTTTGTTAGGCCATCCCATGTAAGGCTCACCTCTGAATCAGCAGCTCCCGTACTTCATGCTAACATTATTTGAGCTACAGGCAATAGCACTAGGTCAACACAACCTGTCATCCTCCCAAAGAGAATACTTCCAGTCCCTATACAATTAATACTAGTCAAACTGTTATTTATAGCACTAGAAAAGCTTCAAAAACTGTTACGCCAAGCGTTTTTTATTTATTAGTTAAAAATAGTGTCTGTGAATCTAAATTAATTTAACACGAAGATGTGCAGGGGCACTGGAATTTGGGTCGGATTGGGATAGTAAAGAGGCCCAAGCACCAACACAAAAAGGGCCCCCGTTAGTGAATTAGAAAGGGAAATAAGTGGCCATGTTTGCAAACTGAGGTTAATTCCGGAGAAGTGCTGTATAATTATTTTACAAGGTATGGAAGACTGCATAGATGTGAGTTTGCTGCAGGCAATGTTCGTTTTATTACCAGGTACACCAACAATAAAATTGGCCCAGCAGACCATAAAACAGCCCCACAAACAGCCAAAACATCGGCTCACACTGAGACCTCTCAGACTAGCCCACCAGGCACAGTCTGATTGGAATATATGATGTTATTCTGCGGGTGAATACCCCGCATACCATTATTCCGCATTTTTCATAACGCAAGAGCGTTTACTCCGACATACCATGACCCCGCAAATATTTACTCCGCATGCCATTACAACGCAAAGGCATGCGTGGTGAAGGCATATACTTTGTAAAAGTACTTTATAAAAAATATATATATACATATTCACTGAAAAAACCATAGGTTATAGACCATATATAGTTAGGAATTAGCATTTACAAAACCTTGAAAATTCACTGAAAAAACCATAGGTTATAGACCATATATAGTTAGGGATTAGCATTTACAAAACCTTATTTTACTCGCACAAAACCATTGAAATTCGCATATATAGTTAGTTGTGCTAACTATATATCGCGCACCCGCAATCCACTGCTGATCATGTCACATATTACATCATTCATGACATGGTCAGTGACATCACTGATGACATCACTGATGACATCTCAAATGACATCACTGATGACATCACTGTTGACAACTCAAATGACATCACTGATCACATCACTGATGACATCACTCATGTGATAATACAATGAACCTCTTCAGACTCTAATATAACCTTAGATACACTCAGTGTTAGCAGAAACTCACAGACTGTCACTCATCCATGGAGTTACTCACACACCTAGTCAGTCATGCAAAGAATCAATCACACCTCCATTTCCTCAACTATACAGTTATACACACCTTACTTATTCAAACATATACTAACACATATTTACTCTCTTATACAATCCCTGATACAAGCTCACAATGATCCATACAGCCACTCATACATTCACTGGCTCTTATCCACAGTTATTTATATATGTCAACTCTCACATGTACTGTGTTTTACATATATACTTACTTTGACATGTAGCACTGAGATATCCATTCACTCACCAATACACTCATGCACACAGTCAAGCGCCCATACAGCTGTTTCCACATGCACTTTTGAACCCATCCATCTAGTGAATCAACTGCTCACACATCTATGCACAGAGTCATACACCTCCCAGCCACCCACACACACACTCAGCCTCCCATACAAATACTTGGGCAACCAATCAATAACCCATATAGTTACTCATATAGCTACTGATCAACACATGCAGCAGTTTACAGAACAACAGACATAATGATGTACAAATTAAGATAGTTTAGTCACTAACCCATGCACTCAGTGAGACACATTTAATCACTCACTCATACAGTCAGTCATGCACCTACTAAATCCTTCATCCAGACACTTATACATCCACTCATTCTTCAATATGTAAGACATATTTTAACTTTACAGAAACATACAGTCACTGGATGTTGTCATCAGTGATGTCATCAGTGATGTCACTGACCATGTCATGAATGATGTAATATGTGACATGATCAGCAGTGGATTGCGGGTGCGCGATATATAGTTAGCGCAACTAACTATATATGCGAATTTCAATGGTTTTGTGCGAGTAAAATAAGGTTTTGTAAATGCCAATCCCTAACTATATATGGTCTATAACCTATGGTTTTTTCAGTGAATTTTCAAGGTTTTGTAAATGCTAATTCCTAACTATATATGGTCTATAACCTATGGTTTTTTCAGTGAATTTTAACGGTTTTTTAATAGTAAATATCAAAAGCTGTCAAATGTCAAGTACGTGATAGGTAAAAACATTTTCGTGTTTATGCACGCTGATGTGCTTTGAACGCTGCCCCCCCCCCTCTTTTCTCTTAGGAGTACTCTCTCTTTGCAGATAGTGAAGGGTAGTTAACGCAGGCCTTTGCCCCCGTTGTAATCCGTCGTGCCTGCTTCTCTCTCCATTTGATTGATTGTTATCCAAGCATTTACTGTTTTAGAATTGGTTCTCTTTGGTTCTTTCTCTATTTACAAACAAGCACAGAGTCGCAATACTCTGTTTAATCTTTGCAGATAGTGAAAAATCGTTTAAAAAAACAAAAGGAATCGAGCAAAATCAGTAGGCCACTAATGGGATCTCTTTTTGACCTCGCTAAAATAGAAACATTAAGAACAACCCCTCATGAGAAATACAAAACTAGTGAGATGAACTGAGCTCCACACCATGATGGCTGCAAGACAACTCGGCTCCGCCACCCACCCCACCCAATATAACGACAAACCCTATGCAAATATTATAAATATATACAACACACCAGCAAAGTAACAGGGTAAAACATTTTATTAAATAACTATTTACATAACTATTTTATACTTTTTGTTGCCCGATCCGGCTAGCTCAATCGATCGAGCATGAGACTCATGCACTCTGATCTCCTTGGCCTCAGTCAAGCATCAATAGTAAGATTTTCATACATGAGTGTACGTTCATGGTTTTGGTCCCTGAGTTGCTTCGATGTCACTGCCTTGCACAAATGGCATAAGTCCTGGATTTTGGGTGCCATAGTTCAGAGTTCTGAGCAGCGCTTGTCACACTGTCTGAAGCTTATTTGCACCTGCTGCAGCTTCACTATTCTCAAAGTAAGTGGGGGCCGTTTGTGGACCTGACTGCATTTGAAAACAATGTGATGCGGTGCCTCCCTAAACCGCTTGACGGAGGCCCCCGAGGGGCGGTGTGATGGCGCGGACTCGGAGGGGGCGCTTGGCTCCGACCCCCTCCCCAAGTCTTGTTGCCCTGGTATGGCCTGAGATCGCCCCCGACATAGGCGGCCGGCTCCCGGGGTCAAGCGGAACTTTTTGTCTTTTGGTGACTCTTCCATTCTGGACCTTGTCCCACAATCCGTTCGACCTGAAGACACGTCCTGCGGTGCCCTAGTCCGACCATCACATATTCCTGCGACAGGAAACGGCGTGGGATGCACTATAAGGGGGAGGCGGCGTGAACGAGCCTCCCCCACCTCCCCAGGTGGAGGTTTTTCAGGTACACCCCAGCGCTTCACTCGGCTAGCTGAGTTGCGCCCGCTCTTGCGGCTACAGCGTCTCGCCCACCATCCACTTGAAATGCGCCCACTCTTGCAGTGCAGCGATAGGCGGCTGCCACAGGACTCTCAAAATGGCGGCCGGCTCTTCGGATTTAGGCCTGGCCCACTAAAATGGCCCTGGGACACCTTGGAACTCGGACGCTTGACTGCTAGGGCATGGACCCCATTCCCAAAAGCGTCCCCTCAGCCTTGAAGATTCTACAAAAGTCACCGGGGCCCCCGACTCCCGCAGACTTCCGGTGGGGAGCGACTACCATGATTGCTCGCGGAATGGCTACGACGTAGCCACGGGGTGCTCTCATGCTGACGCCAGCTTCAATCTGAAACATCCAGAAACACTTTAGACTACCAATTCGATCAGTTCCGGTGGAGCCCCAACGTGACCCGTAGAAAAGAACTTGCCCTCCCCTTTTTTGAGTGATGGTTCTTGTTGCCTGTCCCTTCTGTTGTCATTTTACAGAACTTTTTGGACTACTGAAAGGGGTTGTGTTCCGACCGCTGGTTGGTGGAGACATTTTGACTATATTCTGGACCTACGTTGTCGCGTAATGCGTCATATGACGCGTCGCGTTAGCGCACCCGGAAGTGCTCCGGTGCGCGAGGCGCAGCTTCCCGGAAGCGATCCAGAGCGCGGCGCGTAACGTAAGCATAACAGGTCATGTGACTTGTTAATAAAACTTTTCATTGGTTCATTTTACTTTTGTTATTCTAATGATGAAAGGCTTGGTCATATGACTTAAAAATAACGCTTTTCATTGCTTTCGAACATTTGTTTTTCCCAAACGATGAAAGCCCAACCTTTTTTTTTCTCACTCTGACTTGTAAAGCAAAGGACCCAGATGCATTTACAGTTTATCACTAACAATGTTCCAGGCTAATGTATTTTCCCGGGAAATTTACAACTGTCCTGCAAGTAAAATATTCCTTTTTCGAGAAAAAGGGCGTTTCTTCGTCCCATGAGGGAACCGTTGAGCAAAAGAGGCTCGGCCTGCTGTCTTAGTCGCTGATAGGCATGAATATCAGATTCTTATTGATCACTTTATGTTGCAGGAGTAGAAAACACAACAGCCCTTGACCATTTATCTTTACTGCGTTCCTGCGTATTATACCTTTTAACCGTCATGTAATTGGACTGCTTTATTTCACTTGCCTTTTACTGATTCGAAAACAGTGGCTATTATTCAAAACTTTACCAATGTAAGTACTACTACCATGTTTTTTTTTAAAAACCTTTATTGTGAAAATGTCAGTATACAAATACGGGCCTATAACCACGTAGGCCGGCCACGGAGCAAACTGAAATCGTATCTGATGAGGGGACATTTACACTGTAGAAGAACGTAACGGGCGGGCCATTAGGTTGCAAGAACTAAGGTGTCTAACAGTTGCGGAATCAATGGACGTACATTTTATAATTAAAATACGACAAGCCAGTTACAATAAAATTATCTAGATATACATTTGCGGGCAAGTACCATGGGTGACATTAATTCGAACTTTCAATAGTACAGTAATCAATAACACATCAGAACTTAATATCAATAGGGATGTCGAAATGTTCAATCAATTCTCGTCCCCGCCCGCCATGTGCTTCAAAACTGCATACGTATCTCGTGATATCAAGGTTGGGCAACCAGTACACAACAAGGAGTTACGAGTCCCATTTATACCGGCGCCATTTTGGGCGAGGCCGACCAGGTCCAGGATATAGTCAAAATGTCTCCACCAACCATCGACTATGATGATGTTCATAAGCTCTATTGATTAGACTAACACTCCTCTCTCCACATGAAATTAATTTGCCGCAAGTTAAACATGTCATTTTCATTTGTCCAAAGTTCTTCTGAAGATTTAGAACCTTTTCCCTTGCCTCTGATGCTGTCACTGCCACTTCATTGGTGGATGTACTGGCAGGTCGGGGGTTATCCACCAAATCTCGAATTTGGGCAGCACTATAATTAATCGGGTGCCACCTCTCCATATGACGATGCATGGTATAATTACCATAACTATATTTTTTTTCGGTTCCTCTGGAGAGTACATCGTGGCAGATGAGGCAGGTAACGTACCGGGCATTTACCTTTTTTGCATGTGGAGGAAAGGAAAAAAATTTGAGCGTCCGAGTTCCAAGGTGTCCCAGGGCCATTTTAGTGGACCAGGCCCAAATCCAAAGAACAGGCCGCCATTTTGAGAGTCCTGTTGCAGCCGCCTATCGCTGTAGCAGCAAGAGCGGGCGAAACTCAGCTAGACGATGCCCCACTGCAGATGAAGTGCCTCCACCTGGAGAGGCGGGAGAGGCTCATTTGCGCCACCTCCCCCCCCCCCGCAGCATTGTAGGATGGCCACACCAGTACGGCAACTTGCTGGACACCACCTCGGTGCCATCCAGATCTCGGCGCGTTGTGCTGCCTTCGGCCTACTGTAGCCGCAAGTGCGGACGCAACTCAGCTGGATAGCGAGTGAAACACCAAGGGGCGCCCCACTGCAGCCGAGGAGCCTCCATCTTGGGGGCAAGGCACCGCCTCACATTGCTTTCCAATGCAGTCAGATCCTCAAACAGCCCCCACTTACTGACGCCACCTCACAGGCCAACAGGGCACCCCACGGCGACTTTCGGCGTAGCATTGTAGGATGGCCACACCAGTGCAGCAACTTGCTGGACACCACCTCGGTGCCATCCGGATCTCGGCGCGTTGTGCTGCCTTCGGCCTATTCGCACATCGGTCCGCTACTGACGCCGCCTCACGGGCCAACGGATTTTTTTGGCTTTTTATAGCCCAAAGCCGCATAACAGGTCATGTGACTTGTTTTTAAAACTTTTCATTGGTTCATTTTACTTTTGGTTTCCTAATGATGGAGGGCTTGATCATATGACCTAAAAATAACACTTTTCATTGGATTAAAACATTTTTTTTTCCCAAACGATGAAAGCCCCACCTTTTTTTTTCTCACTCGGCAATCCAAAAAGGTTCTGTTAGATGACAACAGAGGGGACAGGCAACAAGAACCATCACTCAAAAAAGGGGAGGGCAAGTTCTTCCCTACCGGGTCACGTTGGGGCTAGACCGGAACTCATCGAATTGATAGTCTACAGTGTTTCTGGATGTTTCAGACTGAAGCTGGCGTCAGCATGAGAGCACCACCATCTCGTAGCTCCGTCGTGGCCATTCCGCAAGCAATCATGGCAGCCGCTCCCCACCGGAAGCCTGCGGGAGTCGGGGGCCCCCAAGACTTTTGTAGAATCTTCAAGGCAGAGGGGACGCTTTCGAGAATGGAGCCCAAGCCCTAGCAGACAAGCGTCCGAGTTCCAAGGTGTCCCAGGACCATTTTAGTTGACCAGGCCCAAATCCGAAGAGCCTGCCGCCATTTTGAGAGTCCTGTGGCAGCCGCCTATCGCTGCACCGCAAGAGTGGGCGCAACTCAGCTGAATGGCGGATTTTGGCACAGTGTACTAAAAGCGGGCGGAATGCCAACTGAAACGGTAAAGGGGCGCCCCACTACAGCACACGAGCCTCCACCTGGGGAGGCCCGTTCACGCCGCCTCCCCCCCCCCTCCCCGGGGCGCCCCACGCCGTTTTTCGGAGCAGCATTGTAGGATACCAAAACCAGTGCGGCAACTTACTGGACATCACCTGGATGCCATCCACATCTCAGCGCGTTCTGCTGCCTTGGGACTATTCGCACAACAGACCGCTACTGACGAGGCCTCCCCCCCCCCCCCGGGGCGCCCCACGCCGTTTTTCGGAGCAGCATTGTAGGATACCAAAAACCAGTGCGGCACCCAGGTGACATCACCTGGGTGCCGTCCAGAACTCAGCACGTTGTGCTGCCTTGGGACTATTCGCACAAAAGACAGCTACTGACCATTGTTGCTTCTTTTTTCAAAATTTTTTTTAAATGTGTTTACTGTTTTTGTTGCGTTGTATATATTTATAAGTTATTAAAGTTTTATAATCCTACTACTTTGTTGGAGTGCTATATATTTTTAATGTGGCACATAATTGTAAAAACTTTGATGTACAAAGAGGCATCCCTGGAATCTTCCGCTTCAGGCTCGGTCCCACACACCCTCACAGTGAGAATCCCCTCCCCAATCACAATACAGGATGGTTATCAGATAGTAAAAACGCGTGTGCTGTGACGGATCTCATGAGGTGGGGGCCTTGATCTACTGTAACTCCTTTGAAGAGGGGTGATTCTTTAAAGTTGGGGCCATAAACTACATCCGCACGGCTAGGTGATAGCCTAGGACCGGCCTGGACAATTAGACACAGAGGAAGAGGAGTGTCAGAGGGTGCGGTAGTGAATAGGGTGAAAGGGAGGTGTCGGGCGGGCACAGGGTGTGATTCTCAGGGAAGAACAGCGCGGATGGGGGGAGGTTTATGGCCCATGCATGAGAGAGAGAGAGCGGGGGTGACCAGTGCGTGGGGAAGATGCTTGCGAGGGTGGGGAGCCATGCTGAGGATCGGCGACGTGCAGAGAGTGGGTCTGGTCAAGGCATCTAAAATGGCTGCCGTGCACGACAAAATTGTGGCATTGGAAAAAAGGCAAGATGGCGCAGACAATGTTTATCAATACGGATTAATTTATAACAATTATTTTTCACAAAATATTTACTCGCAGTGACAAAATGGCGGTCAACGCTTCCTGATTTCCTTCGAATCGAACGTTAACAGACGTCTCACGCGCAGCCGCTGGAAGACATGTATCAACATATATGAGTCTCCTCAGCCACCCTCAGAAAACATAAAGGGTCAGGATACGTCTCCCGTACCCCCTTATACTCTGTAATTTAATTAAAACGAAATACAAAATGGCGAATTCCCGTTTCGCTACCTGTTCGTGAACCGGGAAGCACTTCTACCGTGAAAAATCAATTTTTTTTTTCCCCACGGGACCCTTTATTAACCCCAACATCATTCCTAGTGGGTCAAGAGGGGTCTACCTTGCCCCCTTTCATTAAATTCCCCCTTCGTTTTTCTCCTCCTCTTTTCTCTCGATCCTACCGAGAGACAAGATGGCGGCCGCTCCGGACTGTTTAGAATGTTGACAGACACCGGAGAGCCAATCAGCTTCTCTTCGCAAAGCTCCGTAACGCGACAAGTACGCGAACCGGAGCGCTACCCGGGACGCTGTCACAGATATATAATTTTTTTTAAACGTTAATTTCTCAAAATCCACTGGAGCACATATATTGAGACCCAGCAAAGGCACATCGGGCTAACAGTCCCTACAATTTTGCCAAGTTTCGTGCAAATCCATTCAGCCGTTCGAGCTAAAAGTGAGGCCAAACGCCCTATGGAAAACTCAATGTTAAAAACGCGTTTTGGGACCCCCCTTTTTTCTCGGCCCCCCCTTGACGAAACCCCCCCAAATTTTCAGGGGCTGCTCAGAAACAAAATGTGCCATTTTCCTGAAACTTTCAGCCGATTCCGTCCACAAACGCCAAAGTTATTAGACATAGAATTTTCAAAAGTTACATAGAGAAAAAAATCCTAACTATATATACCTACTGGCGACCGCCAGTAGGTAAATATATATATATATATATATATATTACCTACTGGCGGTCGCCAGTAGGTATATATAGTTAGGATTTTTTCTCTATGGGATTTTTGAAAATTCTATGTCTAATAACTTTGGCGTTTGTGGACGGAATTGGCTGAAATTTTCAGGAAAATGGAACATTTTGTTTCTGAGCAGCCCCTGACAATTTGGGGGGGTTTCATCAAGGGGGGGCCGAGAAAAAAGGGGGGTCCCAAAACGCGTTTTTCCCATGTTAATTTCCATAGGGCGGTTGGCCTCACTTTTAGCTCGAACGGCTGAATGGATTTGCACGAAACTTGGCAAAATTGTAGGGACTGTTAGCCCGATGTGCCTTTGCTAGGTCTCAATATATGTGCTCCAGTGGATTTTGAGTAATTTAGGTTCAAAAAAAGATATATATCTGGGCGGAGCCTAACCACACATCTGATCTGATTGGCTGTCAGCACTTCATCCAAGAAGTGTTGGCAGCCATCTTGGGACCAATATACATGATAGCACCTCATTAAAAAGCATTGTAGTTAATAGAGGGTTTTAGGACTTTAGTTACATTATAAATCATTTGTTGATGGTACCATACTCGTTTTAGGAATTGTGGTGGGTTCTAAGGTGATTTTACCATGTGAAAAAACCTTCTGCTGTGATATCATGAATATTGTTTGAAAGAAAACTAATATCTCATGATTTTCCCACAGTGGTTTGGAAGGGGATCTATAAGCTAAACTGAAAGCATATTTTCTGTAAATTCACATTATCTTTCTCAGTCATGTGAAAATGAAGTCTGACATTCTCAGTAAAACATGTACATCCAACAAGGACAGAGACTGTCAGTTGATTCCTTTGTGTTCTACTGCAGCCTCCTAGAGTGTTCTAAAGAACAACTAGAGCACTAACAGTCCTACTTATTACAAAGGTATGGCACACCTGAAGCCATCTTGATTGGAATAAAGTGGTAACTCTTAAAACATTTAATTTAAAAAGAAACAACATGAGGGGGTATATTTTGCCATAGAAAGTATGATTAGTGCTGCAGAATGAAAAATTAGGGCACATTTTGAGTGACTTCTCAAATCCTTTTCTATTTCATTAAAACATTCTGACATGCAGTCTCCCAAAATGGCCACCAGAGACAAAAGAGCCCAAATGTAGCCCAAATATCACCCATATGTAGCCCAAGTATAGCCCAATGACAGAATGTCCCAGAGTGTTCTAAAGAACAACTAGAGCGCTAACAGTCCTACGTATTACAAAGGTATGGCACACCTGAAGCCATCTTGATTGGAATAAAGTGGTAACTCTTAAAACATTTAATTTAAAAAGAAACAACATGAGGGGGTATATTTTGCCATAGAAAGTATGATTAGTGCTGCAGAATGAAAAATTAGGGCACATTTTGAGTGACTTCTCAAATCCTTTTCTATTTCATTAAAACATTCTGACATGCAGTCTCCCAAAACGGCCACCAGAGACAAAAGAGCCCAAATGTAGCCCAAATTTCACCCAGATGTAGCCCAAGTATAGCCCAATGACAGAATGTCCCAGAGTGTTCTAAAGAACAACTAGAGCGCTAACAGTCCTACTTATTACAAAGGTATGGCACACCTGAAGCCATCTTGATTGGAATAAAGTGGTAACTCTTAAAACATTTAATTTAAAAAGGAACAAAATGAGGGGGTATATTTTGCCATATGAATTATGATTAGTGCTGCAGAAAGAAAAATTAGGGATCATTTTGAGTGACTTCTCAAATCCTCTTCTATTTCATTAAAAAAATTCTGACATGCAGACTGAAACATGCACTTTGAATACCAGCAGCAGACGTCCCTGGTGAGCAGTAGCTTTACTACAGTGATCTAATGTGCAACTAGAGTGCTAACATTCAGAATTTATGGCAAATGTGTGACACATCTGAATGCCTTCTTGATGGAACCAAAGTAAACAAGCATTGAAAATGCAATAGATCTCGCCCTCGTTTAAGTTAAAGCCATTCTGTTTGTAATGAGGTGGCTTTTTAGCTTTGCTTTTATTAGTGTTTTTTCAACTTTCATGTAAATAACATGCATCTGTATGCATATAAGTATATGTATGCATGCATTTATGTTTGTATTTATATAGATATACAGATGATATATGTTTATATATGTATGTATATATATATTCACTGAAAAAACCATAGGCTATAGACCATATATAGTTAGGAATTAGCTTTTACAAAACCTTGAAAATTCACTGAAAAAACCATAGGTTATAGACCATATATAGTTAGGAATTAGCATTTATAAAACCTTGAAAATTCACTGAAAAAACCATAGGTTATAGACCATATATAGTTAGGAATTCGCATTTACAAAACCTTATTTTACTCACACAAAACCATTGAAATTCCATATATAGTTAGTTGCACTAACTATATATCGCGCACCCGCAATCCACTGCTGATGATGTCACATATTACATCATTCATGACATGGTCAGTGACATCACTGATGACATCACTGATGACATCTCAAATGACATCACTGATGACAACATCCAGTGACTGTATGTTTCTGTAAAGTTAAAATATGTCTTACATATTGAAGAATGAGTGGATGTATAAGTGTCTGGATGAAGGATTTAGTAGGTGCATGACTGACTGTATGAGTGAGTGATTAAATGTGTCTCACTGAGTGCATGGGTTAGTGACTAAACTGTCTTAATTTGTGCATCATTATGTCTGTTGTTCTGTAAACTGTTGCATGTGTTGATAAGTAGCTATATGAGTAACTATATGGGTTATTGATTGGTTGCCCAAGTATTTGTATGGGAGACTGAGTGTGTGTGTGGTTGGCTGGGAGGTGTATGACTCTGTGCATAGATGTGTGAGCAGTTGATTCACTAGATGTATGGTTTCAAAAGTGCATGTGGAAACAGCTGTATGGGCGGTTGACTGTGTGCATGAGTGTATTGGTGAGTGAATGGATATCTCAGTGCTACATGTCAAAGTAAGTACATATGTAAAACACAGTACATGTGAGAATTGACATATATAAATAACTGTGCATAAGAGCCAGTGAATGTGTGAGTGGCTGTATGGATCATTGTGAACTTGTATCAGGGATTGTATAAGAGGGTAAATATGTGTTAGTATATGTTTGAATAAGTAAAGTTTGTATAACTGTATAGTTGAGGAAATGGAGGTGTGATTGATTCTTTGCATGACTGACTAGGTGTGTGAGTAACTCCATGGATGAGTGACAGTCTGTGAGTGTCTGTTTACACTGATTGTATCTAAGGTTATATTAGAGTCTGAAGAGGTTCATCGTATTATCACATGAATGATATCATCAGTGATGTGATCAGTAATGTCAAATGAGATGTCATCAGTGATGTCATTTGAGATGTCATCAGTGATGTCATTTGAGATGTCATCAGTGATGTCATCAGTGATGTCACTGACCATGTCATGAATGATGTAATATGTGACATCATCAGCAGTGGATTGCGGGTGCGCGATATATAGTTAGTGCAACTAACTATATATGGAATTTCAATGGTTTTGTGTGAGTAAAATAAGGTTTTGTAAATGAGAATTCCTAACTATATATGGTCTATAACCTATGGTTTTTTCAGTGAATTTATATATATATATATATATATATATATATATATATATATATATATATATATATATATATATATATATGCACATTTTTTTTATTAAACATTTTTTTATTTTACATTGTATTAGTTATATATATATTTATACATATATTCATATTAAATATATATATTTTTATATATATTTTTTTTTATTTACCTGTTACACCCTAAAAACTAATCCCACCCTGGTCCCTTTAAATACCCCTGCACCCCATAATCATAACCCACCCTTACTCCTTAAAATACCCCAGCACCCTTAAACACTAACCCATCCTGACCCTAAAAATACACCCTGCACCCCAAAACTATCCCTGAACCCTAAACATACCCCTGTACCCCAAAACCCAAACCTAGCCCTGAACCCTAAAAATACCCCTGTACCCCAAAACTAAAACCTAGCCCTGAATTTTTAAAATACCCATGCATGCAAACAGAATAAGTTTCGTAAGCTATCATGGTATAAATGTTTCATTTAATTTGCGATAGCTTAAAGAATATGCAAAGATATGAAATGTTTTAAAATTGCATACTATAAGATGGGACCAGCAGCGGAAATGTTGAGTAAGTTCCCTCTTTCATTGTGACATGTACCCGGAGTATTGAAAAGTACGGCGGCCTCCCGGTGTGTCGACAAACACCGAGTAAGGCGGGTCGCTGAAACGCGTTTGTTTGTTTCGGAATAAACAGAAGCCGAAGAAACGTCTCTCGTGAGTGCTTTACTTCTCTTGCAATTGGGGAAACAGAGCCAGAATAATAAGTGGCGTGCACCGCCACTTAAGAGCACCCGCCCGGGAGTGATCTCGTACTTGGTGCAACCAGAGCAACTATATGGCGCTGAGGAAGGCGACACAGACGCCGAAATGCATTCGCCACCAACGAGGGTTCTACTCTGCTGAAATAAAGGTGTCTCCATCAGTTTCCCCGCTTGTGGCCTCACTTCTTCGTTTGGAGAAATGGTTTTGCATATATATATATATATATATATATATATATATTGCCATGGGTACCTGCTTCGCTCCCAGCTATGCGAATCTGCATATGGGCTGGTGGGAGGAGCAGGTACTCAGGGTTCACTTCCAGGATGAAATGTCCAAAATGTGATGGTATACCGCCGTTATATCGATGACATTTTCATCCTTTGGAAAGGTACAAAACAAGAAGCATTAAACTTCACTCACAAAATCAATAGCAATACCCTAAACTTGAGATTTACCTGTAACTCCAGCAAAGACAAGATTGCATTTCTAGATTTAGAAGTCTACCATGATGACAGTAAAATTCAAACCCGAACATAAAGAAAAGAGACAGCGGGCAATTCCATTCTCCACGCCCAAAGTTCACACCCCAAAAGCCTAGTTGAGAGCATTCCATATGCAGAATGCCTTAGAATGAGGAGAAACTGTAGCACCACCAGAGCCTTAGAGACCTGCACATCTAGTCTTTTCGCAAGACTCAAACAGAGAGGCTACAAGGACACAACACTAACCAAAGCAAAAGAAAAATGCCAAAAATACACAAGAGAAGAACTCCTGAAAGACAAGAGTAAAAACACAACCCCTCAGGAAGATCCAATCCCACGCATGATCACAGGCTACAACAAATATCACAGCAACCTAAGAAAGATCTTATACCGGCACTGGCCGATTGTGCAATGTGATCCTGTGATCGGTGCAAAGTGTACCAAATTACCACAACTCACTTTTAGGAAGGCCAAATCCATGAGGGAAGAACTGGTGAACAATGCACCTACTCAGGCACCCAAACCTGATTGGTTCAAGGCACAAAATGGGTTTTTCAAATGCACTAAGTGCAAAGCGTGTAAAAACGCACAGAATACCCGCTCCATAACAACACCTCTCAGAAAAAGTCCAGTCCAAATCAAAGACCACTTTACCTGCAAAACAGACTACACGGTATATGTGTTACGCTGCACCTGCGATAAAATCTATGTAGGCAGTACACTACATCCTGTACATGTGAGGATTTCACAACACCTCAGGGCAATTACCAATGATGACCCAGCCTACCCAGTAGCGAGACACATAAACAGAGATCACCACGGCAGAGCAGGAGATTTGAGCTACTTTGTACTGGACAGTGTCCCAAAACCCCGGCGGGGGGGCAACAGACTTTTAACACTAAGGAGACTGGAATCAAAATACATAATTTTACTGAATAGCAGAGCCCCACACAGGCTTAATGTAGATGAAGCTCTGAATGTACATCTCTGAACATACCCCCGTAATTGATATCTGTAGTTAATTAACACCCACTATCCCGCATCGTGACAGCTCCTCCTCCGCCGTAAGCATCTGAAACTCACCACTTGGTAAATACCTGCACAGAACGTAAATAGCACAATCACCACACACCTTACATCAGGCACCACACTTGATAGACTGAATGCTCAATTTCCGATGCATATTTTAATAATCAGTAGAAATCCAGCTGACAGGCTTCCACAGTTTCCCTTAACATGCATAGCAACATACTTACGGGGGCCGCGCTAACACACAGGAATGAATGCTATAAATAACCAATAACCATCAGCTTAACCCGGATCGTGGTTTCCTCAACGCTCGAATCCACTAGGAAATCACATGCGGACAGTCTTAAACCAGGTCCCAAGCTAATCAACCACACGCCACACCATGTACTTACTGTAAAGAGCATGATTCAAATCGGCGTCTCACCCAACCCGGCAATACCTCGGGCAAAGCGCCCCGTACATCACCGCAGCTTCATCCCTCTCTGCCGTGATCTGTTGTAAGCTCGGAAAGAAGTTACAGAATGCGCGCGCAAGCAGACATATATCCTATGAGCTGACAATATGTTCTCACTTTCTATCACACGCGCCTCGGCCTAAAAAACCACGGTTATCTATATAAGAATTGAACCTTCTATTTCTTAGCATATACGAATGGTAATTGTACATTTATGCAACATGAATAATATGTATAACACTGTGAAGCTGTTTTCTAATTTAATTTAAAATCACCATGACTTGCAGAATTAACCATTTCTAACTTCACCATGTCTATCATTTCAGTGCCTGTAACCATGACAACCAATGGTCTGCTTTCTAAAATTTCGTTCGTTACACTTGTTTTCACTTTCTTTTATTTTATGTCACATGGTGCTAGTGAAACACTAAAAAACATGTATGTACTTGGGGAGTAGTAGATGTAGTGACCAAGGCGGCTGGGTCAGTTGAAACGCGTCTACGGTATGGAATAAAAGAATAATCCTTGAAAATTTACCTCACGGAGTCGGTGCCTACTTTATATGGTGTGGAGAAGGAGTGAAAGAATATATATGTATAGATATATATATATATATATATATATATATATATATATATATATATATATATATATATATATATATATATATATATATATATATATATATATATATATATATATATATATATATATATATATACATATTTATAATATTCATCCACTGACCGACTTTTAGCAACAGCAGCAGCCTGTCATTTAACTCCCTTATAATCAACTTCAGCTTCCCCAAGCGTAATAATGAACAACTAGAGCGCTAGCCTTCTGTATTTAGGACAAAAGAGTGGGACACCTGAAGCCATCTTGATGGAATCAAAGCTGTCAAACCTAAAGTACTTCCTTCAGACACTAACCACAAACTGAGAGGGTTCTTTTCATCACAGGAATTGTGGTTAGGGCTCTAGAAATTTAAAATGGGAATACATTTACTATGGGTTCACAAATATATTCTGCATGCATTTCAGTAGAACATTGCGACACGCAGATGGAAACATGTACTTCCAACACCAGCAGCAACCTGTCAGTTAACGCCCTAGTGATCAACTGCAGTTCTACCCCAAAGTGCTAATGAGCAACTAGAGTGCTAAGAGTCTATGTTTATGACAAAAGTGTAGCATACCTGAACAACATCTTGATGGAATTAAAGCTGGAAAACAGAAAGCATATCCTATATTGGATACTCGAGTAAATGAAAACCATTTGGGGTTTCTTGTTCTCATAAAAATTTTGTTTAGTGCTCTAGAAAGCTAAAATGTGGTCACAATTTCTAGAAATTCTCAAATATCTTCCTTATCCATTTAAGTAAAACTTTCTGACTTGCAGAGCCAAATATGTACTTCCAACACCAGAAGCAGCCTTTAAGTTAACTCTCTAGTAATCAACTGCAGTCACCACAAAATTCTAATGAACAATTAACGCACTAACGTTTTGTATTCAAAACAAAAGAGGGCACTCCTGACTGCCATTTTGTTGGAATAGGAGATGTTGAATGTAAAACCAAAGGTTAAAGCGACATTAAAGTTAGGTATGCTACTAAGATCCTTGCTTAAAACCCCTTGAAACTCACTGAAAGGAGCGTAGGATAAAACAACACACTTTTATTTGAAATAAGGTAAAAACTGTTGCTTAAAAAAAAAACTCTTACATTCACCAGTTATAGTTTACTGAGCTAACTATAACTTGCAACCCAGCCATGTGCTGCTTATGACCTGCTAATGTGTCTTCAAACAAAAAACATTCACATAAGCATTGGCAAAGACAAGAGATAGGTAGCCACCTGCGAATGTATGACGTTACAACGCATGCCGTTACAATGCATACCTTTACCCCGACTTCCAGTTGGGGGTGCACAGGAAGTTGGAATAGTATAATTTACTATTCCAACTCCAGTGTGTGCAACAGTAGGGAAGGTGTTGGATTTAACTCTAGCACCTCCTACTCCCTGCAACAAGCCTATTGCGTTGTTGCGACATGCGTTGTAATGGCATGCATTGTAACGTTTACGTTGTAAAGGCTGATTCTCCCACCGGCAGACCTATTGGACTTCCCAATCATTGTTTTGATATGGATTTCTATTACACTAATTCTGAGGCCCACTGTAGAATTGCACTGTAAAACTTTCAAGTGAAATACTCCTCTGTGTGGCAAGAGCATACCCCAGCGGGCTCAGCAACCAATTCTAGTTTTATATGGGGAACAGTGTGTGTTTTTGCATCCTGTATACTCGCCGGGTATTCCATTTTGTGGACTGGTTTACAGATGCAAATTCACATTCTTTCAAGTAATCCCTTCAGGAATTTCCATGGTCAAAAACCTGTGACCTACATAAATCTGAGCCAAACTCATAATTTGAAATTGAGGGCAAACTCCCTACGTGCTCCAGAAAAAATACACAATTCAAGTTATACTGGTTAAATGAAAAATATCAACAGAAACACATTCCATTTTTTATTGGAATGGTTTTCTAGTAACAGCGAGGCCCCATTCCCTTAAAAATTATTCCCCAGCTCTCCAGCGCAGGAGCAACTGAAAAACAGCGAGGCCCCAGCTATTTGTAAATTACTCACCCCTCCCCAGCCCTTCACTGCCTCAGTGCAATGGCGTTTCAAGAGGGGCTAAAGCAAAAACACAGCTTCTGGGCCATCCATAGGGGTGGGGGGAGGCTAAGGTGAAGATGGTGTGAGTTCCCCATGTCACCTGGCCCCCATAGTGAGACCCATTCTTCTTCTCCCAGTATGCCCTGAATTAGAAGAGCTGTGGGCGAGGACTAATGCAGGCACTGTTTCTGGACTGCGTGGCCCCAGGGGGCCGAGGTGAAAATGGCTCATAGGCCTAAGCAACACCTGGCCCACTGGGAGGCCGATTTTGGCACAGTATCACCCCTCCCCAGCCCACCATCAGCATGATTGCTTGGCAAGGCAGGGGGTTAAGGAGAGGCCACAGCTGATCATCGCCGAACGGCCAGCTGCACAGCGAAGCTGCTTTCCTCTCCCTGTCAGTGCTCTCTGTAGACTGGTTAAAGGGGAAAAAACGTCCCACAGAGTTCACTGAGACACCGCCCCTTCGGCCCATGACAGAGTGCCCGCAGTGCCAATCTGCCCCTGCTATTCAATCAGATGGATAACCGGCTGAATGGACACATTCTAACCTGTCACCATGGACCAAACACTGATCCCTGAAGCAGATTGAACCACAAGACCTCCTCTCATTAGAGAGTTTCAAACATACTGACAAACAAAAATTACATTTGCCGTGATCGAACAACATTACATGATTTATGCATTGCTCGCTTGGGGCAATTGACATTTATGCACTGATCGGTGGATACAAATGTATTTTAAGAGCTGATTCCTCAATGCAAATGCTGGTGCAAAATAACTCCCGCTGATGCAATTCACCCAAATACACCTTTAGTCCACTGCTTACAGGAATTTTTGAGATATCATCATTCGATTTCCAGTTTCTCTTTTCTATACGACATCTGTAAGTAAGGGACTTTTTCTAAAGCAGAGTCTGTGAATTAAAATGCAATCCCGCCTCCTTTTCCCTTCATGTAGGCCTTTGTTAGGCCATCCCATGTAAGGCTCACCTCTGAATCAGCAGCTCCCGTACTTCATGCTAACATTATTTGAGCTACAGGCAATAGCACTAGGTCAACACAACCTGTCATCCTCCCAAGGAGAATACTTCCAGTCCCTATACAATTAATACTAGTCAAACTGTTATTTATAGCACTAGAAAAGCTTCAAAAACTGTTACGCCAAGCGTTTTTTATTTATTAGTTAAAAATAGTGCCTGTAAATCTAAATTAATTTTAACACGAAGATGTGCAGGGGCACTGGAATTTGGGTCGGATTGGGACAGTAAAGAGGCCCAAGCACCAACACAAAAAGGGCCCCCGTTAGTGAATTACAAAGGGAAATAAGTGGCCATGTTTGCAAACTGAGGTTAATTCCGGAGATGTGCTGTATAATTATTTTTCAAGGTATGGAAGACTGCATAGATGTGAGTTTGCTGCAGGCAATGTTCGTTTTATTACCAGGTACACCAACAATAAAATTGGCCCAGCAGACCATAAAACAGCCCCACAAACAGCCAAAACATAGGCTCACACTGAGACCTCTCAGACCAACCCACCAGGCACCGTCTGATTGGAATATATGATGTTATTCTGTGGATGAATACCCCGCATACCATTATTCCGCATTTTTCATAACGCAAGTGCGTTTACTCCGACATACCATGACCCCGCAAATATTTACTCCGCATGCCATTACAACGCAAAGGCATGCGTGGTGAAGGCATATACTTTGTAAAAGTACTTTATAAAAAAAATATATATATATATAAATATATATATATACAAATTTTTTAATAAACATTTTTTTTCTTTTACATTGTATTAGTTATATATATATTTATACATATATTCATATTAAATATATATATTTTTATATGTATTTTTTTAATTACCTGTTACACCCTAAAAACTAATCCTACCCTGGTCCCTTTAAATACCCCTGCACCCCATAATCATAACCCACGCTTACTCCTTAAAATACCCCAGCACCCTTAAACACTAACCCATCCTGACCCTAAAAATACACCCTGCACCCCAAAACTATCCCTGAACCCTAAGCATACCCCTGTACCCCAAAACCCAAACCTAGCCCTGAACCCTAAAAATACCCCTGTACCCCAAAACTAAAACCTAGCCCTGAATTCTAAAAATACCCATGCATGCAAACAGAATAAGTTTCGTAAGCTATCATGGTATAAATGTTTCATTTAATTTGCGATAGCTTAAAGAATATGCAAAGATATGAAATGTTTTAAAATTGCATACTATAAGATGGGACCAGCAGCGGGAATGTTGAGTAAGTTCCCTCTTTCATTGTGACATGTACCCTGAGTATTGAAAAGTATGGCGGCCTCCCGGTGTGTCGACAAACACCGAGTAAGGCGGGTCGCCGAAACGCGTTTGTTTGTTTCGGAATAAACAGAAGCCGAAGAAACGTCTCTCGTGAGTGCTTTACTTCTCTTGCAATTGGGGAAACAGAGCCAGAATAATAAGTGGCGTGCACCGCCACTTAAGAGCACCCGCCCGGGAGTGATCTCGTACTTGGTGCAACCAGAGCAACTATATGGCACTGAGGAAGGCGACACAGACGCCGAAATGCATTCGCCACCAACGAGGGTTCTACTCTGCTGAAATAAAGGTGTCTCCATCAGTTTCCCCGCTTGTGGCCTCACTTCTTCGTTTGGAGAAATGGTTTCGCATATATATATATATATATATATATATATATATATATATATATATATATATATATATATTTTGCCATGGGTACCTGCTTCGCTCCCAGCTATGCGAATCTGCATATGGGCTAGTGGGAGGAGCAGGTACTCAGGGTTCACTTCCAGGATGAAATGTCCAAAATGTGATGGTATACCGCCGTTAAATCGACGACATTTTCATCCTTTGGAAAGGTACAGAACAAGAAGCATTAAACTTCACTGACAAAATCAATTGCAATACCCTAAACTTGAGATTTACCTGTAACTCCAGCAAAGAGAAGATTGCATTTCTAGATTTAGAAGTCTACCATGATGACAGTAAAATTCAAACCCGAACATAAAGAAAAGAGACAGCAGGCAATTCCATTCTCCACGCCCAAAGTTCACACCCCAAAAGCCTAGTTGAGAGCATTCCATATGCAGAATGCCTTAGAATGAGGAGAAACTGTAGCACCACCAGAGACTTAGAGACCTGCACATCTAGTCTTTTCGCAAGACTCAAACAGAGAGGCTACAAGGACACAACACTAACCAAAGCAAAAGAAAAATGCCAAAAATACACAAGAGAAGAACTCCTGAAAGACAAGAGTAAAAACACAACCCCTCAGGAAGATCCAATCCCACGCATGATCACAGGCTACAACAAATATCACAGCAACCTAAGAAAGATCTTATACCGGCACTGGCCGATTGTGCAATGTGATCCTGTGATCGGTGCGAAGTGTACCAAATTACCACAACTCACTTTTAGGAAGGCCAAATCTATGAGGGAAGAACTGGTGAACAATGCACCTACTCAGGCACCCAAACCTGATTGGTTCAAGGCACAAAATGGGTTTTTCAAATGCACTAAGTGCAAAGCGTGTAAACACGCACAGAATACCCGCTCCATAAAAACACCTCTCAGAAAAAGTCCAGTCCAAATCAAAGACCACTTTACCTGCAAAACAGACTACACGGTATATGTGTTACGCTGCACCTGCGATAAAATCTATGTAGGCAGTACACTACATCCTGTTCATGTGAGGATTTTACAACACCTCAGGGCAACTACCAACGATGACCCAGCCTACCCAGTAGCGAGACACATGAACAGAGATCACCACGGCAGAGCAGGAGATTTGAGCTACTTTGTACTGGACAGTGTCCCAAAACCCCGGCGGGGGGGAGAAACAGACTTTTAACACTAAGGAGACTGGAATCAAAATACATAATTTTACTGAACAGCAGAGCCCCACACGGGCTTAATGCAGATGAAGCTCTGAATGTACATCTCTGAACATACCCCCGTAATTGATATCTGTAGTTAATTAACACCCACTTTCCCGCATCCTGACAGCTCCTCCTCTGCCGTAAGCATCTGAAACTCACCACTTGGTAAATACCTGCACAGAACGTAAATAGCACAATCACCACACACCTTACATCAGGCACCACACTTGATAGACTGAATGCTCAATTTTCGATGCATATTTTAATAATCAGTAGAAATCCAGCTGACAGGCTTCCACAGTTTCCCTTAACATGCGTAGCAACATACTTACGGGGGCCGCGCTAACACACAGGAATGAATGCTATAAATAACCAATAACCATCAGCTTAACCCGGATCCTGGTTTCCTCAACGCTCGAATCCACTAGGAAATCACATGCGGACAGTCTTAAACCAGGTCCCAAGCTAATCAACCACACGCCACACCATGTACTTACTGTAAAGAGCATGATTCAAATCGGCGTCTCACCCAACCCGGCAATAACTCGGGCAAAGCGCCCCGTACATCACCGCAGCTTCATCCCTCTCTGCCGTGACCTGTTGTAAGCTCGGAAAGAAGTTACAGAATGCGCGCGCAAGCAGACATATATCCCATGAGCTGACAATATGTTCTCACTTTCTATCACACGCGCCTCGGCCTAAAATACCACGGTTATCTATATTAGAATTGAACATTCTATTTCTTAGCATATACGAATGGTAATTGTACATTTATGCAACATGAATAATATGTATAACACTGTGAAGCTGTTTTCTAATTTAATTTAAAATCACCATGACTTGCAGAATTAACCATTTCTAACTTCACCATGTCTATCATTTCAGTGCCTGTAACCATGACAACCAATGGTCTGCTTTCTAAAATTTCGTTCGTTACACTTGTTTTCACTTTCTTTTATTTTCTGTCACATGGTGCTAGTGAAACACTATAAAACATGTATGTACTTGGGGAGTAGTAGATGTAGTGACCAAGGCGGCTGGGTCCGTTGAAACGCGTCTACGGTATGGAATAAAAGAATAATCCTTGAAAATTTACCTCATGGAGTCGGTGCCTACTTTATATAGTGTGGAGAAGGAGTGAAAGAATAGATATATATATATATATATATAAATATATATATATATATATATATATATATATATATATATATATATATATATTTATAATATTCATCCACTGACCGACTTTTAGCAATAGCAGCAGCCTGTCATTTAACTCCTTTAAAAACAACTTCAGCTTCCCCAAGCGTAATAATGAACAACTAGAGCGCTAGCCTTCTGTATTTATGACAAAAGAGTGGGACACCTGAAGCCATCTTGATGGAATCAAAGCTGTCAAACCTAAAGTACTTCCTTCAGACACTAACCACAAACTGAGAGGGTTCTTTTCATCACAGGAATTGTGGTTAGGGCTCTAGAAATTTAAAATGGGAATACATTTACTATGCGTTCACAAATATATTCTGCATGCATTTCAGTAGAACATTGCGACACGCAGATGGAAACATGTACTTCCAACACCATCAGCAATCTGTCAGTTAACGCCCTAGTGATCAACTGCAGTTCTACCCCAAAGTGCTAATGAGCAACTAGAGTGCTAAGAGTCTATGTTTATGACAAAAGTGTAGCATACCTGAACAACATCTTGATGGAATTAAAGTTGGAAAACTGAAAGCATATCCTATATTGGATACTGGAGTAAATGAAAACCATTTGGGGTTTCTTGTTCTCATAAAAATTGTGTTTAGTGCTCTAGAAAGCTAACATGTGGTCACAATTTCTAGAAATTCTCAAATATCTTCCTTATCCATTTAAGTAAAACTTTCTGACTTGCAGAGCCAAATATGTACTTCCAACACCAGAAGCAGCCTTCAAGTTAACTCTCTAGTAATCAACTGCAGTCACCACAAAATTCTAATGAACAATTAACGCACTAACGTTGTGTATTCAAAACAAAAGAGGGCACTCCTGACTGCCATTTTGTTGAAATAGGAGATGTTGAATGTAAAACCAAAGGTTAAAGCGACATTAAAGTTAGGTATGCTACTAAGATCCTTGCTTAAAACCCCTTGAAACTCACTGAAAGGAGCGTAGGATAAAACAACACACTTTTATTTGAAATAAGGTAAAAACTGTTGCTTAAAAAAAAAACTCTTACATTCACCAGTTATAGTTTACTGAGCTAACTATAACTTGCAACCCAGCCATGCGCTGCTTATGACCTGCTAGTGTGTCTTCAAACAAAAAACATTCACATAAGCATTGGCAAAGACAAGAGATAGGTAGCCACCTGCGAATGTATGACGTTACAACGCATGCCGTTACAACGCATACCTTTACCCCGACTTGCAGTTGGGGGTGCACTGGAAGTTGGAATAGTATAATTTACTATTCCAACTCCAGTGCGTGCAACAGTAGGGAAGATGTTGGATTTAACTCTAGCACCTCCTACTCCCTGCAACAAGCCTATTGCGTTGTTGCGACATGCGTTGTAATGGCATGCATTGTAACGTTTACGTTGTAAAGGCTGATTCTCCCACCGGCAGACCTATTGGACTTCCCAATCATTGTTTTGATATGGATTTCTATTACACTAATTCTGAGGCCCACTGTAGAATTGCACTGTAAAACTTTCAAGTGAAATACTCCTCTGTGTGGCAAGAGCATACCCCAGCGGGCTCAGCAACCAATTCTAGTTTTATCATGGGGAACAGTGTGTGTTTTTGCATCCTGTATACTCGCCGGGTATTCCATTTTGTGGACTGGTTTACAGATGCAAATTCACATTCTTTCAAGTAATCCCTTCAGGAATTTCCATGGTCAAAAACCTGTGACCTACATAAATCTGAGCCAAACTCATAATTTGAAATTGAGGGCAAACTCCCTACGTGCTCCAGAAAAAATACACAATTCAAGTTATACTGGTTAAATGAAAAATATCAACAGAAACACATTCCATTTTTTATTGGAATGGTTTTCTAGTATCTTTCATTGTTTGGATTGGCATCTAAGAGTGTCTGTTGTTTTCAGTTTTTAAGTTATTTAAGAATTGAAAACATACAATCTTCAAACATATAGGTATTAAGTTGAACAAGAGCAATACATAAATATTAAATGATAAAAATATGTAAATATACAAATTAAGTTACAAGCAAATGAAAGGAAGTAAAGAATGATATTTGACATGTGTTGAATGGAATGGGAGGCAAATAAACTTGAATAATGTTAAAAGCATTTTGATTTACAAGCCAGACCAATTCGTTAGTAAATTCATGTTATTAGCGGCCCAGCTGTAAGATGAAAAGGAGCCACTGAGCGCACTGAATATCAGCAGCAACCTGGCAGCAGGATAAAGAAGAACCATCAAGACCTCTGAAAGGCAGTAGCTGTCCGGTGGCAGGAAGGCAGGCAACTGTCCCGCATGGTGAATGGTAGGTGGCTCCCCAAAGCCTCACAAAATCAAGACGTCTCGTCTGGCCAGTCATATGGGAGTTCTGCAGCCTCTGAAACGTTGCAGTGGACTGGCAACATGGTGAAGAAAAGCCACTGGCCCTCCAAAAACCACCATCAGCCTGGAGACAATATGAAAGAGAGTCACAGGACATGCTGAAGGGTAGATGATCAACAGAATTCTTGCAAGATCGAGACTTGGAGCTCGCCATCTTGTAGTGATGATGAAAGGCGCTGCCAGGTGTGTTGAAACTAGTGTTGCCCCGGTGGCAGGATGATAAGGAACTGCTGGGCATACTGAAAAGCAACATCAGCCGAAAAACAGGATGAGAGGGAGCTGCCGGGCGCATTGAAAGTGACACCCCATCCCTAAAAAACACAAAAAACACAAAACAATGAATGCGGCCTTCTGTAAATAACTGGTGCTCTTGTAAAGTGCTCCAAAACCTATGCGTTAAGTTTTCACTATATAAAACTGCAACAAAAAAAAGAAAGAAATAGCCGCCTACAGTTTAACAAGATTGAGACTTCGGGAGGCCATTTTAGGGTCAAGCAGATCTGATTTAAAAGACAATAGGCAGTCATCACAGTGCGAGGCTTGCACCCTGAGCTCTGACACAGCATTTTATAAATGCCTGCAGCTAATACATCATACAGAAATGAATGTCCGATTTTTCTGAGTAAGTTTAAGCTGTAAAACAGTTATTCGTGCATTCCATGGAAAGCTTTAAGGAAACATGCAACAGCCGATAGCTTAAAGTGAGAGAGAAGTATTCTCCTCTTGTTTGGAGCCAAAGCCTGCTCTATGTATCTCTCAAGGCAGTGGTTCTTAGCCTGTGGTCCAAGACCCCTGGGGGTCCTCGAAGCCTACTTAGGGGGTCGTGACTCTTTAGAAAATCAAATAATATTAACAGATTAATAAAGTGTATATAACGAAAGAAGCAAAACGTAAAGGTAGACATTTTTAAACGTTCTGTAAACGTGTTTAGGAATTTGAAACTGGAAGCTAAAAATTAAGTTAGTATCCTCAGTGTGATTCGTGGGATCAGTGCAAGTTCGTCAAACACAATATAGTATGGAAAATGAGTGGACTAATGTGGGGGTCCATGCAGTGGGTTCCAGAATCCAGGTTTTCGCATTGATCCCCAGCCATAGAGCACAAGTGAGGAGGAGAAGGACGCAGTATTGCTGCCTCACTGCATCGTTGCCACCCGCGGTCAACAGTTACCCTTTTCCCGCGGTTACCGCAAAATCTTGCCTGCTTGCCGCCATCAAGACGTTGTGGTGCCGACTTTGGCCCGAGGCTCTGTGGCTGAGCTTTGTCCTTCCACCAAGAGCACTTAGAGGCACAGAGAGGAGTTAGCCTCAGCACCGGTCCGAGTCGGGACTGAGCATTGGTGTTGGCGTGCGTTCTGGTGACTGGTGCTGGGTAGATGGGCTCAGTGTGAGCGCCCGGTGAATGGCAGAGCAGTCAGCGCTGCAGTGGCCACTTGTTTCCTGCACCGCAGAGGGGGTAACACTGCAGGAGCATTGTAAAGAATATGGCTGCTTGACAACGAACTACAGCAGACCCTGTCCACACCCTGTACATACTGGACAGAAATTGATCCCTCAGTTGAGTACCAAAAGGGTCTCACAAAGCCGCAGTCGCCAGTTTGAGCTCACCAGCGTGTTGGGAGACTATATAGCCCAAGTGCCTTTGCTGCAGGAGCCGCCCATCACCATCACCGCCATGAACGCCATTACCGTCGCCAGAAGAGCACTTCAAATAGAGAAGCAGGCTGCCGCAGGACGGGCGTGGGTGTGCCCGAGCCGTGGCCGGCGAGGCTGGGGTGGGCCAGGTCATTTCCATTTGCCGATTTGGACATCCATGGACCTTCACCCTGATTTTGAGACCCTTTGACTGAGACATAGGAACTGAGGTACGAGGCCATTACATACTTTGTTGTGCAACCTAATCTTGTCAGAGGAAAATGGCACAGAAACCATCGACAAAAAAGAAAACACTAACAGGCCAAGAAGTGGTGGGGACCCTGGATGCTTTTTTACAAAGGGCAGAGTCCGCCCTCATCCACGAAATTGCTCTTACTGAGCGTAGATTGTCTTTAGAGCCACAAGCTCCTCCAAGACAGCCCGTAATGCTTGACCCTGAAGACCTTTCTAACCCTGGCTCACGTTCTCCCTTGATTGTTGTATCGCCCAATCAGGCATCTCTACACCAGATAACGCCCCAAAGAAAAGTGGCTCAGCCACTAGACCTAAAGTATTTACCAGAGCTCAAAAAAGCAAAACCAGCCAATGGGGGTAGTCCTTTACCCCAGTCTAAGAAACGAAAAGGGTAGGGTATCAATAAGCAATCATATCCTATATCAAAAAGGGGGCGTAGAGGTATAATAAGGGAGCCTAATGAGGAAGGAAACCACATAGTGACTGATACTTTTACTGTTACCACTGTGAAGGAGTCTCCCCTATTATCTCTATCTCCACTGCAAGTCAGTGAGAGCACCGAGAGGTGGTAATATACTACATCTACCCCCAGAAGCAACACCTTACTGTATAGTATTGGCTAATGTACCTACATTGCCATATGGAGCAATGGAACTTTGGATCAATCTGAAAAATAAATAATTACATGAGATAAGCACAAGGACACATCTATCAAATCCTCTCTTTTCAGGGTTCAAAATGGTGAGACGGGCCAGTTGAATAGGGAGATCAAAAAAATCTGTAGTGGTTACTGTGGAGTACTATCATTTGGGTCACCGGATCTTGTTCAAGCAATACTAGAAAGGGTGGGTAACTGGTCCGTAGAACAAACGGGGATTAGCATCCTACCCCTTAGTTAATTTTTACAAACTGCACGTCTTCACCCAGTTTTTATTAGGGGAGAAAGTAGGGGGAGTGCGGAGACAGCATAGATACGCTATTCCAGTGAATAACTACTATGAGGTTTTCAATCCCTTAGTTGATAATGACTGACTGACCTCATTGAACGGAGGATCAGCCGTGGATGTAGGTGGCATAAGGGACAACTGGACTGTAACAACATCTAATGATCATCTGGAAGCTGAGGTGTACCCTGATTCCAAGTCTCCATGCAGGATAACTGTAAGGGAACCCCCGGAGAGATGTACCACTGGTAGTTGTTACATAGGGCAAAGGCTTAAATGGGACACTGATTCCAACGCATTTATCGTAGACCACTCAAGCATCGATAATGTATCAATCCTTGGGCTCCAGAGTAATTGTCACATTACTGAACCAGTTATAAGCAATCTGCAATCAACTGCAAACACTGATGTGTCAAATATTAATACCACTAGTACAGCTACAACTATACACTTGTTGCAATATCATCAAATACCATGACCGATTGATTCAATTGGTGACAATGATCCACCATGTATTGCAGATACCCATGGGTGCGTACCCATAGACAAAAATGAGGTAAATAACAGACTAACATTAATATCCTGGAACCTGGCGGGATCCAGTCCAAACTTCGAGACCCAGAATGGTTCTCCTACATAAGGAAAAACGATATCTGTGTCTTTCAAGAGACCTGGGCCGTAGATAGGGTGCAAATAAACGGCTATACCTCATATAGTGTGGAAGCCAACCCGCTCAAAACAATGGTTAGGGCTTGTGGTGGGCAGCTAATTCATGTAAAAAATACCCTAGCCTGCAAGTACAAGCAATTACCAATAAATTCACAAGATGTCATGGGAATTCAGCTTGCCTTCCCATCTGGCCTAACCTTGACCTTGTTTAATGTTTATGCTAGGTCAGAATCATATAGCAGCGAATCTCCTGTACTCTCACTGCTAGATGACTTGGTGGGAGTTTATCAATCTAACTCTAAAATTATAATTGCGGGACACTTCAATGATGCATTTGAACCCTCTTCCCTGCTAAGTGCTTTGCTCGAGGAAGAGGATGAACTATGGGGTATCCCTAACCTGGTTGCTGGCGAATATGGCAAAGTCCATCAAATGTCTCCCTGCAGATTGCTTCTATAATCACAGGCAGGAGCCTGAGGGCCTGTAATGGGAGAACTGTATCTGATATAGGAAGAATGGCCACTTTTAAAAGGGGTGCCTACACAAGTATTATTGATTACATTTTTGTTGACTTAAGAGTGTGGTCGATAGTGGAAGATATGATTATTGAACTAAGGACAGACAGCGATCAAAATTCTTTATTACTAAAAATGAGGGGCATGGATTTGGATAGGAATTTCTCTAGTCACATTTCTAAAATCCAAGAGCTGCATGTAACTAATAACCGCTGAAGAATCACTTGGCCTACAGTCCAATCTGATCAGAACTTATATACTAGAATATATAAGCTTTATGTATTGTTTTTAACTAACCTGTGTAGTAGTGTTGGAAGTTTACAACCCCCTGAAATAACGCATATTACATCGGTGCACCATGAGTTTTCAAAGCATTACAAACTATTTTTACTAAAATTAGTTCTAGTAGAAGGCCTGCTAGCATAGGGGAAAATAAACGGTTTAATAACGAATGCAAGAGAGCCAAGAAGGCTCTGCAACTTGCAGTCGAGAGGGCTCTAGAGCCGAAGTAACCCTGGCACGCAACAGTTATAAAGTAGCGATAAGTAAAGCGAAGCGAGACCATGCTGATCAAAACTGGCAAGATCCGGTCCTAGCAGCTCAGTGTAGAGATAGCCCGCTTTTTTTGCCATATCATCTCAAAGGGCAGCCTGGAAAATGCTTCCACTCTTAGTTATCATATCCAACCAGAGGCTTGGGTGGACCATTTTTCAAATCTCTATTCCAGGATGGAGGACCAGGGTAGTTTAAATACCCATAGGGCTGATCAAAATTCAGTAACTATTGCTCCTGTGGCGAATACAAATAACACAGTACTGACTTTCAGCCTAGAAGATACCCTGTCAGCGATCAACAGATTAAAGGCAGGTAAAGCCTCTGGCCCCGACCTGATACCGGGAGATTTGTACAAATTCGAATCTATGATATGGGCCCCGTACATTAATCTTTTGTCTAATTGCATAGTGGCTGGTGGGGATATTCCTGAAACCTGGAGGGGAGCCGAGATAATTACCATCTACAAAAAGGGCGTTGCAGCTATCCCCTCCAATGATAGACCCATCAGTCTGATAGACAGTTTACAAAAGATTTTTGCTAGACAAGTTTTAAATAAACTTCAAGGATGGGTTGACAATAACATGATAATGTCCACATTCCAGGTGGGTTTTCGTTCCAAAACAAGCATGTGTGACCAAGTTTTCATATTCACTCTATTAACATGGAAATATGTGCTACTCAGGAAACAGAAGCTATATGTAGCATTTGTGGATCTGCGAGCTGCATTTGATCTAGTACCGTGTGACTTGTTATGGAAGACCATGCTCAACCAAGGTGCCCCAGCGGATTTGGTAACTGTGATAGCCAGGCTCCACAAGGACAAAAATGCCCAGGTCAGATGAGGGAAAAATGGAGAATTAACAAAGATACCGATCCAGCGAGGGGTGCGCCAGGGGTGCGTCCTTGCCCCAACGTTGTTTTCTTTGTTCATTAGCGATGTGGTGAACCGATCGGTGGCCTGTAGGAATGACGCACCCTCCTTGAACGAAAAGTCCCTATCCTGCTTTTTGCCGATGACGCCCTAATAATATCTAAAACACCTATGGGCCTGCAAATTTTATTGGATAGCTTCCTAGAATTTTGTAGGGACAGGAAATTAGAACTTAACACCTCCAAAACAAAATATATGGTGTTTGGGAAAGTACGGGGAGGTCTACAGGAGATCAGTATCACACACGAACCTCTAGAACCGGTAAAAAACTTTGTTTACCTTGGCATAGGTTTGAATGAGTCACTCAGCTGTTAGCCGCTTTATATTTGCCTTCTGGATAATTCAACAGAAGTTTTTATCATAGCTTGTACTACTATATTTTATGTCTTATGTTGTATATGTACCCTATGCATTGCATATTATGGGAACGCTTCTTCTCTTTTTAATGTATCTGCAAGCAGTATTGCTTCCAGTAGGGAGCCTGTATATCAGCTGTTTTTATGTATTCTGACGTATGTTTTGCCGACTATTCCTAAAGGCCCCCTTTTTAATTGTGATTTGGGAATGTATTTGTATTTACACTCTTAAATTGTAAATCGATAATGTTTTTACTTTTTGTACACTTTGATGGTATTTGAACAAATAACCAAATAAAGTTATTTAATGATGATGATGAGTGGACTAAATTGAATTAAGAAAGGGTTCAACCTTCCGATTAAAATTAAAATCATTATCTATTTATATTTGTGAATTAAAGAACATATATCATCATTTATGTATTTGTTTGATGAATGCTTGTTTCTGTAATTTTTGCACTGTTTTGCATTTCAAATCACCGTAAATGCTTAGGTTGGGGTTCACGGCTTCCAGTAATGACTCAGCGGGGGGTCCCCTGATCCCAATAATGATTCATGGAAGGACCCTGAGTTCCAGTAATATTGGTGGTCCCCAGAAGTCAAAAGGTTAAAAGAACAACTGTTTTAAGGTATCTGTGACAATAGGTCAACTAGAGGGCAACTGAAGCTTTCCATACCAGGCATAACAATTATATGTGACCGTAATAGACTACGCCAACCAGTGCAAGAGCCTATCAGCTTAAATAAACGTGTTTGCTCCACTGGTCATATTTAGCCAAACCTCAAAACATTTTTATTCCATAAATGAATTTGATAGAAACCATTTAATTTACGGTCAACTCGAATTTTCCACCTGTGAATCTAAAAATGTATTTTAATCGGGGGCAGGGAGGTAATGGGGGGCGGAGATGACTTGTGTAACCACCTATTCAAAAAATGTCCAAGCTATTGAGTGCGAGGTTACGCCTTATTGAGGCTATTAAGATAAACCAAATTAATGAGCCCTCTCTGGGAATATGTACAGTAGCAAGAGGATGAAGACACTAAATTATCTTGTTGATGCTTATTTTTGGAGCTGAAGTTTAGTTTCTGCAAGCTGCCATGGAACCAGCTTGTCACAATGCCAGTCCCAGAGATTCTGAGTCTTTTGATAATTACTTAGATCATAAGAACAAATGAGTAGTATTGTATATTGGAAAAGTTTATTGTTCCTGTAGGTTACCATACCTTAAGCGCGTTCCCATGGGTCTGCTTTCCCTCCTGCCAAATTTGCTTGACTAGAAATATGTGAAACCGAGTTTAGATACTAAACCCCCCATATAATAAACACTTGTGCCTCAGTACAGCATGACACACTAGATATTTCCTACACTAAAGATGGGCACTGTAGTTAAATGGTAGTGAAATAGCTCAGTAAATTGAGCTTTGTTGGGAGCATCCATTTGTAATCTACAGCTAACCATATCGATTCCTACCCTGACCAACTGAGTCTCTTATGCTTATGGGGTTAATACAACCAGTGGCATTACATTTCATAGCATTAACTGCTTATACAGCACTATAGAACGATAGTGGTAGCAAGGTACATTTAAAAGAACAACCGCTATTCCTCTTAACCCCTTCCATGCTCATGAGGCACGGTTGAGCTGTGCTTATGACGAGTTGACCGTGTCATGAACAATGATAAATACCACTTTGGAGCACAGGAGGGGAAAACCCCCTAGCAGCCAAGGTGTTAAACATGAAGCCCTAATTAGAGCTTTAATTGTTTCCCTTCTTTGAGGGTCCCTCAGCTTGTCTTGGCGGTGTCTCATACTACAGCACAAAACCCACTGTGCATCAGAGCGAGGCCGGCTATCCTTAACATGCTAAGCCACGCGTTCAAAACTGCACAATTGCATAACCATTTATCTTATGCTACTATTTAATTGTAATTACCACTTTAAGGATAAAAGGACTGGTATTGCCAATGTGCGTCACAATGTTACTTCACTTAGAACCGGCTGAAAATTAATTATGAAACCCAAATTCTCAAATGTTTTTGCGAACCTTGGCATGGCTTCAGTGACCAAAAACTGTCATTTGGAAGGACACATTCCCTTATCTGATTCAGAGTGAAGAATGGTAGGGTTTACTAGCACAGCATTTCTGTCAATATAGCAGAATTTCTGTAAGGCTAAATCTTTGACTGAGACCAGCTCTGGTGTTGTCCATCTTCAAAATGCAGTGACCACCCATTACTCACAGGTTTCTGTGTGTTCATGAACAATATGAAGGTCGTTTCTCAAGCCAAATGTATATTTATTTCTATTGAAGAGTAAAGGTGTTTTAAGGATGCAAATGGTCAGGCCTCCGAAACTGTATGGGTAGAGGGGAAGTGTCTTCTCCAGAGGGAGAACTATATTCTCTTCAGTGAAAAAACATGGACATTAACTTCAAGTGGAATAGCATGTCAGTTACACTTATGTAACAGTGTACACCTATTCCAATCTTGTAGATTGAAATACCTAGTTTGGTGTAAACTCCTTGAGATGTGCAACAGCCACAGGTTTCTAGAAGTAGTTGTGGAATTTATTGTGATTTCCTAAAAAGTCAGAAATGTTCTCTAAATGCAGGAGAAAACCAAGGACAAACACATTTCCAACTTTTCTTTGAAAACCTTTGTGCATTGGGCCTGAATGTATTCATGTGTTTCGAACAGGAGATTATCAGTTTTCTTTTTGGATGTATTTTATATGTTGGCAGATGCCTCTATCAGTTGTCATTTTGGAGTGTAAAAAAAGGTTAATTGGCATGAAGAGAACAAAGAATCTGGTGGTCATGGCATATGATTCATATTTTTCCGAGCCTACAGGCTGGATCTGTGGGTACTGGTAAAGGAAAAGCTGCCAGCAGTAAGTTGTGGTGCACCTATGAAGATGAAATATCAAGGAGAGAGGTAGGGAGAGTATCTGACACTCTTGTTCCCCGGTCAATAATCAATAAACAAAAGAAGAGTGTCTGGGAGAAAAAGGAAGAAGAACCATGCTTGGAGCTCATTAACAACCACACTAGGATGTTTAGGAAGGCCCTCACTCACCACCTAGTGATGGCATGCCTCATCATCGGGCCCCACCAAAGAGACCGAATGTCTCTTTGGTGTGCTGCAACGCCAGGATTACTGCGGAGCTGGATGGTGAATATAGGGCGTGTTGAGTGGAAATGAAAAATTAGTGAGTGATGAGGGTATTTTTTTTTTTTTTAAATTGTCAGTAGTGTATCTGAAGCAATTTTATTAATGATCACTAAAGACAAAAAGTATAAAATATATTTAAGGATCCAGTCCACTTTTAATTGAATGGTGGGATCCTAGAGAGTAGTCAACATGTTTCTTGCCATCGAAACGGTGTCAATTTACCCGGCAATTCTTCAGGACTGGGTGTGGTAAACCCTGGCGGTATGGGCACTCTAAGGCCCACCCTTACCTAGGGACGTGAGATGTGAAAATTATAAAAATGTGAAAAAAGTGCAAAAAAAATTAGGAATAAAGATTTAATTCCTAATTACTCCTGGTTTAGGAGGCTTCTACTGATCGTTTCTGCACCTGAAAGATAAGGGACAGAGACACATAGATAGAACAGGACAAACATTTAGAATTACTCCTTGTTGCCAACAGTTTTTATGGTTTATTACTAATTTTTTTTGCACTTTTTTCACATTTTTATAATTTTCACATCTCACGTCCCTAGGTAAGGGTGGGCCTTAGAGTGCCCATACCGCCAGGGTTTACCACACCCAGTCCTGAAGAATTGCCGGGTAAATTGACACCGTTTCCATGGCAAGAAACATGTTGACTACTCTCTAGGATCCCACCATTCAATTAAAAGTGGACTGGATCCTTAAATATATTTTATACTTTTTGTCTTTAGTGATCATTAATAAAATTGCTTCAGTTACACTACTGACAATTTTTATAAAAAATATACCCTCATCACTCACTAATTTTTCATTTCCACTCAACACGCCCTATATTCACCATCCAGCTCCGCAGTAATCCTGGCGTTGCAGCACACCAAAGAGACATTCGGTCTCTTTGGTGGGGCCCGATGATGAAGCATGTCATCACTAGGTGGTGAGTGAGGGCCTTCCTAAACATCCTAGTGTGGTTGTTAATGAGCACCTATGAAGATGGCATACATGAGAGCAAAGAACCATTTACATACCCAACCTTGTGTTCTCTAATTTCAGGAAACCAAGATAGCCAAAAATGAGGTAAATCGGTTGGCAGCTCTAGCGGAGAAAGAGAAGAAAAGCTGTCTTGAGCTGTCCAGGAAGCTAGAGGAGTTCACTGCTGACATGACAGAAGCCCGTAACCTACAAAAACAATATTGTGTCACTCTAGCAGATAAAGACAAGTAGGTTCCTTTTTAATTCGTAGACCTTTTAGCGGTTTATAGATCATGTTTTATTTCTGCTGTTCTACTTTGATGAACACTAATCGAATTGAATGTTACAGCCCAGGTTTGTGTTTGTTGTCTTGGGATGCACACTCAGGGTAGCAGTGGGCATGGCAGATACTGTCCAATTTAATGTACTATTCTAACTACATGTCCTAAAATCTTTGGTAAAAATGCAACTTTCCCAAAAATAGTTAATTATGCTTAAGTATCATTCTAACTGGAGTAGCCAGGAATATTTTTGTGAAAATTACAAATTCCTCATGTGTTTTATAAAAAGGACAACATTTAATGGTAAAATGGTAATTTTGCATCGACTAAAGTGCTACATTGAGGGAGCAGCTTAAGACAACAAGCATTTGCAATGCAATAGGTCTCGCATTAGGAAAGTTTGAGCTATTGGTATTGTAAATGGCAACGTTTTTATTTATGTGTTGGTTTTGAAAATAGCTAAATTAATAGCTTTGTCATTTACAATGCCAATAGTTTTAACTTTCGCAAATGTGACACCTATAGCATTTGTAATGCAATATGTGTTGTATTTACGTGACTTAGATGTATTGATATTACAAATAACAATGACTTTTAATTTTTTTAAATAATTAATACTTAAATAAAAGTTATTGTAGTTTATAATGGCAATAGCTTAAACTTTTGTAAATAACTTTTGTGAAGATTATGTTCAGTGTATTTTATTGGGAAGGAAATCCAAGAACAGAAGTGAATTATTAACATCTTTTTGTGACATTTGTAATAAAGCTTGAAACATTTAGAGAACATATTTGAACCAGTTGTTGTTAAATGGTTGCACAGATTGATCCTGTGGTGACGCTGAGTGATGTTGTGGTGGTGACGAGTGATGCTGTGGCGTTCAGAGATGCTGTGGTAGCGCATAGTGATGTTGTGGTGCCCCTGAGTGATGCTGTGGTGTTGCTGAGTGATGCTGTGGTGATGCAATAGATAGATAGAGTGAGTGCGATAGATAGCTAGATAGAGTGAGGGCGATAGATGGATAGAGGGTGGGCGATAGATAGATAGAGGGAGGGCGATAGATGGATAGAGTGAGGGAGATAGATAGATAGATAGATAGATAGATAGATAGATAGATAGATAGATAGATAGATAGATAGATAGATAGATAGATAGATAGATAGATAGATAGATAGATAGATAGATAGATAGATAGATAGATAGATAGATAGATAGATAGATAGAGTGATGGCGATAGATAGAGTGAGTGTGATAGATAGACAGATAGAGTGAGGGCTATAGATAGATAGACAGATAGATAGAGTGATGGTGATAGATGGATAGAGAAAGGGCAATAGATAGATAGATAGAGTGAGGGCGATAAATAGATAAGAGTGAGGGCAATAAATAGATAAGAGTGAGGGCGATAAATAGATAAGAGTGAGGGCGATAGATAGATAGATAGATAGATAGATAGATAGATAGATAGATAGATATATAGATAGATAGATAGATAGATAGATAGATAGATAGATAGATAGATAGATAGATAGATAGATAGATAGATAGATAGATAGATAGATAGATAGAGTGAGGGCGATAGATAGAGTGTGGGCGATAGATAGATAGAGTGAGGGCGATAGATAGATAGAGTGAGGGCGATCTATAGATAGATAGATAGATAGAGTGAGGATGATAGATAGAGTGAGTCCGATAGATGGATAGCTAGAGTTTAGAAACAAAACCATGAAGAGATCAAACTATTTCTTTTTTATTTTTACAGGTAAATACAAAAAAACTAAAGGCAACAACATTAAGGGGGAACAAGCAGGAAGTGGGATAAGGGAGGGGGTGGCAAATGGTGAGCACTTTCGCGGCCACTTTGGTGTTCTCATTGGCCACGCTTCTTACTAAGAACATCAAAGCAGCCGAGAAAGTGCTCCCAAAGGCTGCAGGCTGACAAATGATGCGCGCGCCCGGCGCACATGCACTGTTCCTCCTCCGCCTGCAGCCTTTGGGAGCACTTTTTAAAGTCCCTTACTATAATCTTGCAGAGCAACGTATGCACGTTGGCTCAGCGAGAACTAAACAGGGACAAAATCAAAGAAAAAGGAAAATAAACACACAGATGTGACACCTGAGATTGCAGTGGGCAGAACAGCAGACTCCTAAAAAGACTCACGGGACACGTACTTTGTTTTTAATTTGTATACAAAATAATGAACAGTCTCTGAAATACATTTCCAAACTATGGAGATGCATTAGGCATGGAAAAAGGAACAGATCGACTTCAGCCACAGATGCCCAGGTAGTCATTAGTCATTACTCTGAAGTCAATGCAAGGACCTAAAGTCTACTTATCGAATTAATTGATGTAGGTGTAGAATGTTGCTCTAGCTTCAAATGACATCTGGGGTTTGACTTAATCTTCGGCATAAAATATGCTGCCAGAAGTTAAAAAACCTTTATAGCTATAGCCCATTCAGCAGAATCCATCAATGAGAACAGGTCAGATGCCAAGCATGCACATATGAATTATATGTTATTCTAATTTATGTTATGGTGTATTTGCTGTACGCATTACCAATTAGAGTGCATTATTAGTTGAAGAAAGGTGGGCATGGTCTGCTGAGGTTCCAGATAGCCACTACATTCCACTCCCGCTTTGTGCCCTCTTTTTCCACCTACTGAGCCGTTTCTAGCCGCCATGTGCTCATTGAAGCATCAGGCCACGAATTGTACATATGGTAAGAAGCGTTGTGACTGCCTAGAATCGACATAATCAACTAGCGCAGCATGAGCTGAGGGGACTGCCCACCCACATCCCACCACCCACCCTTTTGAGTGGTATATACGCGCTCACCCATATGCAGCTGGTGTCTGCCGAGGTACTTCTAATCAGCCCTACCCAGTGACCTAGGCAATGCCAATGCTGGGGGTTATACTGGCAGAAATTATTCAGGGTAGTACCATAGTGGGACCAGAGCCACTGTAAGACGTAAAGTGGCTCCAATGATGCCTTAGGGGGTGGAGAGGTGAGATTCGGGAGAGAACATTGCAGTTGCAACATCTCCAAGCTCTCCCTGTGGCCTGGATATACATCTAACATCTTCGGGAACCGGAGAGTGAAGCACACGCTGGCTGGTGTTTGAAGTGATAGGCGGATCAGTCCTCTGGGCTCTCCAAACAGCACTATGAATAATCAGTCCGCAAATGATGAATTCTTGATATGCTTTCTTGCCTGGGTGTGACAAGGCTCATAAGAAAAATAAGTTTTTCTGTGTGTGCATATCAGCTCATATGTGGCAGCAAATGAAGATGACATGGAAGAGAGATTAGTCTGATTCAACCACCAAGATCAGCACTCTGGAAGGCAATGAACGCGAGCTCAAACAGATAGTGGCATAAACACTTTTAAAAACTGTTCAACATCGCCCTAAAACGTATTAAAACAAGAATTGGTTTTGCTTATGTGAAAATCTATTGGCTTTGTCAATGTTTTTTTTAACATGCTGTACAGCAGTCGAGCTGCTTTGCAACATGGCTCAAAGTATTAAAAAAAAAGTGATATGGCACCATCAATTCTGACCACGCCATAGAGCATTTTATATTGACCTAAAGCCATATCGAACAGCAGATCAACTGCTGTGCAGCATGTAAAAACAAAGAAAGTCATTATCACAGCATGCCGACAGGCATCCCACGCTGCTAACTAATAGCACCTCTCCCGGAAAGGACCTATAATTAACAAAGCAGGTCTTCCAGAGAGGAGCACTCTAATTGAATAAACTCGCAAAAGCTGTTCATGTGAAGCACGTTCACAGACCATAATCTGCTAGTGGGAAGCGCGTTTACACAGTTTGCTACCTCGTACTTTTTGTTTGCTTTCGATACTTGCACAAGTGCCACCATTGCCTATGTAACGTTTGTTCTTGTGTTTGAGCGTCCTCCATTTATTGCAGTATTATACCTGTACTTGTTCTTTGTACGCTTTTGTAACCTGCACACATGTCACTTTTTCCTCCTGTAATGCATCGTTTGCTACCACTTGTACTATGTTCACTCATGAGTGTCACTTTTGCCTCATGTAATGTAACTTTTTAAATGTGTTCACTTGTATTGTTCTATTATATCAGTTCTGTTCCTGTTTAACACGGCAAAGCTTTGGAACTCGCTTCCCCTAAAACTACGCGCTGAGCCCTGCACACTGCGTTTCCGCAAAGGTCTTAAAACCTTTTTGTTCCCTGTATAATGTGTCTATTCTGTTCCCATTACCATCGGATGTTGTCTGGAAAGCGCCGGGATGCCCAAGGGTAGCTGCGCGCTATATAAGATTTTAAATAAATAAAATAAATAAAGCGCTCTGACACCTTCGGGTAAAGTCCGCGCTATATTAAAACGCATAAATAAAAAAAACTAAAAGAATACAATGGGCAGCTTGCTGCTTGAATGGGGAGGGGTGGGAGAGACGCGCACGCATTGTGGGTGTGCACATTGGCGTGGCCTGCGGCTCATGCCCAGTGGCTGCGCCTGCAGGCTTCACCGTGCTGAGGTCGGTGTGTGCTGCGCAGGTCGTGCGGCCCAGGGAGGGAGACGCCGGGGCAAGGACACATGGCGTGCCGCGGTTTGCAGAGGACTCGGAGGTGGGAGCCGCAGAGGTACTGCTACTGTGGTCGGGGGTGTTGTGGGGGATGCCGGGGTGTACTGTAGTTGCGGGGGAGGACCGCTTTGCTGTGCGGCAACAGGGGCTGCCGTGTCGTTGAGACGAATTTAAGGGGCTCTGCTGTTGGAATGCGGTGGTGGGGGGCTCATCCTCAGCGCGGGAGTGGTGGAGAGTGCCACCATTGCCTATGTAACGTTTGTTCTTGTATTTGAGTGTCCTCCATTTATTGCAGTATGACACCTCTACTTGTACTTTGTACGCTTTTGTAACCTGCACACATGTCAGTTTTCCCTCCTTGTACTTTGTTCACTCACGATTGTGACTTTTGTCTCATGTAATGTAACTTTTTCTTTTGTAATTTGTTCACTTGTAATGTTCTCTTATATCAGTCCTGTTCCTTTTGTGAAGCGCTCTGAAACCTTCGGGTAAAGTCCGCGCTATATAAAAACGCATAAAGGAAGTAATAAGTAAAATTACATGGGGCGTTGTGGTGTGGGACGGGACGGTGGTGGGTGCGGAGATGGGCAGTGGCGCTGTCGGGCCCTGGAGGTGAATGTAGAGTGAAGCTTCTGCCACATGGCGCCGCCCGCTCACGAAACAGAGGGTTGTTGTCTCCGGAGTGGTCTGATGGCTGTGGTTGTGCATGTGTCTCCGGAGTGATCTGGTGATTGTGGTTATCCATGTGTCTCTGGAGAGGTCTGGTCTGCTGAGTGCTGCCGCGTCTTCCAGGGCGCGTTCACACTGTTGACTCAACCCTGATTGGCTTGCGCCATCTGTCCACGCTTTGTGGCAGGCGCGTCTCGCGTGCGCGTCCACAAAGCAGAATCTGCAAGAATCTGCGCGTGACCCGGTCTGTCTCCCTTGAGAGGCATCTCGATGACAATAGGTCTCCAGAGCGAGACCTAAAAACCTAGCAACATGCAGAAAACAGGTCTGCTCTTCTTAGACAGAACCTGCTTCAGGTTTGCCTATCTCCTGTATAAAATCTCCAAAGGCACTGAATCTGCCTTTAAAGAGATGGCAATCCCACATTCTGTTATGTCTGTCATGCTTAATTTCATATGGTAAGTTGAAGATTCCAACAAAGGAAGGCGGTTCTGCTGAGTTATCAGAACCTTTTCCGCAGTCTGATGTCTATTTTGGGCTAATGTAGAGCCAGACTCATCTCAGGCTTCCCGGACATGACCACGCTTTCTCAGCCCAAGAGTGTAATTTTGAGATGCATAGGTTAAGCAGTTGCTACACAATTATTGCTGATGTACCTCAGAGCAATTCGTTGTATTCTTGTAACGTTTCAAAATATTTATGCCTTTAGTTTTAGTTAGTGTTAGTAGCAGAACCTCTGCACCTGTTAACACTCACTGTTAGTAATATGCTGCTGCTTTGACTTCTGAATACAGGATCAACATTTAAAAATGCCTCACCATCTATAGTTTTATTTGATATCATGCTTATTGCTTTTGTGTATCTGTGAAACAATATATAACAATTCCTCTGCACCTGCTATTGACGATCTCCTACTGGACATGTAACATATCCTCATTAAAAACAAGGTAATGAGCATATGTGGTGGGGTAGCTACTGTGTATGCCAATTATATCTCTTACAAAGAGCTGCAAAGGTCATCTACTGGCTTATCATAGTACCTCTTGTCTTAATGTGTCCCCAGCTGAATCCCAAAAAGCGTTTGTGCTCTAATTTTCAAGCACCAAAACAATATTCCTCACGCTAATTGCTCACCTTCACCCAGGATGTTCTACGTATCTTAAAACGTGCTGTAGCATTGCTGGGCCGATTTTCTTTTTCCTAATGAATTTCTTTGGTATTTTTAACCACTGTCTTGGTCCTCCGATGGACCTTGTTTTGTTCTGAGAGAGGTCAGATATAAGAGTTCCAACAGTCATTCAATGAGGACCGGGAATTGGATAACTGGTCTACAAACTAGAAATCGTATTCATGTAAATTACTCTCAGAACAATGCTATAAATATATAGAATTACCACTGCAAGCCCAAATCCCCTAAAGAAATGTAGGTGAGCCAGAATCACAACACCAAGAACTCAGTTAAAGCTATTCAAAATACTAGGAGTAGTATATGATGTTCTCAGATCTCTATAATATCATCTCTCCTGATCATTTGTAAACTCACATTAAGAATGCACATTCAGTTTGAAATAAATAAATCATGATAACTGAGTCAATATGGAAATTTGTGTCTGATTTATAAGGTTAAAGAAAGAAAAGGCATCAGTAAATTTGCATCAGTTATAGGACAAATTTGTCAAAGTCAATTGATATACCAAAGCTCAAGAGTTCAGAAAAACACATGAATATGCCAGTTTGAGCAGTCTCCCACAGAGAAAGAGACTACTACGTGCATATGGTGTATGCGCCAATTAGGAAAGGAAGCGAGGTGAGACCACATCAGGCAAGTCAAGATCAAGATTGCCAAGAAAGTTCAGCAAGTCTTCAACACACAATTCATCTGAACACCAAATGTATGGTAATAGGTAGAAGCCTATCCATCAGAATCCAGTCAGCATAAAATGTGAAAAGCCAGCCAGGAGAGAGATCCAGCCTGCAAGCCAGCAAGCCCAGTAGAAACCAGCAGCCGACCCACACTTGTCCTTCACATCGCGCAATATTATATTCTTAAAGTTCTGGAGGTGACATCTCCTGGAATCACCTTATTGGGTCAAACCAATCAGTTCATTCATCTCTTCATATAGGATGAGTGTCAGGCAACATGAAGAAGACAACAAATTTAGAAAAATAGGTGGGTCAATTACGCAGTCCTTAAGCAATACAATATGTGAAAAGTCTCAAAAATGCTCCTTTAGCAAGAGCGCATGAGCAATTCAAGGGGACAGTTTCACACATAGATGGTCCTCACTGTAACTAAAATGTAGCAAAATATCTTGTACAGTACATGAGAACTCAGGAAAGAAAACTCAGTTTCATGTTATTTGGCATATTGAGAAATTCTCCTACAATCAGTGGATTTAGCAATGTCATGAAACTTCACGTATGCAGTCAGGCCCAGAATATTTTAAGCTAATATAACATAAAACAGATATAATTATTAACCATACATTCATAGAAAAGATAAAGATGTCCTAATTCTAGAATCAAGCTGATGCATTAGAAATCATTTAGTAAGGTTACAAATAATATGAGTCAGTATGGTACACTACTACCAACCAGAGTGCATGTTTCAAAATAGATTTTAAGATTTTCATTTTAGATGTATAATATTAGTAAAAATGTGAAATAAAAATCTCTAAAAGTTCCAAGGATGCATTGTTAATTTGGTACGTGTAACACCTACTTTCTCTTTGTTATTTCAGTGCACACTTTTACGCACGCAAAAGAAAGGTTTGGGGTAAAATTCAGCATTATAATCAGGTTAAATCATAATATTTGATTAGTTCTCAGTAGTTGTACACATATATAAATTAAAATAAAGAATGATTAATGGTACACTTTACACGTTTCCTAACACCCATTAATAAAATATAGTACTTTCTCAATTAGTAAATCAGTCTCTATTATGTAAAAAAAAGATTCCATCTAGACTACATCTTTTTCTGCATGGTTTTACAATGCTGTTACTAAAATTCTCTTGTCTTCTCGTGTTTCTTGAATGCGTAGTTGGTGCACAATTATTTTTTTATCTCTATAATGTCATAATTGGTTTTTCATGTCATTAAAAGTTTAAATGTGATTCACTCTCCAACAATTCCCCCTTTAATGGCAAATCAAGCCATCACACTCTTATCTTTATCCCATTTGATGTCCCTTTATAGTTCTGTGGTTCTCATGAGCTTTATTCTAGACTGTTCTAAAGTTTTAATGTCATCATAATATCCACATTATCTATCTTCTAATTCTATCTCAACTCTTTTTCTCTTCAACTCTTGCCTCTTTGTTTGTTTTTATGCATCTATATATCTTGATAGAAATAATTAGCTTTAGTATGCAACCAGCAATTGTTAACACAGGTTTTATAATCTGTCCCAAAAGTCCACTTCCCGAGTTAGCAAACCATTTTCCCATTGCAGAAAATCCTTTCCCAATTGATTCCCATCTACCATTAGCGTTTAATCCACTCAAAACTTTTTCCAGGTGTGTAATATTAGTAATGTACATTTTCAAATGTTTAATGTTAATCTGAGTTGTAGTTGCAACATTGTTACACTTTCTTAATTCAACTGACTCTGCCTTCCATTGTGAGGAGGACATCTAAAGCAAAACGGTTTTGGAGCACCATAGACCTCATAAGAATCATTTCAGTATCCATGGCTAAGAACCCACCCTCAGTACCAGTTGACAATCTGCCAAAAACAGTAGAGAGTCTCTGAATTTTGTAAAAATGTAGTATCCCCCCAATGGATGGAATTATTGCACCGAATATATCTCCTATTATTTCAGCAGCACTTGCACCCCTTTTTAGTCAGGTATGTTTCACTTTATTGGTTTCATCAGAATAATCCACATAATACATTATTGGAAAAAGCAATTTCCATGTAGCAAGATCGGTACCATTTTTAGGCAACCTGTAATAGGTATTTTTCCCACAAATATAGCCAATCCCTGGAAATACAGGATCTACAACCCCCAAATATTGTCCCCAACCACCTACAATTTGGAAAGTGGGATCACATTTGCAGGAACCAACAAAATTTTTGCTACATTCAGTTTTATGCCGTAATATACATATTTCGCCTTTATATTGCCAGTCTAAAGCAATTGAAGCTTGTGTTCCTGTCTGTTTAGGTTCAGATTATTTAATAGCCCCAGGTTGGATTTTCGTATGATTTGCAACTTTACCCATAATCTCTCTATGCCTGTCTTCAATTGAATCTATATGTTTGTTTTCTACTTTATGTAGGAGGCATGTTAGATTATGTTAATGTGCCTAAGCAATGTCTGAGCTTTGAGTGGGTTTGAAAGATTCCCCCATTATTTCAGGACTTTGTGTATCAGGACCAGGATTTAGGTGTTTTCTTACAGCTACTAAGAAGACTAAGTCACAGTTAACTTTTGTTTGCAAAGTTCAACTTGAGCTCAACGGTTTCTCAGGGTGGTATATTTAAACTTGAATAGTTAAGCAAAATGGTGTGATATGCTTTTTCCCAATCATTTAATGCCAAGTAAGTCCACTCTGTTGCAGTGTATTAGCGACCTGGTTTATTCGCTCTTTTGACCCTTCTCATTGTCTCTTTGTCTTTTGGGGCCAACGGTCTCCATTTACTACACGCATTTCAGATGCACTATTCCCTTCTTTTGGTTCAACATCTCACCTAGTCAGCTCTTCTTCTCGTGACCCTTTTGTACCCACAGGAGCTGACTCTCTCGGACCCTCCTCAGGACCAGTGCTAAGAGCTCCAGTAGCTGGAGCCCCCATACAGTTTAGCTAACCTGAGATGGCTGACTCACTGTAACCACTGGCACATCCGAAACAGGCATTGTATCTTCAAGGGGACATGGGACTCTGCGAGTGTGAGCAGCGTGTACCCATTTTGGAAGACCACCACATTTAACAACAGTTGTGGTTACCAGAATCACTTGGAATGGCACACACCAACAGTGTTCCAGGCACGATTTGCACTCATGATTCTTCACCAGGACCCAGTCACTGGGGATGAGGTCTTGGCACTGCTCACCAAGTACCATATCAGCCAGTCCTTTACAATAATTAAGCACCAATTAATCTGTTATTTTGACTAATTGATTTGTATGGACTGCAGGCTATCTCCTAGCCCTCCCCATGATGATTTCATTCCAGGACTATACCGTTCTTCGCAAGCTCATCAAGACAAGAGGAAAAGCATCAGGCCATTTCCGAGACGTTGAAGCACATACCTTTGCCAACCTGGACTTTAATGTTCCATTAACTTGCTCCACTATGCCAGAGGCTTCTGGACAATAAGAACAATATAGCTTCTGATCAATTTGTAATGCTGCCCATAACATCTTCAAGACCTCATTCCTGAAATGTGTCCCTCGGTCTGACTCTAAAGAAGTCGGATATCCAAAACGCAGTATAAGCTCCCTTAATAACAGATTGGCCACAGTTAAACTGGTATATAGTCATGTGGGGTAAGTCTCTACCCACTGGCAGAAAATGTGTGCAATCACAAGAATATATCTCAGACCATTGAAATGAGTCATCACAATTAAATTAAGTTGCATCCTATTAAATGGTGCTCTAGATCTTCCTACATGACTCATTGTAACTGGTGTTCTTTTGCCTTTGTTATCGTCATATATATTCAGACTTATCTTCTAGTCTCTTCGTGCTACCTGCTCTTACCCATCCCTGTCTTTCCACATCTGGTACTTCATCCTGTAATGCCTTCACTTCATCCCAGGTCTCTATTGTTGAAAACAATCAGTGACATCAGTGTTTTCTCTGAGGGGATCTCCATTGCAGGTGTAGGAATTTAAAGCGCAATAGCATGGATTGATCCGCATAGCGGTTGCCGACTGTGGCATAATCACTGCCCTGCCGAGGGGCAGCTCACTTCACCACAGCAATCTGGGCAGGCAGTGGTAATGACAGCAGAAGCTTCCTCACGCTTCCCCCATTTTGAATGGGGTTTTGTGACAATGCCATACACCCACGCTGAGACCACAACTGCCCAAAGTCATGTACAACGTTAAATCCATACTGACTATCTGTGAAGATCGTAACTCGCAATTTGTAAGATAAATTACAGGCTTGTGTTAAAGTGATCAACGCGACCACCTGGGCAGAGTATACACCCTACAACTGGGAACTTTTGATCACACCTGCAACCGTACACACAGAATAAGCAGCTTTCAGATTTCATTCCACATCACACAGACAAAATCTGTCAATAAACGGCACATGATCAGATTCGGGCAACAGAGTATATAAACTATCCGGCCTCAATTTTGTGCACAGTTCAGTCACATACAAGCAATCATGATCTGCTTCATCGACCACCATCTCATGTCCAGGTAAAGGCATCAAAGTTGCATGATGATTCATACTCATACACATCATCAGAGTTACATTTTCCGCTCCCAAAATAACCTGCTCATATTTGGTGAAACGGCTGCTAGTGAAAGGTTGCGTTCGAGTTTGAGTAAGCAAAATCTAAACGGAATGTGGCACATGTACTTTCAACGGATGTCCCATCACAATGCTCTCACTCCATTACAGGCTTACACATGTTGCAGCAACAGCTTTAAGGCATCCAGGAAGAGCAGCAGCTACTGTATCAAGAGTAGCTGAAATATATGCCACAGGTCTAAGCGCAGTACCATGCATATGAGCTAGCACTGACAATACGCATCTTTCGTGCTCATTGCAAAACATAGTAAAGCTTTTGTTGTAGTAGGGCATCCCCAAAGCTGGAGCTTAACAAAGTCTCTCTCGCAGTTCATTAAAAGAACGCATGCATTCATCATCCCAAGGCACCTTATCTGACACTTCTTAGTGAGTAAGCCTTTGAAGAAGCGTTGCTGTCAAAGAGAAATTGAGAATCCATTGTCGACAATAGCTAACCATTCCTAAAAACATGCAGACTTCCTTTTGTGTATAAGGCGGATTGATCTTTAGAATCACAGTAATTCTGTCTTGCGACACTTTTCTGGCTCCCTTCTCAATGTGATGTCATAGATAAAGAACATTCTTTTTGCAGAACAACAAGTTGTATAGTGACACTTTATGTCCATTCTCTGCCAAGTTATTAAATAATGCGATGGCGTCCCATATGCAAGCCTACTGAGTACAATATGCTACTAGCAGGTCGTAAATACACTGGATAAGGACCAAGGGATTTGGCATAACTAATGACTCCAGATTCTTTTTCAAAACCTGGTTAAAAATTGGGGGTGTTGCCAGGTCCCCTTGAGAGACTTGGCTCCATTCCAAGACACAATTTCTGAGACGGACAGCAATTAAAAATGTACAGTCATCATGCAAAGGAGTGGAAAGTAAGGCTTGACACAAATCAAAGACAGAAAGCCATTCAGCTTCACATGGATTCTAGAAAAGAATCATAGCTGTGTTTTGCACAACAGGACAGAATGGAACTACAGTCTGATTAACTCACTGAAAATCCTTTACTATTCAAAACTTTCCATTCAGTTTCTGCAAACCCATAATGGGAGAGTTACACAGACTTCACGGTATTTCCTTGAATTCCTTGAGCAATCATTTGATCAATTAATAGAGTGATCCCTGCAATTGTTTCTGCACTCAAATTATACTGAGACATTCGAGGGAATTCAGCATTGGGCTTCACAGTAATTAGTCTCTAATAAAAGAGAGAGGGACCCCAAAACCAAAGGGAAGGGGTTCCGTGAACGACTATAAGTCAAAAAAGAAATTCCCTTTGGGCAAATGAACACAGAACAGCTAGTTCTTACGGACCAAACACATAAAAATACAACAATATATAACACATGAACACATAGGAAGCAATGTAAACAGAATTAAAACCAAGTGGAAACACTCAAGTAAAATTAATCTAAACAATTTATTAGTATACACTATATTTGTTAAAAAATGGGAAACATACAAAAAACGGAAAACATATACAGTCAATTAATGAAACATTCCAGTAAACAAAGGAGGTACAGGTTGAGGACTAAATTCATATAATAATACTGAATTGTCCTCTCTTTCTTGACCATGTATTACTCCTTTATGCATCGACGCGTTTCGGTGGTGAGTACAGAGTTAAACCACCTTCATCAGGACAGTAGAGATAGTTGTTTCCCAAAAATTCTCGATAAAAATCAATAGGTTAGAATAAGGGGTATTCAGCCTCCTTTCACACTGGGAAGATATACGTCCTGCGAAATATCCTCCTATTTATAAAGTTTAAAAGGTCGTAGTTTTTTAATGGCGTAAGCTTGACACGCGGTATATGTGTCTCATATGTTGGGACATTATTAGTATAAAATAAACCCGACAGAAGGCAGTCTTCGTATTTTTAATTTTTAATTTCCTTCAAAGGTCAGAGCCCGCCGAGATTCAGTCGTGTGTCTCCTATTGGCGATACCGGAAAAAGCGTCCCGCGTGTCTGTCAATACTAATCCTCTGCAGAGGATTAGTATTGACAGACACGCGGGACGCTTTTTCCGGTATCGCCAATAGGAGACGCACGACTGAATCTCGGCGGGCTCTGACCTTTGAAGGCTCCGGTTTTTATTTATATTAAAGCTTTCACCCATATCGCTCGTACAAGAAGTCAGGAAATTAAAAATTAAAAATACGAAGACTGCCTTCTGTCGGGTTTATTTTATACTAATAATGTCCCAACATATGAGACACATATACCGCGTGTCAAGCTTACGCCATTAAAAAACTACGACCTTTTAAACTTTATAAATAGGAGGATATTTCGCAGGACGTATATCTTCCCAGTGTGAAAGGAGGCTGAATACCCCTTATTCTAACCTATTGATTTTTATCGAGAATTTTTGGGAAACAACTATCTCTACTGTCCTGATGAAGGTGGTTTAACTCTGTACTCACCACCGAAACGCGTCGATGCATAAAGGAGTAATACATGGTCAAGAAAGAGAGGACAATTCAGTATTATTATATGAATTTAGTCCTCAACCTATACCTCCTTTGTTTACTGGAATGTTTCATTAATTGACTGTATATGTTTTCCGTTTTTTGTATGTTTCCCATTTTTTAACAAATATAGTGTATACTAATAAATTGTTTAGATTAATTTTACTTGAGTGTTTCCACTTGGTTTTAATTCTGTTTACATTGCTTCCTATGTGTTCATGTGTTATATATTGTTGTATTTTTATGTGTTTGGTCCGTAAGAACTAGCTGTTCTGTGTTCATTTGCCCAAAGGGAATTTCTTTTTTGACTTATAGTCCTTCACAGTAATTAGTACAGGAGCCACACCTCTGATTAGACCAATTTCTTTTCCTGTGAAGTCCCAAACGTCTGGTGACACAGTATCTCTCAATTCCAGAGGTACATCCTCCCTAGTTAACATAGGAAATAACCCTTAAAGTTCAGAATTTCGTTTAGCCAGTTTGAAAACAATGTCCTCATCATTAGTATGGAATTCAATTCCTTTTGGTGTACAGTAAATGGAGCAGTTTAGCTTGCACAGCAAGTCTCGTCTTAACAGATTTATCGGACTTGTTGCACATATCACGAATTTAAACAAATCTTCAAAGGTGAAAATTTGAAGTGGTTTAGGTTTTGTTACTAGGTTGGACATTAAACAATTTGAAATTCCCAGGACGTGGATTCTTTCTCCCGAGAGGGGTAGATTTGGAACTTCTGTTGTTCTTACAGTGGAACAAGTAGCACCAGTGTCAACAAGGAATGAGATAAGAGCCCCATTTACCTTGCTGTGCATGTAGGAACCACTCGCGTCTACCTCTAAGAATGTGCCAAGCACGCATTCCTCCTCACCCTTCAGGCACCACCCTTAGGACATGTCTGAGTCTGTGTCATCAATCTGAAACAAATATTATTGAGCTACTCCCTGATTTGGATCGACTTAAGCATTTGTGTGAAATCCTTTACTCTAATTATATTTCTGAACCTGACCATTCACTTGAAGCATCAGGGTTTGGGACATATTTGGATTTTGATTTCTCTTCTATGAGCCTGTTGACTCTTTACCATGTTACCTCCTTGTGATTGTGCATTCCCAGCCTGTTGAACCTGTCCATGTAATTGATTAGGAGGATTAAATCGACACTTGCGCTCACAATGCCCAAATGTGACACAGATTAGTCTTTGTCATCATCTCGATTGAAACACCTCTGCCACCCACCTACCTCGCATCCCAGTATTTGACTGAAAATCTCCCTGTACCATGTTTGGGAAAGCACCATCAGCACAACTTTAAACTTTCTTTGAAGCCTTCATTTGTAGTATCATCAGCTTCTCCTCCTTAAGTTTCTTATGCTTGATCTCAAGTTCGTCTCCACAATATTTGGCATATCGGAGAATTTCGTCTATAGGCTTGCTTTGCCAGCAAATCATATGCTGCTGGATCATGTTGCTGAATTCAGATCTCAACTCAAACACAAACTGACAAATGAATTGTCCCATATTCTTTCCTGACATATTCTCCATCCTGCTGTATTGTTTTAATGATTGCAACAACAGTTCATAGTAGGCATGCACAGCCTCTTTCAACTCCTGTGTTGTCCTGTCAATCTTTACCCAATCGATCTCTTTAGGAGAGATCTTCCCTTTTAAATAGGTAATGGCTTGATTGTGTTTCTTCATTACCTCAGGTGATGGTGCACCAGTACTCGGATGTCTAGCTGGTTCAGTTTCAGGCCAATCAATAGCAATTGTACATTTAGCTTACAAATCACTTGGAACTACGATATCACACAAAGTATGCAAATCCTTCAACAAACCCTTTGAAAGCTTCACAAATCTCTCAACTTGTTTGTACTATTCAACTGGGTTTTCTCATGATCTCAGGAAATCATTTGTAAAAGACAATATATCTGTACTTGTCCATGAAACATGCATATAACCTCCTCCAGATACCTCTCTCCTAGGGAGTATCTTTACTCCTTCACCTAGATCATCTTCAATGGCTGGGAACATTTGCATTGTAACTCTCTTCGCTTCCTTCTTTTTGGCCCATCTTCTTTCCTATTTTTCCAACTCTCCCCATTTCCTAAGTGTAGTCAGTAACTCCTTGATCTTTAATCTCATTCTCGATGGTCTCGTGTTTTCAATGTCTCTGTCACTAAAGACTACTCTGTATGATTTTTGTAATGACTTTGATCTTTGTATGTCCACCCTGTACTTTTGTGCCCGTTCAGACAGCTTCTCATGTGTGTTCCGAGCACATCTGGTAATGTCCTAGCATACAAAAAGCAGGCCCGGACTGGCCGTTGAGGGCACCGGGCAATTCCCCAGTGGGCCGCATGGTTGGGGGCCGGTTTTGGGCCCCTGGGGCCGTTTTTGTTACAGGGTTGTTATGCTGCAAAAACGGCCCTGTGACAAAAACGGCCGAAAACCGGCCCTGTCACAGAGCGCGGTCGCACCTCTCCCCCCTCCCCTCTCCTCCCGGAGGGGGGCCGGCCGAGCACTTTGCCAGGGCCGGTTCTGGTTCCCAGTCCGGCCCTGACAAAAAGTAGTTCATTGTCCTGATAAGCAGCTATACTAGGAGGATAGATAGATAGATAGAAAGATAGATAGATAGATAGATAGATAGATAGATAGATAGATAGATAGATAGATAGATAGATAGATAGATAGATAGATAGATAGATAGATAGATGATAGATAGATAGATAGATAGATAGATAGATAGATAGATAGATAGATAGATAGATAGATATCTCTCTGACCCAATCTTCAAGTTCCTTGAGTGTAGGGCCTATCTGCCTTTCTAGTGTATTCCCAAGTAAAGGAAACACAAGTGAATGATGGACGGAGGGCTGAAACTTTTCAGGCACTCTACCCCAGTTACAGATCTGGGTTGAATCCATCATCGTTCTTTAGCTCACTTCGCCACCCCTATTCAGACCCAGCCATATGAAAATCAGTCTTGACCCTGTTCCTCATGGGAACAGACTAGTCCGAACTGCCAAGCCAGGTCTTCCCAAGATCATAAGAATGAGGAAAAGGAAGATAACTAATGGGTTAATTTGATGAATCTAGTAAAGTCAATAATATTGAAATATCAATTGCCTTTGGAGCTTGTCATAATTCCTTAAATATCATGCTCATATTTACTTTGGGGTTAGACCCAAGACTTATCTCTCTACAATATGAATGACCAAACAAACTACTATCCCTTACCATGTGAAGCAACAATACCTGGAGGTGTTTATGATTATGCGTACCAATTGTTTTTTTTAAGAAGTACTAGGAGCCAGAAATCTGTCAAAGTGTCTTGAAGACACTGGTAGATCTGTACCAATCCGATTTGATCATTTGGAGCTGTTACATCCCGCTGCTAGCAAAGCTACTTACCATAATTATCTGTAAATAAAGGAAATTGATGTTCTTCTTTGGAGACAGTACAAATAGTTTCAGGTTTACTAAAGAACACTTGTCTCCCTAGCATCCCACAAAGGTTCGCTATTTAAACTAGCCAGAGGTGCACATAGCATAATGAAGCCATAGGCAATCTCGCAGCACCAGAGAGCTAAACTGGGTTTTTGTTATGGACCACACAGTATGCCACTGCAAGAGGGGGCATGACATAATAAAGTCAGTTAAATAGCTAAGTTCAATTCCCTATAAGCTATGGCATTTGAACATCTAAGTGGCGCAGCCAGGGTTCTTTTCAAGAAGCTATAGCCACAGTTTGTAAGTTCCCACAGTCCCCAAATTCCTGCTCCACAGCTCGCCACTGGGACATACTCAGATTAATATATCATGCCCATTTTATTTAATGGTCCCTGGCCCAGCTTGTCGGAAAACTTACATTTCGATTTAGCAGAGCTTTCTAGTTGTAATTTCCCAATGGCTCTTTGATGAACCCAGATCCCAATGGGATTGAACTATACGTCACAATAGGGGAAAGTCCTAACCTTCCCAATAGGCGGTATAGCGAGTGAGTGTGACTTGATGAGCTGTAAACCGCTAGTCATGAAAAGGTCTTACTCAAGATTGTTTTAAAGTCCTGCTCATCTATGTATGTAGTAAACGCATCTAACAGTTTTTGGAGACTGTTAAAAGTCCTAGACATTAATACTGCAAAAAGTAGTACTGAGATAAACTCATTACCTACTTTAGGCATTTCTTGTCCTATATGGCGCAAATATGATGCGATACCAAACATTTAAATATTAAATATCAGCAAGGCTAAAACTCACCACTGTCTGACTCCCCTTACTATATTAAAAGCGGGTTGGGCATTCACTATTCAAGCCAAATCTCATTATAGGAGATGCACTAGAGTAAAGTTGGCATAGAAAGTTAACTATAAGCTCCTCTATTCTGTCTTCACATTAATGTCCAGAGCTGGTTGTAGGACACACAATCAAATGCTCTGTACAGGTTCTTAAAGGCCAGTTGTAGTGTGCCTTATTTGACCAAGGTATATTTGCTAAACAGAAGGTGGAGCTTTAAGAGTGCCAAATATTTTTTTTAACCATGTGGGACATCTAAAAAGGCCAGTCAGTCAAAAATCTTTAATTTGCTGTATTTCTATAGCATATAAAGTGCATAAAATATATACATCAGTTTATATTAATATACATAAAAACGAAGGTAAAAGACAATATAAAAATCATTACTATTTAAAAATCCTCCCACTTAAAAAATATTTTTGTATGCATATACATATAAATCTAACACAGTTTTATATGTCAAGTTGTAATCTCCTACTTTTCAGAGACGACCATAAAAATGCAGCCAGGGAATAACATTCAAAAGGATCGGCTAGATGTTGAATAAAATACAAAGCTACCCAGCATTGTCTAAAATGGTATTTACGCAAAAGTGATAAAAATGAATCTTTTCCTCTGCACATAATAGAATCTACAAAAAAGTACGATATGCAAAACTGTTTGAGATGACATCCTATCACGCAGACATAATGGAAAATATCCTACAGAGCTGACATTACTTTGATAATCTAACATCAGCAGGATGTCATTTAAACGGAACCTCACCAAGATAAAACGATGCTGGAGGTTCTATACTATGGCTTGGTAAGAATGCACATACTATAAAATGGGAAGAGACATTAAATATAACGTCACAGAGGGCTTTGTACAATAAATCTCCTTTTTCTGTCTCTTCGCTGCCTTTGAGAAAAAGATTTCCTTAATTCTCAACTTTGATATTAGCGAGCAACAGTGTGGGTTCTCATATAGCTCCAATAAGCCGTTGACCTCAATGAGCATTTCACATATTGCACCCACCTTATTTTGTGTACAAATCCAATTTCAACTAATCCCTAAGAAAACTCTGATTCACATTTATCATCTCCTTTCTCCAAATCGAGTGGCACAATAAAGTGGGCACTAGACGGACTATATCTGATATGAATGGCATGCCAAGCTCCGTATGACAATTAAAATTCGAGCAGCTACTAGGAAGAGCTAACAGCCTTTTATAAAATCCATCCTCTATGTGCTGTAAGGAGTCAATGGCCACCATACCCCAAATCCCTGCCCCATAAGTGGAGTAGATATAGCTCTAACTGTGTTGGACTTGGTCCTTTTTGGCTAAAGTTCCCTAAACTTTTTGCTTTCCCCCTAGGAGGGCGCTAGGTGGCGCACGAGTGGAATGGCCGCCATGGAGTGAGGCTCCCGCAGACCGGCCAGAAAATCCGCCATTTATCCGGCTCCTTGCCCACAAACTGAGCAACGAAGTGTGGGGTGACAATCCTCTGATTCCAGTGCCAAGGCGGTGCAATTTATTGAGCTGACGGTTGCGACTGGGCAGACTGGTGAACGGGAGAAAAGTGAACCGTGGGCTAACCCTGCGGCCCCTGGAGCTGGCAAGTGTTGTAGTCGAGCACGGGAGGTCCCGGCTCCTCCCGTGGCAACTAGGCCACAGTGCAGGAACTTCATACGGACCCGCGAGATTGTTGGCCTCTGGGGGATCCTCCAGCGACCTGTGCTGCGCAACGGCTGCACGGTGAGAGCGACGAGGGAGGCAGACTGAAACTAGTGCTCGGTTGGCTGCGGACTGGTCCCGGGAACCTAGCAGCGGGGAGGCGCATTTTGTGATCGCGCTGGGCAGCCATCTTAGAGACGAACACTGTAGACCCTGATTTTGCCTGCGGCGCTGGAGGTGCCACCCTCTGCGGCCCAAACCACCGAAGCGGGAGGCGAACTTGGTGCCCGGGACTTCTGACCAGTCTCTTACTGCCTGCTGTGACAGAGCGGGCTGCAGAGTTGAGTGAGCGGTGGCGGCGCGACCGTTTTCCGATTGTAGCGAGGACACACGCATGTGAGAGGTGCCACATTACCGATAAAGAGCCTCTAATTGCGTGGGATGAGAGGAGCAAGTGAACTTGCTGAAAAAGTACGATAAATAAGTGTGCAGTAGCAAATGAGGCCCTAAGATAGAAGCTGCTACCAGTGTCATGGGGAGAGTGGGAGGACTGCCCCAGCAGATAGAGGCGCAGGGGACAGAGCTACATCCAGACTCCCTGGCGGGAAGTGATTGCATTGCTTGCTCCTCAAGCTCCCCTGCACGCATAGACGATAGAAGCAGCAGTGGTGTGGCGCTTATCCTGTCACCTGAGGAGTTGTGCTCAGCACTGGCGGGGAGTGAGTTACGAAGAGCTGCTTCTGGTCAGTAGTCTCAGGGAAAGGGCATGCACAGGCTGCATCTAACCCACGTTGCTATCTGACGGTGTGTAGCGTGGGCCCTGGTGGAACTAGATGATTTAGTCAACCCCGCTACTGGATTGTAGTGGACACCTTCCAGCCATACCTAAACGCGGTTGGGTGGACTGCACAACCATAAAATACGTATTGTTAGGGGCACTACGGGGGAAAACTTATACTGGCAGTCGTTGTGGCACTGGGGGACACAATGGGGAGATTGGATGCCCGCCAACCAAGACTCACTTTTGACACCAAAAAAACTAATAAGCAGCAACAAGCGGAGGGGGATACTGCAGCGGAGGCCCCTCAACAAGATTGTCAATCAGCGCCAAGTGACGACCTCAAGTCGCTCCTCCCTGAAGTCCGGCAAGGCTTTGCGACCATGTCAGATAAGATAGACAAGGTATCGACGCGAATGGACGCCGTTGTACGGACAATAGAAGGACATGAGACACGTATCAAGGAGAGGGAGCAGCGTGTCTCAGATGTAGAAGATACCACCACCCAGCTGAAAAAGGCGACGGCGCAAATGGATAAATTACTCAAGATAATAGCGGCGAAAAACGAGGACATAGAGGCCAGAAGTCGGAGGAATAACATACGGGTAATAGGCATACCGGAGAGCACGAACACAGGAAGGATGGAGGAGTATATTGAGCACTTGCTCAAGACCGTGGTGGGTACTGAACTGCTTTCTCCTCATTTTGTGGTTGAAAGAGCGCATCAGTCACTGGGGTCAAGACCGCCCCTGGCAGCACCCCTAGACCCATTATTGCTCGCCTATTAAACTATAGGGACAGAGACTTTGCCCTGCGTATTGCTCGGGTGAAAAAGCAATTGACCTACGATGGCATATCTTTCACTATGTACCCGGATTTTACAATTCACATACAAGAAGAATGTCGCAAATTTCTGGGAGTTAAACAGAAACTCAGGCAAGCTTAAATAGACTACGCCCTGCTATACCCCACTCACCTTCGGGTCACCCATCAGGGGTCACAAAAGTTCTTCACCAATCCGCAACAGGTGGAAGATTACCTGATGCATCTTAAACGGCAAAAGAGATCGCAGCTGGAGCCAGAAGACTCCCCTAGATCGCATTTTCAGGAAGGAGAGTGAGAATTATGGCACAAGATCATACCACATTGTGAAAGCGCACCCTATGCTTTGTAGTCATGGCTGGTATACTGAACTGTAATAGGATCATGGGATGAGACACTAACACTAACTACATGGCCTTTAGCTTACAAGTGAGTCGAGGGGCGTGTGAGAACAAGAACTGGTCATTCACCCTTGAGTTGGACCTGAGATATCGCTGTGTAATACGTAGCGCTCGGTCCGAGGTATTCGTGGGCTACCTAGGTGTTTCCCCCACCTGGGAGAACCCCATTATTGTTGTTACTCTGTCGATGCTTCTCATTATTCTTCACTCAGGACTACAAGAGGAAGGCTTAGTCCCAGTTGGTCTATTTGACAGGATGTGGGATTTTTGGGAGGGGGGAGAGTTGCTCATTACTGGCATGATTGGGGTGCTTCACTGGGAGGGGGAGGGGAGGGAGGGGAGTTTGGTTGTCGCAGTGATACAAGTGCGCAGGTGTTTAATACTAGGTATGACTTAACATGTATGCAGTTGATGGAATGTACATACCCACTAGATGGGAGCCAGGTGAAGAATACTTGGCATGATGACACAGGAGGATAACAACACCCTTAGGGTGATCTCATGGAATGTTCGGGGCCTTGGGGATCCGAGAAAGCAGAGGAAAGGCTTAGCCTACCTGTATAGGCAACAGATTCACGTGGCACTTTTACAGGAAACACATATTGCACTGGGGGCCACAAATTCTTTTACTGTTCGGTGGACGAGTTGCCGTGCGTTCTCTTCATATTCCTCTTATGCTTGAGGCGCGGCCATACTTTGCAGTAAACATATGGAATTCGAGAAACTGGGGTCGTGGAGGATCCACAAGGCAGATATGTTATACCCTGGGGGCGACTGGGTAGAGATACTGTCACAATAGCCAACTGTTATGGCCCTAATTCGGACTGCCCAGAATTCTTTACCAACTTATGGGGTAAAATATTATCGATAGGATCGGCTCACATCATCTGGGGGGCGACTTTAATGTGGCTCTCAATCCACAATCTGACAGATCCAATGCAGGTCTGCAACATTACACCAGGGCGCAGGAGGTTTTGAAGGGAATAATAGAGGAGGGCGGGCTGATCGACAGTTGGAGAAACATGCACCTCCTACAACAAGAAGGCACACATTTTACATCCTATAGAGGAACCTGGGCACGCATAGACTACTGCCTACTTACTAGGGGACTTGGTTCGACCATCAGTAATGTCACACATTTCGCTCAGAAATGTTTTGATCATTGCCCAGTTAAGGTCTCTCTGTCCCTTCCAGGGTATGATAGGCCTCGTCCGAGTTGGCGATTGCAGCCCACTGCTCTGTTAAATATGGTTTTCCGAACAGAATTAGGCGAGGAAATCAAAGATTTTTTTGTCCGCAATAAAGGCTCTGTAGATAGTGTTGAAAGGATATGGGAGGCATTCAAAGTAATGATTTGTGGGTTCTGTATGTCGAAGAGCTTTGGGGTTCTGAGGGATATACAAAACACGATACGCAAGCTGGAGCAGGATCTGAGAGGAATGGAGAGGCGAATGGGACAGGGAGAGGTGGGGCAGGTACAGAAGGACTTTCACACAACATTAACTGAATATGAAGATGCCGCGCATAGGGAGGTGAAGTTTCGGGGGAGGTACTGTAAGGCACGCAGATATGGGGAGGGTGAAAGACCAGGGAGGGCGCTGGCTGCAGTGACAAAGGGCCCTCGATTCAACACGCATGTGCTGGAAATACAGGTGCCGGGTGAGCCGCCACATCGGGACTCGCCACATATATTGGAGGCATTCACCACGCATTACACAGCACCATATACATCTCAAAGACATGCTGTTATAGACCCAGAGGATTTCATGGGGGATGTGGCACCCGGTTGGCTTGGGGATACACAGCGAAAGTTTTTAAGCATTCCGTTCGAGATTGACGAAATTAGGGAGGCTATAATGCAGCTTCAGAATGGGAAAGTGTCAGATGGCCTTCAGGCTCTATTTTTTTAAGGCTTATATCGACATTATGGCACCAGTCTTGAAGAAGGTATATGAGGAGTCATTAGAGGTGGGCATACTTCCCTCCTCAATGAGAGAGGCAATAGCCATGTTGTTGTTAAAGCCTGGGAAGCCTTCAGAGACCTGTGATTCATATAGACCGCTGTCCCTGATGAACTGTGACACAAACATATTAGCAAAGGTCTTAGCTAATAGGTTTTCCCTTTTATTAGATAAGCTTGTACTACCTGATCAGTCGGGATTTGTGCCTGGCAGGGCCACCTCCGATAATCTTAGGACTTTATTTCCATTTATCCAGAATGTGGCGCTTGACTTCCCACTCGCCGCAGTATTTTTAGATGCCACTAAGTTGTTTGACTCGGTGGAGTAGGATTATTTATTTGGGGTGCTGCGGCGCATGGGCTTTCCTGGGATGTATTTGTCCTGGATTGAGCTATTGTATCACCGTCCCACGGCTAAGGGTTTGATTAATGGCCATTTATCTCAATCCCTCACTATCTCAAAAGGCACTCGTCAGGGGTGCCAGTTGTCCCTGCTCCTTTTTGCCATTGCGGTCAAACCCTTGGCGTGTAGGCTGAGACAGTTACATCAGGACAAAGCATTCCGCTGCTGCCTTCGACAAATACTGGTATCGCTGTACGCGGATGATATTACCCTTTATATAAGAGATCCGCAACAGAACATCAACCCCATTTTACGGGACTTCATAAAGTTTGGACGTCTATCTGGGATAAGGGGAAATCCCAAGTTTTCCCTCTTACACCGGCGATAACGCGATTCCCACTTGATTGCCCGTTAGAATGGTGTGAAATGGAATTGCGGTACCTTGGCATACAGGTGACCAGGGACAGGGAAGAAACCACACAAGCAAATTATCGTACAGCCATAACACTCCTTAATGCCAGTGTTACTCGCTGGATATCATTGCCTCTGTCGCTGACCGGTAGAGCCTCCCTCATTAAGATGGTCATACTTCCCCAGATCATTTACCTGTTCCTAAATATCCCCTATGCTCCTGGCGGTTCTTTTTTAAAACGCTACGCTCTGAGTTGCTGCTGTTATTATGGGGGGGGGGGACAATCAAGGCTTTGTTGGTCTATACTGACGAGGCCATATGAACAGGGGGGTTTCGACATCCTAGATTTCGAGTTATATTTTTTAAGTGCACAGGCACATTATGCCTATTATTGGATGCACCCCCCTCGCTATATGCCGCAGATAGCCACAGCAGATTGGCTTGCCGAACCAGTGCCACTAAATGGTGTGATACAAGGGCCTGCCACCACGCGGACCACACCGCCCACTACTATCACTGGCATGGTGGACGCTTGGCATCGGAAAACGACACTACTGGAGTTACCCATCCTTTATTCCCCGCTACTCCCGTTGTCGTGTCATCCTGATTTATTGTTGTTGCAGGAGAAAGGATTTCAGGGCCTATGCAAACTTGCAAATATAACCACCTGGGAACTCTCTTCCAAGACGGAATGTTCTGCTCAATGGAACATCTTCTACAAGGAGTGGAAACTACGCCCTTGGATATATTCCTTTATATACGATTTAGACAGGGGATGCGATCTATCCTACCTGATTTCCCCCAAGAACCTGTATGCCTCCACCCACTACACCAACTGTTGGGGTCCACAGATGGAAAACACCTTGTGTCAGGGTTATACAGTAGCATTGCGCACATAGAGCAGGGATATTCAGTCGGTCCCGTGCACATTGGAATGCAGATTTAGGGCAGGAAATCACTGATAAGCAATAGCAATACTGTTGTGTGCAAACGGAACAAATCTCGTCCAGCTGCAGGCTGCGAATCATATATTATAAATATCTGCATAGATTATATTACACACCAGTGATGAAATTTCGGTTCAAATTGGCTGATACAGATAGATGCCACAGGTGCAGGCAGTCAGAAGCAGGATTCCTTCACTTAGCGTGGGAGTGCCTAACCATACATGAATACTGGGAGCAAGTCCTTACGGCGCTGGACAACATGACTGGAAGTGTCTTGGAGAGGGATCCACTGCTCACATTGCTAGGATACACGGCACAGATACCTATACTGCATAGGAAGTTCATAGCTATATCTCTATTAGTAGCTAAACGGAGAGTGGCATGCGGGTGGGGTAGGGGTCGTGCCCTGAAATTTAAGGAATGGATGGCAGATTTAATGTATTGTCAGGAGCAAAATACCACATAGGCCCAACTGCTACTAATAGCTTCCAGGCCCAGGGATATTTGGGGGCCCCTACAGGAGAATCTCATGTTGCATGGTGCTGTAGAATCGGGTACTGATTAATGTAATAGCATCTGAACTCCTGTGGTTCTATATATATAGCCCGCATGCATTGGACTTTGCATACATATGGACTATCTAGTGCTTCGAACTAACTACAGTGAATCTCGCTGTGAAAACTATAAGGTTTATGTTGTACATTCTCATTGTATGATATCTATTTGACATAGAATTTTTGAACAATTGCTGGGAGGGATTGATGTACCTGGGTACTGACACACTGTGACATTGTTGTATATAACTTATTGTGATACACTCTGAAAATTTGAAAATAAAGTTTTCAAAAACATTTGCTTTCCCCCTAGACCTTTTTTCTGACATGGTGTTGCCAACTTAAATGCTTTGGTCACTTTGTCACTGTTAATCAGTGTCAACGTGCAAGTGCTCCTTATATTAAGTGTAATGGTATTGTCCAATTCGGTGGTTTGGTATAGGCTAACTGGCGCCACCTAGACAGTCTCACAGTTTTATTTAGGTGCAGATGTTTATCTCTCACGGTGCTATAAGGTAGAAGGAACCACCTAATCCTTCCAATAATGAGCATGCGCTTCAAAACAGAAACAAACTCCTTAGCACACGTATATCAAAGTATAATTCTATATAGGTGTTGCCACCAGTTTAACACAATTGCAATACGTAGTCCTTGATAATACAGGTATTCAATTTATTCTTGAATGTTGCAAGTTCTCCACACAGCCGACACGTGTTTCGTCGTGACCGGGAGTATAACCCAACGACTTTTTCAAGGCTGTAGAAGTTCAAAATAAACAAAATATAAAGCCATTTTATGTACACTTTCTATATCATACATTGTACTGTTAGTCCAACCTTGCACCGGTCATGTGGCCCCTGTCATGCAGAATTCCGCTCAAGTATCCAATATGATAGAATACAAGCCATTTTATACACATTTTTTTCTCCTCAGTGAGCAAGTGTGATCCACATCTTGATAAGGTGTCACATTAACAGTGTCCATGTACTCACATATCTTTAGTTTGAAATCACATTTTGTTTGAGTATCCATTAAATGTTAATTAACACATAATGTACCTCCTTATCTTTACAGAGGTCTATGAACCCGTATGAACTGGAGAGATCTAATATTTAAATAACCTTATTAAGGCGTGAGTTTTATATCCAAGTTTGTGTTGTGACCATCATGCATCTTGGTGTGTTTTAAGAAACACCCTGAACCTGCACCCTGTGTCAGGCATTTTCTTCTAAAATATAGTGAAATATTTCGTGCTCATAGTTGTTTTAATTTTAAACAACATGTAGTTATATGTGATTGATATTTCAACCAGCAGGTTGGAATTATCACCGCATATTAAGTAAGTTAATCACTGAAAGTAAACGTAAAATCAATGCTAATATGCTATTTATCTATAGAATTGATATACATGACCTAAAAAATAACTTTATTTTACAGTACAAAAGAAAACGGAATTGAAAATAGGTATTTTTGGTTGAAATATCAATCACATATCACTACATGTTGTTTAAAATTAAAACAACTATGAGCACAAAATATTTCACTATATTTTAGAAGAAAATGCCTGACACAGGGTGCAGGTTCAGGGTGTTTTCTTAATACACACCAATATGCATGATGGTCACAACACAAACTTGGATATAAAACTCACGCCTTAATAAGGTTATTTGAATATTAGATCTCTCCAGATCATACGGGATCATAGACCTCTGTAAAGATAAGGAGGTACATTATGTGTTAATTAACATTTAATGGATACTCAAACAAAATGTGATTTCAAACTAAAGATATGTGAGTACATGGACACTGTTAATGTGACACCTTATCAAGATGTGGATCACACTTGCTCACTGAGGAGAAAAAAATGTGTATAAAATGACTTGTATTCTATCATATTGGATACTTGAGCGGAATTCTGCATGACAGGGGCCACATGACCGGTGCAAGGTTGGACTAACAGTACAATGTATGATATAGAAAGTGTACATGAAATGGCAACATATTTTGTTTATTTTGAACTTCTACAGCCTTGAAAAAGTCGTTGGGTTATACTCCCGGTCACGACGAAACACGTGTCGGCTGTGTGGAGAACTTGCAACATTCAAGAATAAATTGAATACCTGTATTATCAAGGACTACGTATTGCAATTGTGTTAAACTGGTGGCAACACCTATATAGAATTATACTTTGATATACGTGTGCTAAGGAGTTTGTTTAAGTGTAATGGTAATTGGTTGTCCATGATTGGTATGTTTGCTGTAAGTCCCTAGTAAAGTGCACTATATGTGCCAGGGCTAGTAATGCAAATGCTACTAGTGAGCCTACAGCACTAATTGTGCCATCCACACAAGTAGCCTCAAAGAGGGAACTCAGGCCTGCCACTGGAGTGCCTGCGTGCAGTTTGTTAAACAGCCATGTTGTTCTGACAAGTGCACCCACTTGCCAGACCTTACCCTTCCCTTTCTATGCATATCAAACACCCCTATGGTAGGTCCAAGGTACCCCCTGGGCAGGGTGCAGTGTATGTGAAAGATAGGACATGAACTAAGGTGTGTACCATGTCCAGACAGTGAAATAATCTCCATTTCTTTTTTCACTGTGGAAAGGCCACCTTGCCCATAGGGTAGAATGGGGAGGCTGTGTAACATGTTTTCCAATAATAACAAAAAAGGGGACAGAGAGTACTAGTGGATTTGTTCTCCCTATACAGATTTATTGAAACAAATAGAATTCCATTGGAGCCGTGTTGTGGGAGAGTTGGACGCAGGAAATCCCTGGTATCCGGTGCCTACTCAGGACTACAGACCCCCACGTTCAGAGGCTCATGGTGCTAACCAAACTTTGGCAGCAAGTTCTCAATTGCAGAAGTCTTAACAAAGGAATTTAGGCACAATTTAGCCTTTATTATTTCTTTTCACGTTTCTGTAAATATCAGATCGTTTTTCAAACAAACGTGAGTAAGGTGGGAATTTGTGTACCCTGTCCTGAAGAAGAAGCTAGTCTCCGAAACATGTTGACACACACAAGAGGTAACGTACCTTAATGTACAAATTACCTCGTTTTTTCACCCCTTTTAACAGTACCAGCACGGGGGTACATTAAAGTTTTTTGCAAACCCCACGTGCCAGATCCTTTTTAAAAAAAAAATTCACTTTATTCACCTAAAACCCCACCACTCATTTACACTTAATTTTATTTATTTTTTTAGTGTATCTTATATAGCGCACGGCTACCCCAACGGGGTGTCCCGGCGCTTGCATTGGGAACCCGTCCTGGCTTTTCCCTGTGAGATAACCAGTACTGGGCATCCCCAAGGTGAAAGCCAGGCATCCCGCCGCAGGGGGCCGTAGTGGAGATTAAGCAAGCTATTGCCCAGAGTTGCAGAGTGTGAACCCGTGATTCGAGTAGGCACCGAAGTGAGAATTATCGAGTCCGTGGACACTTGGGCTCAGACCCTGCCGCGTCGGGAATTGAACCCTGGTCCCGGGTCTGACCTCAGCTTCCGGGTATGCCTCCTCTAACCATTGAGCCACACTTCTCCACAACCCCAACACACCACACATAGCCACAAAAATGCTCCCACATAGTCGTAGTGTAGCAGCACGCCGCATCCCGTAGAGGAGTGCGAAGACCCCGATGATGAAGCATGACACCAAGGGTCCTTTTGGTGTGTGAGGGGTATATAAAAAACACTGTGTGCTCCCCACCATTGTAGGGACCACCCTCACACTGTTTGTGGATTCTATTTGTTTCAATTAATATGTTTTCCAGCCTATCTTCCCAAAGGCTTAAGATAGAGAGGTGAAGTTTAGTGTGCTTGAACTCACAATGTAATAACACATCTTTTTATGAAGGTGTTTTTTGCATTGTGTGTTTAGAAGCCACTCTTTTAGAGGTGCTGGATGTTGTGCTCTAACATTTATGTGTGTCTCTGCCTGGTTCTGGATTGACTGTCTGGATTTTTGTAAGTGATAGGATCTGGGGAATTTCTTGACCCAGGGGAGGAGCTGAGACAGCAATAGACTGACCTGCATATTGGAGTGTAGGGGGAGGAGAAGCCCCTATATGTGAAGAGGCCTGGTCTGCTGCCTTAAAACAATGGTCCCATCTCCTGCTGAGTGATTGAGAATCTAGACCCCCACTAATCAAAGGAAGATTAGTGAACTTTGGAGAAATGGATTGATCAAGATTGAACGAGACTGAAGCTACTTTGTGGTCATGAGCACCTTTGCCAAGGTCGAAACAACTGAAGAGACTGAAGGAACGGACTGACCCTTGCTGTGTGTTCTTGGGCTTGCCTACAGTTTGCTTTTTTAACCAGGGAGGGGCTAAAGGGACTTTGCTGTGTGCTGTGTCCCCCTGCTTGAACGGACTTTGCTGTGTGCTGTGCTCAGAAGTAACTAATCCCCAAGGGCCCGAGGTGAGCTGGCTCCCTGTTGCGGAAACTCAGGAACACAAACGTTTCCAGGAGAGGCTCATCGACTCTGTGTGCATGTTTTTTTTAAAGCTTGAGACCCTCGTAAGCAGTGCCTTGTGATTGTGGGCACCTGGAGTCCAAGCGAGTCTCAGCGATGCTGTGTGAGTGTGCTTTTTGCAGCCTGAGCCCTTCGTAAGGATTGTTCTGTTATTGTGTGCACCGGAGTCCAAGTGAGTCTCAGCGACGCTGTGTGCATGTGTTTTGTGCAGCCTGAGACCTTCGTGAGGATTGTCTTGTTATCGTGCACACCCGGAGTCCAAGTAGGTCTCAGCGATGCTGTGTGCATGTGCCCTGTTGCAGCCTGAGATCTTCGTAGCATCAGTGGCCCGGACCAGCAGCCCCGGAGGAGCTGAGCCACCGGCCCGAGCCCGCCGTTACCAGAGCGGGACCTCGTACCAACCTCGTTGAGGAGGGCCCACTGCCCGGAATTCACAAAGATTGCTTCGGAGGCCCAAGTCGCTGGAAGAGGAGAGCAAGGTCGCACCCCCAGGTTACGTGTGTCGACGCCTGGGGCAGGGTGCGGGCTCATAGGAAGACGCTCTCGGCCTCTCCCATTTCTGCAGTGCGAGCCTCAGCTTCGGCTCGTATCGCAACTCGTGCTTTCCAAAGGAGTGGCAGTACCGGGACTGGAGTGAGGAGCTGCACTTTTTGTTTACACCATACCCATGTGGGGGCAACTGTTGACAGAGGCAGACTGCGAGTCCGCACAAGTGGCAGAAATACCGCCTAAGGCACCGTGATTGGTGAGGGAGTGTATTACGAATTGCATCATTTCTGCATAACAAACTTTCTGATTGTCGTATTACACATTGCATTATTTCTGAATAACGAACTCCCTGATTGTCGTATTACGCAATGCATTGTTTCTGCATACTGAACTACCTGATTGCCGTATTACGCATTGCATTATTTCTGCATAACAAACTATCTGATTGCTGTATTATGCATTGCAGTGTTTCTGCATAATGAAGTACCTGGTTAGTGTATTACGCATTGCATTATTCCTGCATACCGAACTACCTGATTAGCGTATTATGCATTGCATTATTTCTGCATAACGAAGTACCTGATTGTTGCGTTACGCATTGCATTATTTTTACATTGCAAAGTGCCTGATTCTATCATTACGAACTGCATTATTTTTACATTGCAAAGTGCCTGATTCTAGCATTACAAACTGCATAGCTTTGCAGTAGGACTGCTGTGGAACGTTTAGAAGTGCTCATTAATATCGCCAGAACCTACAAGAGCTGGCTGGCCTAACAACCTGCAGGAGGAATAATACAAATATGCATATGTTGGATCTATATTGTGTGGTCTTATCGTATATCTTTTTATATAAATTTATACTTGTTTTTATGAAACTCATGTGGAGTCCATTTGTGGTGTCATCATTGAGTTACTGTGAGCGTGGTTGCAAATACTTTACACATTTGCCTTGAAGATAAGCCTGGCTGCTCGTGCCAAGCTACTTGGGGGGTGAGCAGGGGCTATATGAGAAGGTGTCCTTCCTTTCTTTGATGTGGAAACGAGGGTCCCTATTTGGCCTAAGGTACCTACCTCAGGCAACCAGGGATCCCGGGTCTAACAAGCATGATATACTTAATATTTCTGGGATATGTTTGGTCCCAATTTTCTTAAAGCTAAAAATTGGCATTATGCTCTTTCCCACTAACAAGGCTCTATTAGCTACCATGTTGTTCCAGGTGTGCTTGGCGTCAAACAGAATCCCTAAATAGGAAAAAGTATGCACCACCTCCAGCCTTCGTGTGTTTATATGAAATGCTGGCAATTTCTTCAGACGACCTCCTGAAACTAGCACAAACGTTTTTGCTTCGTTAACTCGAAGATCAAAGTTCTCCATAAAGATTGTATCGTAAGTGTTTTGATTTCACATTGTGCACTTTCATTTCATTCCAATTCAATAATGAAGTTACTTCTTTTTTTGCACTTCACTTTCCCAAGGCAGTGAGAGCAAGTCAAGAAGGCTGGTAAAGGGGTAGCGATTTGTATACTGCTTAGCACACTATTGTAAAATCTATGACTCTTCTAGAGATTAGAAGATTAATTTAGAGGATAGCATGGACTGAAACCCTCTAAATAACTCCATGACTGACTGACCATACTATGTACATGCTTTGCTTCCCCAATGCCCACCTTACCCCCAGCCCGCAAAGCCCCACTCCCATCCCGCTGGCATCAATGCCGCCCTCAGGCACTGCACAGTCCATATTTTGTAGCCCCAAGGAAAATGTTTGTGAGTATACCCATGTTCTAGCCTCATCATCATCATCAAAATAACTTTATTCGGTTACAAGAACCATAAAAGTTTGACACAGATAAATTACGGAGATATAATTGACATATCATGGTTCCAGACGCGTAAATAAAAGCAGATAGTAATAACAAACAATAAAAAGTAGATACATGTTAAATGGAGATATGAACCCCGTTATCAAATACCCTAGACATCCCTCTCTAGTATCACCCGCACAAGATAGACTGTGTAATTATTTTGTAAAAAAAGGATTACTCAGAATACCCTCTGTTATGATTCTTCATAGCATTTTCTTATAGACATTGCAACTCTAATAAAATTCAAAACAGCAGTGCAAATAGTTGACGTAGACAAGAACAGTAGAAAATTAAAACCACCAATGAAAGTGCATGCCCGCATTTCCCCTAATAATGGGATTCAAAATTGCACCCTTGGCTCTTTGTAGAGGGGACAAAACAAAATAATGTGCAACGTGCTCTGTGTTGTTAAATTGTCACACGGACAGGGTGAGAAAATATGAACCCATCCTGATTGTTTAGGAAATGCCACTAAATAGTGCAATGTGTATAATCGAAACCCAGTCAAGTAAAATCGTGCTTGAGCATTAAAGGTAAAAGTTAGATCACATTTCTGTTCTCCTGGGGATAATCATAGGGGATCTGGTGCTACCAATTGTTCACCGCACAGGTGGGCCCTGGCATAAGATGCCTCTTTTATGACATATTTAGCATTTTTTTCAATACTTGAAGGATTATCATAATAATGCCCCAAACCTAACTCAAATAGATTTTCCTTCACAAAGCGAAGCCAGGGGATAGACAGTGCACTGTCTAAGTTGGTACAATTTTGGATAACGTCTTGTGAGAACATTAGGTCCTCGGACAACCAGATCTTGGCCCATAAAATCAATGGGGCAATGGCAATTCGATCTTCAAGGTAGGCAAGCCTTAGCTCCTGGTGGCAAAAATATGTGGGGGCACTATTAGGAGCCAGTAATAATCTCTTTATAAATTTGTTTTCTAGGACCTGCAACTGTCGGGTTTTATGGTAACCCCAGACTCCCACCCCATATGATGCCACCGGCAAACATTTTGCTTTACAGAGGGTAACTAGTTCTGTCACTGGTTTATGGCCTAGCTTGTGAGCAAATCGAAATAAACCTTCCACAAGCCAGCTGGTTTGTTTTGCCCTAGCTGCAATAAGATGATCCCAAGTCATAGTTTCATTAAAAATATTCCCTAAATATGTAAAAAAAAATAACTTGTCAATGCTCTTTACCCTAACCTCAAATGTTCTTGTTTTAGTACCTTTAGGACCACAACCCATGACATAAAATGTAATACATTTCACTTTTAAATCCAATGATGCCATAAAATCAGTAAAAGCGTTAGGTGACTTTTGAAAACTGTTAGCTGTCAAAGCCACTAAAACAGTATCGCCCACATAAGATAACAATGGGATCGGATTGCCTCTAATTTTAGGGAAATCAAGTTCCTTCTCTGTTACAAAGGCCTCTAAACCATTAGTTTACAATGAAAATAGGATTGGGCTAAGATACAGCCCTGGCAAACTCCTTCTGTAGAGACAATGGGGCCTGTCTTCTTCCCCCTAGGACCATAACGTACGGCAACCGTTGTGAAGGTGTGAAGCCCGCGTAACAGAGATATAAGAGCTTCTACAAAACCCATTTGCTCCATCAGACCCACAATTTCTCCTGGTTAACCGTATCAAAGGCACTGGACAAGTCCATGAAGGCCAGATGGATGGAGCCCCTCCTGGCCTTTATGAACTTGCCCATAATAAGGGACAAGTTTAAGCACTGTTCAGTAGTACCCTTTCCCCTTCTAAATCGGTATTGCAATCTTGACACAATCCCCATACTATTTGCCCAGGTCTCTACTCGCGCAAGGATAACCCTCCCTAGTATTTTAGCAGTAGCATTAATTAACGAAATTGGCCTTTAGCAGGCAGGGTCATTCCTACTACCTTTCTTATATACTAGGACAACAATTACCTCCTTCCAGGTTAATGGGATGGGACCGATCACTACAGCTTTAAAACCATTAGTGAGTATAGGTGCCCATAATTTGGGATTATTTTTAAACAAATCAAGAGAAACTATATCGGTCCTATTTAACAGTAGCTGCCTCATCAATTTTGCTGTGCCATCTATTACTGATATAGGTCTATAATTAAGTGGCAGGGCCTTATCCCCTTTTTTATATATGGGTATAAAAATTGTTTTTTCCAGGTTTCTGGGGGCCCACCTTGTCTACAGCGTTAAATATGTTGCTCAGTAATGGAGCCCTAAGCTCTTGATGTTCTAAGAAGTCTATCCAGGCCAGCAGCCTTATCAGAGCTACACAGCGTCAACCCACACTTCACCTGTGCCAGATCAAATGCCAAGCTACCCCTGTGTTCAGCCATCTGTGGACTATTTGGGTAGTCCTCCTCCTTAGCAGATGCCCCAAATATGTTCCTGAAGTGGGCCACCCATGCTTCTTCTTCCATATGTAGATCTAAGGTCGAAACACTCTTATTTATAAGAAAAGGGGCATTAATCACTTTCCAGAAATCCCGACTGTTTTTCCTGAATGCTACCAATCGCAAACTCTCCCATGCTTCCTCCCTCTGAAACCTTAATAAAGCTCTCCATGCATCCTTGTATTGTATGCCAGGCTCTGCACTTTGCCCATATTTCTAAGTAGCATCCTTAGAGCAGCATAAAGGTTCTTTAGGGACATTGAGTAGGTGGCATCAAACCAGCGCACACTTGGCGTATGGTTAAGAGAACAAGTCCTCACAAGACAACCTTTGATATAACCCAACACTTCTTCAAAAGCTCTCATCAACCCTACCAAATCTGGGATGATCTCTAAGCATGTCAGGATTTCTGTCTTTTTATGGGCAAGTATCAATGGGAAAAACATTTCCTTATTAACCTTCTCCTATTCAAGAATAAATCCAATTATCCTTGCAATCACTGGCTTTGGGGCATTGATCCCTAAAAGCTTATACTTATCGTCCCATTTAATTTAGCAGAAAAGAGCAGCATGATCACTGAAACTGAGATGTTTCACTTCTACTTGTAAAACTTGGTCACAAAGAACTTCAGATGCCAGGATACAATCAATTGTTGAACGGCTGTCTAAGCTCCCAAACATCTTTGTTAATTGACCTATCATTTACTTATTGCTCAATTCCTAGTTATAAGTCATCTGTTAAGCGCATTGCCATATTTATTATGTGTGAAATGGGGAGTTACCACCCCTTCGCCATCAACTAACTAGCACACAGGCCTAGAAAGCTTTTAACAATCATGCGCATTAGCCATAAAATATTAAGGCGGTTGAGGTGTACTGCACAAATTAAATCTATTTCCTTTTCCAATAGGTTGACCACCTGTTCCATATTATCTTCAAAGTTGTTAGTGTAAAAATGTATTAGGATCCAGTCCCAATCATTAAGACCTTCACATAACAGAATCTGGAACTAGGAAGATTTATTCTGAAATTTTAGGACCTTTATTTTGAGCGTGCTAGCATGTTAAAATACCTCCTCTTGCGCTACCCACAATGAAAGGCATTGCTGGAGTTTGAAAAGAACGATAACCATCTAAAAAAATAGGACATGTTTCCCATGTCTCCTGCAAACATAAAATGTCATAGTTCATCACTAGGTTCACCCCTCAGGATTATCCACCTTCTGCCTCAAGCCTGCAACATTCCATGTAGTAAGTTTCAACCTAAATATACCCTACTTCATCGTCTTTGCTTCTCTCTGACTCCTAGGTGCAGGTCGATTAATTTCTTGGAAACCTATGGGTTCGGTGCCCAGTCAATTACACGATTCCAAGTCCTCCAATGGGGCAAACCAATTATTAGTCCTTACTTCAAATCTGGCGGGCTCAATATTTTGTGAGGGAGAGGATCGAGGGCAAGCATGTCGACCCTACCCAATCTCCAGGACTATCATTTTTGATGGTCTATAAAAAAAAGCCCAAAGGCAAGGCAAAAATCTGCTAATCAATAGAAGAGGTATTGGGCAGCATTCCTAATAGGACCCCAACCAATCTGTGGTCATCAAAATTGACCACAATGCAATCACCTCTTATTAATTTGGGTGCAAAGCCCACCCAATCCACTCTCCTTGCTATTATAATATGGCTACTAAGTGCACAATCCTTCCTGCCAAATCTTGTTAGCCAATGTAGGACTTTCACCATGAGCTCTCTCTCCTCTCTCCTCTGAGAACCCACTCCCTCCCTCATCCCCCAATCAACCCTCCCTTCCTTTTTGTCATTTACCCTTACTAATATGCCAGCTGTAGCTAAATTGCCCTGCCCCTGCAGAAAATGGGAAAGCGAAGTGGGCTTTGCTATTTTCCTTCGACTGTCAATTTGTAGGGAATGGGTAAAATACCCCCTCTCCCTTCCCTCACCGTTTATAGGTCTTACAGCCCTAAGCTGGTGTTCAGTAAGGAGTGTTGACGTCCCCTCTATTCCACCCTTTGCTCTGACTTCAATCCTAGCTGTGGTTGTTGAGGACACAGTAGAGTAAACAGCCTGGTAACCCTGACCCCGATTTGGCTTTTTTATCTGGGTGCCCCCCTCCTGCGTAGTAGACCCCTTACCATTGGTAAGGGAGGATAAACGCTCTTTAAATTTTGATAATCTGCCCATTATTGGTTGTAGCAATAGTGAGAAGGCACATTCCAATCTTTGACATACATTGTTATTAATTGTATCGTCCCTTGATACCTCTTATACACTCGCACCTTAAGTTCCTTGTTTACCTTTGAAACTGTCTTATTCTTTACATCTCCCCATTTTCTCTTAACTCGGGGTTCACATGGAAGAGTTAAATCATGATTCAGAAGGACTTAAATACTGGCTGCTTAGTCTAATTGGTAAACCCTCTCTTCCTATTGTCACTGTGGAATTCTATGAGTCCACTGTTTGAACAGTCACATTTGCATCAGCACAGATTCTTACCTCCTCTAAGGAAAGGCATTGTTCTGTTCATTCTATCTCCTTTGTTAACCCCTTAAGTGCTGCCTCGGTGCATTAGCCGATGGCAGCACTACCTCCCCAGTGCTGCGCACGACCATTGGACGTCCATTCAGCACTAGTTCCAATGGACAGCGCAGCACTGGGGAGGAATGTTTAATAGCATCTATGAGGTTAATACACTGGCAGCCCTCGCTAAAAACAAATCCAGAGTTTTATGGGTATCTCCCACTACCAATGCTCTCCTTTTTTTGCCTATGTTCTTATTGAAGAACCATCGTACATGGGATCCAACAGCTTAGAAAGTGGGCACAGCCCTGCCTCCTATGGGCGATCATGTAAGTGGACAAGACTGCCCTGGGCCCGGCTGCGCCCACATGCACGTCCCGCACCACGGGTCAATGTCACTCTTATCAGTGGGTGATGGGGTGGGGGGTGTAGTCCTTCCCCGCTCCTTGCCCTCGCCAGGCATAGGTGTCCCCTGCTCCTCAACAGGTTTCTTGTGACTAAACATACTGCGGGTTGATGTTGCACTTATCAGTGTGTGGGAGGACCGCAATGGGTGATTGAGGGTGTAGTCCTTCCCCACTCCTTGCTCTTGTTTGCTTGGGTCCTGGTGCCTAAAAGGGCTAATTATGTCCCGCCCCAGATTCCAATATTGCCACAAGAATAAATCCAACAATTTTCACCATTGAATCTAGAAGAGATACTGCGCAGTAACATTTTGGGTAATCTCCATTACCCTTTGTGAAGACTGGAACGATAATTGACTCTGACCATGCATTTAGGGGTCCAAATTTGGCCATTGAGTTAAAAACGTTTGTCAATAACGTTTCCTATAAATCAATATTGTATACAAATATACCCAAAGTGACACCATCAGGCCTGGGGGCCTTTCCAGTAGGACAGTCTGTTAAGGCTAGACAAACCTTATTAAGATCAAAAGTTAGTGGTGGGGTACAGTTCGTCCTGGTGTTAAGAAAATAACTAGTTATAGATCTTTCTATGGTTGCTGGGAACAGATTTGTTCAAAATGTTTGACCCAACCAGCAGGTGTAATATTGGTCTCAATATTAGGCGCTGATTGCTCCTTGAAATAAGGCATATTGACCACTCTTCAAAACATTACACTATCCTTGTTACATATGGCCACTAACAAAGAGTCCCATACATGCTCTTGAACAACAGAGCTTCTCTTGTCAAGTGCTAGTTTATAGGTAAGTCTTGGTCGGCATACATCATCAGGCTCTCTGGGTGGTGAGAGCCATCCTTAAGTTCCTATTTGCTTTTCTACATGTATGATCAAACCAGCAAGGAAACTTTCTTCAATTAAAGTGATTATTGACGGTTAGCAAATGCTTTACAGACCTGCTAATACTATTAAATGCACTTAAGACCTCGGCTGTTATGCATGTCACTAATTCAATGCTATTCAATTTAATCATTTAAAAAAAAAAGAATTTGTTATCGATTCCACACTAGCGAATCCTCTTCCCATCATGTTCGTGCTGTAGCCAGGTACATAATACAGTGTTTACAGGTAAACTATTGTGGTTGCGAATGCAGTAGGGATTGATAGGAAAATCATAAGAAAAAGATCACAAGTTAGAAGTCAAAAGAATAACATCTATTGTGCTACACAAACCTCTACCAACAAAAGCAGTTGGAAATGTGCATCTCCGGCTAAGGGTCAAACGTGATGTGTGAACATAAAATTCCATTGTAATAAAAAAAATTAAGGCTGTCCCATATCATGGTGCATAGCATGTGGTTGGGCCCTCCCCTGTGTGACCTCTCATCCCACAGAGCTGCTTTGATGGCAAATGTCAAATGCGGGTATCAGAGGCGTAGCTAGAGCTTGTGGCGCCCGGGGCTATCCTTCAGATTGCCGCCCTGGGGGGGTGGGGAGGGGGGGTTGCTGGGGAAAAAGGACGGTGAGCACTTGAAAGATGTCCGAGAGACACATAGTATTGCCGCTAATAGTTAATTCGATCATGCAAGTTACATGCACATACATGACACGGTTAAAGGCTGCATAGTTGAATACACCGGTGTCTGAGACTGAGTCAGAGAGTGTGAGAATATCTGCTAGATTATATAATCTGCATTTATAGATCAGTTTAATTATATGTAGGCAGTGCGGAGGGGCTGCTGTGTGAGTCAATCCTTCAGAGGTCATTGGGCACCGACCAGTGTGTACAAACTAAACTGAGTGTTTGTCTTCAGACAAACAATTACCGACCTGCCCCTAAACGATGCCCGCAGCTGTCATTATGCGTTAGTGAATTAACTTATTACTTAGGCAGCACATCTGGGACCCTGGCTGAATCTCTGGACTGTAGGTTACAGCGCACCGTCCCGGGCCGACTGATTAGAGCTAATTTTTACATTTGGGTTCACTCTTTTTTTGCTAAACACTTAGCGCCCTTGATGCCGGCTGTGGGTGGCAGGTATGAGTTGTCTCTCACCATATAGTAGTGCAGACACCAAAGAACGTGTACCCTAACATTACAACATGGCGAACTGTATTTTATGTAGACAGCTCAGAGGGTTTTTGCTTGAGCCACGGCAGTTATTTTCTTACTTTTGGTCCAGCTGCACCTCCGGCTGAGCTGAGAGACGGGTGGTGTGCTTGGGTATAAAAGTTCCTGCACGAGACTCGTGCACCTTGACATCAGGAATTGTATTTTATGTAGACCGCTCAGTGGGCTATTGCTTTTGCGACAGAGATCATTTCAAATGTGGTTCAGCCGCACCTGCGGCTGAGCGGGAAGACAGGATGATGGGCTTAGCATTGGGTGTAAAAGCCCCTGCTCGATAGTTACTTGTCTAGTAGCAGTTTTGACTCTACATAAAATTGTGCATATAGGGTTAAAATGCATGTTTCAAAATGTTAGAGCTTCCCCATAATCAAATGGGTGTAAATTCTGGTATTTATTATTTCCTTCATCTTTATGGAGTGATTTAAATTTTTGCCTGTGAGAAAGTGTGACTCCTAGACATTTAAATGTCACTCATAATTACAATGATATTCTGAAAGTGCCACACATAGCAATCTAAAACCTTGGCAGGTACGGATGAGCCACAGACTCAGCCACCCACCCCTCGGAACCTGCTGCTCAGTCTCCTCTTACCTCACTCCAGGCAGGGTCTCTATGTCAGGCAGGGGGTGGTTGCTTCAACGTTCCCCTAATGACTTCTGCTGTACTGAGTCTGCAGTGCAGCAGCCAGACTCACAGCCAGAGAGCCAGCAAATCGCCCAAAGCACAAACTGCCCCAGGCCAGAATTGACTCCTCACAAGGGCGTAGCTGTGAAGCGCGTAACGCGTCACTGCTACCTTCTAGTCGCGAGGGCTTGCCAAAATGTCACTACAGGGCCGTCATTGGTAGTGCGCTCACGCTACAAGATTGTCGGCCCTGGAGGCTGGGACAGGACCAACAATGGTCGAGAACACACAAACGCGGGACTTAGTTTTTGGCAATTAAATTGAAAGCGCCGCCTGCAATTAAATTGCCAAAAACTAAGTCCCGCGTTTGTGTTGTGTGCAGCAGACAGTTACCAACAAGAAGCAGGGCAGGTCCATGCACGTACGCACTCCGCACGGTTTTGCACTTTTAAACTGGGCCGTGGGCGGCCGAGGCACTGGAGACCCGTTGCAGCCATGGCGGCCTTTATAATTTATTTGAGGACACTGTGTTCCCAAATACATTCTAAAGGCCGCCGAAGGTGCAACGGGCCACCAGTGCCCATAGCTGCCAAGGTTTTAGAATGTTATGTGTGACGTTTTCCTAATTTCAGTGTAAATATGAGTGACATTTTAAAGACTACGAATGACAATTTCTCGCAAGCAAAATCAAGCAATGAAGACGAGGGAAACACATAAATATCAAAAAGTACACCAATTTGAGCAAGGAGAAACTGTAAGTTAACCAGGAGCGTAATTCCACTCCTACTAGCTGCACAACCGCTCTCCCAGCTGCAGCAACTGCGCGGGCCCACTCCGCTACTTGATGCGCTCCGGCAGCGGTGGGTCCCGCGCTGAGAGCTCAGCTGAGTTCTTCTGCTTGTGCTACTAGCTGCAAACGGGGCCCCTCCCAGGCCCTAATCAGGATTGGTCAAATTAAACCTCAGTCCTGGCGTGACCGTGAGGTCAGCAACTTTGCGCAAAGGCAATGATTAAACCATTGCAGTCATCCCAGCCCTCATGCCTGCTCCTTCAACGTGCGCTGCTTGCTAATAAAATTGTCACTGTCTGGTGCTTTAGCTTAAGTGTCATGCCTGATGCATGATTCTTGGTAGGGCTTCAGTGCCACCTCAAAAATAGAGCCAGCCCATGTTGTCTAATTGTGTTATAATCCCAGCCACATTCCACAAAACTAACCACATTCCACAAAACTAAATTAATCTGTTTAAATGAGGATTGAGCCAAAACTAAGGAAGTTGTGCTGCTCCCATCCACTGTAAGGTAATGTTACTGTAATAGATTGAAGAGTGGGTTCCAGAACTTGGTTGGCTAAAGAGATTGTTGAGACATGCAGAGACCAAGGGAGGGGGCGTGGCTTGGATGCCGAGGAGGTAGGCAGCGTGAGCTCGGAGCTCCGTGCCCGATCCCGGAAAATATCCTGAAAATTCGTTCGAACCCCGAGATAACCGATACTATCCGGTACTGGACGGTACTGCGGAGGGTCCGGGGCCCACGGAGGACGACACCGAGCCTTCCCACAGCAGTATTTCGACTTTGAAAGCTGAACCCAGGCGAGAAGTCGCGGACCCCAAAATGGCGGCGAGGGCATGAGATCGCTTGCGACGGAGACGTCTGCCCGGAGACCCACTGAGGACTGCTCCCGGACACACTAGAGGTGTTGGTGGCCGCATCGCGCCTCTCCCCAGGAGCCGAATGGACTTTGGGCGCGCCCTTGGGCGGTGGTTGAGGACCGCCTCCTGATTGGGGCGACAACGGTGCGACAGTGACCCGGAGACGAGTGCCCCGGACCTCTGGCGCATCTGGCGCTGGCCGGACTGCGACCGCTCGGTGCTTCCTGCTTCTTGGTGACATATCTGGGCCTGAGAACCCAGCCGGAGGACGGTGCCCGGCGACGCTCGGAGGGCGGCCAGGAACACACTCGAGGACCACCGCCCATCCCGGCCCAGATGGGGAAGCCGAAGGGGAAGGGAGATGGCGCGACCGACACTGAGGCGGCGGAAGGAGCGGAGAGAGACCAAGCGGCATTACAGCGGATGCAGGATCGTATCCTGGAAGCCATCGCCACCACAAAGGACGCCCTGCAGCAGGATATAGCTCAGGTGGCGACGGGCTTGGGCCTCCTGAAGGCCGACCACGACAAACTTAAAGACAGGGTGAAATCCGTGGAGATCACGGTTAAGGACTTAGCCCCGGGCCAGGCAACGATGAAGGCCCAGATGGCCGACGTGATGGACCGCCTGAAGGTGCTGGAAAGGAGGGCCGAGGACGCAGAAAACAGGAACAGGCGCAACAACGTACGCCTAGTGGGCCTGCCGGAGAAAATTGAGGGCGACGACATGGTGGGCTACTTGGATAACTGGCTGCGGACGGAGGTGGCACCAGAAGGCCTGTCCCCCTTCTTCTCCCTGGAACGGGCACATAGAGTTCCGGCGCGTCCGCCAGCCTTGGGCCTTCCTCCTCGCCCGGTGGTGTTCAAGTTGCTCCATTACCGGGACAGAGACTGGCTTTTACAGAGGGCGAGAGAGGCAGGGCCCTTTCAGGTGGACAACAACAGAGTCACCATGTTCCCGGACTATACATTTGAGACGCAGCGACTCCGGGCAAACTTCCTGTCCCTCAAGCGGGAGCTCCGCCAGGAAGGCATCAAGTACTCCCTGTTGTTTCCTGCCAAGCTGAGAGTGGTGGTGGATGAGAAGTCTTTATTCTTCACGACCTCCGCGGACGCATGGGACTGGTGGGACACTTATAAAGCGGGAACGGACGGTGCTAAGGCCAGGGAGGAAGAGGCTAAGGTGGCGAGGCCGATCAGGCAGTCCCAACGGATCAGGAGGAACCGCAAGAGAACAGGGAAACCTTCGATGTCGCAGACGGAGGCGGAGAGGCAGGCGGCCCTACAGGCGGTGGTGGACTTATCTAGAACCGCCAGGACTCAGTCTGGGAAGGGTACAGAATCGGAGGACCCGGGCACGGGCTCAGAGACAGGACAATCGGAATTTGGTGGAGCCCGGGGCCCTATTGTGACGCCGCAGACTTCGGGAGAGATACTGGAGGCATGTTGAACTGATCTGGCGGAATGGACTCGCTGGTTGGACACTGGGGCACTGGGCCCGCAGCAGTGGAACGATATTGATTGAGGTTTTGGGGAGCTGTAATGTGGGGATTGTGGGGTGGAGCTCGCGGGGCTGATTTGTCTGAGGTCTTATAGCATTGAGCCGCGCCTTACTGGCCCCTAAGGTCATCGCAGTGGGGACTGCGACTATTACCACCTTTCCTTGAGGGGTGGTCGGGAGTGTTGGTTTGGATGGGGGTACTTCCAGTTGCGGGGGGGCCTGTCCTGGGGGGGTGGGAGTTGCGAGCAGTTGGGGTTGCTCAGGGGGTTGTAGTTGCTGGGGGGGTTCGGCTTCCTGTTTGGAGAGGGTGGGTGGGGGGGCCCGTGGTTGCGGGACTTATGCGAACATTGCTCTTTGCTGTATGGGCCGGTTGTGTAGGGGGGAATGGCTAGTACTGGGGCATTGAAATGTGTGACCTGGAATGTGCGGGGTATGCAGTCCATGACGCGCAGACATAAGGTTCAGGCGTACCTCAAGCGTAGGGGGGTTCATATAGCGTTCCTGCAGGAGACGCATCTAAATAAGCAGGAAGGGGCGGCTCTGCAAAGGCGCTGGAGGGGGCAGTTATTCTACACAACATTTTCAGCATTCGCAAGGGGGGCATTGATTTGGATACGGGCGGGGGTCCCCTTCCAAGTCTCGAAGACATCGATAGACCCTGAGGGCAGGTATGTGGCGGTGGAAGGGAGGCTGAGAGGCAGGATGATCTCTCTCTGTAATGTGTATGCTCCTAATGTAGACCTGCCCGCTTTCTTGTCTAACATCTCGGGCAAATTGGCGGGATATTTGGCAGGGCCGGTCCTCTTGGGGGGGGACTTCAACTCAGTTGAGGATGTGCTACTAGATAGGTCCCATCCCCCGCTGCGCGCGTCCCCAGTACATAGGATCGCCAAGCGTAGGTTAGAGTGGCAGGAGAGCTGGGCCCTCACGGATGCATGGAGGACGTTGCACCCCACCACTAGGGACTACTCCTTTCACTCGCACCTGCATGATTTGCATGTGAGGCTGGATGCGTTTCTTTGTTCGGAATGTGTGCTCCCCGCGGTGAGAGGGGCGGAATACTTGGCCAGGACGATATCGGACCACAACCCCTTGTTGATGTCTCTGGAATGGATGGTGACTGTTAACTGCGTGCCAACATGGCGCCTGCAACCTGACACCCTGGACGACTTGTTGTTCAGGGAGGCCCTGAGTGAACGTATTGAGAGGTATTTTGAGGAGAACAGTGGCTCGGCCTCCACAAGGGCGGTTGAATGGGATGCTTTCAAGGTGGTGGTGCGGGGACACTGTATTGGACACACGGCAGGGGCACGGAAGACTCTGTTGGATGACTTAGATAAGGCTGAGACACGGCTGAGGGATCTCGAGAAGAGGCGCCCGAATCACCCTGAACTGCAGGAGGGGCTTAGCGGGGCACGGGAGGGGCTGGCGGTAGAGCTAGAGCGGCTGCGTAGCTTCGACCATAAGGCGTACGTGACGAGGGCGCATGCGGAAGGTGATAAGGCGGGGGCGTTGTTGGCTTGGCTTGCTAATCCTATCCGGGGGGGAGGGCCGATCATGAGAATCCAGGAGCCAGGGGAGGAGCCCTGCCACTCCCAACCCGGGATCCTGAACAAGTTTCGTGCTTACTATGAGGGGCTCTATCTGAGTGGTGATACGGGAGGGACGGAGGAGCTTGAGGAGTTCTTGGACGGGCTACAGTTGCCACGAGTGGAGGACTCGGAGGCGGAAGAGTTAGGGCGGCCCATCTCCCTCGGAGAAATAGGCTGTGCTGTAAAACAGATGGCTAGAAACAAGACCCCGGGCCTTGACGGTCTACCGATCGAATTTTATGGCAAATATCTAGAGCACCTTGCTCCGCGGCTGCGCGAGGTATACAATGAGGCGCAGGAGAAGGGCCGACTCCCGGGCTCTATGTGCGAGGCCCTTATGATCCCGCTCTTGAAGCCGGGCAGAGAGGGTGCGGCGCTGTCCTCGTATCGTCCGTTGTCTATGTTGACGACGGACTACAAGATCCTCAGTAAAATTCTGGCCAACAGATTGCTAGTGCACATGACGGGTCTGGTTCACGGTGATCAGTGCGGTTTCATACCGACACGCAACACCACTCATAACATCCGTAGACTCACGAGACTGATGGGTGCGGACTGGCCAGACTCCGTCTCCCCATTTGTCCTGTCCATTGACATTGAGAAGGCATTTGACAGCCTCGAATGGGGATACCTGTATGAGGTGATGCGTCGCTTCGGGTTGGGAGACGGATATATACAATGGACCAAGGTCCTCTACACTGAGGCGGTGGCGAGGGTCCGGGTGGGCGCACTGATCTCGAGACAATACCCGATTAGGCGTGGCACTAGACAGGGTTGTTCCCTATCCCCGCTACTGTTTGCATTGGCAATGGAACCCTTCGCTGCGGTAGCCAGACTGGGCCGCCACTACGCAGGTTTGTCTTTTAGGGGGAGGCCACACTTCATCTCCCTGTACGCAGATGACTTGTTGATGTTTTTGGCCGACGCGGGCACCGAACTTCAGGGGGCGCGGAGGCTACTGGAGCAGTTCGGTAGGTTGTCGGGCCTGAGGGTCAACTGGCCTAAATCCTGTCTGTTTCCCCTGAGGCCGGGGGAACCGTGCCCACTCACTGCTCAGGAACTCCGGTGGGAGCCGCACTGCCTACATTATCTAGGGGTCTATGTTTACCACGCCCCGTCCGACCTGCTGGATGGCAACATCACTCGCTGTATTAACGCCCTGCGTGGATCCATGGACTTCTGGGCGACTCTGCCGCTCTCCCTGGCTGGTAGAATCTCCCTGCTTAAAATGATAGCCCTGCCCAGGCTTTTGTATTATTTTAGGACACTGCCGGTATGGGTCCCGAGCTCTGTTTTCAAACGCCTGAGGTCACTGATCATAGCGTTCCTATGGGGCACGGGTAGGAGGCGCATAGCGCTCGACACGCTGTTGCGCCCCAAGGATGAGGGTGGTATGGCAGTGCCGGACTTCGAAGGATATTACCTAGCCGCGCAGCTGCAGACTTTTACTCAGGAGGTGGCAAGAGTATATAGAGGCCCCGAGGACGCGAGAGATGAAGGCACCCCGCGACACGTTCTGGCCTATATTACGCTGCACCAGAGGCTCCGAGTGGGAGACCTGACGGTCGAGGAGCAGACATTCCGGCTATGCTGGGACCGGGCCCGTAAGCGGGCGGGTGTCCGCCTTATGTATGCCCCCGAAATACCGCTGGGAATGGTCACTGCCCTCCCACATGGAGGTGACTGGTCACGCTTGCTAGGGTGGGAGGAGGCGGGAATACACATGCTGGGTGACCTCTACGAAGATGGGGTGTTGCTGCCGTTTCGGGACCTGCAGGAGAGATTTGACCTACCGAAGGGTGACTACCTGCTGCACGCGGCAGTCACGGGCGCCATGCGAGCCCACTGGGGGGAAGGGCTGCAGGAACCGGGCACCTCGATGGCTTGCCAGTACGCCATGATGGCGGCGGGAACCTTTAAGGCCGTCACGTGCCTGTACTCGAGGATGCAGCGGGAGGCCTTGCAACCTTTGGCAGCCTTGAAGGCCAAGTGGGAGCTGGACCTCCAGGTGGAGATACCAGACACGACCTGGGGCCAACTGCTGGGGCGGGCACGGAAGAGCTCGAGGAATGCCAGGTTCCAATTGATCCACTTTTATGTTATTCACAGGGCATACCTCACGCCCGGGAAAATCCAACAGTATTTTGGGGTGACCGACGCTGCTTGCCCCAGTTGTAATACAGCGGGGGCGGATCTGTGTCATATGCTGTGGGATTGCCCCTCTTTGGGCGACTATTGGCAGGAAGTTGGGCGGGCCCTTAACGGCGCGACGGACAGGGATATCCAGTTTACTAAAGCAGTTGGCATCCTTCATTGGTTCCCACACACACCTAGAAATAAGATGTCTAGTAAGTTTATAGATTTAGGGCTTATCTTGGCCAAGCGGGAGATCACACGAAATTGGAAGTCCAGAGTGGGGCCCACGTATAAAAGATGGTATGGGGAGTGTCTGAGATGGGCCGCGTGTGAAAGTACCCTACGATACCAGATGGCCTGGAGGTCGAATGACGAGAAAGCACTGGAAAGGGCGACTGCATGGGAGGTGATGGTGCAGGCGCTCCGGGATGTGGACGATGAGGGGCGGGATGGTGAGAGCGAACTAGATGGAGCAGACCCTAACACTACACAGGAGAACACACCTTAGCGAATGACTACTTCCTCCTGCATCACACCGGGCACTATTACATGGTTACTCAAGCGCAGCGCGACCACGGGGGAGGGCGGGTAGAAAGCTAGTTTGGAGGGATGTTGGGGTACCGAAATTTGGGGAGGGGGAGGGGCGTAAATCACAAAAGCATTCCAGGGTTATGTGCACGTTGAAGCGGTCGGACATTGTAAGAAGTACGAGACCAAGACAGAGATGAAGACGCCCGCGTCAAGGGCGAGGTGATCCCTCCGGACAGAGACTGAATATCTCAAATTAAGTCTGTACATGTTATATTATTTTTGCTGCATATGTTGTCTGTACATTTATATTGGTGATGCAATAAAAATGACGTTAAAAAAAAAAATGCAGAGACCAAGGGAATCAATCAGTATCAGTAAGTCCATCAAAGTTGGAGAAACTATTGGAAGTTGGAAAGGTAAATTGATATAAGAAGCCCCCATTGTAGTTCTTGAGCTGAGAGACCTTCAGATTTGCAGATTTATATAAATAACCCAGTGGCACTACTTTATTCAGGGTTTCGACCGACTAGGGTTCTTTATGTTTTTCTAATAGGGGTGATGGAAAAACAAAATTTTGTATGCCCCTCGTGAAATCATTTCCTCATAACTGTAACCTTTATTAATTGCGTGGTTTTGAAAAACTAATCAACGCAGTATACAATGCACACACAAACACACGTGGGAATACTAATCTGCTTGCATGGAAAACTATAACTGACTCATTTAGGGCTGGTGCGGATTCGGTATGTGTGGCTGTGGAACTGGGCTCACCTTATTTCTCCCCCTGACCGGGCTTGGCTTTGCCCCCCTGCTCCTTTGTTTTTGCAACCACCGGGGACTCCTCTGGACGCTGATCGGCCCTGCTTGGCTCCGCCGGTCACACCGCTGCTGCCTACAACCCCCAGGATCCCACGGGGCATGGGAAACATCAGTGCACGCCAGGAGGCGCATAAAGCCCCGTCCGGGGCCGAGTCCCCTGCTGGTGCGGATTTGGTGTGTGTGGCTGTGGAACTGGGTTCACCTTATTTCGCCCCCTGACCGGGCTTGGCTTTGCCCCCCTGATCCTTTGTTTTTGCAACCACCGGGGACTCTTCTGGATGCTGATCGGCCGGGCTTGGCTCTGCCGGTCACGCCACTGCTGCCTAACACCCCCAGGATCCCACGGGGCACGAGCAACATCAGTGCGCACCAGGAGGCGCATAAAGCCCCGCCCGGGGCCAAGTCCCCTGCTGGTGCGGATTCGGTGTGTGTGGCTGTGGAACTGGGCTCACCTTATTTCTCCCCCTGACCGGGCTTGGCTTCGCCCCCCTGCTCCTTTGTTTTTGCAACCACCGGGGACTCCTCTGGACGCTGATCGGCCGGGCTTGGCTCCGCCGGTCACGCCGCTGCTGCCTACAACCCCCAGGATCCCACGGGGCACGAGCAACATCAGTGCGTGCCAGGAGGCGCATAAAGCCCCGCCCGGGGCCAAGTCCCCTGCTGGTGCGGATTCTGCGTGTGTGGCTGTGGAACTGGGCTCACCTTATTTCCCCCCCTGACCGGGCTTGGCTTCGCCCCCCTGCTCCTTTGTTTTTGCAACCACCGGGGACTCCTTTGGACGCTGATCGGCCGGGCTTGGCTCCGCCGGTCACGCCTCAGCTGCCTACATCCCCCAGGATCCCACGGGGCACGAGCAACATCAGTGATCGCCAGGAGGCGCATAAAGCCCTGCCCGGTCCCTCTTCCCACGAGAACACGCCAGGAGAAGCCCGGGACAAGGGCGGGACCATCTGTGGCCATCAGGGGCCGGATGAGGCTGGGCTGGGGCACACCTCTTGGACTTTACACACGGGACTTGAAGTAAGAAACTCGATATATGCTTAGATTAGGATACTGATGAAAATAGTGCCTTGTGCTCATACTAGCTTGCTAGGCATTAGTCCCATTTTTGTGCCCGTAACCCTCAGCAAGATGACCACACGTCCAAGTAAAGGCAGGAATTCGCTGGTGGGAGGGACTTTCAAAGGGACATTAGACCACTTTCTAACCAGGGCTGCCTCGAAATAGGAGCAGGAGATAGCAATCACAGAACGCCGATTGTCCTTAGAACTTCTCAACAACAAACGTTCATCCCTGGGCCCCTTTAAAACAGTAATTAACCCACCCAAACACCCTACAGAAGAAATCTAAACAGTGACTCTAGTATTACTTTACTCCTACAAGATTGAACTGCATCACCCGAGTCTTCTAGAGGGGTGTATACCAACACTGTTAACCTGGACCCCTCAAGGGTTAACCTGGACCCCAAACGGTGATGCAGGGCCTGATCCAATCTCGTTTGGATTTCGGTAATGCTCTTTATTTAGGAGCCCCTAACTCCACTTTGGGTAAATTGCAAGTAATCAAAAACTGTGCTGCCCGTACACTATTGCAAACTCCCCGCAGGTTATCTGCCAGGCCTGGGCGGAAAAGCCTACACTGGCTTCCTGTCAGAGAGAGAATTAGTTTTAAGTCTCTTTGTATCGCCCATCAGGCTTTCTGGGCTACTGGCCCGGTGATCAATCTCTCTCTAATCACTCCGTACCATCCTAGCAAACAACTGCGCTCAGCCCATGCCTTTCTGGCTATAGTGCCCAAAATCAGGAGATCAAGAGCAGGAGGCCGCTCTTTCTCCTTTAATGTGGCCAAGCTGTGGAATGCTCTCCCCCTCTACCTAAGGTCCAATTCCGAACTGACCTCCTTTCGTAAACATCTGAAAACGCTCCTGTTTAACAAGTAGAGATCCCCCTGGCCCGTACGTCTCTCCCAAATAGCACTCTTAGTCTTAGCGCTTGGACGCCTCAGAGCAGCTACGTGCGCTTTACAAAAATTATTTTCACTTCATTAGAATCAACTTTGGAGGAGTCTGTACCGTTACCGGTACCTAATCCGAACCCTAGGAACAGGAATAACCATGCACAACAAAAATTACCAGGGCTAGGAGCTACACTAAAGAGAAAGCGGGGGGAAATTATCAACGGGGTAGACGTGCTAAAACACCTAGAACCCGTACAAGTCCCTTAAAAGGACAAAGTGCCTTAGTAAAAAAGAACTTGCCTGAACCTAAACCTTCAGTAATTGCTCCAACACAAGGCTTAATAGAAAACATAGAACACCTAGTTAAATCCCTACTATTACCCCTCATTGAGAGAGTAAAAAGGTTGAGCGAACAACTGGTGCCCATAGGGGAAGCAACTGCTTCCAATACTAAACTACTAAAGGAACTGACAGCTCATAAACAGTCCCTCAACATCTGTGGGCAGAAACACACAAATGCCATCAGCATAGGGGACATCACACCCCCACTTAACAAGACTATTTTGGTGCCTGCAAAAAAAAGACAGTGGCCCTACGATAATTAGGAAAGTAAGGTCAGAAGGCCATGCGAACAAGCCGGAACATATTAATGTAACAACTGCTAGGGCGCATTTGCCGGGTAATAACATTAAAGGAATCGGACAGCACATAGATTTGCCACCAGAGGCGGCTCCATACGTTATAGTACTCACTGGGGTTCCAGAACTGGCAGTAGGGAAGACAGAATGCTATATAGAACTTAAAACAAAGCAATCTTTTGTCTAAGAAAGAATAGACCATTGCCCCCCAATATAAATGGCGAAATTGTGCTTGTGAGAAGACTAGCCTGGGTGGGGCATAGACTCAAAGATATAAAGGGGGACGTCATTATCGTCAACTTCAGGGACCGGAGGGTAGCAACCCATATAGTAGATGGGTACCTAGAGAGAGGAGGCGGAGGAATATTGACTCGTGATTTGAGTTATTTCTACCCCAATCTCTATTGAGTTCTCACGACACTAGATCCTCCAGTGATACTTTCAAGACTTTTAGACGTATCCCTCCAGCTCAAACCCCTATGATCGTTAGTCGAGGGGGAGACTTCTACCCGAAACCAACAAAGAATAGCAGTGAGTCAAAAGGCCAACTGAATTATGTATCCAACAGAAAAAACAGAGTGTTTATAAACAGGGAAAAACCATCAGTGTGAGCAAGTTCCCATCAGTCCACCATCGTCTGGGATCTCTTACTCGTTTGGAGAACTGGTAAACCACAACAGACCGGCAGATTTTGATAACCAGGTCTAGGGTGTACCAGACACACTAACTCAGATGTGAACGGGGTGTGCCTAGTGGGGAACTGAATAGCAGTGCTGAAAGTGAAAGTGTGAAAATGAAAAAAGGAGAAAAGCTCTAAAATTGGATAGTGATGGGGGAAAAAAACTTTTAATATGCACCCCTTAACTCCCAAATCAATAAAAACAGTGCAACTAGTAGTATATAACAAATGACTACCGACTAGAATGTTAGGTCGACATGTTTCTGCAGTCACTGGAGCCACTCGGTCTCCTGCTGCTTCCTCAGGACCATTAGTGCTACTGCTATGTGTTAAAAGGTAAAAGATATCACCTGATAAGTGCGATATACATTCGTCTTCCCGACTTTAAATCCAGATATTCAGGAGGGGAGATGTATGGAGATATAAAAAAAGACCGAAATAGAGCACAGTCAGTAATTATCCAACGTGCATAGATTGTTATACATTAATATCAATACAACACTCTGGTTATAAAAGACCAGCCAATTGTGGACAATAACAATTTGTCATATATGTGTATTGTTTCTCACTCACCCATTTGCTGGGAAGGAACAACCCCACCTCACCTGGCTCCAGCTCAGGTAGTGGGTGCACTGCTCTGCAGTAAAGAATGGAAAGGTTTGCTTTAAATATGGGGAATATATCCCTTACACTCCACATATCACCGGTCTCTCGCACGCCCCATCAGGCGCTGCACTCACTCACGGATTAAAGCACGCTTTTACATTAGCAAACCCCAGCGTTTGATGGATTATAAATCGCTGGTTTCACTCTCTGTGTCACTGGTTTAAATATGACGCATAAACTATGTCTCTAATTACACTCGGGTGACGAAACAACCATAGAAAATCACCATTAAAGGTTATCTCGAGGAGGTTCTGCTTGATAAAACAAAGTCTCTAATTACACTCGAGTGACCAAGCAACCAAAGCAAATCGCCATTAAAGGTTGTCTCACGGATGCTCTGCTTGATTAGTTAGAGATGCGCAACTCTACCCCCTAGTACGCGTGAGCCTCTTACCTCTCCGTCGGTACACCAGTCGTCCCTCGTAAGCTGTTTCGTGGGGAGGTACCAACATGGTGTACCGGCGGTCGCTATATTGTCTCTTGCTTCCGCGTAGGGCGTCACCCGCGTGCGTGTGCGTGGCGTCGTGGCGTCACAGCGCATTTTGGTACTCGGAAAATGTAGTTCCCGTTACGATTAGCTGAGACGCGGGAAAGGTACAAAAAGAAGAAATCACTTATAGCAATTTTGTAAAAAATAACAAATGTTATTACATACTCCTTTCTGAGGCTCGCATTCATGAGAGAACTACCGATCATGGTCCCTAAGACTTATGTTCCTCATTAATAAAAACAGGCACCTAAATTGATGCCGTCTATCGAAGGGGCTTATATGATTTATTAAGGTGTGCTGTTTCGTGCTCTCATACAAGGCTTGGTATCCTTCCGAAACTAGCCTATACCTTATAAAATTCAATCGATCTACAGTGGTAGCCCACAGGAAATATAATCCGGATAAAACAGACACGTTAGGTTACACACCAGGCTTCCATAATTAGATGCAAACAGTGACATAGGTTCTCAGAATGAAATCCAGGGAATTTCTTCATTTAGCCCTGATTTGTCGGTCTTAAGTCTAAAGACCCATTTTTGTTCCCGTGTGAAAAGAAATTTGGGAATATCAGTGACTGCTGATGGAATCCGGGGTTGGTCAAGTACTGTCCAAAACAGATCCGAGGGTTGATGTCCCACTTCTAAGAAATGATTTGTCAGTTTCGTCGCTTGTCTGCAGCTTCTAATGGAGCTTTTGTGCTCAGAGATTCGTACCTTAATTTTCCTCGTTGTCATCCCTACATAGTTCAATTTGCAGGGACATGTGATTAAATAAATAAGATTAGAACTGTTACAATTTGTGAATCTTCTGAGTTGCCATGGTCCGTCAGTGCCTATGTCGATGGTGTGTCCTAGTTGTTTGTGGACACGCCGCACAGTTACCACAGGGATGGTGTCCCATGACGGCAGGCAAGTCCATCAGAGTACCACCTGCTCGTGGGATAGTTGTTTTTGGTCTGGTGTGTACAAGCTGATCCTTCAAACTCTGTCCTCTTTTAAAAGCAAACAAAGGAAGTGGTAACATATCAGTGCCCGTATTTAGAATCTTCCAATGTTTCTTTACGATTTTTTGAATTTTGTTAGAGTATGTACAATAGGTGTTAACACACATGATTCTTTCTTGTTTAGGTTTTGGGAGTGCTAGCTCCAAAAGGATCTCCCTGTTATTATTGGAAGCCCTTTTCTTTGCATGTCGAATCAGGCGTCTCAGATATTTCTTGAGAACCAAATTTTTTTCAAGTACTTTCGAGTGTTCTTCGAATGCAGATTTCGTGGAGCAGTTTCTCAGAATACGGAGGAATTGCCCAAAGGGCAAGTTATCCCTAAGGGCTTTAGGATGGAAGCTTTCGTAGTTTAAAAGGGAGTTCCTTGCCATTGGCTTTTGGTACAACTCTGATTGTAATCCCCCTCCAGATGAAGAGATCAGTAAATCTAGAAAAGGCAGTTGATGTTTGTCAAATTCTATGGTAAAGTTGGGAAAACGATTTCTACCATTCAACCATAGATGGAATTGTTGGAGCTCCTCAACAGTACCCCGCCACACTACCAGGATGTTGTCTACATACCTCTTCCACACCCGCAGACACCGAAGATGTGGGTTGGTGTCCGCGAGTATGTGGTCCTGCTTGAATTTATGGACATACAGGTTAGCGAAACTAGGAGCAAAAATGCTGCCCATACTAGTCCCGCTAACTTGCAGATAGATCGACTCCTCAAACTGGAAAAAATTCTCAGTCATGGCCAAAGTGGCCATGGTCATAATAAGATTTCTACCCATCACAATCTTATGCAGTTACGCCCTTCATCCATCAACTTGGCAGAACACAGCAAGCCACATATATTCCCCAATGGTCCATCCCTTTAGACAATCGTTACGAGGCATTAAGTGGTTTGAACGATTTAGATTGACAGATTAGGAAAAAACAAGAGAGGAAATCACAAGCAACCGTTTCCACGTCACTATTGGATCTAAATAGCCCACAGAGGAGTGTGCACTTAAGCGAAGCCGGGACTAACATTAGGGACGCTGAAAAGAGGGCTGTAGGGGTCACACATTACCCGGGTGACGACATATCAGATAACACATTTACGGACTCCCTGGCTCAAGTTGAACACCAGATAAAGACCTGCCCTCCTCCACTTAGGGGCGCGACAGTGAGAGATACCAAAGATAGCTGTTTGTTTCCTGTTTGAAAAGCTTTATTCGAGTTATATACTCATAAAAGCACAATATACATTTAAATACATCGCAATTAAATATTTAAATCACATTTATACAAATACATATTTATAAAACAGTTGTGCAAGCTTAATCAATATAAAAATTAACACACATTTAAAACATTGATCAAATCACATTTGTGGAGAGAGCCCTCCGCCTAATGGACCAGGCCCACCCCAGATACTTGGCTATGCCCAATACAATAGGCTCATCAGTGGAGGTACAGATGATTCTCAATGCCTCAACACCACTAGATGTCCCAAGGTTCTTACAAACAGGGGTGGCGTAGGCATTACAAACAAATAGGAAGTGACCCATACTTTCGTTGGCTGCACCGCACGCTGGGCAGCATAGGGTATTCAGACTCTTCCATCTGCCTGTTAAATATCTCAGGGGGAGGGAACCAGATCTCAACTGGAAAAATAGCTTCCTGTCCATAGGGACAGTTATACTGTCCCAGTACTGTTCTAACACGGGACACATTTTAATTTCCAGTAAACGACCCCCCATTGAATCGGATTTTGCGCCTCTCCAGCGCCTACCATCTATCCACTCCCAATATAAAGGTTTAAGGGTATCTTTACTTGGGAAAACTTCCCCCGCGGGATTATCCCAAAGGTTGGAAAGACCCAGTTCGCATAACATGGCCCTTAAATTTTTCAACCATGATATTTTATGGAAGGTGTCAATTTTAATTATTGCCAGAAACCCATCCGCATAGTGCTTAATCTCGGGAGTAGACCAAAGGCGTCTCCAATATAAGATGGGACGCAATCGAGCTCGATCACTAACAGATCTTCTCCCAAGATCAAGACTAAACGGGATTAGTGGGGTGCTCTGGGGAAGTCCCGTAATTCCCCTAAAGAACCTGTTCTCTGCTATCTGTAGGGAGGTAAGCTTTTCAAAACCCCACAACTCTGCCCCATATAGGGCCGACCCTATTGCCTTAGCATCATATACGGCAAGGACGGGTTTTATGGGTTTTGTTTTTGATCTTTTATGCTCCACCCGTAGTGCCCCCGAAATTTGCTGGTGTTTCAAGACCGCTTTTTCTATGTGGTGGGACCAGCCTTGGCTATTTGCTATTTGTACCCCCAGGTAGGTAAACTCCCTAACTACCTCAAGCTCGATGTTATTCATATGTATCCTAGGGCGAGGTTTACATGCTCGGGAGAAAGCCATCAACTTGGTCTTACCAACATTAACTTCGAGGCCTTGCTCCAGGCAGAACCCATCAAAGATATTTAAGGCACGTTGTAGTCCAGAAGGGGTCTTAGACATTATTAGCGTATCGTCAGCGAACATCAGGATAGGGACCCTGAGGCCCGCTAACGAAGGTGCAGCTACAGTAGCATCCAGCATCCTGCCAACAATCCCATTAATAAATAATGAAAAAAGCAGGGGTGCCATTGCACAGCCTTGGCGAACCCCCCGTTCGACTGGAAAGTCGATGGAAGATTGGCCATTCAAACCCCACTGAACTTTAGCGAAATTACTCTCGTGTAACCTCATAATTAGGGTGAGCAATTCTGCTGGGATATCTATTTTATTTAAAACAGTCCAAAGCTTACTCCTCGGGACTAGATCAAAGGCAGCCCGCAGGTCGACAAAGGCGACATACAGGCTGCCCTTGCCAAGAAGTACCATCCCCCACCGCAGCATAGTGAAAGGAAAAACCTGATCGACAGTGCTAGTAGCCCTCCGGAAGCCTGCCTGGTAAGGGGAGAGGGAATTATTCTCATCAACCCAATCAATAAGTTTGTTTACCACCATCTTCCCTATCACTTTTTGGATAGTGGCAATCAAACTTATTGGCCTATAATTAGCCGGGAGGGACCGATCTCCTTTTTTGTAGATCGGTATGATAATTGCCCCCTTCCATTGCTCTGGGACTAACGCGCCTTTTGCGATGGCATTCCCCAGTAGGAACACATACCTAACCCACCTATTTTTATCATTTTTAAAAACATCCGAGGGTATCCCATCTAAACCCGGGGCTCTTCCCCCTTGTACAGAACATATTGCAAGTTCAACTTCTTTGGCGGAAAACACATTTTCAGTGGGAAATACGGCTAAAATCGCTTCCCCCGCCTTCACCTCCTTTGTCTCTGCATATTGGGGTCTAAAATAATTCACCCAAGCAGCCTCTGCAACGTTGTTGTCTGGTTTATTTGGGATGCCACCTCTGCCCCACTTCACTAGCTTCCAGAAAAGCCTGGAATCCTTGGCTCCAGAGGCCTCCTTTAATTCAGCCCAATACTTCTCATCCCACGTTTTTTTTGCCAGGGAGATGCTTGCGTTATAATGCTTCCTTGCTGCACTAATCGCAGCCCTATCCCTATCTCTAATAGCACTACCCAAGGCTAATCTGGCTGCCCTACACTGTTGATTAAACTACCTAGCTGGTTTGGGAGGTACTGTACGATTTGCCTTGCGTGCTCTCGTGAAATGGGGTCTTAGAAGGGCAAAGAGGTTGTTATGGATGTCAGTAATTACCCTGGACCCTGGAACTATGGAACTTACTAACTCCATGGAGGCAAGAGCAATGTCCACCTCAGACCTAATAAAGTCCATAGATTCCGCATTCGCCAACACACATGGCCATTTCAATCTGATGTCATGTCAGGGAGTAAGCCATAACTTGCCTGCAAATTGGACTGGGCAGACATCCACCAGGTGTGGGTCACACAAAGGGGGTTGTGATCACTTTCTATCCTGCCTTTGATTTCCATGTCACAAACCCCCTGCCAAAGATTAAGACTACATATAACGTAGTCTATCCTGCTTCTATTGTGACCATTATCAAATGTACAAACACCCTCCTTGTCACCCTTTGTCCTCCCATTTAGGGCTCTCATCCCGTGCTCCAAACCCATGGCATTTAAGAGAAGTATATCCTTCGTCCACCGTTTGACAGGGGCTAGATTTAGAGAAGGGACTCCCCATAGATTATCCTCCTCCTGCCCCAGGGGATCCTCAGTATTGTCTAGGGGTTCAAAGGTCCTATTTAAATTCCCAGCTACTACTACTCGATTTCCAAGGGACTTAGTTTGCAAAAAAGTAGACAGAGCCTCTAAAGTGGGGGAACTCCCGGTATTAGTGCCTCTGGCATAGTCGTTATACAAATCTGTCACACCCCACTTTTCTGAGGAAATTCGCAACATTAAGATGTCTCTGCAACCCAAATCCCACATTTTTATTGTAGTGTCCAAAGTCTGTTTAATCCAAACTGTGAGACCTCCCATTGGTCTACCCCTGGCGCCTCTGCTTGCTAGAACTGAAAAATTTAGAAAAATGGGGTCACAAGCCCATGTCTCCTGTTGAAAGCACACTTCAAACCCATTAATAAAATCAATCCAGGATTGTGACATCAGCTTGCTACCCAGTCCTGCAATATTCCAGGATATAAAACTCCCTGCGATAGAACCACCTCTATATACTGTTCTTGTCGAGGGCAAAATAGGGAGGTTCGTTGGGCTACCACCATGCCCTGCCCTGTTTTTATCATTGCCCATAGTATTGTGCTTGACTCCTTGAGTACCAGTAATACTTATTGCGGGTAGTTCCCCACTCCCCTGATTTTGCATTAACTCCCCACTAACTTCCTCCACAAGTACAACCTTTTCATCAGCATTCATTTCATTTGACACAACATTAATGTTTAAAGCAGAAACATTAGGGTTCCCACATGGATACCAACAAAATGTACTTCCCCTAGTATTCCGATAATCAGCCTTTGGTCAACAACCCCAGCCCAAACCTTGCATGCCTTCCAAAGAGTTATAGTTTAGGCCATTACTATGGGTTTGCCATTGTGGTGGAGTAGTAGATGGAACAACCCCTACCAAGGGGGGGTTGTTAAAGCAGCCTAAATTCCTAGACACACCTACTTGGGCACAAGTTTGCCTTGGGTAAAAAAAGGTAAGATCCACAATACCGATTCCACCACTACTTGTGCCCCAGCCCTGCCTCGTTATCCAACCTGCCACCCTAGGGTCTTGAAAATTGATGACAATACAGTCCCCCCCCAGGTTTTTGGGAGTATAACCAAGCCATTCTGTCCTCCTTAACCCTATTATCAGCCCATCCACTTCCCCTGGTAGTGGTCTGTTTACCCTTAACCAGTGCATTACCTTATTTTTCAGCATCTGGAAGGTTTCTCTTTGCCCAACCAAAAGAGGTGGTACGTTGGTAAGGACCGCCACATAAGGGTAGGAATCCGCGGTAAGATTCACAGGAGGTATTTTTTGAGGGGGCTTCATTGGATAGGATGATGGTTGTCTAGTAGCTGGTGCAACAGGTCGGAGTGTGGGGATATGTGATTGTTGCTGAGAATTAGTGAGTGCAGCATTGTTTATTCTGGGACCGTTATTGCCCCCTGCACCAACATTAAGGTAGGGTTTAGGAATGCTTGGTGGAGGCTGGGAGTCATTCGGAACAGAAGTATTACTTTGTGGGCAATCTTTATTCTTACCCTTAGACACCAGATCTGGGACCTTAGTTATTTTTTTCCCTGTACTGGTGCCAGGGCAAGCTAGCACTACAGGATTAGTCTGTTGACTTAGTCCCTTTTTCTGGGGCCCATTTGTGGTTCTGCCTATTGGAGATTGTATTTCAACAGTAGGCAGATTTTTTACCTTTCCAATAGGTTCCTGGGGCTTACTACTCTCGCTCAACCTAGGTTGTGATTTGATTAACGATTTCGTAGAGAAAAAATTATCTAACGTGGCCTGCTCGAAGTGATCCAATCGATTAATTAACTTGTTAACTTGATCCTCTATGGGTTTTAAGAGGGACCGTAGTAGCTTTTCCAGCTCGGGTATCAGTGAATGTATAGGGGATGCATTCACAACCAACCCCGTCCCCTGGGGGTCCTTAATAGTAAGGCCTGGACTCACTGAAACGTCAGTTCCCCCCTCATTTAGTAGGTCACCACTTTGGCTAACCCCAATATGTTCCCTTTGAGTGTTCAAAATTTTTGCTACTTTCCTAACTTTATTTGGAGGTTTAGAGGAATAGCATTTTCTCGGGGCGGTACTCCTCTTTCTTTTCGAGCATGGTTTTGATTGAGGCACACTGGTAGACACACTAGGTTCAACTATACAGGTTGGAGAATCAATAAGATTTATAGGTGGAATTATAGACATGGTGGAATTCTCAGATCCCAAGTTCGAGCCACCCTCAGTCTCCAAGATTAGGGGAGATACATAGGGTACTTCAGCCACAACGGGCAGGTTTATGGACGACAAAGGGGTAACCAATGCCGGGAAGGCTTGCGGTGGGCGTTTTTCCGCAGAGTTTTTGAGGAGCTCAATGGACAGCCTACGTTCAGCACGTCTCTCTGCCAGGTAAATTTCCTTGTCAATGTCTTGGGTAACAAGGTTAAAAAATTTGTCTAGTGGGCCAAAAATGGCTGGCCCAGCTTCGGCCTGGGGAGGGACCAGGATGGTGCTATTTGGTAGTAAAGACATTATTTACAGCCCCCCTCAAGCAAAACAATAAGTAATTTATCACAGTGAGACACAAATTAAATTGAGTATGTGTAATCCACCCTACTGGCAGGGACAAATTCCTTTGCACTAAGTGTCAGTGGGGTGGCCCAGCCCGGCCTCCTTCGGCCCCTGAAGGCCACAGACGGCCCGCCCTTTGCCCGGGCTTCGCCCCGCGCAGCGGTAAACGTTGTTATAGTTATAGGGGGAGTGACTCGCTGGGGGCGGGGTTTGCAGGGAGAGCGGGCCAGGTGTACACTATTGGCCGGGCAGGGACTCCTGGTAGTTGGAGTCCCTGCAGTCGCTCGCAGCCCTGCAGCTCTTCCCCGTCTCTCCTCAGCAGCGGTGACCAGTACAAAGACCCGTTGTGCCCAGCAGTCCTCGCCCATGAAGCGGGACCCGCGCAGCGGGTATTGCAAGGAGTGGCGTCCAAGGCAGCAGCAAGGTCTCGGGGCAGAAATCCAAACACACAGTCCACGCTGGATAAAGGGCAATCCAAATAAGCAAGGCGTCCCACCAGAGCAGGAAACAGGTAGGGTTTTAAGGATCCGTTCGCTGGGGGCGGGGTTTGCAGGGAGAGCGGGCCAGGTGTACACTATTGGCCGGGCAGGGACTCCTGGTAGTTGGAGTCCCTGCAGTCGCTCGCAGCCCTGCAGCTCTTCCCCGTCTCTCCTTAGCAGCGGTGACCGGTACAAAGACCCGTTGTGCCCAGCAGTCCTCGCCCACGAAGCGGGACCCGCGCAGCGGGTCCTGCGAGGAGTGGCGTCCAAGGCAGCAGCAAGGTCTCGGGGCAGAAATCCAAACACACAGTCCACGCTGGATAAAGGGCAATCCAAATAAGCAAGGCGTCCCACCAGAGCAGGAAACAGGTAGGGTTTTAAGGATCCGTTCGCTGGGGGCAGGGTTTGCAGGGAGAGCGGGCCAGGTGTACACTATTGACCGGGCAGGGACTCCTGGTAGTTGGAGTCCCTGCAGTCGCTCGCAGCCCTGCAGCTCTTCCCCGTCTCTCCTCAGCAGCGGTGACCAGTACAAAGACCCGTTGTGCCCAGCAGTCCTCGCCCACGAAGCAGGACCCGCGCAGCGGGTCCTGCGAGGAGTGGCGTCCAAGGCAGCAGCAAGGTCTCGGGGCAGAAATCCAAACACACAGTCCACGCTGGATAAAGGGCAATCCAAATAAGCAAGGTGCCCCACCAGAGCAGGAAACTGGTAGGGTTTTAAGGATCCGTTCGCTGGGAGCGGGGTTTGCCGGGAGAGCGGGCCAGATGTACACTATTGGCCGGGCAGGGACTCCTGGTAGTTGGAGTCCCTGCAGTCGCTCGCAGCCCTGCAGCTCTTCCCCGTCTCTCCTCAGCAGCGGTGACCAGTACAAAGACCCGTTGTGCCCAGAAGTCCTCGCCCACGAAGCGGGACCCACGCAGCGGGTCCTGCGAGGAGTGGCGTCCAAGGCAGCAGCAAGGTCTCGGGGCAGAAATCCAAACACACAGTCCACGCTGGATGAAGGGCAATCCAAATAAGCAAGCAAAGATAGCACCCCCCTTAAGGGGATAAAATCTATCTATAATATTCTATCTTGGAACGTCGCAGGCCTTATAAATAAAGTGCCTCTTCAACCATGGTTAGATAGAGCCACTAAGTATAACATACTCTGCCTCCAGGAAACATGGACTATAGACGAATTACATATAATTGGATTCCAGACCCTTCATACACCTGCAATAGCAAGCCCTGAGGGGAGAAACAAAGGGGGCTTGGGTATATATGTCTCGACCACAGGGGGAATTAAAGTAGTTAAGTTCACGTTCACTGAGTTCTATCAGATTTTAACAATTAGTTGGGGCCATGTAAAGAACATGACCCTAGTAAACTTTTATAATAATGTGTCAATAAACACCATGGAAAATATAATTAACAAACTAATGAGCAGTTTAACTACTCTTAAGGATCAGTTAGGAGGAGAGATGGTTTTGATTTGGGTAGGGGATTTCAATTGCACTATTTGCCCCAATGGTTGGACTGGCATTTGCGGCCTAGGGGAACACAGAGAGGACAACCCTACTCATTTCATCCACTCCAAACTTGGTAACATTCTGAATAATATGATTTTCCATTTTAATCTGTCTTATGTCAATGAATTATGTAGCCCAACCATTTCGTTTTAGCCGACCTTTAACGGGAGGGGGTGTAATTCAACAATTGATTTTACACTTTTATCTACAATGCATGCAAGTCTAGTATCATCATGGAAAACACTTGAGGCCGCGTTTAGCGACCATTATCCTATCTCTTTTAGTGTAAGAATTAAAGGGCGTGAACAGATCTCAGAGGATAAATCCTTATATAAACCTATGATTAACCTGGCATCCAGAAATGGATATTCAATTAAATGGGATAAGGTGGAGCCCATGGGTTTCCTGAAAAATGTAGTACTAACACCCTACGGTGACATTATCATCTGTCTGTCACAAAACGAGGAGCCATCAAAAGTTATGAACTCGTTTTTAAAAATTCAAGCAGAGATGAAAAAGGCATTAACTATGGAACACCACTCAGGGTTAAACAAACCTTATAGCTGCTTTGATAATAGCTGTACAAAAGCACTCACAGCCCTGAAAAGGGCACTGCACGCATCACCAAGATCCCCTGTGGCGATCCGCCAAGCTAGAAAGCTTTACCAAATGGCTATTAAGACCAGGAAAATATTATTGAAGAAAGAGGCTTGGTCGGCCCTACATGAAGCCTCTCCACGAAAGGATAATATCGCCTTCGGGAAAGCGGTGAACGCCCCGTATCTACAGAAAAAAGAGGCAGACGTCGTAGACCTAGCAATTAATGGGGAAACAAGGGTAAATCATTTTAAACACCTTTATGATAAAGTCAACCCCTCTGACCCTATGAATTGTATGATTGAGAAGATGGGCAGCTATCATGACAACAACCCATCCAGTGTATTTCCGCTAGGCATTATTTTTAGCTGTGAGGAGGTCTTTAAGGCAATTAAGGAAAGCCCCTCAGGCAAAGCACCGGGTCCAGATGGAGTCCCAATAGACGTCTACAAAAATGAGATTGATCTTTGGGGTCCCATGCTAACAAATGTCTTAAATAATAAAAATCATCAGGGTTTTATACCGTCTTGGCCCGAAGCAATAGTTGTCCCAAATTTTAAAAAAGGGGACAGAAATGACCCCACTTGCTACCGGCCAATTTCGTTACTTGATGCACTAATGAAGGTAGCGGGCCGGATTATTTTAAATAGGATTCGCACGTGGGCAGAGGAAAATGAAGTTATTTCAAACTTACAGTACGGCTTAAGAGCAGGTAAAGATACAATAGAACAGGGATTAAACCTGGCCTTAGTTATATTTATATACACCCAGGCCAAGAAGGGAACCTTTTTGTTACCTTTGTGGACCTAAGTTCCGCTTTTAATTGTGTTGACCATGAAAAATTATGGTCAGCACTAAGTGACATGGGCATAGATCGTCAAATCCTCCTATTTATCAAAGAACTATACAGGGGTGCAGCCGCTAGGGTACGCTATGGTAGAATGGGTGAGTGCTCAGACAAGTTTCCCATTAGGAGGGGAGTGAGACAGGGGTGCATTTTAGCACCCCTTCTCTTTACCCTATATATCAACTCCATCGTTCAATATCTCAGGGAGTCACAGCACGACCATCCGACCATAATGGGAACACCAGTGCCAATATTTTTATACGCTGACAACGCTGCTATCATGTCCCGGACAAGGGTCGGCCTACAGAGGGCTGTTGTGAAATTTACTAATTTCATGAGAGATAGAGGGCTAAAAGTCAACATCACAAAAACATACACCATGTCTTGTGGCCCTGGGACAAAGAGGGTAGCCTGTCCAATTTTTCTTGATGGTAAAAGGATCGAGGCCACAGAAAGATTTTCTTACCTGGGATTAAATTTCGACAGGAGGGGTAGTTGGCATGCAGCTTTGACTGCTAGACATTTAGCCTTCTCTCGGGCCGTAGGTGCTCTGATTAACTTTGCGGTTAAACTAGGGGGTAAACCTGTGAGAGAACTGATTCCCATCTACAAAGCAGAATGTGTCTCCACAGCTACATATGGCTCAGGCCTCTGGGGGATTGAAAACGCACAACAAAATTCAACATTGCGAAAATCAGTACATTCGCTACCTATTAGGGGCCCCCAAATCAACTGCCACTTATATTGCACATATCGAAGTAGGCCTACCATATATTTTAGACATCATAAAAACATCTCCCATACTACTGTGGCACAAGGTATGGGTCACCCCGAGACATCATTAAACAGAGATTTAATTACCGATTGCCTTAAACTAGATGGAGTAGGTAACATCAAATGGCTCTCCTACGTAAAGAACCTGTTGACCGAGATTGGGCATCCGGAATTTTTTACGAGGCCAATAAGCATGGAAGTGGTGTCCAGAAGGTCATTAAAAAAGATGGTCTTTGACCACCTAGCTAACAAAAGGTGGGGCCTGGAAAAGTCTAAATGTACATTTACCAGATACCAGCAAATCACTAATTGTGAAGGACCCCAACGGTATCTTTTATCTGAGCCAAGCTGCTACGCTCGCATGCTATTGACCCGCTTTAGGCTTGGCACCTTTTTCCGCTTGATCACTTTTCCAGAATGTAACAACTGGTCAAGGGAAAATCTTATGATGCCCATGTGATGATATTTCCTTTCAATCAAATATTCACTGTGTATTATTTTGTAAATTTTATCAGGGACCAAGGGGGGTACTTTTAAAACCGATTCTAAGGGCGTGGGGGATCCGCACCTGTAGATCGGCATTCATTAAATTGCAACAATTGGAAAATGATTTTGTTACCCATGCAGTATCCAGTTTTTTAAAACTTGTAATCAGGTTCCGGAATTCAATGTAAATATTTATGACAATTAATTCCATTTTAAACTTCCTTTTTATCTTCTAAAACACTAGGGGCCATATGTAGGTAAATGGCATTTACCGAATCGTAAATACCGAATTTTACCGATTCGGTATTTACAATTCGGTAAATGCCATGTAGGTAATAATTCTTTAAATATTACCGATTCTGTAATATTCGGTAATTACCGAATCGGTATTTACCGATTCGGTAATTGCCATTGATTCCTATTGGCCTTGAGGCCCATAGGAATCAATGGCAATTACCGAATCGGTAAATACCAAATCGGTAATTTTACCGATTTGTCAAGGGAGACAGGGTGTCACTTTGACACCCTGTTGCACTCCTGATTTTGGCTTGTCTGCAATGTGACACACATACATGCCCTTAGGGCATGTATGTGTGCCACATGGCACAGGTGTACATGCACAGATGTGCATGTACACAAAAAATCGTTATTTACCATGCCATTGTATTTCATGGTAAATAACGATTTTCTAAGGGCCTGTGGCACTGTTTCCAGTGCCACCTACATCCCAAATTTCCAATTCTGTACATTTACCGAATCGGTAATTTACCGATTCGGTAACATTACCGATTCGGTAAATATACAGAATCGGTAATTTTCAGGCCCCCTACATCTGGAATTACAAATACCTGTCGGTAACGGCCGAAATCGGCCGTTACCGACCGGTATTTTGCCACGTACATATGGCCCATAGTTTTTAAAACTTTTATGAATATACATAGTTGATTACTTCTTTTTATACACGATAAGTACTGTGTAACAAGTTTTTAATATTTGTGAATGTTATAATTGTACAATCTATATCTAATGTTTATGGCACCTTATAATATATGCTTTTATGATTTTGCTTTTTAAAATCGAATAAAGCTTTTTGAATTTGACTAATTTCTGTTCATGTGTTTTGTGGCAAAAACATGGAGATAAGTGAATATATCACGCATACATGTTGCTTATTTGCTAGGTAGCAACTACCAGGGAAACCCTTAATATGGGGGAGGTAAACAGAAGGGCTATATTTCAATAATTACCATTTATTTTTGTTTGTTTCTATGATAGTTCCCGTTCTGGCCAGTGAGGCCTAGTAAAAAGATGGCTGCTTTATTAACTGTGAATGGAAGATAAACTGAGCATGCGCAGCCCAAAGCAAAGATTGAATGTGAACTGCCTGTGCCTGAACGACAGCTTACCCTGGAAGTTCTGATGACTGCCAAAAGAATGAACATTTGAGTTACTGATCGTGGGAAAGGATCCTGTAGTAGCTAGTTGAGGATGTGACTAAGCCAAAGACTTTCTCAAACAAAGGACTCTTTAAAATTCAGCTGATCCTAGGGAAATTGAATATTAGGATGATGAGGTGATGCTCATCTACCCTCAAATTGTCCAATGGGAACTTGAGTCTGTACTGACAGTTACTTTTTTAGATAGATAAGGTTAGTGAAAAAGGATATAAAAAGTCTTGATTTTCCTTAAGAAAACTCTCTTCCGATTTCCTCCTGAGATGCTGCCGGTATGCTGATTTTCCTGAGATGTAAGAATCCTTGAATAAATGTTTTATTTCTTTGAATGAGAACTGAGCATTAGATGAGGTTATTAGTTAGGGAACTTAGGAGAAAATGAATTTTGGGAACTATCTGTCTTTTGCTAATATTTGTGTTCTGAAATCTAAATAATAATGTCTATTTCTGAATCTCTGAAATAAATTAATATAACTGTTTGAGATAAAACTTTTACTCCTTTAAAGTTATTTTTGAATAAAGAAATAAAGCGAATAAACTGTTAGACATGTTAAACTTTGTTTTAATAAAAATTAGATAAATGGAGAATTAAGCTGGTCTTGTATTTTCCTACGCCTACCCCAACGCTGAGCGATGTTACGCTTGGCAATCATGCACGCCAGGTCGCCCATTGTTTCCCATATGAGGTCAGGTCTGTAGGTTCCCAGACATTCAGAACGCATCGTCGGGTCTCCAACATTAACTCCACCCCCATTACCTCTCAGATCTTATTGTGAATTTTGACCCAGTAGTCCTGTATTTCTACGCAGTGCCACAAAATGTGCATGAATGTCCCCGTCTCCCCACATCCCCTCCGACACTCCCCACTATCAGCCAAACCCATCCGCACCAACCGGGGTCCCGTGGTGTAAGACCGGTGGAGAATCTTCAGTTTCACCAATCTAAGCCTCATTTGAATGGCCACCACTTTCGGGGAGGAGACTGCTTATCTCCAGTCCTCGTCATCTAACACTAGGCCATCAGCGCCCCACTGCTCCCTAAGTGTCGCCAATGGATCCCCCATATGATTGATCATTTTTTTGTATATCAGTGAGATAGTTTTTTTCGGGGATATGGCCATCCAAGACCCGGTCCTCCAACGGGGAGGCCTCCGGTAGTGTAGTGTCTCTGGGGATATTAGCAAGTAGGGCATGTCTGACCTGGAGGTATCGATAACACTCACTCCTTGCAGATGGTATTTTCTTTGCAGGGCGTCGAAGGGGAGGATCCCATCCTTCCCCCAAATGTCCTTAATCTGCGAGATCTCGATGAGATCCCATCTATCAAAGCCCTTCGTTTTCCACAGGCTGCCCAATTTCTCAGAGCTCCACAGCGGGGTCGCCAGATCAGTCTCCCCTCCCATTTAAGGAATCAAGTAGCAGCATGCCACACATGGACCGCGTGCACCGCCGGCCCGACAAGGGGAAACAGACCCCTCCTGGCATACAGAGCCCTAGTAAAATCCGTCCCCCCCCCCCCCCCGGCATCTGGCCACGGTCCATAGCATTTAAAGGAGAGCCATATACAGCGTGATTTATGGCCGCCAGTTGGGAGGCCCAGTAGTATTTCCGGAGATCCGGCAATCCGATCCCTCCATCATACCAAGGAAGAGTAAGCTTGGAGAAAGCTATGCGGGGCCTACTATCCCAGAGAAGCTGTCTTTGTAGGGACTCTATTTCTGTAAAATATGATACCCCTAATTTTTTACTAGTAGATTCATCGACTATAATGGTGGTGTGTCTGAATAAAATGTCTTGTTATTAAAAACAATGGTAAAACTCATTTAAACTGCAGGTGTAAATCGTATAAATATTTAGTTTTGATTTAGACACTATGGTACAGCAGCTCTCCTTTGAATCTCACCGATCCATGAAGTAGGATGGAAGTGTTTTGTGAGTAACTCGCAGTGTTATGAGCCCCACTGATGAGTAGATGTATGATTTGGTACTTTAGGAAAAGGTGATATGGTTTTAGAAAATATTTCCGGAGTAGCGCTGCATCAGGGGACACATTAAACATTTTGACCTAAAGCTGAGAACAATGCCGTCCCTGTCATACGTCTAAGAACTTACACAAATATAGATTACACTTCTCACCATGTTAATGATATTGATTAATAGGCTGATGATCCCCGTTTTGCCATCCAGTGCACTACTTTTTTTTTCAATTTATATTAATCCTGCAATTGGCCTTTGCGCAATAAGGGGACATTTTTTAAGGCTGTGACATATCGTGTAACCTCAGGAGGTAGCTATTAGATCACACAGGCTCCATCCGGCGTTGACTTTCCCCCGTTTTGCCATCCAGTGCACTACCTTATTTTTCAATGTATAATAATCCTCCAATTGACCTTTGCGCAATAAGGGGCATTTTTTAAGGCTTTTACGTAGGGTGTTGCCTCATGGGGTAGCTGTAAGATAGCACGGGCTCAGACGGGCGTTGATAAAATCAGTGGTTCATCATGGGAGGTAGTATCCCTACAAGGGGTAGAGGATGACGGGGCGCCCAACCCTTCTTATGCTGTCTGCATTGGTGCTCCGATGACCTTACTTCACTATTACAGGCAGACACTGGTCTTGCCAAGCAAGCATTCGCTTTTGAATAGCAGAATGTGACTCGCTCACACATGGATCTAACTGCACCAGAGTCTTTAAGGCAGAGTGCAGAGAGTTTAAGGTGTTTATTGAATCTGTTCCATAGATAATTATGGATTTAGCCTGTGTAATCTAAATAGAACTGGCTCTAGTGTAGACTTCACAACCTCTTTGATAAGATTTTCACAATCTGATACTGCACTTAAAAGGGTTTGTTTCAATTCCAGCATGTCTTCGCTTCCAGAGCCCACACTTTAGGCAATAACAGTTACAAGAGTCTTTCGCAATACTGGTCAGGTTCACTTTATGCATATTCAATCTTGTTGCAGGCATCTTCTACTGGGCTGGTGGTGCATCAGATCGAACGTGGGAGGGGGGCAGGATACTAAGTCAATAATCAGTTTATCCCGGGAGACACAAGAGTTATAAGGAAGTTGAGCTGATTATTGTAGATAGGCAGAACTTGATTACTACAGTTCTCTTGTATGGTAGGAAGTGAGTTCATACACCTAACCAAGGTCTTGGATACTGACCATTGTGTTGCCTCCAACATCTGTTCCACGTTGTTATTTTGTTATTTAAAGCTCCCATGTCATTAGACAGATAATTAACAATAGAATTAGTTGATGTGCAGTCTTTACATACAAGCAGTATGGAGGGCTTTCCTTTGCCCATGATATGCCAACCCCGGAGCGTGGGTTACTATAATTTAATACTAGAGCCAAGAGAAATCTGCTGGCACAAGAGCACAAACAAAGTGGTTGTCTAAGCATGGTCAACAGATAATTTTTTGAGCTCCAGGCTGGCCCCCTGTTCCTGACGTAACCCCACAGAGATCCTGACTTCTCCAAGGTACGTATGCTCTTGTTATCCCCCTGAACTCCAGTGAGGTACAGGGAACTGGACTGATGTTTTGAGCCCAGAAGTGAAAGGAGAGGTCTTTAATGTGGAGGAGGCACCACAACCAAGATGGTATGTTGAACTGGCGCAGACGGCTAGAGGACAAGGAAACACGGTTCTTAACCTACTGTCCGATGCTTTATGCGGTTCAGCTGATGATGAGATAACACCTTGTTCCTAGCTACCAAGGTTTCAGATTGCTGGGTGACATTTTCATAATTTCAGTGTAGTTGGGGCCTTTAGCATCATCTTGGAGACTCGATTGTCAGAGGGCGCCCTGGAGGTCAACGTGCTGTAATGCATTATCATGCCATTATTATTGATTGCCAGTGCCAGGAGCCAGGGGGCCCAGTTGGTGCAGGCTGGCTTAAAGTAAGGATGGTCTGGTGCACCGTCATGAATGATCAGATTAATTAGACCATATTCAGACCAGCTACAGTGCCAGCCTGCCCTCTTTATCTTATAACAGCAGTCTGTCCTCAGGCAGTGCCCTTCCATTTCTTGTGCTTTTCAGCGGTTTTAAGTTCTTCTTCGCGTTTCTTGTTGCCCAAATGGATACAATTACTGCTATTTATATGTTACCCTAGTCTTCACTGCTTGATTTTGCTTGAGAGAAAGTGTCACTCATAGTTGTTGAAATGTCACTCATAAATACCCTAAATTTATGAAAATGTCACTCACAGCAATCTGAAACCTTGGCAGCTATGAAACAGGTAACTTGGACTGCGCAGCTGGCAGGTGCTGAGGCTCAGCCATAGAAAAAGGAACTTGTTTCGGTTCCCGTCCCACTCATGATAGACTACTCTGGTGGGCCACTATGGAAGGAAGAAGGAGTATGGGTAGCCAACTAGGAAATGAGTGGGATGTCAGCTACCAACAAGAGGCCCCGAAAGGATGGAGATACACAGCTTGTGGGGCCTGCACAACTCATGACTAGATACACTTATTAGAAGAACCGAAACCTGAACAGCATGAGTTGCTAGAGGGCAGTGGAGCCCACCCTGATGGCACAGACCTCACCTTCCCTGTTCGCATAAACAATACAAAGCACTATTCATGCCAGACAAAATGACAGGGTAAGGAAAGAATGAGGTGGGGAAAAACATACAACAGAAGAGGATATCAACATACTGTCGGGCTGCAACATGGTAAAGCAAACTTCTCATTCTAAATAAAGCATGGACAAACACAGTTGTAAGCAGTCAGGAAGCAAGGTTTATTTGCATTAGCTCACGTGTGAACAGCTTACGACCAACTGCACTGTTCCGCTTGGGGTTTACAATCAGCAGCTTTTTATACATCTTGAGCCACGTTGGAGAACATTACACTGAAGACAGTTGGCAAAAAACAAATAATTGTTGTCAGACGATAATCAGTAGACCTACCAAGGTGCTCCAAAATTGCCTGTAAGCACATTCTGAGAAGACCAATAAGCTCAAAACATCCTGCACCTGGTATTTGCATGTCATCAACCTCATGTGCACAGTCCCATTCTCTCCACAGACAGAGAGGAAAAGAACAATGTAATAACATGAACTACAAAATGATGTACCCCAGGCACGACTCCTGGTGGCTCCTGCCCTGGGCACCACCCCCAAACCAACGGACCACGCACGAAACCTGGGCTTCATCCTGGACTCCTCCCTCACGATGACCAGACAAGTCAACGCAGTCTCGTCAGCCTGTTTCAACACCCTGCGCATGCTCTGAAAGATCTTCCGCTGGATCCCCACCGAAACCAGGAAGACAGTCACCCAGGCACTCGTCACCAGCCGACTGGACTACGGGAACACCCTCTACGCAGGTACCACTGCCAAACTACAGAAAAGATTCCAGCGCATACAGAACGCCTCCGCACGACTCGTCCTGGACATCCCCTGCCACAACCACATCTCCGCCCACCTGAGAGACCTGCACTGGCTCCCCGTCAGCAAGAGGATCACGTTCAGACTCCTCACCCACGCACACAAGGCTCTCCACAACCTGGGACCCAAGTACCTCAACAACCGCCTCACCTTCTACACGCCCACCCGCCAGCTGCGATCGACCAGCCTCGCCGTCGCCACTGTACCACGCATTCGCAGAACCACCACCGGAGGAAGATCCTTCTCCTTCCTGGTGGCCCAGACATGGAACTCCCTCCCCATCCACCTACGACTGACCCAAGACCATCTCTCCTTCAGGAGGCAACTCAAGACCTGGCTTTTCGAGCAGTAACGGACCCCTTCCCCCCAGCGCCTTGAGACCCTCTGGGTGAGTAGCGCGCTATATAAATTGTTTGATTGATTGATGTACAACTTATAAAATAACCAAATCAGTTGTTCAAGAAAAATATCTACTTCCACAATCTGCCCTTTGAACAACTGGTCAACATTAATATCAGAATCAATCAATATTTATATGAGTTAATTTCCTTTCCTCTTGGGCTCGCTGAATCATGACACTTGAAACATGAATGCTGCTCATGGTGGTGATACACAGATAAATACACGCTTGACAACAATCAGGGAGCATATTCATGCACAGGCAGACAACCAGTATTGTAGTGTTGATAATCAATATGATCTTCAGTAAAGTCCAACACCATGTAC